>NC_079205.1:58456592-59174097 GCF_026745355.1 Beta vulgaris subsp. vulgaris | reverse complement strand
GTACTATAAAGCGGAATTTCATGAATCAAATTCATAAGCACTTAAATCAGGATCAATGCATATACAATTAAGGATCACATACAAGTTTAGAAATAACCTTTGTAGCGTGATTTCCACAAAGCTTGAAGAACCGGATTGAGAATCTCAGATGTGATTCCTCTACTTAGTCCACCAACCCAGATCAACACTCCACCAATGCTAGTTGGAAAGGAAGAAAACTTCTTCTTTGTTTTTTTGGAGTATAACGTGACTTTTGAAGAGAGAGAATAGGAGAGAGAAAATAATAAGAGAATAAACTATTCTTTTCTTTTCTGCCTAACCCAAATATATAAAGTATTTAGGTCAGATTTCTCCCCTTTTCCTATCTCTTGGCCGGCCACCCTAGGCCCTCTTGGGCTCTAGGTTTCTTTTGTTGATCCAAGTTTAATGTGTGACCTTGTAGGATCCGTTACATTGGGCTTCGGGTTTATTTATTTACTAATCCGAAGTTCTATAGCTTTCTCTAGCAAGACGTATAGACGACCCAATATAACGAACTTATTATCTCTATAATATGATCCATTATACATTAGTAATTGCATTTAAGTCGAGGACATAAATCCTTCAAAAATTGCACTAGCTAGGTCGATACGACACGATGGTGGACCACAGGCCGTTCATGGGTATGGTTTTTAAGATTAAGCAAGACTCACACAAGCACACTATGGGTTGAATCCCCTATTGATCCACTCATTCTCAACCAAAGGAACATCGTCTTGGCATTATGAAGAGGATTCCGCCGATATAACACAACCTGACTTTGCCTCTTATTAAGTATGTCCGACGTTACATATTCCCTCATATTAGAAACTTGGTATGAGTCCAACACGAATTCTATTTCGCCCATTCCAACCGAGCCCAGTGTAGCATGAGGCTAGCTTATTGGACTCGGTCCATTTCCATCTCTAATATGTAGCTTAGTATACTATATTTACTGAAAATGAAAATGAAAATGACTGAAACACAATCTTGTTCCTCCTCTCCTCTCCTCTCCCCTCCATATTCTTGTATGGATTGCACATACAGGAAAAATTATTTATAATTGTATTTCCATTTGAAAATTTTATGTAACAATATTTTCTAACAATATTTGCCACCCAAAAAGTTAGAGCTTATAATGCAATTGCTTTGATATATATTTGGGTTAGTGACAAGAATTCACCCCAAATGCAAAGTAAACACACAGAGTATCAATGGCAACAAAACAAAACATAATACTTTTTTGTTTTTTCATAACTAAAAAGAGATATACTTATCAGTTATCACTGATCTAGTGATCTTCAAATATGTACAAACTTGTTTATTCCACTACTAACACTAAAAACTCTAGCACGTAGCAACACAAAATTTCTAATTTCATTTTTCTTACAAGATCTAGTAAACATCAAAGTCATAATCTCTAATTTGAAAGAACTTCGATTACTAACTCTTAACCAAGATGAACTATCAATCAAGTAGATGAATTTCTATCTACAGTTTACCTATATTCAAGTCCATATATCGCAACAGAAGACAACTTCATCTCCTTCCTATGCATCCTCATCATCATCATTGTATCATAAACTAACGAAGTTCATGAAATTGCAAGCCATCTAATTTAACCTCAACATCAAGGGTAGGACAGTACCAACGAACCCAATTGGGAGGTGGAAAGAAGAGTCTAGTATAGATTTCTTGATTCTCCCTTGTCATCTCTTCTTCAGTAAAGGCCATCGTGAAATACAGATGGTAGTATGGGTACTCCACACTCCTAAGACTCTTAACTCCCTCCGGCATCCGAAACCTTCTTTCGACACCATGTCCATCTAAATCAACAATAAAATCATTTGTATCAAACCAGCAAATCGTACCAGGCTCCCATTGTGGTAATTTCTGAGCTGAAGATTGAAGTGCAAATGAAACATTATCACCAATTCCAAGAAAGAATGTCTGATCACCTAAGTTATACAAACGTTCACATTCCCAATAACTCTTTTCTTCTTCTTCTCCTAGTTCATTTACTTCAATATCCTTTATCAAGAACGCCGACATTATTGTTGAAATAGATTCACCATCATCCTCGGACATTGATTCTTTGTAAAAGAAGTTCAATCCATCATTAGTTGATGTTAACCTTATGTTATCGATGTATTGCATCATTACAAATTCATCTTCTCGTTTGTAACCGATGAATCGTAATGGATAAGATAATATTGAACTATTATTATCTGGGTCGATAACACCAATTTCCCATTCATTTATTGATGTACTACAGAAGATATAAAATTTCCCTTTATGAAATACCATATCAAGTATCTTGAATTGGCATTGCAGTTTTTCTTCTATTTGTTCAAGTGTAGGCCCGACCCGAATTCTGGTCCATTGTTGATCCCCTGATTTCCATAATAAAACCTCATCACTTCTTTCATCTTCTGCAAGTTGCACTAAGGCAGTAAATTTCTCATCACTTGAGTTTCGATATCGAACAAACCCGCCCACAACTTTCTTGGATATAGGTATGGTTGCATAATTCAAATTACGAACCAAACAGAACGATTTAGCAAGTTCAAGAACCCGAAAATCCGACAGATTGATTTTTGCAGTAATGGGGGGATCAGCAATGAAGTAATCGGGCGTTATTTCATCAATGACTGGGTTAATCAGTTGCCATTTTCGGGGCCCGAGTTTGATCATTCGGACCAACCATGGCACACCATCAGCAGAAATAGGAGGATAAATAAGATAGAAACAAGATTGACGAAGGAAGAGTTTAGGACTGTCGCTATTATTGTCAAGATTTGGAACCTTAAATTGAGTTTCTTGGTTTTGGTTCGTCATGAAGATATGGCCAACATTGTTCGGAAGATTGGAGAATGGAGAGGGGTTTTCGTCGATTGTGGCGAAATTGGCGGCGGTGCTACTGGTACTGGAACACGGTTGTTCAGGTGGTGGTTCCATTGGGGAGTAGAAAGTAGAAACTACAACAGAGTGTGTTTGTTTATTGTTTGATGACTTTGTTTAACTGAATTTTGGGATTTTGAAAGTTAGTTGGTAGAGCTGTAGAAATGAATTATAGTGATTGAATTTGTAATGCTCAAGAAAACAGCGTGGCAAGGTGATTGGAAGAGTTTTTGGCAAATCTTGAGTTAGATTTTTAGCTACTAAAATCGGACAAAGGTCACTTCTTTGTTAAGATGTTTAGCGGGAATGCCTTTACGTGTATGTCATATTAACATTTTTTTTAGATTCATTATTCATTAGTATTACAAAAAATTTAATTCGAATTGATATTTATAATTATTTTTACTTTTTTAGATATGTTTTTCTTAAATCAATTTTTTATTAGTCTTTTTAGTTATTTATTTGTTCATATATTGAAGGAAGTAAATAATAAAAAAGACAAGGTTATGTTCAAATAAAGTGGAAGAATTTGGGTACCATGTTTAAATCATTGAATATTAATAGAATGAAAGAGTTTGATTTATATAATATAGATTACCGAATAATAATCAATATATATGTTTTAAATATTATCAATATAATTATTAATATAAAATTCAAGTGTTTATTTTTTTCGAGCATTCCTAATGAAATTTAGGTGGAAATCCATATTCCAAGGCCCACCACTTTCAGTCTTTCACTATTGCACCATGCCACTGCGTTTGATGAATCTGATTCAAAGATGAGTTTTGAATACTTGGATATATCGGGCGAGAGACAAATCTTGATGGTGCGATGAATCGCCAAAATTTCTGCGCAGTTCAGTGGCGGAGCCAGCAGGGGGGACTTGCTGGGGACAAGTAAGGGGACAGATGTCTCCCCACTTTTAAAAAATAATTTCTTAAAAAAAAAGGGAAAAAAACGCTGAGGCTCAGACGCGTGAAATATTTAGAAACAAACAAGCTGAGGCTTAGAAGCGTGAAGTTTTTTGAAACAAACACGCTGAGGAGAGAGACTGAGGAAGAGAGATTGAGAGAAACCCTAAACTCGGCGGCGGAGGGACGACGTCGACGCATATTCACAGTCGTCGGAGCCAACGACGACGAGCAGTGAGGAACGAAGTCACGAAGAGGAAGCAACGCTACGCTGCGAGCCTGCGTTAGAGAGGAAGAGGAAGCGACGCTGCGACCGGCAACGCCACGACCGGCGACGCCACGACGGATGGAGTCAAGAGACGAAGTGCACCGCCACCCAACCCCCACGTTCATTCGCCGTCGCCGACTAGCCGAACTCCCGAGACAGACACCCATTTAGATTTTCAGTCAGTTTGTAAGTTTACTTAACCCTTAGTTTTAGTTTATGTTTTTTTAAAGGTAATATTTACAATTTACATTATTTGGTTGTGAATTGAATTATAATATTTGTGAAATGTTAATTTGTGATTGTGGATATATGGTTGTTGAATGTTGATTGATTTGTTGTTGGTTTAGAAATTTAAATTGGTCATGAACTTATGATTTAGGAAAATGTTAGTTTGCAATTTGGGATTTCTAATTAGGAAGTTATAAATATATATGAGTTGATTTATAATTGAAATATTGAATAGTTTGGTAATTAGAAAATTATAATTGAAATATTTATAATTAGGAAATTTTGAACTTAAAACATTAAGTATTAAACAATTTGTGTTGTATTGTTTTTTTTATATTTTTTTTCCGAATGTTTGACGGTCGAATTTTGTCCCCCCACTTTGAGAATCCTGGCTCCGCCACTGGCACAGTTTATTTCAATAAATAGAATTGGCGATGAGAATACACACATGAGATCCACCATTCTAATCGAAGCAAGACTAAATCTTTCAAGGGCCTGTTGTCCCCAGCTTATTTTCAGTTCAATTCAGTTCAGTTCAGTTCAGTTCAGATCAATTCAGTTCAGTTCAGTTCAGATCAGTTCAACTCTTGACAATACTTTTACTCTCACATATCACTATTCATTTCAGTTCAGTTCAGTTCAGTTCAGTTCAATTCAGTTCAATTCAGTTCAGTTCAATTCAGTTCAGTTCAGTTTAATTCAATTCAGTTCAGTTCAGTTGTTTTATGCCGAAGAGAACAGGCCCCAAGTCTTTTATGGATGATGATGAATCGCCAAATATGCGAAGGTTTCTTTCCTTCCATATGATTTAATATGAACCAAAGGATGATGAAGAATATGGCACAACAGACTTTCTTGAAAAATGGGTTTTGTGAGGGGCATACCCATTGATCAAAGGCTTCTTTTAATGGGAAGACCCAATTTAAGTTGCCATAATTCAAGCCACCAATTCCATACCTACTATGAGAATAAACCTAGAATGAGAGTGAGGATAATCGAGTGGCTAGAGCTTCCTCCCAAAATGATAAATCTATAAGAGGTAGATGTTTATCCATTAAATAATAATAAACATTGTATTTTTTAAAAGAAAAATGGGTAAAATAAATGCCAACAGGAGTCCATACCACTTGGAGTTATAATCACATATAGTACGTTATTTTTATAGTTTTTTTTTATATGAATCTAAAATAAAGAATAAATAATACGTTATCAATTATCTAAATAAATATATTTTCATAAGTTAAAAGACTATATTGCAATAGACCTTATTTCGAAACATATTTCGAGCACTCTTCTAATGGTATAAAAATTATAATATTCTGAATTATGTAGCAAAGTTATATTCAATTTACATAGTATGATAATTTAGTTAGGTTGTTTATTCAAAATCAAACTATACTCTTCACTTATCTAAAACTTCTTGCATGAATTTATATCTATTCAGAACACTATTTTTGTAAATATTAAACAAAAACAAATTTAAAATAACGATATGACATGCCTACATTTTTTTTTTTTTTTTAAAATAACATTAATTCATTGATTCAAAGTCATACGACATCTACAATAGAAGTAGAAACTAAACAAATACATATCAAAATGAAATAAATACAATTCTAATATGATAAAACCACGATCGTTGAGTAGATGTAACACTTCTGAACACCCTCGTCTTTTACATCGCTGTCTGATGCAGCCTTCTGCAAGGGGGTCTGTCGATCTTTTGTAGTTTTGAAGTAGAACTGGATTTAATTCAATTGATTACAAATGAAGTCTTGACATCTGTTGCAACTCCGCACAAATTTCGATCAACAAATTAACATCTAGAATTACACAAAAACCCAAAAACGTCTCCAAACTCTCATATGGAGAGAGATAAAACTCAATATATGGGTAGATATAACCCAATATATGGGTAGAAAAACTCTCCATTAGAGAGAGACTAAAATTTATTAGAAACATAAACATAAAAAACTAGTAACAAAAGGAGAAAAAGGGGCTTACCACCGCCCAAAAGGGTGGTGGTAGCCCCTAGATTGAAAATTAGGGTTTTGTGAGAGAGGAGAGAGAAGAGAGAAAAAAAGTTGAGGGGAGGCGGCAAAAATTGCATTAGTAGGGCTATATGACATGCCTACATGATGCCATCTATAATTATACTTTTGAAAACCATGCGTTACACGAGTTGTTGTTTATTTATTTTTTTGCAAATTTTTTGTTATTGTGAAATGATATTATTCAACACCATTGTATTTACATACTTTCTCCGTTCTTTTTCTATTACAACAATTATCGTTTTGGGTAGTTTCATCTTTTGGAATCAATCCACTTTTGGTAAAAAAAAAAAAGCAACTACAGTTGACAATATTGATTTATGTTAATAAAACCATCATTAATTACCCAAATTGCATCATAAGTTGCATTTATTTTATTAAGGATTTTTTTATCTCCTACTCTAGTTAACTAAAGGGGTACCTCTATGATAAATTACCCATTTTTTATTTTCTTAAAAACCATGCCCAAACCAATTGTTGTAGTAGAAAAAGAACGGAGAAATTGTTTGTCATTATACTATAATTTCTAGATTTGTTATTGCGATATATAAATTTTATAATTTCTAATATTCAATTGAATAGTTTAGCTAAGTTTATTATTAAATGGTATCCCAATAATAGGTATGACTAACAATAGCTAACACGGTTTTATAATATGATTTGAAAGACATAATTACTATTGTCATATATAGTACACTATTTTTATATGTATTTCAAATATATGTTAATGTTCATCTAAATAAATATGTTTTCATAAGTTGTAAAACTATATTGTATATGGATCTTATTTTGAAACATATTTCGAGCACTCTCTGATGGTAAAAAAGTTATACTATTGCGAATTATGTAGCAAAAGTTATCTTCAATTTACATAGTATAATAATTTAATTTATTATTTAAAATCATACTGTAATCTTCCCTTATCTAAAACACCTTATATGTATCTATATCTATATCTATGTTGAACACTTTTTTCTTAAAAAAAAATTAAAAATTAAAAAGAATGACATGACATGCTTAGATAGAACTCTTTATATAATATTCTTATAATGTTGTTTTATTTAAATCAAACTCTAATTTATGTATCTTTGTCGCTATAGATTTTAGTTTTTCTTGTAACAACACAAAATTTCTTTAATAAATTTTGTTGCAATACTATATTGTTTTGGCTTAGTTGCGTAAGATTGAGGTTTTGGAAATATAATATGTTTAATTTTGTAAATTGGACCTATTATCAAATGTTATAATCACATATAATACACTATACTTAATACTTATAACTATTATTATATTTATCTAAAAGAAAGACTAAATAATGTCTTACAATTCATCTAATTTAAAATATTTTCATGCATGATTTGTGAAAATTATATTGTAAATGAATCTTATTTTGAAGCATATTTCAAGCACTCTCCCATGGTTAAAAAAACTATAATGTTTTGAATTAGATAGTAAAAGTTAAATTCAATTTACATAATATTTTAATTTAGATTTTTTATTAAATGAAACTCTAATTTCCCCCTATCCAAAACTCATTTATGTATTTAAATATATGTAGAGTTCTATTTTTTTTCAAATATTTAAAATAAAAAATAATGACATGGCAATCCAAAGTGGCGTTCTCTATTTCACAAATTATAGAACTATATTGTAAATGACTATTATTTTGAAGCATATTTCGAGCACTATCCAATGATACAAAAATTATGATATTCTAAATTAGGTAGAAAAATGTATAAACAATTTACATAATATAATAATTTACGTTGTTCATTCAAAATGAAACTCTAATTTGTGCTTATCCGGCCAAGACTCCTTATACGTACTTAAATATTTTTTAAAAAAATAACTTGATGACATGACAATCCTACGTGGCGCTTTATATTTGATAATTTGTAGAACTCAATTTTTCTAAAAAATAAAAATAAAAATTGATGACATGACAATCCTGTGTGGCACTCTATATTTCATAATTTATAGAACTATATTGTAAATGGATCTTATTTCGAAGCATATTTCGAGCACTATCCAATGGTTCAAAAATTATAATATTCCGAATTACGTAGCAAAAGTTATACACAACTTACATAATGTAATATTTTAGGTTGTTCATTTAGAATCAAACTCTAATTTTTGTTATCCAAAACTCTTTATATGCATTTAAATCTATGCAGAACTCTATTTTTGTAAAAGATAAAAATAAAATTAGATGATGTGACAATCATACGTGGCACGCTCTATGGCCTCAAAATCTTGAGGAGCTCCCTATGATCCCGAAGAGTTCCTCTTTTATTTATATATACTAGTTTTGAAGCCATTGTTTGCAAATTTTTTGTAAACAATGTTGATTTTTTGTTATCATGAATTGAGAGTTTTCAACACAATTGCCATACAATTTCTCCATTCTTTTTCTATTGCAACAATTACCACTTTGAGTAGTTTCATCTATTCGAATAATTTCACTTTTGGTAAAAAAAAAAAAAGCAACTATATATAGTTGACAACATCGCCTTTACTTTATGTTAATAAAACCATCATTAATTACTCAAATGGCCTCATAAAGATGTGTTTACTTTACTAAGGGTTTACTTATCCCCTACTCTAGTTTAACCCTCTAAGCTAAACTACCTTTTCTTATTTTCTTACAAACCATGCCAAACTCATTGTTGCAGTAGAAAAAGACAAAAAAAAATTTCACTACAAAAAAAAAGCTCATATAGTGACGATTATTGACGACGAATATGT
This sequence comes from Beta vulgaris subsp. vulgaris, assembly GCF_026745355.1. Taxonomy (NCBI): domain Eukaryota; kingdom Viridiplantae; phylum Streptophyta; class Magnoliopsida; order Caryophyllales; family Amaranthaceae; genus Beta; species Beta vulgaris. Next base: position 59,164,972 of record NC_079205.1, on the reverse strand, counting down.
ATCCGTTTCTAATTTAGAGACGGAATATTGTAATTCGTCTCTAAATTTATTTAGAGATGAATTTTAGAATCTGTCTCTAAATCTAGGGATGGATTTCAAAAATTCGTCTCTAAAATTAAATGTGAATGTTTTATTGCACTTCTTTAATTTAGGGACAGATTTTAAAAATCCGTCTCTAATTTAGGGACGGATTTTAAAAATCCGTCTCTAATTTAGGGACGGATTTTAAAAATCCGTCTCTAAATTTAAATATGAATATTTTATTGCACTTCTTTAATTTAGGGACGGATTTTTAAAATCCGTCTCTAAATTAGGGACGGATTTTTGAATCCGTCTCTAAATTAGGGACGGATTTTTGAATCCGTCTCTAATATTTCTTCTACTTATTACCAATATTACGTAGAGAAGTGTACAAGTTGTATTTGGTGTAGATGGTTGGAGCTTCTCCTTGTGTCTTTGAGGTCACAAGTTCGATTCCTACGAACGGCGGTTCTTGCGGCTGTGGATTCCCCTTGTCCTTTCTCTTATAGAGCTGAACCGGTTTACTTGAGTGATATTCCGAACTGGTAATGAGATCGACTTGAACAAGGTAGGTAATTAATAATATGTGATTAAATATAATCACGGCAATATTTGGAATTATCTTGTTGTTAATATCGTTTTTTTTAATTTTCAGTGAATTTAGAGGAACCGTCTCTATGTTTAGTCTCTAAGTTTAGAGACAGATTTTCAAAATCCGTCTCTAACTCGAATTAGCGACGAGGGTTTTAGAGAGGGACAATATCCGTCTCTAAATCCGTCTCTAAGCCCATATAGCGACGAATTTGACCTATTTAGGTACGCATTTTGTCCGTCTCTAAATGGGCCTTTTTTTATAGTGTTTGTCGTTATACTTTAATTTCTAGATTTTTTATTGTGATATATAAATTTTATATTTTCGATGCTGAGTTGAACACTGTATAAGTCTATTGTTAATTAGTATCCTAATAATTGGTATGACTTAGCTAACACATTTTTAACATGAAAAATACCCGAATGATACTTTAAGATAGTAGAGGGTAAAAATTTAGTAGATGCACGACAAAAAGAATATTATACATGATACAATTACCATCTCAACCAACTTTTAATCATGATTTAAGTTTTGGAATTTTTATTTGACTGCTTTTCTTTAAGGAATAATTATGATTTGTTTGATTTGTTTTTTGCAATTTGAAGCGATAATGCATATATTTTGCTTAGATTTTGATTACTTTTGTCATCAAATATATATTGCAGCATGCGTAATGCATTATCAGATTTTCCCAATTATGTCGTATGTATTCCGAGTTTTCTACTATTAAGCAAGGGAACGTCTTAAATAAAATAGTGACCTTGAGCCAATCTTTGGGTGTTTAGGTCCATAATATAGAAATTGTACTGAAGTACAGAGACATACAAGTATTCATGTCAATGCATATCAAAAGTTGAAGAACATTGAGCATATTCTAGCGAAAGAATAAACAAGTTTACATGTAAAAAAGCTTCTAATTAAGAATATTTTGGGTGTATTTTTGTATGTCTAAAGTCACTCTAAACAACCTATTAGACAATCTTATAAAAATCGTGCGATGCTCATATGAGAACTTCTGTGTTATGTAATTGTTGCATGCGTGAACATCACATCCACTACTAATTAACGATTAAGTCACACATCGTTATTGGAGTATGTAGGCTGTAGTAGAGTTGGGCATGGATCGAGCTGACAAAAAGTTGACCGGTACAAGTTGCACTAGCTAGGTCAATACGACACGGTGGTGGATTCTAGGCCGTTCATGGGTATGGTTTTTAAGATTAAGGAAGACCCCACACAAGCACAATATGTGTTGCATCCCCTATTGATTCACTCATTCTCAACCGAAGGAATATCTTAGAATTATGAAGAGGATCCAGCCGGTATAACACGACCTGACTTTGCCTCTTTAAGTATGTCCAACGATACATATTCCCTCATATTAGAAACTTGGTATGAGTCAACACGAATTCCAACCGAGCCCAGTGTAGCATGAAGCTAGCTAGCTTATTGGACTCGGTCTATTTCCATCTCTAATATGTAGGCTAGTATACACTGAGAATATGAAACACAAAATCTTGTTCTTCCAATCCTTACCCCTCCATATTCTTGTATGAAATGCACATACAGGAAAAATTATTTATAATTGTATTTCCATTTGAAATTTTTATGTAACAATATTTTCTAACACTATTTCCCACCCAAAAAGTTAGAGCTTAGAATGAAATTGCTTTGATATTTGGGTTAGTGACAAGAATTCACCCCAATGCAAAGTAAACACACACAGTATCAATGGCAACAAAACAAAAAAATAATACTTTTTTCATAACTAAAAAGAGATATATATCACTGATCTATCTTCAAATACGTACAACCTTGTTTATTCCACTAGTAACACTAAAAACTCTAGCATGTAGCAACACAAATTTTCTAATTTCATTTTTCTTACAAGATCTAGTAAACAACCTTCTTTACAAAGTCAGAATCTCTAATTTGAAAGAACTTCGGTTACTAACTCTAACCAAGATGAACTATCAATCAAGTACATGAATTTTCTATCAACAGTTACCTATATTCAAGTCCTCATATCTTAACAGAAGACAACTTCGTAATCACCATGCATCCTCATCATCATGAAATTGTAAGCCATCTAATCTAACCTCAACATCGTTAAGAGTAGGGCAGTACCAATGAACCCAATTAGGAGGTGGAAAGAAGAGTCTAGTATACATTTCTTGATTCTCCCTTCCCAGGGCTCGAAATGTCGAAACGTGCCCTCTTATCTCTTCATCAGTAATGGCCATCTTAAAATACAGATGGTAGTATGGGTACGCCACACTTCTAAGACTCTCAACTCCATCCGGCATCGGAAACCTTTCTTCGACACCATGTCCGTCGAAACCTAAATGAACAATAAAATCATCTCTATCAAACCAGCAAATTGTACCAGGTTTCCATTGTGGTAATTTCTCAGCAGAAGATTGAAGTGCATATGAAACATTATCACCGATTCCAAGAAAGAATGTCTGATCACCTAAGTTATTCAAACGTTCACATTCCCAATAACTCTTTTCTTCTCCTCCTAGTTCATTATCCTTTATCAAGAACGCCGATATTATTGTTGAAATCAATTCACCATCATCCTCGAACATCAATTCTTCGTAAAAGAAGTACAATCCATCATTAGATGATGTTAACTTTATGCAACAGATGGATTGCATTATTGCAAATTCATCTTCCGGGTTGTAATTAATTAAATGCAATGGATAACGTAATATTGAACAACTATTATTATCTGGGTTGATAACACCAATTTCCCATTTTTTTATTGATGTACTATAGAAGATATAAAATTTCCCATTATGAAATGCCATATCAAGTATCTTAAATTGGCCCTGCAGGTTTTCTTCTTCTTGTTCAAATGTAGGCCCGACCCGAATTCTGGTCCATTGTTGATCCCCTGATTTCCATAATAAAACCTCATCACTTCTTTCATCTTCTGCAAGTTGCACCAAGGCAGTAAATTTCTCATCACTTGAGTTTCGATATCGAACAAACCCACCCACAACTCTCTTGGATTTAGGTCTGGTTGAATAATGCAAGTTATCAACCAAACAGAAGGATTTAGCAAGTTCAAGAACCCGATAATCTGACAGACTGATTTTTGCAGTAATGGGTTGGTCAGCAATGAAGTAATCGGGCGTTGTTTCATCAATGACTGGGTTGATCAGTTGCCATTTTTGGGGCTCGAGTTTGATCATTCGGACCAACCATGGCAAACCATCAGCAGGGTTAGGAGGAGAAATAAGATAGAAACAAGATTGACGAAGGAAGAGTTTAGGACTGTCGCCATTATTTTCAAGATTTGGAACCTCAAAATGGGTTTCTTCTTGGTTTGAAACTCCAACCAAATCGTATCTGCAAAACCTGTTTGCCGCTCTAAGGCGAGAAAGATCCGTTTCGTCGAGGTTTTGGTTCGTTATGAATATATGGTAGATCAGATTATTCGGAAGATTGGAGAATGGAGAGGGGTTTTCGTCAATTGCGGCGACATTGGCGGTGGTGCTACTGGAACATGGTTGTTTAGGTGGTGGTTCCATTGGGAGTACGAACTAGAAACAGAGTGTTGTTTAATGTTTGATGACTTTGTGTAACTGAATTTTGGGATTTCGAAAGTTAGTTGGTAGAACTGTAGAAACGAATTATAATTTATAGTGATTGAATTGGATTTTATAATGCTCAAGAAAACAGCGTGGCAAGTGAATAAATTAGAGATGGCCACTAGGCCCACTACCACTCCTGCGGGTTGGATGGGCTGGTCCGTAGATTCTAATGGGCCTGGCTGAGATTTCACGGCTCGGGACCGGAGCGTGAAATTTACGGTTTGGATGGGCTGGTCCACGTACGGGCTGAAAAATCTTAACTCACACCGGTCTGTTACCGTTTTCACGGTTCGGGTAGCGGTTCGGGGCCCTAGGCCCAATTTTTTTTCAAAGTTATATAATCATTAATTATTATTACAAAAAACCTTTAAAATTAATTAAAATATATATAATTATTAATATTAGTGAATAATTTCATTATTTATTAATTTGATTGAATTATAATATATGCAATTTGATTAAAATATATACAATTTGATTAAAATATGTACAATTTGATTAATATGTACACAATTTCGTTGAATAATTACTTGGACTGGGCTAGGCCGGCTCATGGCTGGGCTGGACCGGTTTCATGCCTATGAGAGAGCAATGGATCGGACTCTCGGTCATAAATTTTGGAATTCATCATCTTTCTACCTATAAGTTCCATATATTTATATTTTTTTATAAAGTTATGGTCCATGCTACTCTTTTTCTCATCTCTTATATACGTGATCCCACATTAATTTTGCAAGTAATTAAAGACGAGGGAGTACATATATACTTATATCATTTAGAACTCTATTTTTTTGTGTTTATATAACTCAATTTTTATAGATATAATTTTGAAAGACATATTTTGTTCGATCCTGTAAAACTCAAACGTTATAATCAATATAGTACACTATTGTTATAGTTATTTTTACATGAATTTAATATAAAGAATAAATAATATGTTATCATTCATCTAAATAAATATATTTTCATAAGTTATAAGACTATATGAATAGATCTTATTTCGAAACATATTTTGAGCGCTCTTCCAATAATATAAAAATTATAAAATATTCCGAATTATATAGCAAAGTTATATTCAATTTATTTAGGTAGTTTATTCCTTATCAAACTCTATTCTTCACTTATCTAAAACTTCTAGCATGAATTTATATCTATCCAAAACTCTATTTGAGTCAGCAAAGATTGACTCTTTCTATCAAAATCGCGGAGAAATTTAAGAGAAAAATAACATATATATATATAAACTCCTGGAATCTCCTTAGTCAAGCTATTACTGAGATAAGAGATTCTACAAATTACTTGTACAAAAACCCGAGTGGAAAATAAAATAAAGAAGAAATTGAAGAAAGAATGACGTCGAACAATTGTTCCTCCAATGATCAAACAAATAACAGTGATGGTGATCTTTATTCTATGATTGCACCATATTATCCGAGAAACTCTCATGATAACAATTCTTCTACTGTCAGAACTTCTGCAACAACTCCTCTCCACCAAGTTCCCCGGGTACTATATATTAATGGCGATTTCTCTCTTTGTTTCTTTTTTTTCATTGTTTATTAATTTTTTATCTCAAAGTTTTGGAATTTTTATTTCACTTCTTTTCTTTAAGTAAGGAATAATTATGATTTGTTTGATTTGTTTTTTGCAATTTGAAGCGATATTGATGAATACTGAAGTACATAGGATCAAAGGCTCTAAGATGAGAGGGGAAATTAACTGAACTAAACTGAATTAAAACTGTGAAGGAAACTAATTGAATTAAACAAAAAAGTTCTGAATTGAACTGATTTTCATTAATTCAGTGAAAAAGAATCGAGCATAAAGTCCTGTTTTTTGGACTTATTTTCAGTTAATTTCAGTTCAATTTGGTTAATTTCAGTTAATTTTAGTTGTTATTATTATTGTATATTATTATTTTTATTATTTATTTATTGGTTATTTATTATTATTTTCAGTTCAATTGAGCCATAATACGTTTTTGTTTTACTTTTCTTGATGATTTTTTTTTGTTATCAATATGAATTTTTTTAAGGTGAATAGAATTTTCTTGTAAGGAGATCCTTTTTGTAATCTGTAAAAGTTCGATCCTCAATCAGTATAGACTTAAAAATTAGTACGTAGACTGTTATTAAACCTATGCAATGCACGTATAGTATTTTTTTATAAGAAAAATTAGGGTAGAAACCAGGAAACACGCCACCCTAAAGCATCTTTACGAATTATCTGGGAAAAGGAATAGTAATACAATAAATCTTATCTATCGATAGATCAAGTAATAGGGGTGTGAAGTATATATATCATTATTGTTATCCTATCTTAATATTGTAACCGATTGAATACTATTTCTTTCTTTTTAAGGTTCGTAAGATGGATAAACCGCCACTCGGACTGAAGCTCAACATGACCAAATTGTGGAGTATGATCAATGCCGAAGTCCTTGAAGCACCTAATCATTCTTCTGCTGATAAGCAAACTGCTATTAACTTCAACGCTTTGTCTCTTACAATTGGTTCTTGGAAGGTGATTGTTATCTAGATTTCATTTTAGTGATTTTAGGTCTGTCTTTGGTAAAATATTTTTATCCCGGATTATTCACGTATTAATACTTATAATAGTAGTAGAAATTTTGAACATGATCTTTGTTCCAAAGTATAATACTTTTTCCGTTTTGAAATAAGTTCAATACTAAAAGATAGAAGTATTTCACTTATTTCAAAGCGTAGGAAACATATATATAACTTAATTAGGTTATTACTTCTCGTCTCTCTCAACATTATTTTGCAAAACTGTAACTTTGTTAGTTGTTGTTACAAACAGTACTAAAGTAGGTTTTAACCTAAAAGTAATTACAAAAGAAATTTAATCGTTGCTCTTGTTTCATGTGGTTATGTTTTCATGTCATAGAAAAAATCAAAACGTCACGCGGATATTGTCGTCAAGTGTTTTTTCAAGAAAAAGAAAATGGCTTTGGAACTTTTGGAAGGCAGGTTGAAAATCAAGATTGAGTTCAACTGGTGTGATATTGAAACTATGAGTGCTACTTTCCCAAGCAACGGCGGATATCTTTATATTAAGGTAGTGCTTTTTAAATTTGTGCAAATTGCACAAATTTTTTGTTTGGTCAATATATTTTTATTTCAACTTTATTGTATGCATATTTATATCTAATGTTTCATGATCCAGCTCTAAGGTTTCCACCATTGAACCGTACGTGCTAAATTTATTGGAGACATGTGTCATGCAAATTCTTCTTGTGTCATTATTAAGATGAAATCTTTAGTAATATTTTTACTTATATGTGGCTTTTGTTTGATCTATTTTTCTTCTTATGACATTTTTAGCTGAAGAATAGTCCCTTATTCTTCCGTGAGGAGAATCCACAGGCTAAGAAGCATACAATATGGAAATCAACAGAAGATTTTACGGATAGACAAGCTTCCTTATTATGGTATAAAATGCTCACATTATCTTTCTATCATATTTAATTAATTAGCTTCATTTGGATATTAATACTTATCTAGTTTTTCTTTTCCATAGTATGCATGAGCTTAAATTCGAACCAGGTTTGTTAGAGAAGCATTATTGCAAGATAATGATAGCTGCTCCAGAGTCAAATTTGAACCTACAGCCTTTATTAGAAGATTCAAATGATGATCCCCAACTATCAATTACTTTCACAGGTGAAATTTCCGTATTTTTATTTTTATTTGTAAAGTACAATTCTGCGGAAAAAAAAAAACCTTTCAAAACAATATATGCAAAAAAAATCCACAAACTTTTTTGAAATGTATAAGGGTGGGTTTGCAGTTAATGGAAATAAGGGATTAAAGGTTAATAGAAGGGTTAACTCTGCATCTCAAAAACCACAATGGAAAATAGAAATATGTTTCATCTTGCGAAGAAATATAAGTTTGTGGTTTTTGTTTGCAAATATTGATTTAACAGTTTTTTTGGCAAAATTAACTCTAAAAAGATTATTTTTAGCAAATTTTGCATAAAAATATTGTGTAGTCCAACGTATAAGATATTTCCCATGGCAGATTACTTATCAAAGAGGCCTTGTTTAATAATGATAATATGGGTCCTTTTATTAATACATTAAGTGGTTGTTTGGCGCAAATAGGAACATACACCCGACATGATACAGGTAGAGGATGGTGTACCCTCTCCTAAACGACCTAGTTTTAGAAATTCATGATTTTAAGAAAAATGTTGTTATGTGTTTCTTTAAATTTTGCAACTTGTTTGAGAATCATTTTTTCAAATTTGAATTTAAAAGGTACATTCGTTTAGTTTGTTAGACTATATGTTCATTTACTATACGTTCTTTTCATTACCACCTATGTTATTTTATAATTGGAGATTCACATGTTCTTTAATTTTAAATTGTGTGTTCTATATGAATGACACATTCTTCCGGGTGCACAATGAGCATCAGTGCATAATCCACACTTGGGTTGTTTGGTAGAAATGGGATTTTAATTCCCATCGGTAGTTCTATTTCTTAGGTTGTTATTTCCCGTATGTAATTCCTAGGAAATGGACTATTATGTTTGCTCAATATCAAGGAAAGAGTTTACAAAAATTATTAAAAGTGATGATCTAATTTTAATATGAAAGTAGACCTAGTCACTAAATGGATTAAACTAGTCACTTTGGGCTAATTCTCTTTTTAATTGGGCTTATCATTGCCTAATTTTAGTTTAACAAGTAGGCGGCCTCTTACCAGACAAACTCAAGAATGTATAGGATGACTAGCAATGTGTTACAATATTGCCTTATACTATCTATTTTAATGGTTTAATAGTTAACAAGCTCATACTTTACAACCTCCTTACTAAGGAGTTATATTTTCCCTATGACTTATATTATTATTAGTATTAGTAAAAAGATATAGGGTTACAAATTGTGAAAAAAAAGTTCTTTTGAATTATCAAGTGTTAAGTGTCATCAACCTTGTTGAGAGTGATATATTGATCAATTTAACCCCCGATTACATATATCATACTATGCATATATGATATACATATTATATACCAATTATGAGAAATTATTTCACACAATGAGTCAATATCTATTAATATATATAAAACTGTGAAACTAGTCTAAGTTTTTGAGTTATGTGTCACTTGATTTTATTTATAGTGCATTTGCTTTCATATTTGCATATTTACATATTATTTATTGAAAATGTACATTTAGATACTATTTCAACATAATTTGACATGTGTTCATAATAATTCCACAAAATAAATAGGGAAAATTAAAGTAATTTTTTTCTAGTACGATCAACAATTTAATAACTCGTTAATGTATCAAGATTAGTCAAATGATACCAATGTGAAAGTAGTTCTTAAGTATAGTACTCGTGATCATGATATCTCGAAGGAGAATTTTTCTTATATATATATTTGTATGACTTTTTTGAGGTCTTAAATTCATAATGTCCCCTAATTAGCGATCATTGTTTTTTTTATGCAGGGGATGATTCTCCAAGCTGTAGCAATATGAACAACTATAGAAACGACTTTGGTGGAATTGGAAACACTCCATCATATTCAATAAATGATCATTTACCCATCCAATGTGCTACAATGAATCAGGAGGAACCAATAATGCTGAATGATAATCTATTACTTGATGGAAATGATCAATCTGTCAACCACCAGTCACATCTGTATGATTATCAACAATATCCTCTTGTAGCAAGTACCGTCGATCAGGCGCCATTGAGCTCTGCTCATAATATGGCTCATTCTCGCGGTGTGGGGTGTCAACAAATGGATGGTTATCAACATCATCCTCTCGTAAATACCGTCGATCAGGCGCCATTGAGCTCTGCTGATAATATTGCTCAGGTTGATCATACGCCTCATCCTCACGGCGTGGGGTGTCAACAAATGGATGGTTATCAACATCATCCTCTCGTAAATACAGTCTATCAGGCGCCGTTGAGCTTTGTTGATAATAATGCTCATGTTGATCATACGCCTCATCCTCAAGCTAGCGTTATACATCAACAACCAAGGGACTATCATCTACAATTTGATTATCAGGTTGGTGTGCAACTGCAACATGAGCCAAGATACTATCATCCAAGATTGGATGATAATGTTGGTGGGCAGCAGGAATAAAGAAACTATAATTTAGGATTGGATGGTAGTCATGTTCATGGTCAACAGGGTTTATGACATGATATGGTTATGCGTAAAACGGTAAAAGGCTACACCTTATATAGTAGTATATAGTATATACGACGGTGAAGTTAGCAATTATATAGTACCGTCTTAGATATATTTGAATTTTTTCCTTGAATAATGCAAAAGTGGGTTTTAATTCCCAAAATATGGCCAAAAAAAAAATTCCCTACGTACCATCCACGTAAGACGGCACGCGAGAAACTGATTTTTTTTTTTGTTTTTGCCCACAAAAACCGCTACTCTGAGTAGCGGTTTACATGGGCAAAATATTACAAGCACAAATCAAGCTCTGCTACTTGAGTAATGAACCGCTACTTGAAGAACATAAGTTCTAATCTAGTTGGCTCAATTAATCTTTGTGAGCGATTGGTGACGGGAGTTGCAAAAGGAATAATAAGGTTGTTCCGTTTGGATCACTAATGAAGTTGTGAGCCATGTATTCAAAGAATTGAAAAAGAACAGTTTAATGAAAAAATGCACTATACTTTTAGTAATTACAAGTCTATATAAAGACGATTCTAGAACAATATAATAGCCAACCTTTGCATAATCAAAATTTATTTGTTAAATTCAGTCAATGAAATTGAGCATTATTGCCCTTATCCCATACTTTTGTGTTTCCACTGAAGATGGGGGAGGTTGAATTTCCAGTCTCCACGCATAAACTGTATGTCGGGCGTTGCAAAAGAGCCTCGGGAGAATAGGAATGGCAGTCAGAGTCTCTAAATCACAAATTATCATCATTTTTATCTAATGAAGCAGACAAAAAGCTGAATATGAATCCATCAAGGTCACCATCCAGGACAGAATCAGGATCTGAAACCTCAAAATTTGTACGAAGATCCTTCACCATTCGATAGGGCTGTAATATGTCATGGTAAAAAGGTCGTTAATATAAATAATTCCTTTACGTCTTTTAGTTTATGTGCGAGTGTATCTTGCAGGGGTTGGGGAGAGGAGGCTGAAATCTGGATATTTTTACCTGAAGAACATAAGTTCTTATCTGGTTTCCCCAACTGATCTCTGTGAGCGATTCTGTATGCTGAGAATTCATTAGAGCCTGGCGAGCTATCTCAAGCTGGTCTAACCGAGATTGGAGAACAGCCATTGCTGAAGCCTTATTTTGATGTTGTGACCTGTAAATACACAATTACTAAAACTTCCATGTGTGTTGATTGAAGAAACACAAAGATCTTTTAAATAAACAACTTCGTGCATAAGGTTGATTTATGCGTAAGGTTGATAAACTTACTATGGGCCTGCACCCACAGACCTTTGCTGGAGGTAAGTCTGACCACATACAAACATAACGGGGTTCCAACCTATAAATAATGCATCACGTAACCTTATTAGTCTTTCCTCGTGCTCTTCAATGTGGGACTAAGTTCCAACTCACATGTGAGGCTCTTTCTTAACTAAGATAAAGCAGTCAAAACTATGAGGTGCAACAAAATGTATGAGAGGTAGAGTACATAACCGTAGCCAGGGTATTACGAGGGTAAAGATAAAAACTGGTCTGATTTCCCCTTTTTTGATTTTGTTCCCAGGATCAGTCTGTCTCATCTAAATACTATCTATTATTTTGAACTCGAGGAAGACTTCAGAATTAGATCAATCTCCCCAAGCCATCCCAGCAATTTTAAGCTCAAAGCTACCATTTCCAGTGAATAAACTGCGCACAACTGTTCAGGACAAATCATTTGAACTATTTCAACAAACTATGAGGTTGAGATCACGGGAAATTTTCTACTTATAGAAGATTCTCTTCAGAGTGACTTAGTATTGATGTTCATAAGAACATACAAATCGCATGTAATGAGAAAGAAAAAGGAATTATCCATTATGTATCTGCGTCTATGAAACTAGAAGTCTACAAACAAAGACAGGGATGCACACCTTTCATTTTGACAAGTAACGACCATCCCAGTAGGGATATGAGTTATCCTCACAGCACTATCTGTGGTGTTAACAGACTGGCCACCAGCACCCCCAGCACGATAACGATCAATGCGGAGATCCGCTTCTTTGATTTGAACACGTGTGGATACATCTTTGAGGATCGGAATCACTGCTACAGCAGCAAATGATGTATGTCTGCGCTTTGCACTATCAAACGGTGAAATACGAACCAATCTGTGTACCCCTATTTCTGCTTTTGCATACCCATATGCATATTCACCATCGACTTTGATTGTTGCCCGCTGAAATCCAAGTAAAAGTCAATGTAAGAATCAAACTCCAACAAAAGTTTTGCTGAATGCAATGAGACCAAACTATTCCTGGATTGAAAAAAAATGCAACCCCTATACATGAATCGGTGGACAAGTTCTGTTGATGTTTCTCTCTCTCCCTTTCCCTTATAATCTAATCTGGTGCCATTTCAATCAGAAATGAAGCTAGTCTCTAGCCAATGTTGCCTGTCAATTTTGTCTGATTCATAGCCAAAAGCTGAAGAAAGGAGAGAAAGTATGAAGCATAACCTTGATCCCTGCAATTTCACCAGGCATTTCATCTACAACACTAACTTTATATCCACGCCGTTGTGCCCACGATTTGTACATTTCCATGACCATGGATGCCCAGTCATTGCTCTCTGTGCCACCAGCTCCAGCTTGAACCTACAAATATAATCTTGTTATACTCCTTTGTGATGACTGATGAGGCACATTACTGTCAACCTAAATCTCATCAAATAGCATATTGGGAAAAAATTGAGTAAAGGAGGATAAACTGTCGATGCAAAGAGAGACAATATCATTCAAGCAAGTGCGTAAAAACTTTTCAGTTATGCATTATCACTTTGGTCTGTGACAAGCTGATAATATTTCTCCAACACAATTGAGGTTAACAGGTGATTTAACCATAATCTTGTCTCTGCACACCAGACTATCATAGCATATGCTAATACCCATGGTAGGTCATCACATGCATTCAAATCTGGGCCTCTTTATAACGATGCTTTAGGTTTTAGTCTAGAATCTGGACCCGGTTAGTTAATTCAGCTTTTATAGAATGATCCTCGAGATCAAATAAAATTCAGGTTAATGCATATATAGAACACTTGACTGCTTGTTACCTGTGACAGTAGTATACAGTACAAACCCTTGTTCTCAGAAGAGCCATTACTAGAACAGGGAACAGCAAAGAAACTTAAAACTAATACTTCCTCTCTCTCTCATACTATTAGCAATTTTTCAGCATTTTCGGAAATAGTACCCCCTGTGGCTGAGTGTAAGTAGTAGACTACTCCAGTAAAACTTTTACTCCCTCCGTCCCATAATATAGTGCTTGTTTATCTCTCTTTGAGGTCAAACTTTAAAATCTTTGACCAAATATTCTCATAAATATATACAAAAAAACATACTCATGTAGGATATTGTTAGGTTCACCTTAATGTGTACTTTCATAATATCAGCTTTTTATATATTTTTTCAATATAGAATTGAAGATATTGAAGGTCAAATGTATATCTTGTAGACTCTGCAAAAAACAAACAAGCATTATATTATGGAGGGAATATTTATTAATCCTTTTCCAGCCATCCGTATATGTGTGAAATCATAACTTTAGACAGATACATTCAGAATGAAAGGAGTATTTCAAATAATTACAAAGAATGCTTTAAATCTTGGTGCAACCAACAATTAACTTCAACTGCTGTTCTTAGGTAACATGACAACATGTAAGGTTGCTTCAGTTTGCCTGGCTCAGGAATGTGTTCCACAACGGATCTAGAAGTTCAAGGTCTAATGTACTGACTTCATGCCATAAAGACTCCGGTAACAATGGGAGAGAGCACAGATCTAATGGCAAGATTCTTTGTGAAGTTTCATACTTGCCATCATTCAGAGACGATAATCCTACAACCTTCAAATTTAAGAATCCTATTTTCCACAAGCAAGTAGATAGTCCAAAAGAATCAAATAACTTTATTCTGCCAGAAATCAAGGTGGAGATAAACACCTCATCACCTATAAGAGGAGGAGAAAGAATGACAGCTAAGACAATCAATGGAAGGCAAATGATAGTAACAGATGACAAAACATTTTCTTATTTCATTTATATTTCTTGTGCTGATTAATGTCTACTAATAATTTCCAATTCTGGTATTGCTGAAAACATGGAATAGATACAAGAGGTATTCGAGTGACCCCCACACTCCCACAAGACAAATGAAGAATAATTTTCTGGATAAAAAATTCCTCTTAACTACTATTCTCTATTTATACTACTGTTATAGTACTATTTCTCTCCCTTAAGAAACTTCTCTGCTCCTTCCTCAATCATTGGCAATAAACCACAGCATGCCACCTGGCTACCCCTCTGTTGCCTCTCTATCAAGTCACAGATTCAGGTGCTGCTAGACCTGCCCCAGAATCCTTCCTTCTGACGTGGTGCCTAGAGTAAGTGAAGGTCACTGGTGGCCTGATTTGGGCTGGCTGAATATTTGGGTTTGGGTCTATTACATTTCCCTTGGGACAGCACTCACCTCTTGAGAGTGAGCTACTTGTATTTTGTCGATCCGACTAATAGAACATGTCCTAAATCTTTTTCCCTCTTAATCCTTCTATTCTAGAACTTGTTTGTGATTCCCATCAAGCAGGTATTCCAAATGGTGCATTCTTGGTGAAAACTATTTGGGGCATGTCCTTGATGTTGGAACGAACATTGACAGTTACAACTTAATTCACCCTTCACCACTTGCCAGAGGCCCAAAGGTTCCGATCTTACTGTAGTTTATGAACAGGACACTGATGGACCTTCAGGCCACATTCAATATTCAACAAAGCTATCAAACATATATAATCAATGACCTTACAAATGCAATACGAAATTGAAGAAACAATACACTTTACCCTCCTGAGACACAGACACAGCAATTAAAATTCATTGGGAGGCCATCTACTGGATACTGAGATTACTGACCTCAATGAAACAAGAAGAAGAATCATGTTCTCCAGCCAACATAGCATCCAGTTCTTTCTCCTTTGAATCCCTTCTCATTTTAAGTAAGGCTTTCAATGTTTCCTACATACAGATATTAAGTACATAAATTACATTAAAATTAAAAAATTCCAATCAACCCAGACAACACAAAATTTGTCTGTATGGAAGGTCAAAGAAAACCATTTTATTGAAGCAACAAAGCAGTATACAAAATATTAGCACAACAGGAAAGAATAACACCGTTGGGGAAAGATTGAGGAGCAGCACACTCATCTAAACTCCAAAGAAAAACCAGGCTAAGTAATTTCCTTGCATGGGAGTAGATAAACTGCAGAAAAGTTTCACATGGCCCCTGATGTCACAAAAAAGGTTCTCAGACAGCAGATGCATACCTAAATGAAGAAGTCTGCAATTTACGGTCAATGCCAATCAAACATTCTTCTTTGGCCATTACAAACTGTTTGGTATTGGATAATCTCGAATACCCAGTTGAAAGGATTGTCCTAAGAGAATAAATGACACTAATTTAACCAAGCCTAAGAGAGCCATTCATACGTCACCATGACCTGATGAAATTACTTATCTATTAACACATATATAACTGCTATCAACTGGGCTTAGTGAAGGGAGCACCATGAAAGGCTTTGCCAGATGCCTACTTACAGAAGGAATATTCCTGGGACAGACAGGGAACAACCAGACTGAAAAGGAATGTTAAGAATCCTTCGTTACTGTCCTACAAAGAATAGAGTTCCACCAGCTCCACGCCATAAAAAGGAATGGACAACAGCTCCATGCCAACACAAACCAAGACCCCTCCCCCGAATTCCAAAGAACAAAGGGTTGTAGACCAGCATACTATACTCATCATGAACCAAGTCTATGACCCACTAGAGCCTTCTTACTTGACTCATATTGTCAGTTAAAATCACGCAAGGGAAACATAACTTCGGTATCTGATGGTACTGCAAACCTCCTGTCCAACATATGCACTCTTAAGCAAGCACAACCTTCAACATGTCCAACAAAGAGACCAAATTTTGTCAAACACTCAAGCTAACATTAATTTTAAAATTAACCCATTTGTTTCCACCAAATTCAATTAAACAATTTTCCAAAGTGGTGCTATAAAGTATATAAGCAAAAATGGCTAGAAATCGCAGCAAAATAATGTATGATCATGCAGTAGAAATGACAGTTGGTTTAAAAAATTATTGCAAACACTAACAGAAAAAAAAAGTTAGTAATTGGTAACCATGACCAACACAGTTTATCTTCCGTAATCAACCAAACAACATCCTCAATAATAGATGTCCCAATTTCTCTTCACTTCAACAATGGATTTACAAGCACCCTACCTAGCTTGTGATATATTGTTAAATCAAACATCATTATGGTTTCCAATTGTTCGCAAGTCGTCAAATGTCAACTTTTAACTCTTAAATTCTGCTCCCTCCATTTACATAATTGTAACACTTTGACTTCCCACATTTACCAATGTACATTTGAACATTAATATATTTAATTATTTATTAATGATTTTAAAAAAGTTGATATAATGAAAATAAACATTGAGACAATATTAATAACCTTTTACATAATAACATTTGTTCTTATATAGGGGTAAAATCATATAGTCAAAGTAGAGTATGTAAATAGTGCAAAGCTTCAAGTGTTAAAACAATTTAATTATGCAGGGAGTAGTTCTTAAGTCAGCAAAAGAATGCTGAAATATTCAGATTGTAGCAGGAGAATACGCCTGGTTTAATATTCTACAGCTTCTCCAATGTGCAACTTCAGTGCTTAACCATCACTGTAAACCTTGGAAGTCTCACGGTCTATATGGGAACATTCAACAGATAATGTAATATGAATTCTGTATTAGAGAATGCACAAGTTCCATCATGATTACTCCAGAGTCAAGCCTTACTATAATCACTAAGCGCTTGATTTCAGTTTCTCATTTAGTCACAATTATGCATAAAAGACGGCAATATCATGCATTAGCAATTCATGTCATGAACAAATATCTGTAATGATCCAAACATAAACTTCATGGTAATTCAAAGTGTCGTAGCACCAATATAGAATAAATTCAGATAATTCCATGCAGTGACCCAAATTCTGCATTGCAATCACTGAGCACAAGCACAGTAAAAGCACATTCTTAACATTCTCAATACAATTACAATGTGAATAAAAGTGATCAACGATTCATATACTGCACAAGGTCAGGTCATCATTTGTTCAATGGGACCGTCATATAACCCAAATATCAGCTTCCACAAGGTCATAGTACAAAAATGAACCTCACAATAAAATCACTTGGCAAAATATATGATCACTGGTAATCACCGTATTATATTTTTACAAACTTGATTGTTCATAATCATTAGATCAAAGGGAACTTAACATAGAAGCAAAAAAAAAAAAAAAAGATATGAGAACATGCCTAGAAGAAGTGAAGCGCACCGATTCCAACTCTGAATCATTCTCTTCTCGAGCAAGCTTCAGCATATCGATATGCTCAATCAACTCCTGCTCAAAATCCAATACCTCTTTCATTTTACCCATTAGTGAGCCATACTCACGACTTATCTTTCCGGCATGAACAGGATCATCCCACAGATTTGGTTTGTTCAGCTCAGCCGATAACAAGTCCAAACGCACCAGCAATTTTTTCCACTACCACCATCAATAACAAAAATGACATAAAAAACAACTCAAAATGAATTAGAAATCCTCAAACAACAAGACCCTACATGATAAATTGCAACATAATGTCTTTGGCTCTTAGCTGGCTATTTATCTTGTCTAGTGAGAGCAAAAAATTGGAACCTACTAATTAATCTAAAACAAATTCAAGTGACATTCTAAGAGTATTTAGAAAATTCAACTAAAAGATCCTTAGAATGAGCAAACTGAAAGCCACATTTGAGGTCAAAACTTCATAAACAATTCGCAAATTCAAAAACCCTACCACATAAAGATATTGTATATCATTCACAACTGTTGTATACAAAAACACACCCTCTTATATAACTATAAGAGATGAAGTTGATACACTACACTACTTATATATACTTCCTTCCTTTTTTTTTACATGTTACACTTTGACATTTACCCTATTCACAAACTTCACTTTGACCCTGCAAACGCTTTTCATATACATGTTACACGTGAATAAAAATATAGTCATGTAAGGTCTAGTTAGATTTGTCTTGATATGTACTTTTTAAATATGTACTTTAAGTGGAATGTAACATGTAAAAAAACGGAGGGAGTACAATATTCATAACTCAATATACAACATTTGTCGCCGAATATACAACCACTAACTACTACAAACAAATTAACATTGAAAGTAGTTATGAATTAGGAATTTCTCAAATCGAATATATACCTGCAAACGCTTTTTAATAAGATGAATAGACTGAGCAACAGCAGAAGCATGACTCTTCCAATCATCTTCACTCTCATCAAGTATTGTCCAATGATTCGACACAATTCCTTCAACAGTTAGTCCATCAGAAGTTGAAGGTTCTGCAGCTTCAGAACTAAAAAATCGAACCCCACTTGCAAAAACGATTCCTTGATTATACCCACTTGAAAATTTCGCATTTTTATGCAAATTTATAGGATACCCAGAATAATTTAGCCGAGAAATCAAATTCCTAAGACCTAATATTGAATCTTGGAAGCTCATATAACATGATTTAGGATGGTTTGGCGGGAAATTGTTGGTATTTTGGGGTTGAGATTTGGAAGAGAAAAGTAAAGAAGTGAGGTTAAGGTTTTGGCGGAGGATTAAAGATTGTAAACTTGATCTTCGTGCAATGAAGTGCACCATTTTTCTCTCTCTTCAAATGGTGAAAGTGAACTGGAACAGAGACTACAGAATGTTTCACCCAAAGAAAGAAAAAAAACGAGATTTCTTTAATGAGGTCTGAGAATGGGGTTTATGGAGAAATTTCAAAAGGGTTTTGGGAATTGGAATGCATCAATGCGAATGTGGAATGTATTACGTTGTACGGTTGTAGTCTTGTAGAGGTTAAAGTGAAAATTCTATTGTGCTCCGAGGGACTAGGTGTATACTTTCTCCGTTTCTTTTTACTCGCTACATTTCTCATTTCACGGATTCTTAGGCAATTTTTGGAGAAGAGAGAGGTAGAGAGTAAAAAGAAAAGGGACCCATGTGGGAGGAGAGAGATAGAGAGAGTTTATTGCCCAAAAAAGAAGTGTAGCAAGTAATGTGAAACTTCCCATAATAGATTGTGTAGCGAGTAAAAAAAAACGGAGGAAGTATTATGTATTTAGTAAATTTTGAAAATTGATAATAGAAAATTAAAAATTATGGGATCGTTTGTTATCATGTTTCTAATAAATTTGATTAATTTTTTATTTATTGTAGGACATATATTATATGACTGATTTGAGAACCAAAAAATAGAAAACCACAGTAATACCAAATGACTCTTTCTTGTTTTCTTATTTTTGTTTCGAGTTTTTAAAAGATAGAGAACATAATACAAAAGACTATAACGAACAAGCCCTTAGGTATGTTCTCTTCGGCATAAAACAGCTTAACTAGAACTAAATTGAAATGAATAGTGATATTTGAGAGTAAAAGTATTGTCCATAGTTGAACTGAACTGAACTGAGCCGAACAAAACTGAACAGTGATATGTGAATAGTAAAAGTATTGATGCTACTCTTCTTCCTTCTCTCTCTTTCCATGCTCTCTTTTGTTAAATACACTGTAATTTGACAAACTGAACGCCATTGAGATGACAAATAACACCAATCGCCAACTTGACATGAAATTATCGAATTGGGATTATGCAATTCAACCCGTTCAAGTTAGTGGATTGACTGAAAAACTCATTTAATATTTTGTTAAGGTTTGAGCTTTCAATGTTGTTATCGTGACTCGTAATGATTTGAAGTTCTTTTCTTAATTTTTCAACATGTACCACTTAATTAATTTCAACAATTTTTTTTATAAAGGTAAGGAGAAAGTAGGTTAGGAGACCCTCCGCACGAGGGGAGCTCCCACCTTATCGTTTACAAGGATTGAAGAGATGGCTGAATGAGTACAATTTTCAATGGTAAAGCTAGCGTCTATGAGGTGTCTGACGTTGGCGATCCAATCTGCTGCTTTGTTAGCTTCCCGGTATACATGACGAATGGTGCAGGCCGAAAAAAAATAATTTCAACATATATCAGATATCAAATATTAAGTATTACATAAAGTTACGAGATTGAATTAATTTATCAAAATAAGGCAAACCCCCTATATTCTCATTTGGTGCCCAGATTAATTTCCTATGAACAAAGTTAACCTATAATTTCAACCAAATAAAAAGCTGACCTTATAAGAATTTTGATAGGCAACATAATTCAGTTTCTGTGGAGAAAACACAACTCTTGCAAATCTTCCATTCTCATACATACATGATACATGCTCTCAATCGCTCGTTACAACTACTGCTGCATCCAATTCCCACAAATTTCAAACTCCTAACTTTCTCTCTCCTCCCTGAATCAACCCAACAAATTGCAATCTCATCCAAAACCTCAAATAAATCTTATTCAACTTCAATGGAAGAAACCCATTTAACTAATGACCCAAAAATCTCATCATCCTCCCAATACCCAACTCCATTATCTCCGCCATTCCCACTTTATTCCAAGCAAATTGAGCTTAACAGAGCCATGGCTGCTTCTTCAAGGTCCAGTCTTTTTTCTCTCTCCAGAAATGACGTCATCTTCGAGGATCAATGGTTGTTGGTTGTGAATAAACCCTCTGGGATTTACTGTGAGAGTGTTTTGTCTTCTGCTCCTCACCTTCTTCAACAATCTTCAAGTTTAGGTTAATTTTTCTCTTGCATTTAATTTTATGTTCCCTTGTTTATGATTTTTGGGCATAACCCATATGCTTAAAGTGTTTGGATTCGTTATTGTTCTATTTTAAGTTTTTAACTCATGGTTTGTGCATTGTATAATGTTAAGAAAAAGGTTAGATATAGGGAATGTTTGGTTGGATTGTTTCTTGTTTGATGCTTCTTTACAGCTTGTTTGGCAATGGAATGAATTAGAGTACTCCCAGTCGTTGCCCTCGCCCTCCTTGTGGGTTATGAGGAGAGAGAGTATAAAAGTAATATTAGTGTATTAGGAGAGAGAGAAAAATTGGCCTAAAAACTGATGTTCAGTTCTTCATGATAGAAAAAGAGGAGCAAAGAAGGAATGGGAGGAGAGAGAAAATATGGTGGGGTAGGTGTAAGAGTGCGGGAGTTATAAAATAATTAATGACCACAAATGATAGGGCAACCATTAGTTGTGAGAGGAAATGGTTATAAAAAAATTATGCTCAAACTAGGAAATGTATTTGTTTCATGTTGGCGTAAGTGGCGTGTAGCAAAGAACATAAGAAATGAATCATCTCTGTAATTTTAGTAAGCGTGGGGGAGAGGCGAGTTATGGGCGTGTTGAGTAATCGAAATGAGCTTGCTTAGGAGGGTGCATTTTCCTTGGATGCTTGACTACAATGTCATAGCACCTCATTACATTATATGCGTTTCATTAATGTTCGTATGAATGAACTGTCTGAAAGCATATGCACTCGAATGTGTCAATGATGACCTGGAGTTTTGGTTCACTGGAGAGAAGGGTGTGACACTCTAATCCCTTTCCACCCCTTATAGGATAAGGATGCAAAAAACAGTTTGGGTGTATCATGTATTATCAAGTTTCCAGGGGTATAACTAGATGGGCGAAATATATTTTGGAGAAAAGGAATTATTGGTAAACAAGTTACCATGGTCCGTGCATGGCAGAATAATAACGTTATTGAGAATGTATTAAAATCATTGGCATTTTGGAATGAGGATATCGGTAAAGGTCATAAGGCTGTGCATGTAGATTAGGGTGATTCTTCAAAAGTCTCTTTGGTGGAATAAGTGAAACATGATTGTCTTTTATTGACTACATATACTAATGTCTTGAGTAGTTGATATGTAAAGGATTATATTAACAAGAAAAAAGTTGGTTAGCTCTTACCTCTAGATAAAGTGACATGGTAACAGTATGCTGATGCTGAAATTGGTCTTGTTATATATTAGCTGCTAACCTGTAACTAGAATTCTGAATCATGTGAGCTAGCATCTAACCATCGACACAAGTAACAGGTCAAATGATTGTTTTGATTATCCCAATATTTTAGAGGCCTTGTTTTGTAAGTTTTTTACTTCTGGGAAGGAAGCTGCCTAGTTCTTTTACTGAGTTTTGTTAACTTCATAAGTTAGCAGCATTATGCTACATAGTGAATGGTAACAGTTGACACTTGACAGTACGGTTTCTCTACTGCATGTACAGATGTACTAGCTGGTAGCCTGTATATCAACTAGATTTTTTTTTTATCTTGGGAGCCAGCATTTAACTGCCGATACAAGTAAGAGGTTTAATGCTAATTATTGATCAGATGGGTTCAGTTGTTGTCAGATCAATGTATCAAAAATTGTTGTTCAAATGGAAAATATATACTTCCTGCTCAATGTTTTACCTGCATAATAAATGTTTTTCAAGTGCTTTACATTGCTGTTTGTATAGAGTCTGAAATACATACTGATGCTAGCCATTATGAATGCGGAGCTCAAAAGCTTTGGGATTATTAAACCTATATAATTTTAGCTTATGTGTTGCTGTTTGTGCTGGTTAGATTCGGTCGAAGCTTCGGAGTTTCATCTTGCTAACAGGCTGGATCGCGATACAAGTGGTGTAATGGTTATAACCAAATTACACAAAGTAGCTAGCAAGCTTGTCAAGGCATTTACTGATCACAAGGTCCAGAAAACTTATATTGCTCTTTGTATAGGGTCTGCACCAAATTGGGACAGGATCAGGTTAAAATCTGGCCATGGTAGATCGAAATATGGTGCTTGGCGTGTTTATGCTGCATCAGATGTTGGTCGCACACTGCCTGGTGGATCTGTGGTGAGGGACATGGATACCTTATTTGAGTTGGATAGGGTCGTCCATTTTGAAGAGGCATCTGAATGTGTGAAAGATCAAGAAAAAACTATCATTGTTGAGGAAAAATCATTGACAGATGCTAACCAAGGAAGGGATGTGATTTTGGTTAGAGCTTTTCCGAAGAGTGGAAGGACACATCAAATCCGGTTGCACTGTCAGTACCTTGGAATGCCTATTAAAGGAGATGTTAAATATGAAGGAGTCGGTGAGTGGAAAGGGGAGACGTGTGATGGCCATTGTCTTCATGCAGAGAGTTTATCATTGGAACACCCTGTTACTGGTCGTCCAGTATTATTTGAGGCACCATTGCCTCTGTGGGCAACCCAAGCAATGCAATCGTGATATTTTAAGATTGTGTTGGACCAAGTCACTTGCTGATTTTTATGCCGATAGTTCAATTGGTAGTTTGGCATGTTTGATATCATAATTCATAAATGACAGTCTGATGGAAACCTGGCTGGGACATTTGGACTGTACATTTAAGAACTGAAAGAAACAGTTCGCCTAATTACTCTTACTTCTTGTGGTGAAAAAGCCTTGGTTTTAATACCTGCAATTTGAGCTGGTGACTTCGTCTGCAAATGATCTTGATGAGTTCCAGTTGATCAAATGAGTTGGGGCATTGGAACCGACTCCTGGATGCTATAAGAAACTTCTCAAATTCTTTTAAGCCTTATATAGCTTTCATGCAGAGCCCTGAAGGCTAAAGATGTTCTTTATTTAGAACTCCAGTCTCAGTAGTGTCAGAAACAACACTGGTATTCGCTGTTCAAGCTTCATATTGTGCCATTAGTCAAACTCTGATACTAGAATTGCTGCCTTTCATCATAGCATTTATCATTGTGGCAATTAATACAAAGAACATGGCATACTTTTTCCTGGCCCATTTGCATGGTGTGGTATGTGCTAGGATAAGCTTTTCCATTGAAACTTTGCAGGCTACCCTTTGCAAAGTTCCGATTTCAGGACCTTGAATTCTTCTGCTTTCAGATATGAGTACAAGGGTGCTATTAAATGAGGATGCTGGAATAGGAAGGGGTACGTTTGTGTTTACCATGCATCTTCCACTTTTTATTTCAGCACTCTGATTATTGTAATGGAGATAGCTAAATCTTTTAGAAGTGAACATGTATCACCATTCAGATCGTTTATAAATTTTTATTTAAAATCCTGAAAAGTCGATCTCAACACAACGTTCTTATGAGGTTGTTTGGTAACAAGTTGAAGATGGTATCAAACTAGGAGAAGTTTCTTTCTAAACAATCATGATTTGGTTTCTCAAGTGTGTTGAAATTCAGAGTGCTATTTTTGTTGGTGAATTCTGGTCTTTAGTCATAGATGTATGTGTTTGCTCTTTTTGTCAGTACGTTTGACGTCTTTTGCAGGAAAAAATTAATATCGATTTTTGGATGTGTTTTAGCTTATGACGATTGTAACCGTTGTTTGCTGTTATTGTTCTTCATCTTACTTTTTTAAGTGTGCAAAAGCTTCTGGCTTCGCATTGAATTATAAATCGTGATTCTAATTTCTTTCCTTCCCTCTTGCACCTATATAATGGCCTCTCAATTGGATCTCCTATTCCCTCAAATGATAGCTTATTTCAGTGCTTTGATTATTATCTTTTGTTATCGTACCACTATAACTATTTCTTTCAAAATATTTCCAATGTGTTTTCTGGCTTATGCGTTTCTTTTCTGATCTGTTCCTTCTTCGTGGTAATTCTTGGTGATTGTTTTGGCTGTATGAGGGAGATATCTTTAATTTGGTACATCTGGACAACTGATTATTATATTTGTAGCTGATTTATATGGCCGTAGCCTGTAATTAGAAATAACCATATGCCCTAATGCCCAGATCATATAAACAATGCTTGTGTATCAGTTGTGAAATCATGCAGTGAATACACATCTCATTCCTCAATAGCTCCTAATTTACTTCCATTTTCTCTAGGGGCAACTTCATTTCCGTTGGCGGAATATTTCTTGGGCATATTCATGTTTTTATTTGGTATCATCATCTTCCATTTCCTCGGTTCTGAGATGGGATTCAGGTCTTGAAGTTCAGTCATGCGCTTATATTGAGGATCATATGTGCAAGCCAGCATTTGCTAATGCTCCTCAGTGCGATTGTATTCTCTATCGGGGATCTCACTTCGCCCTCTCAGGCTTCCTTGGAACGAAGATTTGCAATGTATGCCAATGCTAGAATAAGCATGGAGCCCTTTCATAATTGCCTTCCAATCTAAATCTGATGCTGTCATGGGATTCCTTCTTGCTGCTGACAGACTTTAGTCACACGTCTTAACGAAAATTGCTGATGTTGCCTGTTGGTGCTGAATTGTTGGTAAGACCGAAAGAAATATTATCCCCGAGGATGATCTTAGAAATCCATCTGTAATATTACATTATCTCAAGACATTTTTATTGAGTCTATGATTTCTGATCTGAAAATAATTTCAGGTGATTACAATCTGCTGACGACGTATGTAGGAGATCAGGGATTTGCAATCGGATCAGCAATTCCAGTATATTTCACTCTCTTTGGAGCTTATGTAAGCAGAGCTGCTGGCCTACATTGGATGCCTTAGTAAGGAAAAGCACTGATAGACTAGAAAGTGAGAATTTTACCTATGAAAATATAAACAATCAGTTCTCGAACTAAAGCTCTTGTCACTAAAACTCCACTTTATCCTTCATAAGAGTTATATGATTGCAACAATAGTTTTTTATGTCTTGCAAAGATAATAAATATACAAATTAGGATACTTTTTTCCATTTTTTGTTACTTGGGATAAAAGTAATAGCAAACAAGTTGGAGTAGGTAATCTAATCTTTCATTAAAAAAAAAAAGTTGGGAGTAGGTAAACGAAAGTTTTAGATCATCGCATCCTCAATTGATTTTATTGTGATCCCATGTGATTTTTTTTCATTTTACTCTAAAAAAAATGTGATTTTCTTACATTTTGTGAAGCATAAATTAGTTAACTAGTCCAGTAAAACTTTTCATGTTTCTTTTTCAAAAAAAAAAAAAAAAACAGAGTACCGTGAAAATTACAGACCTAAATTCCTAGCGGCTCGTTTGGTAGTGGGTTATAAATGGTGGTAATGTAATAAAATAGTTTGTACATTTGAAAAGAAAATCATTATTTATTTTCATGATAATGTTAATTTATACTAAAGTGTATATTTTTCTTCTTAAAATTGGGCGTGGAGGTCTAAGGTCTATGAAAGTTTTTTTTTTGGGATAATGTCAACTTTGGCAAGTACCAGTTTTTTTTTAAGACAAGTACTAGTCTTTGTTTATGCCAAATTCTGATCAGGCAGAACTTAGCTGAGGATCTACAGCTAATGGAGATGCAATAACAAGGGATGCTAGCTACGAAATTAAAAAAGGATGCAAAGAGAAGACAGAGACACCAAGAAATGGTGACGCGGAAAACCCCAAGAGGAGGGTAAAAACCGCGGGTGGAATTGAGTCCACCAATCCACTATGTAGGAAGATTACAACTTATAGCTAGCAGCTAGCAGCTTATACTAAATACACTTGTTGATATTTGTGAAAGTAAATAGAAGTGTTCTAATGTAAGCAATGTTAATGAACTGCCTTTCCCCAATACTTCTACTCCTATTTATATCCATACATTTATTGTAACGTTGCTTTACATGTTTACGTTGCATAACTAATCTCCTAATATGATGCCATGATCTCCTAATATCAAGGAGTATCTCCACTTCTGCTTAATGACTTTGTCAACCCTATTTTGTAGGCGCAACAGCATTATTTGACTTGATCTTGATCAGTATCCAATGCTCTTTGAATCAAATTTATCAACTCCCTTCGTTCCTGCTTGCTGTAGCTACCTGATAACTTCTACTGGGACGGACGTATATCCTGCAGATTCAGCTTAGCAAAATTTTTAGGACATAACAATTGCCCCTAACTTGTGATGCCAACCTAGGCGCAACTGAGTTAAAATCGCAAGTTACCAATCAAAAACAAACTGTTAGCAAAAGAACTTAAGATTTAGACAAACTGGTATTTCAAAATTTTATCTCTTAATCTGAGGAATTAAAACGTGTGAAGATAATAACTTTTACTCTAAAAATAAATCCTTTAATCCGCTGAAAAGATAATTTTCTTGGGAAAGAAAAAATTCATCAGATTAATGATTACTTATCAACAGCTAAAAGATAATTTTTCACGCATCAATAAATTTTTATCCGTTAGCCCAAACTACCGTTGAGCTACCAGTATTTAAAGGACTCCTCCTCTTTTTCTGAACTTCACTTTATTTTCTAGCGACTTCGTCTCCTTCTCAGGTAAAGCTTCTTTCTCTTTCTTTCTTCCTCAAGAATTCTGTAGAGTTTTTCTTCCTTTCTAATGGGTAGAGCCATAGATGACGTTGCTTCGTCTGTCACTGAGAGAGATATCGAGGTGCTTAAGTCTGGGGGCTTCCCTGAAAATGCTCAGATTATCCTCCCTACTCCACATGCAGGCCCGAAACCTGCCCTGAAGATTACATCTGTTATTATGAACACCCTTTTTACCTAGGATACAATTACACCTTTTCCCCCCTCACTAGATCTTTCATGGAAGTTTTGCACCTTTCCCCTGGCCAGCTGATGCCAGCTTTTTGGAAAACCTGCCTAACCTTAGAAGCCCTAACTAAGCATGGCATAATCCTTTCTCTCTAAACGAACTACTGACTGCCTATAGCGTTAGAAAATCGGGTAAGGGTTTCATCACTTTTAGGGCTAAGGCTCCCTTCCCCCCATTAATAGAAGGTACAATTGCATCAGACTCTATTTGGAAAACTAGGTTTTTTTGTAGTGAAAGATTCGCTGGGCGAAGCTGGGGCCCTCTAGTTGGGGGTTGGTCTACAAAGGTACCTAACTGTTCCATTTGTGCTTTGTTTCTAAAAACGAATTAACTAGGTTCTTACCTTGTTTCTCTTGCAGGTCTTGGCCCTATTATCTCCCAGATTCCTGAACAAGCTGAGAGATTACCTGAATTGCTCAAGTTTCCTGTTGAGGAACGCACCTTCGCAGCTCCTACCGAGGTTCTACCCTTAGATTCACGAGCATCTTCTCGCACTAACTCGATGTCGACAGGTAATTTTGATTTTTGGTGCAGATTATACTTTGCTCAAACTCTTAGATATTAGGCCAACTAATTTTCTCATCATGCAGCCCCAGCAAGATCCAGTAATCTATCCGACGAGGATGCAATGGACATGCTCAAGAATAGGAAGAGATCAGCTGCTTCTTCTGGGCAGTCTCAGGTTGACAGAGTTCCTCGCAAGAACCTACGCTCATCCTCCATCCCAACCACCATTGACATCACGACGATTCTCCTAGGGATGAGGTCCTTGTGAGCTTTCCTGCTGACTTTCTAGCTGAAGAAGGTCTAGAAGGTGGGATCTGGCCTGCAGCTGACAAGCTCGTATTCCCAGCTGCACAAAAGAGGTTAAAGGGACAGGACCCTGAGGTCATCCTGAACCATGCTGTCCAGCTATCCCTACAGGTTAGTAACATCTTTTGACCTACTTTAAATCAAGAAAAATGATTAATGCCGCTTATACTTATGATTTTTTTGCTTCGCCAGCTTTCCCAGAGTTGCATAGCTGCCAGGGACAGCTTGCGGACTGTTGCTACCCTTCAAGGATAAGGTGGCTCGTCTGCAAAAGGACAATTTGAGCCACCAAGCTAAGCTGGAGAGGGAGAAACAGTCCCGGCTGGATGCTGAGAGCAAGTTAGCTGCTGAGCAAAAATTAATGGAGAAAGAGAGGCTGGAAAAAGATGAGAAGATAGCTGAGGCGGAGAAGGAAAATGCACGCCTGGCTGCATGTAAGAGAAGCTGAGGAGAGGGCTTTAGACATCCAAGCTGAAGCAAAAATTATCGAAACTGCGAAGCTAGCTTTCCTGATTAAGTTCAAGAAGCTAGATGACAAGGGTGTCAATTTCTACATTGACAGATTCCTCAAGCTGGATTCTATGACCGCTCTGGAAGCTTTAGCTACAGGTGGCAAAACAAATGACTCGGAGAAGTCTACAGCTGAATCTCCTCCTTCTCTCAACCAGCCAGAAGGTGCTGTTCTTGGTGACAAGGACAAGGTTGCTGGCGATGATGCCAGCGTGATCTCTTAATTTCTTCATGCTTTCATCAGTTTTCTTTTGGAACAATTTAGTTTTAATTAGCTTGGATACTTTTACCATTGCCTATGGGGGCAATGTGTTTTTGTAAGAACATATTTTCTTTCAGCAATTTAATCGTTTGAACTTATGTCTTTGCCTTTTGATCTTAGCTATTGATACTTTGATGAGTACTTAAGTTACATGCATGCTTTTTGATCTTAGATTTAGAACAACATATTTACCTGGGGTAAGTGTTGTTCAACTTAGGTTGGGCCCGTTTCCTTGGTGCTACGACCATTCAGCTAAGTTTGGGTGAACTAACCCTTAGCTGCTTGATGCTGGTGCTACGACCTTGTAGCTGGATCTCGAAATTCCAGCTACCCACCTGGGTGTGCAACCCCTTGCGTTTACCTGCGTATGAAGTGGACTTTAGATGGCTTGCTGCTACGAGCATAAAATACTTAAGTCGTTAGACAAATTAAGTGTTGTTTACCTGGTGGACCAATGCTTTGTGCAAAGCAGTGGTTGCCTTTAAAGATTCTGGCGTCTTTGGCCCGATAGTAACCTGGTAGTGCCCCAGGTTAGAAATGATATAGCTTAAGGTGAGAAGCGTTCCAGCTTCTAGGTATTGCTTTTCCATCTTTAGTAGTTAGCGATAAGCTCCTTTTCCAACTACTTGATCGATTAGATAGGGGCCTTCCCAGCTGATCCTAATTTACCGCATTGACTTCTTGGGTATTCTGAAAACTTTCCTTAGAACCCAATCTCCTACCTTGAATACTTTAGCTTTGACATTCTTGTTGAAGCTACGAGCCACTATTTGTTGTTGTGCAGCCATTCGTACTAATGCATTATCTCCAATTCTTCGATGGAATCTAGGTCGTAGCTAAGCTCTTTGTCGTTGGCTTCAGGAGTCATCAATCCATATCTAGCTGTAGGGACAGCTACTTCCGCAGGTAGACCGCCTCGCATCCATACACAAGTGAAAAAGGAGTTCTTCCTGTGGCGCCTCTTGGTGTTGTTCTGTTTGCCCACAGCACCTTAGGTAGCTCTTCTACCCATCTTCCCTTCTTAGCTTTTAGGCGCCTCTTAATGCCATTGATAATTACTTTATTGCTGGACTCAGCTTGTCCGTTAGCTTGCGGATATCTAGGTGTGGAAGTTATCAAGCTGATGTTCCATTCGTGACAGAATTGCCTTGTCTTGTCACTTATGAATTGTGATCCGTTATCACAAATGATTTCGCTAGGTACTCCGAATCTGCAAATAATGTTAGTATGCAAAAAGGATATTACTTCTTTATCTCTCACCTGCTGGAATGCCCCAGCTTCGATCCATTTGGAAAAGTAGTCCGTGAGTGCTAACATGAAAACTTTTTGCCCTGGAGCTACAGGCAATTTCCCCACAATGTCCATGCCCCACCTCATGAAAGGCCAGGGTGTTAAGGTGGGGTGCAATATCTCAGCTGGCTGATGTGTCATGCCTGCGTGTTTTTGGCAGCTTTCGCATTTTTGCACATACTTCTTAGCATCAGCACGCATGGTTGGCCAATAATACCCGTATGCTAGGATTTTGTTTGATAAGCTTCTTCCAGCTGCATGAGACCCGCATTCACCTTCATGGAACTCCTTGAGGGTGGGCTCCCATTGGTCTTTGTCTAAGCACCTTTGTAATAGATCGTAGCTGGCGCAAGCTCTTTTGAATAGAGTGCCGAAATAACATGATATCTTGTGGCTTTCATTCGCAGCTTCCTAGCTTCCAGCTTATCTTCTGGCAAGATGCCCCTCTCCAGAAAATCGATGATTGGCTGGGTCCAGCTGTGCTTCCTGCCTGGTTGTCATCTGATGCACCATGTTTACCTCTTTGCTGATAGCTGGCTCAGCTAGGTGGGCTATAGGTATTGATTTGAAATCGCATTTTCTGAGTGCTGATCCGAGGTTAGCTAGGGCGTCTGCCTTGGTTTCTGGTCCCTTGGGATCTGCTTTATGCTGAACTCTTCGAATAACTTGGCTTTGTCTTTGGCTAGCTCAGGTAAGAGGCCATTTTAGAATCTTTAGCTGCGTACTCTCCATTTACCTGGCTTACTATTAGCAACGAATCACTGAAGACACGCAAACTGTTAGCTTTTAAATCATGTGCTAGTCATACCTGCTATTAAGGCCTCATATTCAGCTTCATTGTTGGTAGCTTTAAAATCGCAGCAGATAGCGCGTACTATCATGTCCCCTTGTGGCGACTTTAGCACTATACCTAGACCAGCCCTCTGAAGTTTGAAGATCCATCTACATACAGCTGCCATGAGCCTGATTTACCTACTTTGTTAACAGTGGCGCACTTCTTCTTCAGCGGTAGCAGCTAAGTCAGGGCTAAAGTCTGCCACAAAGTCAGCTAGGGCTTGCGATTTTATAGCTGTCCTGGGTAGATACCTAATGTCATGTGCACTCAGGGATATGGCCCATTTGGCCATTCTCCCTGAATGCTCAGGTTTTCGTAATACTGCTTTGATGGGGTAATTAGTCATAACATGAATGGGGTGAGACTCAAAATAGTGCTCAGCTTACGAGATGCCATATATAAAGCTAATACTAACTTTTCAAGTGATGTGTACCTGGTTTCAGCATCTAGCAAGGATTTGCTAACGTAATAAACTGGGAGTTGTTGATTTTCAGCTTCCCTGGCTAGTACCGCACTTACCGCTTTGCTGCTAACAGCTAGATACAGCTGGAGAGTCTCTCCTGTGGATGGCTTTGATAGTAAGGGAGGTTGAGCCAGGTAGGCCTTCAGATCCTGCAATGCAGCTTCATGCTCATCTGTCCAGTTGAATCCTTTATTCTTTTTTAGCACGTTGTAAAACAAGTGGCACTTGTCGGATGATCTGGATATGAATCTGTTCAGTGCAGCTACCCTTCCTGTCAGCTTCTGGACCTCTTTCAGGTTTCGCGGTGACTGAATGTTGATTAGTGCTTGCACTTGGCTGGGATTGGCTTCTATTCCTCGCTGGGTGACTATGTAGCCCAAAAACTTGCCTGCTGGGACGCCAAGGAACACTTGCTAGGATTGAGCTTCATCCCATACTTCTTTAAGACTTCAAAGGTTTCTTGCAGGTGGTCCACATGATCCTCTGCTTTCTTTGTTTTGACCAGCATGTCATCTATATAGACTTCCATCGTGTCCCCCAGCTGCTTCTCGAACATCTTGTTGACTAGCCGCTGGTAGGTGGCACCCGCATTTTTTAGCCCAAAGGGCATTACCTTGTAGCAATAGATGCCTCTTTCAGTCATGAAGGCGGTCTTTTCTTGGTCTGCAGGATCCATTAGTATCTGATTGTAACCTGAGTACGCATCTAGGAACGTTAGCCTTTCATGGCCAGCTGTAGCGTCCACAATGCATCAATATGTGGCAGGGGAATGGATCTTTAGGGCACGCCTTATTGAGATCTGTAAAATCGATGCACACCCGCCATTTGCCATTTTTCTTTCCAACAACCACCACGTTAGCTAGCCATCGGGATATTTGACTTCTCGGATTTTGCCAGCTTTGAGTAGCTTGTCCACCTCCTCGTTGACTATCATTTTCTTTCTGGAGCAAACTTCCTTCTTTTCTGCTTCACGGGCTTTGAGTTGGGATCGACTTTAGCTTATGGGTGATGATGTCAGGCTCAATGCCTACCATTCTTCATGGCTCCATGCAAAACAGCTTACATTTTTCTTTAAGAATTCAATAATCCGCTGCTTTCCTCAGCTGGAGGGATGCCCCAATCTGCACGGTCTGCTCTGGCTTTGCTGGGTCCAACGCCACTTCATCTACATCTTGATCTGTTGGCTTGGCTGGCGCTGGACCTTGCTGTAATTGCTAGATAGATTCCTTTTTTGCTTTTAGAGATATGCTATAGCATTCCCTAGCCAGCTTGCGATCGCCCTGATTTCTTGTACTCCCCACTTGGTAGGGAATTTAATAGTCTGGTGATAGGTGGAAGGTACAGCTCGCATTTTGTGGATCCATGGTGTCCCCATTATGATGTTGTATGCTGAGGGACAATCTACCACATTGAACCTGGTTTGGAGGTTGACTCCTTTTGCATAGGTGGGCAATACGATTTCTCCGAGCGTTGTAGCTGGCTCGCCATTGAACCCGAACAGAACGGTTGCTTTCCTGAGGATATCAGCTTCCTGCAGCCCCATGCTTTCTAGAGCACTTTTGAAAATGATATTAGCTGAGCTGCCATTGTCTATCAGACTCGCTTCATGAGGCAATTGCTGACGGTGAGAGACACGACGAGGCCGTCATGATTATCAGCTTCTTCATCTCCATCTTCTTCGTCGAAGCTGATGGTCATGCTTCTGAGCTTTTTCTCTTCAGCACTCCTCAGCGGGCTAGGTGCCATTTTGGAACCTTCTCGAGCAAATCTCTTGGCTGCAGAGTATGTTAGTCCACATATTTCTGAACCTCCAGAGATAGAATTGATTACCTTATCGTGCAGGGGCTCAGGTGGTGGATGAGGCTGTTGCTGGCTGGGGCCAGTTTTATCTTCTTGCTGCCCCTTTTTCCCCATCAAGTGCTCGAGATAACCCTTCTTGAGCAGCCACGCCACCTCCTTTTTGAGAGCATTGCATTCTTCTGTTCGATGGCCATGGTCGCCATGGTAGCTACACCACTTGGTGGTGTCCTTCTCGCTGTCTGGTCTGTCGTTTTTGCGAGGCCACCTAACTGTGGTTCCCAGCTTTTCTAATGCGTTTACTACGCCTCCTGCATCCACGTTAAAACAGTAGGAAGCAATGGAAGGGTAATCATTGTTAGACGATTTACTGCTTGCCTTGCTGGCTACGTTATTACTTTCGCGCTTCTGATATGGCTGATGGCGCCAATCAGTCTTCTTCTGGTTCTGGGATTTCCGATCATAGCTAGGCTCGCTTACGTACCTGGACGCCTCGTCCTCCTCGACACGTATCTCAGCCATGGCTCTGGCCCTGACCTCTTCGAATGTGCCACATGGGTACCTGGTCAATTCATAATACAGTCTAGATTTATAGGTTAGTCCTCTCCTGAATGCTTCGATAGCTGTGGGAACATCCAGGTTCTTGACAGAGATCATTTCCTTGTTGAATCGATCTAGGTACTGCCTCACGCTTCATTGGCTTTCTGGGTGATGCGGTATAAGTCGCCGGTGTGCTTCTCTAGGATTCTGCTGCTTGCAAACTGCATATAAAATTGTTAATTAAAGCAGCAAAATTTTGAATGCTACCTGGCTTAAGACTTATCAGCCATTGTAAAGCAGGTCCAGATAGGGTGGCCCCGAAGGACTTGCACATGGTGGCTTCTAGCAGATGCTCAGGAATGGACAGAGTCCACATCTTCTGTTTATATTGAGTCACATGGTCATAGGGATCCGCAGCTCCATCATACAGCTTGTGAGGCTGGGTCACGTTGATCTTTTTGGGAATCCTGGCTCTTGCGATCTCTTCCACGAAGGGGGATTGGGCGTAGCCATCAGGAATCTACAGCTAGCTGAGATTTTGAGATTCTAGGAGCGCCATTTTCCTGGCTGTGGGAAGATTACAACTTATATGAGATTTGCGATCTCTTCCACGGTGGGCGCCAAACTGTTTATGCCAAATTCTGATCAGGCAGAACTTAGCTGAGGATCTACAGCTAATGGAGATGCAATAACAAGGGATGCTAGCTACGAAATTAAAAGAGGATGCAAAGAGAAGACAGAGACACCAAGAAATGGTGACGCGGAAAACCCCAAGAGGAGGGTAAAAAACCGCGGGTGGAATTGAGTCCACCAATCCACTATGTAGGAAGATTACAACTTATAGCTAGCAGCTAGCAGCTTATACTAAATACACTTGTTGATATTTGTGAAAGTAAATAGAAGTGTTCTAATGTAAGCAATGTTAATGAACTGCCTTTCCCCCAATACTTCTACTCCTATTTATATCCATACATTTATTGTAACGTTGCTTTACATGTTTACGTTGCATAACTAATCTCCTAATATGATGCCATGATCTCCTAATATCAAGGAGTATCTCCACTTCTGCTTAATGACTTTGTCAACCCTATTTTGTAGGCGCAACAGCATTATTTGACTTGATCTTGATCAGTATCCAATGCTCTTTGAATCAAATTTACTCAACTCCCTTCGTTCCTGCTTGCTGTAACCGCTACCTGATAACTTCTAACTGGGACGGACGTATATCCTGCAGATTCAGCTTAGCAAAATTTTTAGGACATAACAGTCTTTAGATAGAAGTTTGTGAATAAAAGTACAATAACTCTATAAGTTTAAGATAGAAAGCAACTCCTAGTTGTGCACTTGTGCTGGACAATCATGTTGCTTTTTTATTTTTTCCATCTTTGGCTTCAAACTTACGCATCCAAAAATATACATGTTTACAAACGTAAGGATGTGGTATGTCCGCATTACAATCATCATGCTACCATGTAAATTCAGTCATGATATTTTAAGTCGAAGTGGTAGAGTAGAGGCAGGGACGTCATAAACAATTTGGACTTTGGAGCCTTGTTTTAATTTTAGGATTAGGCTTCTAGTGTCATTTTTTTTTTGCAAATTAAATGAAAAAAAAATATTTTATAATGTTACAATAATATTTTTATCTTGCAAATTGAAAAATTAAAACCTCAAACTCATTTGAAATTATATGTAACAACTCAATTCAAAACCAAATTATTAGTGATGTTCTATTACAAAGATAACAATAATAATTTGTCTATTTCACTCTAAAAAGGTACAACAAAAAATTAGATTTATGTGATGAGGTAGCTGAATCTGTAAACTAGTTAACTTGTGGTCACAAATTATACAATTTATATTAGATAAATATACACTTCCCAAAAAAAATAAGCTCAAAATTTGAAAAAAAAAAGAAAAATAATGGAAAAGTAATTATCGAATGGTGGGAAGATGAGTCAAATGCTCAAACTCCAAGAAAATACTACAAGACTTGCAAAAAAATAGGTATGACATGTTGGGGAAGACATTCGAACTCGCGTGTTGTGTTGGAATATTGAGTTCAGAGACCAACTGAGCTAAGATATGTGGATGAATTTTTTAGCATCCAATCCAATATATCTTTGTTTCCAGATTTTGGGGCCCCAAGAAATTCGGGGGCCTTGTGCTATTGGGTTGTTTGCACAGCCTAATAGTCGGGCCTGAGTAGAGGTATTGACCCATATTATTATAATAGACGGTCTACTTTGACAAATCCAAATTTACATATTCCTAACATGTTCATTATGTCTCCCTCTAATCCTAACACTATCACTAGACATCTCGATCCTTTACCAATATACTCCCTCCGTCTTTTATTAGTTTACCCCTTTTGACTTTTGACACTATTCACATACATGACTTTGACTATCTTTTGTAATTTGTATTTAAGGAAAAATATAGTCATGTGAGATTTTGTTGGATTCGTCTCAATGTGTATTATCCAAATATTAACTTTTTGTAATTTTTGCTTATCGAAAATGGGAGATATTAAGGTTCAAATTAGTATCTCGGCAAATGTGCCCCAAAGAAAGGGGTAAACTAATAAAAGACGGAGGGAGTAGTTGTCTATTCTCTTCCCTTGAAACTCGAACTACATCTGAAAATTTTTAAAAACAACCTGACAGTCTTAATGCATTAAACTAGTCCTAAATGAATTAAATTATTCATTAAATGAATTTTAAAAAAATGTATTGAATGGGAGAAACATGTCATTATGTACATTAAACTAGCCATCAAATTCAAAAAAGGGTTCCCTTCTTCAAATTAGCTTGGATCGTTACCTAATTTCAGCTCTGTTTTATTCAACTTATTTTAACTTATATTAGAAAAAATAAGATATTATAAGATAAAACAAAATAAGTTGAATCAAACGAACCCTTAAACGGTTTACTTTATGCAAACACACATACAATTAAAAAAAAAAAAAAGTACAGAAAATACATCTCATAAGATTTGATCCCATAACCTCAAACTTATACACTAAAGTTTTAACCACCAAATCAAATAAATGTTTTGTGTTCTATTTATAAAGTAAAATGTTAATAAATAAATATTTAATTACACGAGACATAACCGAACCAAAAAATTAGTAGTTTTTAATTAAGGAAAAAGCTAAAAATGCAAAAAACAGGAAATCTCTTACAAACTGATACTACTTTAAATCCACTCTCATAAACTATATGGGGCCCATCGTCCATAAATAAATTATAAGTTCTTAATGATCACAGTCCATTCGATGTGCACATGCGCGTCTCACGTGATTCCTCTAAATAAACCCCCAAAAAACCCACATGAGTGGCAAGTCCAGTAAATAACATGAAACCCAAGGGCATATGATGGAAATATTCGAGAACAAATAACACCTCCAGTTCGTGTAAATCCCCAATAAAAACCCGCCACGTCAATCACAATGACACTCCCATCCAACGTGTCAACACATAACAGGTCCACATCATATAACAATTTCCTATAAGGAAAAACCACGTGTAAAATCAAAATTTACGTAGAAGAAGTCTACACTTCCTTTAGTATATTTAGCCTCAAATTACTACTGGTCACTTATACATTTCTCACCTTCCTCAAATTTCTCTCTCTTTCTCACTCTCCTCAAGAGTTAACAATGGAGAATCGGGGGCGAAACCCTAGCTTTCTCTCTCTCCTCCTTCTTCTCTCTCTTTTTGCCATCGCATCTGCTAAAGTGTTCTTCGAGGAACGTTTCGAAGGTATTTTTCATTTCATTGAATTTCTCTCTCTTCGTCGATTTCGTCATTTTTTTCAATTCTGGATTTCATTTTGATGATGTTATGAATTTTATTTTGATGATGTTATGAATTTTTTGTTAATTTTATAGAATTTTAGCTGAATTTTTATGTGGATCATAGATTTTTGATGGTGAGGAACTTATGATGTAATGACGCTTGTTTCTGAGTTTAATATAGCTTGATTTTGTGTAGATCATACGTTTTTTCAGTGACTTGTTTGGATTGCGGTTTTGTAGGTTGTTTTTGTGGTTGAATTTGATTTTAATTTGATTGGGTCCGATTCGATTGGTTTTGGATCTGATTGTGTGTTGCTTGGTTCTGTTTTTTTATAGTTTGAATTGATAGCAGATCTGTGCATAATGTAGTATATTGATTGTGTTTTAAGATAATGTCAGTTGATTATGCAAATTTAGATTGATGAATGAGGCTTCTAGGAATAGTGATTTAGTTAACATTTTTGAATTGTTTTAAGAGTCGCCTTGTTGTCCAGTCACATTAATTAGGTGTAGCTGTGAAGAAGTATCAGTCTGTGAATAATGGATTCGTCGCGGTCGGATAATTTAGGTTTCATGTGTTTCAATCAGTATCGATTGATGCTTGATTAAATAGTAAACTGTAGAAGTATTTGGTAATTGTACGCATTTTTATTTAAAAAAAGTTTGTACTCTTTTTGAGCTCCTTGGGAAAAAAGCTACTCACAAGAGATTGCTAAGTTTGTTTTATTGGTTCAACATTATATTTTGACTGAACTTCGAAGATGAATTAGGGTTAGAAGACTATAATAGAGATATTTTTTTCCTCTATAGCAATTCAGTTTGTCCAGTACTTTATCAGGACATGAATTTAACTTCCAAGCATGGATATGATATAGTAGGGGCGTAGAGTAGTTTAAAATTTCCTTTCCTTTAATTTCCTTTTCCCCCTATTGAGCTGATTTCTTTTGGTTGGTGAAGATGGATGGGAGAAGCGTTGGGTCAAATCTGAATGGAAGAAGGATGAAAGTATGGCTGGAGAGTGGAATTACACATCCGGCAAATGGAACGGAGATGCCAATGACAAAGGTACTCTTTGATGATATGTCTTTTAGTGTATGAAAGTTTTTGGCTTTCAAGTTCATATTTAAAGTTTTGTTACCGTCTGAGTTATAATAACCTGATTTACCCATGTGTTGCAGGTATCCAGACTAGCGAGGACTACAGATTCTATGCTATCTCTGCTGAATTCCCAGAATTCAGCAACAAAGATAATACCTTGGTTTTCCAGTTTTCTGTTAAGCATGAACAGAAGCTTGATTGTGGAGGTGGTTACATGAAGTTACTCAGTGGTGAAGTTGACCAGAAGAAATTTGGTGGGGATACCCCATACAGGTAAATATAAAATTTTCCCCATTATTGAAGGATTGTGATTTTGAAGTATCTGTTGGTTTTTATGTACTAATTTAAAATGTGCAACTTGTTGGCATTGCAGCATTATGTTTGGCCCTGATATCTGTGGGTACAGTACTAAGAAAGTCCATGCCATTTTCAACTACAATGATACAAATCACTTGATCAAGAAGGATGTCCCTTGTGAGACTGACCAATTGACTCATGTGTACACCTTCATTCTCCGCCCAGATGCTACCTACAGCATCCTCATCGACAACCAGGAGAAACAAACTGGTAGTCTTTACACTGACTGGGACCTACTTCCTGCTAAGAAAATCAAGGATCCTGAGGCTAAGAAGGTATGTATTCTCTGAGCAAATTATTTCCCCTAGCTTCTTTGTTGGGTTACTGAATAGATATGCTAATTAATCTGGATGGTTTTTTGCTTTTTAGCCCGAGGATTGGGATGACAAGGAGTTCATTCCTGACCCCGAAGACAAGAAGCCAGAGGTATTGATTTTATTTTGCTTCTCCGTCCCCCTACTGTCTTAGATAACTATTGTTGAATTTGTTTATATATATTGGAAAATTTAACTTACTAGTCTTTTGATTATTAAGGGTTATGACGACATCCCAGCAGAGATTACTGACCCTGAGGCTAAGAAGGTAATGTGTATTGAAATTCGTGTGAAGTGTTATATCTTATATGCCGGACTTTGCAACTGGATATAGCTGACATGTTCAATTATTTTCAGCCGGAGGACTGGGATGATGAGGAAGATGGTGAATGGACTGCCCCAACCATTCCAAACCCCGAGTACAAGGGCCCATGGAAAGCAAAGGTTGGTTCCGTTTCTTTTTTTCAAATCTCTGTGAAATTAACGAGTGGCATAGCATATAATTGGACAAGCTATATACATTGATTGCAGAAAATCAAGAACCCCAACTACAAGGGCAAGTGGAAGGCACCCATGATCGACAACCCAGGTTTGAACTGCTTCTCTTTTTTTATGTTTTGGTTCCTGCCTTTGCTCCCCTCCTTGCCAAGAAACTTGCAAATTTAAATGGACTGCTGAGCAAACTATTTTCATATTTCAGAATTCAAGGATGACCCAGAACTGTATGTTTACCCCAAGCTCAGATATGTTGGCGTTGAGTTGTGGCAGGTAATTTTACTTCTCTTCTACTATAAGCCTTAGCTTATATTTTTTATGAGAAACCTATTGATAATTATCGACCATTACAGGTGAAGTCTGGCACACTCTTTGACAACGTCTTGGTCTGTGATGACCCTGAGTATGCAAAGCAGTTGGCTGAGGAAACCTGGGGAAAGCAAAAGGATGTAAGTTGGTTTGCTTCCTCTATTACGATGGTGCTATATCCAGTTTCCGACATCTGAGTATTTCTATTATCTGACATTTTTTTGCATGTCTTTTGCAGGCTGAAAAGGCTGCTTTTGAGGAGCTTGAGAAGAAGAGAGAGGAGGAGGTATGATCATCATCTATTTCCCTGGTCCTTTATGAAGTTTGTTTCTATTTCTCCTACGGGCGTCTATTTTTTAGTCCCTTTTCTGCATGCTACTTGTCATGCTGATAACCTGTAGTAAAAGAGGACGTAGGAGGAATAGGACATTCAGTTGGAAATATAATACTTCTCCATCCAATTTTATCTATCTTGAACCCTGCAAATGGTCCAAATTCTGTTACCATAGTAATTTTTGTATCAGTAATTGTGCTGTCAAATCTTGTCCCGATTGGTAAGAAAACAGGCATGAATAGAATTTGAAATTAGGAAAATCTATTTTGAAACACCTGTAATTTACTATAGCTCAGAATGGTCTGATGTTCCTATCTCTCCATTACCAAATGAACTTCTGTAAAGATTGTATTCTGACTTAATTTTGATACTTGAACAGGAAACCAAGGATGATCCCGTTGAATCAGATGTAAGTGTCAACTTATCGCTGTCGAAAGTTAGCATTTATTACTTTCCGTTATGCCATAGTTGTAATCCTTCTTTTTTCATGCTTTTCTTTCAGGCTGAGGATGAAGATGAAGCTGAAGCCGACGACTCTGATAAGGATGATGCTGATAAATCCGATGATAAGGATGACGATCAACATGTAAGTCCATTGACATTCTAATTTCTAAGTAACAACGCATGGCGCATGGTGTTCTATTTCCTAACATCGGTCATGTTTGTGGTTGTATTTTACAGGATGAACTGTGAGTACTCGAGCAGTATCAAGGAGAATTCTAATTCAGACTCATTGTTCACAAGCAATTTTCTCTTATCAATTTTTAGCATAGGTTTTTGGTAGTAGACTTAAAAAGACACCAAATCAAAAGCCTGTATGACATATTAGTTTTTCTCATTCGGCTGTATTTGGTGGATAATAGCTAAAGGGCCAAGGAGATTTCCAGTTTTCTTATTACATATTTAAACATGAAATAGAGATTCTGGAATGGTAAATGAGCTGAGTTATTCTAATTTTGCCTTTTCTTCTGTGCATGTCTATTTTGTTGCATTTCATTTTTGGGTGATTATTTTTCCAAGGCAGTAATGCTTGAAAAATCTTGATCCTCTTTTACTTGGTGTACGTTGTTTTTTGAGAAAGTCTGTATGCTTCTCTTTAACTGGTAAAATCCTCCCTTTACCTGCATGTAACTCCATGTAGCTCAGCTCAGTTAAAAGTTCTGCACTTGCAACTCGGTCTATGCTGAGGCGCCGAGCTTAAAGAGGTTAAAAATAGCCTAACTAACCATTGCAGACAAGTGACTAGTGCATTTTGAGTTTTGCCTGGGTGCTTCAGGAGGTTTTGTGCAGATTGCACGGTTGTTCTGACATATGGTGTCTTAATGCTATCAGCTATCAGCTATCAGCTATCGTTACCTTGTACAAACTCCCAACAGTTTATGAACAATTAATGGGCAATTAATCCCAGTATTTGACAATTAATCAGGTATACATATAATTCAACATCTTGATTCATTACCGCAATATAATACCGCTCATCAGATGGACAATTACTGCACATTATTTTTAGCTTTTAAGTATAAACCTATATAAAAGCAAACAAACAAGAATTATACTTTTAGATAATTCTCTAATGAATGAAACAGATGTAGTGTGAAAGGTAGTTATACAGTTTTTATCATACATCAAAGTGTACCTTACTTTTAAAAGTTACATCGTATATCTATGTGTCTTCGACTCTTCAAATCCGAAACGAGCATTTCATTTTGGCATCTTCACGACAAGAACAGGACAACCCGCATTTTGGACACAGTGATGACTCACACTCTTCAATATGGCCCTGACAAAATTTAACATATTTGTTCTCTTAGCTATAGTAATTAGTACAAACATAATGAAGCGTTTTATTATTTTGTAATGTGACTAGGTCTCCATAATATGATTACGGAATACTACGACAGTCCATTTTACTGAACAGCAAACATCATATAACTTTGGTCTTTGTTTAGAAAGAATAAAGTTAACTTGTACCTAGTGAGCTGACCATAGCCATGGCTCCCCGTCACAAGCAAGTCAGCCTTCAAAACTTTCACCATCTCACATATTACATCTCCAGGATCTCCTTCTTCAACTCTTCCTTCCACCTTTACCTTTATAGGGAACAACATTTAAATCACAACGTATCGTTTATTCTCAATTAAATGACAAATTCATCTAATATTTTGGCCTAATGATTAAATTAAAATACCCTAAACGATATGTTACAAATTTAAATCCTTCTATCCTTTTTTGTACTACGTTTGTGGCTCATATGAATGAAAAAAATTGACAAATTCATCTCTACAAATATTAACTTGCAAAGCTCACTCACATCATGCTCAGCGCACAGCTTCTCGGCCTTCTGTAGGACCCAACACGCCATGTCACTGTCCCGCCTGTCAAGTGATGATAAAGCATCGTGGGAGGACAAATATGCTGAATAATTTCCAAAACCAAAAAAAAAAATCAATGAATAATAGGAGTATCCCTTAGGGTATAAGAAGTTAAATATTTTTCCGTTCTATTTGAAATGAAACATTTGCTTTTTTCACGTAACTCAACGCGTTTGTTTAATAGTTAATATCTTTAGTTGTGCACACGTAAAAAATATGAAAAGGTTATAATTTGAAAGAGTGCATCGAGACGAATCTAATAAGAATTCACTTGACTATGTTTTTCTTTATATAATGGCGATAATTGGAGTCAAAATTGATCAATGAATAGTGTCATTTCACTCAATATTTCAATAAAACAGAACGGAGGAAGTATAAAAATATTAAGCGACAATAAACATTAATTATTGATTAACGTATAATTTTATTTTATTAATTTCTCAAATTTTTTTTTTTTTGAATAGTAAAATTAATTCATTAATAAAAAGTCATACGACATCTACATAAGCAATCGAATCAAACAAATACATAAGTTGAATCAAACAAAAATTTCCTTCATAAAAACTACGATCGTCAAACAAATCTTGCAATGTGGAACATCTCCCGCTTATATCGCTGGAAAATACAGCCTTGTTGGAGAGACAATCTAACGATCCCTTGTAGTCGTGAGGATGATTTCCGTCGGATTCATCTGACCGTATTCGAAAAATTGATAACCTTTGAGATCCCGCATAATTCTTCACCAACAAAATAATTTCACGGCAATCCATTAGATCTAGTATCCCGGATTGTAACCTGTAGAAATTCCCCTCTAAAAGAGGAGAAAAACCCTGTCTTTCGAAGGAGGTCGAAAAACCTTGTCTTTCGAAGGAGATCGAAAAACCTTTTCTTACGAAGGAGATCGAAAACCCTGTCTTTCGAGGGAGAAATTGTTATTGGAAACCTAAAAACAAATAAAAAAGCAAAGGTGGGGGCTTTCCAACGGTAAAAACCGATGGAAGCCCTTTTAATTTCTCAAATAATCCTATTTATATACTCCTTGTCTCCTTCTATAGCTTTGTATTTTAATTATGTAGATTTTCTTATGACAATTATATATAGAATATTTAAGTTAAAGTTAACTTTGACCATGTTTAACTTTTTTTTTTAGAGAGACCATGTTTATTGTTTAGTATTCCACATACCATATGAATGAAAAGATATTGTAATGTGAGATTTGGTTGGATTCATTTCTCAATGATAGTCATTTGGTTAATAATACCACATTATCAAGATGATTATATTACTATAAACACAAT
Source organism: Beta vulgaris subsp. vulgaris (assembly GCF_026745355.1). NCBI lineage: Eukaryota > Viridiplantae > Streptophyta > Magnoliopsida > Caryophyllales > Amaranthaceae > Beta > Beta vulgaris. Next base: position 59,120,091 of record NC_079205.1, on the reverse strand, counting down.
GTTATCATTGAGAATTAAGGTTAATAAATTTGGCAATTAAAGAGAAAAAGCAAAAGTTTAAAGTTACCATTGATAATTTCTTTTTTTTTAAAATATGTTGGATTTGTTTGAATGTATACTTTTAAAATATATACTTTTCATTGTTTCACTAATAGATAATTAAACTATATATGTGGCTAAAGATGTACATGGAAGACTGTGCAAAAGCAAAATGTCAAGATAAAATTCTTACAATACTATATATAATAAATGTTAGTTATGTGTTAGAACTTTTATTTTAATTATACAAATTAGAGATATTCATGGTAAAAAAAATAAACAACAAATGCAAAGAGATGGATGGGATATTGAGGCATGAGAGTATTAGAGGTGATCATGGGTTGGGCTTTGGTAAAAAAAAATGGCCCGTTTCGGGACAAAGCCGCGGGTCGGGGCGAAAAATCGGCGCCAAAATCCGGTATTCGGGTTGGGCCTAGCAGAGAGAAACAAGGAGGTCAATAAAGAAAGAGTTGTTAATTAATCAAAGATCTAATTGATCACCACGAGCCGAAATTTAGCTTATTTTTTCAAATATGAGTTGTTCGTAGTTCGAATTTTTTGCCCAAAAAATCAGATCGGTCCGAAAAAACGTGTCCAAAGCCCACTCAAAATTGGACCGGAAAGGCCTACGAGCCGAGCTAATCTTAATCAACTCTAGCATATATATATTTATACCATCCAAAATTCCAATTGCTCAAAACAAGCTTTTAACAAACTACGTACCAAAGTCCAAAAAACAAAAGGTCTATAATAAAAAGAAGGAAGCCAATGACATTTCTTCATAGTGGCATGATGCCAATTACCCACCCATCAATTGGCATCTTTGATATAATAAATAATTTTAGCTTTATATGTTCCGTGTGTTTGATAAAATTCTTTCTATTTAAATCTAATTGGTTAAAGTATTGAGTTTATTCATCATATAACCGGGTGTATCATCTGCATAATTTATCAAAGATTAAATTTTGTTCATTTCCTCATTTGAAACTCTCTTCCTCGATCTAGTACATTCTATATCAAATAATTTCACTCAATCTTTATGCATGATAACAAAAAAATACTTATAAAGTTGTCCATCCTAAATCCTAATTAGCAGTTTAGCATGAGTTTATATTTATATATCAGCTCAATAACATTCATTATTAACTACTAATTGAAATACTAAATTCAACACAATTATAATTGAGATGATGTTGATGAAAATATACCAGAGTTATCAAAGCCAGAGTACACAACAGTAGGTCTCTTAGCATGGAGAATTACAAAGGAATCTTCAGGGTGTCGTACGATGATGTTGTTGAGACACCATGATAAGGCATACATACTTTCTTCACTTTCATCCACAGCCACCACTATTTTCCTTGCTTTATGTTTCTCTCCTCCAATTTCTTCACTACCCATTTTTTATTTTTTTTCAACTTTGGAATATTATTTTTCTTGTTTGTGAATTGTGATTATTTTGTATATGCAATGAGTTTATATAATAGGGTTTTGGAATATGTAGTCGTAAGCAGATTAAAGTCGTTAATGGTTTTAAAACAGGAGCTAAGGGTTGTTTTATGTTTATGTTGTCTTTGTAAAAAGTTGATGTTGAAATTTTAGGTTTTTTTAAAAGGTGTGAAGAGACACCTGAGGTAGCATAAGAAAGTAGGGTGGATATTAGAAACAATTTTTTCTAGGTCTCTAAGAGCACCAATAATGGTGAGAAATTATTCTCCTCATTTTAGAAAAAAGGGGAAAATCACCTTCGTGTTATTGTTGGATGCTCCGCATAAAGAGTGGAACCCTAATGTATATAAGGAGGGTTCTCATTTCAGCAACCATTGAAATCGCGCTAGGTGACAGCGAAAATTGGTTCCTTTTCGTGATTACTATTTACAAAAGATGACATAATTTTATTAATTTTTGATGAATTGAAAAAATTACAAATGACCATATTTTTTTATTCTCTAACATAACCAATCTTCATATATTTCCAACACTTCAAAATCTCATACTTTCTCATTAAAAACTCTTATTTATTATTTTATAACTCTTATTTGATAAATTATTGATTCCAATTATCGTGATAAATCAAATTATTTAATTAATATTGATGGGATATGAAAAATATATCATCAATTAATGTCTTAGTTTCACCATTAAACAATTTCAAATTTCAACTAGAAATTTTAATGCTAGATAAATACTCCATGACAAAGCTTTGATAAATCGCTCGTACTAATAATCAATTTATACTAATATATTAACAGATGTTTCTAAATAAAGTATGGTGCCACGTGACGCTCTTTTTAAGGGCATTCTACTCCATGTAATTTACATACAATAAAAAAATTAAAAAATTGCATATAGTATAAGCTTTGAACCCGTGACTTTAAGTTTATATATCAAGTTTTAACCATTAGATCAAGTGGTATACTAGTATTTATTTAATGTAATCATTTTAAAATATAACATTAAATTTTCTTTACTCGAGACATAGCCCAGACCTAGTACCTAGCTCTATAATAAAGTGTATAGGTGTTAATTTTGAACAATATAAGTCACAGTAGGACTAATGTAGTGTATTGTTATTTGATGCTACATTTTTCGTTTGCCCTTGGTCTCTCTATGCATGGCCAGTCATTTGAAAAAACTGATTAATTAACTTTCTTTAAGTGCACGTTAATCTATGGACCGTAAACCTGTGTGCTCTATCTCTTCAATTGAGGGACTAGTAAAAAACTTATAGAAAAAGTAATAATTATGAAAGCATAGTAGCCACCCAACTTGTAACCCATGGGATGACCCATACTAACCATTTTGCAAGTGTTGTCAAAAATTGCAGGGAGTTGAGTAAGAGCTTTAAGGAAATCAAGATAATGCACTGCAGAAGGGAGGTTAACAAAATAGCGGATGCTTTGGCAAAGAAGACGGAGGACCTAGATGGGATCATTAATGTAACTAAGTTTCTCCCCACTCCCCCTAGTTTTTGTATGGATGACTATCATGAGGATTGTATTGTAAGCTTGGACGAGACAAGGATGAACTCTGCTGTAATAGCTTAATTAATTAATTAAAGTCACCTATTTCACCAAAAAAAAAAAAGCATAATATATATATATATATAAGTTTAATTTATAGTCTCACAAAATCTATTTAAAATAGAGTACGTAGTAAGGCTGGTAAAATTACTTGGTAGGTCTCTACAGTTCGAGTAGGGGAATCAATTCACCAACTTGCTTTTTGGCCATCTTCCCAGTAAGATACATGACTTTATAGTGGAATATGAATGAAAAAGAATGTCTTGCTATTCTAGAACCTAGATTAAAGACCAAACTGTCAAAGTAATTGGCACACGATGATGGAATGTAGAATAGTTTGACAAAAGTTTGAGGTCCATAATCTGGGATTCTAGATTAATATACAACAGAGTTTCTTGTGAATATTAAGCATTCTCTTCATTTTTTTGGTCGAAATTTAAACATTTTGAATCAAAATGTATTTTAGTGTAAATCTAGATTTAAACTTCTTTATTAAAATAGGAGTTAAGGATTGAAATTTTATGTTGTAAGGTACTAAGGTGTACTCCTACTTGACAAAATTAGTGATTGTACAGTTGTACTAGTAGACATCTATCTTGAGAGCGCTTAACTATTTAGTGAGTTTTTTAAAAATAACTCTAAGTGTTGAGTATGAAGATGTTTGCTAAATAAAATTAATGTTTGTGGTAGTAGACAATCAATTAGACATCTATCTTGGGAGCGGTTAACTATTTAGCGATTTTTTGAAAATCTAGTAGCAAGTTTTATTTGGATTCTACTTGGTACTAATGTAGTTTGGAATTATTCTCTACCGTAACATTCAATTAAATAAAACATTAGTTTGGGATTAAATACGGTTAAGGGTATGTCTCGTTCACGTGCCTTGTGCATCGATAATTGCACGACTAAAGCATGGAGTCATTTTGTCTCTTACGGGTCAAATTTGAAGTCGGAATTGGTAAAAAAAATTACTAGAAACTCATTTAGCACGTCAAAAAATGCCTAATTGTTTTTACCAATGTTGACCTAAAATATGACCATTAAGCGCAAAAGTGACTCCTAAAACCTTAACTACATAAAACAAGACAAACTCGTAACCCTATTTAACCCCCAACTAAGGTTTTGTTTAACAGAATATTATGATAAACAATAAGTCTAAACTACAGTGGTATGTAGTAGGTTTAGTGATTGCAGGGTTTTTCAAATTTCACATATTCAGGGAGGCCAACCAGGCGGCGCATTTCATGGCTCACAAGGACCACTTCTGCTCTTCGCTCCTGTACTCGTTTCCTCCTTGTTGTCGTGATTTTTCTCTTCTCATCTGCAAGGATATTTTAAGTTTTTCTCTCCTTATTGAAAAAAAAAAAAAACAGTGGTAGGTAATAGGTAGTCTAGGTACCATATAAAATTCAAAGGGGGTGTTTGGCAATTAGAGTTTTGGAGCAAAAAGAGAGGTTTGGACCACTTTTAGAGTTTTGACTAGTCAAAAACTCTAAAAGGAGTGTTTGGTAAAAGAGATTTTTGGAATGAAAACTCTCAAAATGAAAAAGCTCCTATTAGGAGCTTTTTCTTTAGAGGATTAGGTAGGAGTATGTTTAATGACTTTTTTGCCTCTAATAATAATACTACCCATATGTATTAAAATGTCTATAAATGTCATTTTACACAAACAAATGGCAATAAGCTTTTAGTAATCAGTTAATTTTTACCAAACACATTTATAAAAAAAAGTTGTCAAATCAGCAGTCAAATCTGCTGAACAAAAAGTTAAAAATCTAACAGCAAACTCTAAACTATAACAGCTAAACTCTATTTGCCAAACAGGGCCAAAGAAAAATTAGATACCAAATAAAAAAATCCCAAAATATGATGGTATCAAATGGAATGTTTGCTCAAATAAAAAAAAATAAATGGAATGTTTGCTAATTTAAATAAAAATGCCATACATCTAATTATATGTGTTGAATTTGATTAAGATTTAGGCTATGTTTAGTTCACCTGAAATTTTCTGATCTGAACTTATCTGATCTGATCTGAACTTATTTTTTCTGATCTGATCTGATCTGAACTGATATGATTACATGATCTTATCTTTTAGATTTCTCTCAATATATAAGAAAAAATATAGTCATGTGGGGTCTTGTTTGATTCGTCTCAATGAGTACTTTATTAATATTCAATTATTATAATTTTTACTAATATGTAATGAAAGATATAATGATTTTTAAATATAAGCATGTTCTGAACTTATTTTTTCTGATCTGATCTGATCTGATCTGATTAGATCTGAAATAAGCAAAAATAAGGTAAACTAAACATAACCTTAAGCTGTACTCTTACCTTTAAAATGAATGGTCCGCGTCAAGCACGCGGCATGCCATGCATGATCAAACATCGCATATTAGGAATTTTTTTGGCATCTTGACCATAGGAGACTAGGAGTGTAGGATATCGCATTTAGCACGCAGTGATTGCTTACATTTTTCTGCATGATGCATCGCTCTGGAGTCTGGCCCTTGACATCTTAAGGCCTTGACAATTGACATCCATTCACAACAATGTTTGTTCTTTCGCATTTTCACCACTAACACCAGACCGGTTGCATTATGCACGCATGGTATGATAGCTATCTTTATAGCCGGTAAAATAGATTTGTGTCCGTTGACCCGACCCGAAATACCCAACTTAAAATATGTTTTTCATCCGAAAATAACGACTGGAAATAGAATCGAAATCCGAAATAATCCGTACCGAACCCGAATTGAAACGAAACCGATTATGTCCCAAACCCGAATCTGCCCGACCCGAAATTGACCCAATAATGATGACCACAACCCGACCCTGACCCGAAAAGTTGTCATATTAGTTACTTTTTAAACAAATTTAAGAAAAATATATCATGAAATACTAATATATGATTTAGCCATTATCTATTAATTATTTAATTTATTCTCATTAGTCTTATATGTGTTTTATTTATTTGCGAGATTGTAAACCCGATCTAACCCGAAACCTCATAGACATGTGCCCGAAAAAACCCGACCTGATACGAACGTAACCCGAATACAAAGTTAACCCGACTATGACCCAACACATATGACCCGTTTGCCACCTCTAGCTATCTCACACTTCCCAGCATCGTCCTAAATTCAATTCGTGACATTTTTATCTCTATTTTCCTTAACTTAGCTATTGTATAATACTTCCTCTGTTTCTAAATAAGTGCAACATTTCTTGTTTTCACGTTTGCCAATGCATTATTCTAACCATTAATATCTTCAATTATCAATAAGTAAAAATTATAAAAAGTTGATATTAAAAAAATTCACATTCAGACGAATCTAACAAGATCCCACATGACTATATTTTTCCTAAACCCTAAATCACCAAAGCTAATTAAAGTTTAAACTGTGAATGGTAAACACTATGCAAATATTGCACTTATTTAGAAACGGAGGAAGTATTTTATAGTAAAAAAATGATACTGAAAAACAAATTAAAGAATGGAAGTATGAAGGAGAAAAAAGCTCTACTATCTATTCTATTCATGCTGTCTCAATTTCTCATTAGTGTCTGTTCATTATTATTGTGAAGGATTGAACATCTAAACAAAATAAAATAATTTTTTTTTTTTTTCAAACCACGCACCAATCTGAACTAACAACAGTATGTTTCATAATGTCCATTTTTTTTTATTATCATTTTGGAGTAATCCCAACTTTAATTGTTATGAATATCTCATGCAACAAACTAAGGGTGCGTTCTATTCACCTTAATAAATAAATTTCATCCAATCAGTTCAGTTCAATAAGTTCAGTTCAATTCAAATAATTTTCAATCGGGTCCAATCAGGACTGTAAGTTCCAATTAGGTCAAACTAGTCTCATATGCACGCGATGCCTGCGAAGACATATTAACATTAATATTGACGTTAAAAGCACTAAATGCACTTATACTATTTTATTGTAGTTTAATTTGATCATTCACAACTTTTTTCAATGTGATAAATGAACGTGTACCAGAATGCACTATAAGTTGATATTATTGGATGATATACGCTAATATCTTTAATATATGTGTAATTCATTGCGTAACATTACATTGAGAAATTAGATGGTATAAACCTATTTCTTTGATATATTTGAATTACGAACATATTTTTAAATAATAATGAGATGGATTATCCCAACTAACACGAACGACCACTATGAGCCTTTAAATAAATAAAATGATTAATTATCCTAATCGACACATAAGACAATTATACAAAGCAAAAAATAAAAAGATGAGGAATAATATGGTGTAACAAGGATGTTACAAGGATCAAGTAGTAGGAGCTAATATAATAATTTTTAGACCTTGCAGTTCTCCATGTCATTTTGTGTGAGATAACTTTTGAGACAAAACGTCCATGGGAAGAATGAATAGTGTTTGTCGATGGGAAGAGAGGATCCACTTGTTGTAGACCAGCTAAAGGAGAAATAACTATGAGGTAGAAAAGATTAACATGGGCTCGCCCGACACGACCCAAAAATAGGTGGGTTTTGGGCATGATTTTGTTAGCCTGCGGTTCGGGCCCCACTTGATTTTGGGGAAAAGATCCAGGCCAACAAGCATCTTAAATACGGAAAAATAGGCTAAATTTTGGCCCGTCCCAAAGTCGCTTGGCTTGCCGGAATTAGCGGATTTTGGCGCGGGTATTTCGGTCTGATGAGGCTTGACCCAAAACGAATCACTGTTTTTTGGCCAAAAACCCTCCTAGCCCGATGCATGATTACCTCTACGATGAGGGTTCTCTATTTACAAGGAGTACTGAGTATGATATGTAGTCATGCACTCACGGATTGAATGAATCCAAGTTTTGGGGAATGACAATTTACAAGGATAGTTTCAAGAAAATCCTATTTGATTCTCACATGATTTTTTTTTATAAAATACCTCACTAAGATATGTTACAATAATTATAGAACGGATAAAACAGAATCAAGTCAAGTGAAGTATTATTAAATTCGTCTCAATAATAAAAATTTCAAATATATATATATTTTTTTTATAATTTTAACATATATGTAATTAGAGATATTAATTTTAAATCAGCTCCTCCACATATGCAAAAAAGCTAATGGTGTAAGTAAAAGATAAAGAGGGGAAGTATAACACTGAAAGTTTCAGTTTTTCTCCCTCTCTACGAAGGCCGAACTCTTGTGCCTCACGTTTTCGCTCATCTCACTCTTCGAACTACTCCTCACGGCAGACAACCCAGTCAGTTTGTAGCCCAAGACGACTTTGCTTATCTACGACGGCAAAACCTCGAACCCTAAAAGCCCGTTCAAATTCCACTACACTCAAGTAGTCAAGTTCAACTATCAATTCTCCAATTTATCTGGTATTAACTTCACCTCCCATTTGTGAAAAACTTTTATCTTAAATTGCTTTTAGTTGTTGCCCCTTGTTGATTATTTGTGCAATCATCTACATCTTTGCCCTAATGTGCAATTTCATATAATAAATATGTTAATCTCGAAGCTTATTTTGCTACAATTTTGATTCTATAATGTTCACATTGTCAATGCTTTATTTGTTGCTTAAATGTAGATTGAACATTTAGGTTGTTGTAATTTAACCATTAATTTTGCGATGGTTAGAGCAAAGCTTAGATGGTGCACATATAGAGCATGGTGTGCACATGTACATGAATAACAAGCCAAATGTACATAGATAACAAGTGAAATGAACAATGTACATGGATAACAAGCCAAATGAACAATGTACATCTTTATTGGTACATGTTCATTGGTATTAGTCTTTGTGTATATAATCTAGTGCTTCATGTTCATCGTGCGTATGGTCCTTGACGTGAGTATGTACTAATTTGGATGGTTAGAGTGCAACTATAATGATTTGGATGGATCAATTTATGTATATGATAGTGTCCATCACTCCGTTGGATGAATTTTGGTAGATTTCATATATTAAGCTAGTATATATGTGGTAAACTTACATTAGAGATTCCTATATGGCTTATATCACCTAAGTTGTCGAGCAGGATATTTTTATAAGCATTGGAATGTATATACTTCTAGTGCGTACAAAGGCTAGTTGAATGGATAATCACTTGTTATACTTTAGTACTGGATGCCTAGTGTGTATTAAGGCTAGTTGAACTGGTATCGGGTGTAATGGAGTGCCTATGTGGTTGCTGGTTAGTAATAAGCTTGTAACAAGTTTGAGCTCTATGTTGTCATGGGTTTTTATGAATGTATTAAGACTTTGGCCAAGGCTGTCAAATGCATTAAGAATTCTCAATAATTTTTAGAAATCTCAAATTCTTTTGGCAGCATTGATTTATGCTATCAGGCTTCTGGTTGTCTATGTTTGTTGTTAAAGCAAAATATATAATTAGCTAATATACTTCCTCTGTTTTCCAATATTCGCAACATTGAAATGTGCATAAGGTTCAAGGAGAGAAGATAGATAGATAGAAATAGATAAAAAAAGAACCTCCATGTGATAGGAGAGAGAAAGAGAGAATATATTGCCAAAAATGCAGGAAGTATAATTCATCCATTTTGCAATGATGTCATATGATAATGGGTTTCACGCTTAGGGGATTTCTGCTAATATATGAAAATGTCGAATGATGGGTCTATAAGCGCTTTTCTACTTCCTGTAATGATGTTGTACTTTGTCTTACCCATGTCGTATAGTTTTGTGTTTTCTTGTTTCCTTGTATCTGTAATAATATCCATGGTGGGGATGAATATGTTAATATGAACATGTTTTCATTTGCTTGAAAGATGCGTTATAATCAGAAGTCCCTCATTTTCTTTCCGATTCAGACTAAAGGTCAAGAAGCAGATTTTGATATAAACTGGAAGTCTGAAACCTTAATATTTTTCTTCGTTCCTTCCACTTCAATACATTTTACATATAATCTTTAGAGTTACAAACACAGTAAACAATTTACATTACAAAAGTTCACAGTAAATTAATCATAATCTACAAACCACCTGAAAATTGTACTTCTCTTTCTCTCGCCTTGTATTCCAACAAAACAGCCAGCAACTAGACTTGGGGAGCCTGGAACATGACTGCTGGACCAGTTGCATCTCCAGGCCCAGAAACACTAATATCCTGCAAGACTGCTGTCTGCACAACTGCGTAATAGCCAAGCTATGGCAATCACTCCCCCCCCCCAGTAATCCCCTTTCTCTTGGAGTTCTTGTATTTAAATCTGTATGTTGACTCTTTTTTCTTTTGTTATTTGACGTCTAATTTGATTGTGGCCAAAAGTTACAATCCTTCGTTTTTTTGAGCTTCTCCATATTAAGTTTCCTGGCAAGCGTTTGCTTTCATGCGAAATTTGCAATATTTGTCCACTTTAATGTGGTGTCCTCTGTTAAAACTTGTAAATATTAATATGTTGGTTTGCTGAATCATTCAAGTTCCTCCCCCTCCAGATTGTGAGTGACTTGAAACACGCAACAATTATGTGGGTTTCTAGAATTTCATGTCTCGGAACTCAGGCAGTCAAGATACTAACTCGAGGTTTGCTTTTTGGTATCCAATCCTCCATGTTATTTCCAATTTTCTAATAACAATAATTACAATTTGTCATACTATCACTCTCATGTTTAATATAGATAAACCACACTTTTCTGTTTCTAGATTCCTAAGATTTGACATGAGGCTGTTGTTTTTGCCTTGTTTTTAAATGCTTGAGCTGAATTATATGTATCTTTTATATGTAATTCGCAGTTTGTTATGATCCCTGTGGAGTACAATTTTCCTTTAGAGACAATTTATGCTGTAAGAATGCTGATAAGACAACAATTTGTTTTAGGGGTATTGAGAATAATATGCTAGATGCTCGGAGACTTAGTAGCATACTTTTATATTAATCGTGTAAGGCAGATGTCTTTAACTCTTATCAATACTTGCATTTCAAAGCTGTGGCATGTTGGTTAATGTAATCCCCCCCACCCCCCCTACTGTGCTTTTTTGGGCAACCAAGCACAACACGAACTCTAAAAGCATCTTCTACTTGGTCCAAAAAGAATCAGCAGAAATATGTGGCGGCACTGTATCCTATGACCTATTCAGTTGGTGGTGAAGAGAAGGTGTATTGTGTAACTCTGAATCATGGAATAAGCACTTGAACGTTTCGTTGCATAAGGCTTGTTCTGTAATTTATTATAAACTTGCCGTTCCGCAAAATGCTTTTATGTAATGCCACAATGAAATTCACGGCCTCCTCGCCACAATGTCTGTTATGTAATGCTGACTTTCTGGCGTTAGAACCTTTTTTTCTTTTGTGACATCTGTTGCTAGAATTGGCCAAAAAGAGAACGAAAACATACATTGCAAGTAGAAAAAACAACGCACACACACTAAAGAAGGGAGAAGAATGTAACATGGGATTCAAGTTGGGAATGTGGACGAGCTAGCGTTTGTTTGAATGTATAATAGGATTGAACACTCATTTTCTAAGTAATTATTCATTCACCATATGTATGATCCAAGCACATGATAGTTATTGTCAAATTATGTTGAAGTAATACTTGTTAAACTTTGAAGCGAAAATATGTTTAAGTATGATGGGTTTAAAATCTGTTTATGTGATTTTTTCTTAAATACACATCGCATTAACTGCGTTCTGTTCCATTAATCTGTTACAAGCCGCTTCCGCGTCATTGCAAAAGATACTGCGACCGCATCGACGATCTTCTACCCTGCTTCAAATAACTGCTGCTTGGTGCACTTTTTGTTCCCTGCACTTAATGTGGGTTTTGCTTATCAAAATGATTAGAATCCTTCTAATTTCATGAATGTGCTTGAGAGTCAATCTTGTAATTTCTTGGTGTCTGTACCTCCTTTGGATTAAAAAAAAAAAAGAATCTTGTTGTAATTCTGTGGAATGTGTAAAATTAGCTTAATTCTTTGAAGGAAGAAACAGAAAACGAAAAGAAATTGTCGTGGCAGTTTGTTAAGATATTTAGACCTCATAGATACATTTGTTTGGTTTCACAGTAAAGCTATAGCAAAAACATTTTTTTCAGTGTTTATGACTAGATTTGGCTTGTGGATAGAGTACTCAACTACTCATTGTGAGTCATCCATTAAGATGTACAATTACAGTGTTTTCTGTCTAGCTTTTGATACCAAGCTCTTCACTCTCCTAGGGCATTTTGTTCGCATACCAAGGACTCCATATATACATGTATCTTCTAGTCGGTTGCTTCAGCTCCTTCCCCAGGTATCCGCTATCAATATTTTGAACTTTTTCAAATAAATTCCAGCCCCCACATGGATGACATTCTATTCAAGTTTCATGGTTAATCACTGAAAACATAATATGCTCCACTTTCCTTGAACTACATGATCTGTGGTTCTGTCGACTATATGTGGATAGTTTTCCTGTTAGTGTAGTTCTAAGATTAACGTTTTGGGTAGTTTGTTAACTCCAATCACCTAATCTGATCAGGAGAACTTCATTTACCTTCTGCTGGTAGCAATTAATTGATGATTAAGATTTAAACTTGTGTGCTGGCCCTATGCAGGAGATTGTAAGTTTGCTTATTACTAAGAATAGGAGGACTGGAAGATTATATTCTGCTGCTGTTTATGTAGTTAAAAAGATATAAGGGCAGTATTATTTGACCTCTCGTGTCTTCTTACATCACATATGCATGTGACAATTTTGCAGACGCCTCAATATTTTTGTACCACGTCTGCTGCTGATTCATCCGAGGATGGAAATGAAGAGGAACAAACGTAAGTATCCTTGCATTTTATGTCCCGCATATAGCTAATATAGTTCTAAATCTTTGAGTTTTTTGTTGTGTCTGGTGCCGGGGGGGGGGGGGGGGGGGATTTATCCGAGGATGGAAATGAAGAGGAACAAACGTAAGTATCCTTGCATTTTATATCTCGCATATAGCTAATATAGCTCAAAATCTTTAAATTTTGTCGTGTTTGGTGCTTTTTTTTTTTTTTTGGGGGGGGGGGGGGTGAGGCTGCTTTTTTTGTTTTTTGTTTTTTTTGGGGGGGGGGGGTGCGGCTGCTGCTTGAGGGGACATGCTATTAATAACTGTAGTCCCACTAGGATCCTTTGTTAACATAGACATGTAATTTACCAGCCTCTCCAATTGTATTTCTTTTACTCTGTTGTCTGCTGTGCTTGTAACTCTACAGGATAAATGTAACCTTTGTTGAAACGGATGGAATGGAAAAACACTGTAAAGTTCCTATTGGCACAAACATGTTAGAAGCTGCTCATTCAAATGACATCGAGTTAGAAGGTTAGCACTCTGCTTATCTTGATACCCTTATGTCCTTGATTCTTCTTTGAAGGACATGGATGATTTATCCACTTAACCATCATGAAATTCTGATATGCCTACTTAATTTCTAGTGTGGCTTTTTTGCAGAGTTTCATGTTCATTCTTAATCAAGTAGTGTTCTGTGAATTTTTTTCTCAGACTTCTCTAGTACTACTTAACAACTCGTTTTTTTCTGTCTTTTCAGGAGCATGTGAAGGATCCTGTGCATGTTCGACATGTCACGTTATTGTGATGGTAAAGCAATCAATATCTCCCTTATTGGTATTTCATTTACCACAACGCCTTCAAACTTTGATTTGCTTCTATGGCAGGATATGGATCAGTACAATAGATTACCGGACCCAACTGATGAAGAAAATGATATGTTGGACCTGGCCTTCGGGCTCACGGAAACGTGAGTTTTTATATTCTCTACTTTGTTCATTTAGCTGCCTCTCTTTGGTCATAGACCTCAACCATGATTACTTGTTTAGGTCTCGTCTGGGTTGCCAAATCGAAGCAAAGCCTGAAATGGATGCAATTCGCTTGGCTCTGCCTGTGGCCACCAGAAACTTTGCAGTTGATGGGCATAAACCGAAACCACACTAGATAGTTTCATGAGAAATGCTAAATGGAGAACAAGAGAGATAAAATGGTGTGGATTTACTAAATTGCCTCTCACATGCTCACAAATTCGTTTTCCACATAGCCTCACTCTTGCTCTATGACCCAGATACAGAGGTATAACTGTATAAGGAAGCATAGTGAAGTTGGACCCATAACAAATCAAGCATCATGTATCAGTCTATAAGACAATTTGCTGTATTATACTGACAAATCATTATTCATCAGAAGTGTCAAGACTCAAGACTGAAGGGTGAATGTTCCATATTTATTATCTATTTTCTGTTTAGTTTAGGATTGGTAGCATACAGCTTTAAAGATGTACCAGTTTTGTTGAATGATCGCTACTGGATAAAGTACCGAAATGGAGTTTTCTTCATGTATGAACTTAGGACATCAATGCCGACTTATATATGAAGAGTTACAGACATCTGCTTCTGCATGTTCATAGTAATGGTGTATTTATTGTGATACCTCTCTCCCTGTCCACATCATGCTTGCCTTTTATCAAAATATATTACCTCTTTGAGGGATTCCTTTTGTTTCATAGATGTGATTATATTTTTGCAACTTATTTTTAGTTTAGTTCAATTTAGTTCAGTTCTGGACAATACTTTTACTCTCACATATCACTATTCAGTTCGGTTCAATTCAATTCGGTTCAGCTGTTTTATGCCTATAAAAACAAGTCCCAAAATAGAGGCTCTTTGAAGAGTCATTCCGGTTGCCTATGACACCAATTTGGTTGAATGATGACAATTACAAAGAGTTTCGATGTAGGATGTAGATTGTAAAAGATGCATGCAAGAGTTCCAAAATATGTTGTTGAAGATGATAGTTGAAGAAGAGAAGTGAATGAAATCAGATTGATGATGGGGAGTTTCTTTACTGTTGGAATGCAGTGAATCCACTTTCAGGCAAGTGAAAATTTTAAGGTTGTCCAAATAAAGAGAAAAGTTTGTGACAAATAAATAACTTTTTAAATGTTGATTTTTATGAAAAAACAATCTTATAAATAAAACAATCTTATATATCTTTCTTTGTTTTGTCAAAATAAACCTTTTGGGTTGAAATCTGACTTTTACCTTTGCAAGTTTTGACGTTGACTCCGCTTTTCTTCTATTTCCCTTTTTTCTTTCCTTTTTTCATTTTTTTTACACGAGTTTTAAATCAAATTTACATCATGCTCGACTCGACTCATTAGTATTTATTCAACCTCAAATTGAGTCGAACTCTCTTACATTGAGTCTTGACCAAGGGTGTATTCTCTTCTTATTTTCCTTGAATATATCTGAATTGAGCTTATTAAAACATATTGAATCTTATTTTCTAAAATGTCAGAACTTACTATAATTCATTAGAACTTATTAGAATTTGTTAGAACTTCTTAAAACCTATTAGACATTACACGACAAATTTTGATCTACTCGAATTTAAGTAACTTGCTACTTCTACACTTGTCTTGTCTAATTAATAACCCTGCCATAACTGAACTTGTCTTATAAATAAACCGTATAAATAACAAAAAAAACTAATGAAATTCATATCTCAACTCTCAAAAAAAAATTATGATATGTGCATAGTAGTTTATCACATGTGTATTTTGTGCAAACTTATAAGAATTTTAAGAATTTCTCAAATATAAAGGAAATATTTTAGGTCATATTTGTCTCTCTTATTTTTTAATAAGATCTTATGAGAATTTTAAGGATTTCTCAAATAAAAAGGAAATATTTTAGGTCATATTTGTCTCTCTTATTTTTTTTAAATAAGAATAACAACATTATCAGTTTATTTAAGTTTAATATGCAGTATTTACATATTCTTTTACTTTGTCGGATTTTTTTACATAGAGTAGATTAAAGGTAAATTGTGAGGTTAAGCGGAGAGGTTATTATTGAATTGAATTGAATTCTGGGTTGTCTTTTAGCTGAAAAGCGCACATAGATTAAGGCTATGTTCAGTTCACCTGAAATTTTCTGATCTGAACTTATCTGATCTGATCTGATCTGATCTGAACTTATTTTTTCTGATCTGATCTGATCTGAACTTATTTTTTCTGATCTGATCTGATCTGAACTTATTTTTCTGATCTGATCTGATCTGATCTGATCTGATCTGATCTGATCTGATCTGAACTTATTTTTTCAACAAGATCTTATCTTTTATAAATATATTTATTACTATTATATTATTACTTTGTAAATCATAATTATGCAATACATTATAAGATATTCTTTATAGTGTTACTATTATTATCATTTTATTTCTATTACAACTTTTATACAACTTTTATTATTAATAATAATTATTATTATTATCATTATTATAAGAACAACAATAATTATTATAATCATAATTATTATTATTACTAAAAATAATTATATAACTCAAGTCATTATTTTATAAGAGCACTTATACAATGTTTCACACTTTCCCTTAAAAAAAGTTTCACACTTGAGAAGTCGGCAAACTGAACTCTTTTTTTTCCATATAAAATAGAACAAGATATACAAACAACTATGACTTGAGCAAAAAATAAATAAATATCGTGCAACTTCAAATAGCTAGAGAGATTTGAAATTCGGTAGGAAGAGGTATACCGAATCTAAATTTATAATTTGTATCTCACACTTAGCTTATTTTGAAATGTAATCCGAACATAGTAGTTTCGTTATCATGAATTTGAGATATCATATTTTATATATTTCTTATTTTTGCGTCAATCTTATGTTCTTAACACGTGGCTTTTAATTTTCTATTATTTAATAACAACAAAATAACTTAATATAATAATAACAATGACATTTATAATGTAACAATAAGATTAATAATAATTACCAATATTAATAATTAATAAGTACAACAACAACAATAATAATAATTCTTTTGAACAAATGTACTAGTAAATAATAATACCCCCTTTGTATTTTTTTTATCTTTGTCACTTAGAATCTTGACACTATTCACAATAAGAGATAATTTTTTAGATTTTTCTCAATATATAAGAAAAATATAGTCATGTGGGGTCTTGTTTGATTCGTCTCAATGAGTACTTTATTAATATTCAATTATTATAATTTTTATTAATATGTAGTGAAAGATATTTAATAATAATAAGTTTTTAAATATAAGCATGATATGATCTGAACTGATCTGATCTGATCTGATCTGATCTGGTCTGATCTGATCTGATCTGATCTGATCTGAACTTATTTTTTCTGATCTGATCTGATCTGAACTTATTTTTTCTGATCTGATCTGATCTGATCTGATCTGATCTGATTAGATCTGAAATAAGCAAAAATAAGGTGAACTGAACATAGCCTAAATGTCTTCCTCGCAAGAACGTACGGAGTAATTCTTTTGCTTTACTCATTTTCTCTCTCCTCTAGGGTTTGTTCATCGTTTCTGGAATCTTCTCTTTTCCAATTCCATCGATTCTCGTTCAGACACTCAAAGAGAGTGAGTGTGTGTGTTTGTGTTCGTGATTATTATCTTTAATCTTAGGTTTTTCAATTTGAGTTGTGAAATACGATGTTTTTGGTCGATTGGTTCTACGGAGTTCTTGCTTCACTCGGATTATGGCAAAAAGAAGCGAAGATCTTGTTTTTAGGTCTTGATAATGCCGGAAAAACCACCTTACTTCATATGTTGAAAGATGAGGTTTGTTTCTATATTCAATTTACTACTTTTCATTTATGTTGTTTTATTACTGCAGAAAAAGAATCACAAAAGAATATGTTAATTTATTGATTATTTGATTTAATAGTCATCACTAGATTCAAGAATTTGGAGTGAGAATTTTCAGCGTGTTTGTAAAATTGTTGTGTTTAACGTATATTTTTGTTGTAACTCGAAGTTATATGAGTTAATGAAGCTAAGTTTAGACCAATTTTCTATTGAATTAATAAATTTAAGTGGGTTTTGTATGTATGGATGGTGGTTAATTGATGACAGAGATTGGTTCAGCATCAGCCAACTCAGTATCCAACATCTGAAGAACTGAGTATTGGTAAAATCAAGTTCAAGGCCTTTGATTTGGGAGGACATCAGATTGCTCGCCGCGTCTGGAAAGATTACTATGCTAAAGTAAATTTATATCCTCTGCTTTTGGCTTACTTCTTGTTTAGTTGTTTATCTTGCTAGCTTTCTGCTTTTATATAGGGACTGTTTCATCTTGTTGGGTGCTTTTGGAGGTGTTGGTTTCTTGTTTAGTGTTTGTGCATTAGTTTTCTTTTACCGAGTAATGGATTTGGGCTTAATTTGTTTGATTATTTCGGTGCTAGTTGCTACACAGCGATCAAATTGAAGGTAATTATTAGTAGGCCTTTATAATCCCAGGTAAAAGTTTCTGTTTATATCTGATTCATGGGGTCCAATAGAGTTATAGGGAGTTCCCTGATGGCACCTTTTTATGTTTGAGGTGTGTTTATATAGTAACATTCCGGACATTCTTTCCAAATTGAAAATTGCATTGATAGTTTGATGAGGTTTTAGAGACATCCATTAATCTTATTGCATTAATTTTATTTCTTGCCTCCCTGCCATGGAATTTATCTTCTATAGTTCTATTCACTTCTTGTTTGTTCAGGTGTTATGTGAATTCAAATTTATAGCTTTCTTACCTGTGTCCAGTTTTGAAGCTCTCTTGCTTGTGTCCTCTGTTTAAAGATGCATCTCTTTGACGTATGCCTGTTCCCCTATTTCCACATGTGGTAATCTGCTTCCTAAACCATATATGGACTTTTTTATGTGAGTTATTCAGCATAATATCCTGCTTAATGGGTCTTGGAAATCTTTTCTATTGGCAACTTGGTCAACTGGAAGGTCTTGATACGTGTTAGAGTTAGCAAGTTATCTTGTATCAATGGTTTTTATGTGAAATGGAAGGGTTGATGTTTATGCAGATTTGGTCTGTTGCTCTCTATTTGATTGGATGAGACCAACTCAGCCTTCATAATCTCATATGAGAGTGTCAATTTATATGTGATGTATGGGAGGAAGGCCAATATCTTCAAGGTTGTTATGTCATTGCTAGTCTTTCAGTTGGTTTGTTATTGGTTTGGTTCAGATATCAATATATTTATCAATCGGATGCCCCTGGCCTGAATGTGCCTTTTGTGCATTGATTCAATCGAGTATTTTTATGATATGAAAACAAATTTCAAGAGCTTGAGGGTGGAGGGAGATGATGGGTTTTGTTCTTTCTTTATCCTTGTTTTAGCCTTTTAATGATCAGCATCTGTTGGAAATTGCATTGAGACATCTGTGGTTTATCTATTGCATTGCTTGCCATCTTTCCCTGGCATGTTTTTCATCCTCTTATTTGAGCAAATACATCTGTGAAGGAGAATTATGGTTTTTATTGTTCCAGTCTTATCTGATTCTGCATATAATGATGGTCCTTATCACCCTTCAAGGATTAGGCTCTTTAAGTATTTTCTCATGCAAGTTCCACATTTGTTGTGTTAAATGTTTGGAGCATAATAACTTAATATTTACAGAATTTAATGCCCGATCCTGTAACTGAGAAGACTATTCTAGAACCTGATTGACGGTCTCCGGATCAACAATACTGGTCTGAGCCAGTACTTGGTCCAATTTAACCATGCGGCTTAGTCTTGATCATTCAACTGACCTTCCCTTAATTTTTCACTTGCAGATACTTTTACATCATGAAAGTATTGTAAAATTATATATGAAACATTTCATGGTGCATCCTATCTTTGCTTTATGCAGAGTTACTCCATTTAAGGCATCAGGAACTTTGTCGCTTCTTGGCCCAACAATAATAAGATCATCGTCAGAACATATTATGAGCTCCCACCTTTGCTTGGATATTTGAATTAGGATAGTATGTAGCAGCCTTTACCCTAATGATTATTGAGAAAGTGGTTCCTTCATAAGCCATAAAAAGGATAGATCATTTTTCAGAAGAAGTTTGAGCCACTTTGTGCTCATTCCTTTTGTTGTTTGCCAGTTTATATACGTTCTTTTGTTGAGCTGACCACTAAGTGCCTTTCATCATTTCAAATAGATGATTGGGTCTATTTGAATCATCGGAGGCAGAAATTGTCGTGCAGAAATATTTGGTAGCGCCTCCCTTTATTGGCAGTTTACTTATATTATAATCTGCAGACAGACATTTATTTAGGTATCTAAGTTCCAACTTGTTTTATTATGCTATTTGCCAATTAATGCAAGTCTTGGAAATGAAGGTGGATGCGGTGGTCTACTTGGTAGATGCTTTTGACAAGGAGAGGTTCGCCGAGTCCAAGAAGGAGCTGGATGCTCTCCTTTCCGATGAAGCCTTGGCCAATGTTCCTTTCCTGATTTTAGGAAACAAGATCGACATACCATATGCAGCCTCAGAAGATGAGCTACGGTATCACCTGGGCCTGAGCAACTTTACCACTGGTAAGGGGAAGGTTAACCTGGCAGATTCCAATGTCCGACCTATGGAGGTATTCATGTGCAGTATTGTCAGGAAAATGGGTTATGGAGAGGGCTTCAAGTGGCTCTCACAGTACATCAACTAGTGGCGCGCTAGCCTTATAGTGTAGGTTCTGCCCAAGTTTTTATCGTCTTTCAAGTTCCCAGCGTTGTATGTACTGTGTAGTTTAGGTGGATGTTTTAAATTCTGCTAGCTTCTACATAAGCCAGTTTCTTGTGCATAGCAAGTGTTGTGTTTGAGTGGGTTTGACAGCTTCGTCATATATATCAAACTGCGGTTGAAGCACGTTTCTTTGCCAATCATAGGCACCTATTTATGTTGGTGTGCTACAGTGTATATGCTGAAAATATTTGATCTCTCATTTAGAAGCAGGAAGATAGGTTTGTCGTGATCGGGTGAAAGTCTCACATCTTATATTTTCATGGATTCATTTCATTTAATGGTAATGGATTGATGAGGGATTGAACCAAACAAAAAGAAAGGGAATCGATAATGAATTTCATTTCTTAGAGCCCAAAAATCATGAACCAAACGTGCTCTTAATGGATTCAAAAAAGTACATCGCTATTTCTCTACTAATACCACACGGGACTACGGGAGAAAAAGGGTTGAAATAGGAATTTTGCCCAACTCCTTAAAAAGCGACTGTTTCCAGACATTTCAATGGTGACAACTGAGAACTTTAGAAGCAAAACATATGAAATATGAATGATAGTGGATGTTTTAATGTTATACCTAATTTTTAAGGTTTTCATCCGAATATAGTGAGTGAAATCAGTGAGTGCTCCCATATGATTCCGAAAACTGCAATTGTAGCTTCCCTCTTATCTACTGCTACTTCAGGTATTCCATTTCAATTTCAACTTTCTCACTCAAATTATGCAACAAATCTTCTTCATCTTGTTGATAAACCTCAATTGTTGCTGAATTTTGTGAGACAAGATTGTAAATTAGGGTTTTCCCACACTAATCATCCCCTTTCTCTTTTTGATGCTATGATTTCATTGCACCCTCTTCCTTCCATCATTGATTTATGTATGCTTTTTACGGCAATGTGTAAGATGAAACCCTTCCCTCCTTTCTCCACTGTTATCTCTCTTAAGGCAGCTTTAGCTGTCTGGCATCCCACCCGATCATTATTCCCTGTGCATCCTTGCCAATTGTTACTGTCGCTCTAGCCGTGTTGATTTCGGGTTCTCCGATCCGTTCTTGCCAAGCTGTTTAAAATGGGCCATCAACCTAATATTGTCATTATCACTACCTTCATTAATGGCCTTATTCATTTGGATCGACTAGACTCTCAAGCTTGGCTTCCAACCCACTCTTGTTACCTATGGGACTATGTTTAAAGGTCTCTGCAAATGAGGAAACAATGTTGGTGCTCTTAAGTTGCTCAGTGCTATGGAATTTCATGGCCATTACCTGCCTGATGCTGTCATATATAATACCATCATTGATAGTCTCTGCAAAGACCAGCTTTTACCTCAAGCTCTCCAACTTTTCAGGAGATGAAAACCAAGCGCATTTCCCCCATTGTATTCACTTATCATTCTCTAATTCGCGGTATGTGCACTTTGGGGAAGTGGCAAGATGCTGAAGACATGTTGACTCAGATGTTGGACAAAAGTACAGCTGCTAATGTGGAGACCTACAACATGTTGATTCACATGTATTGTAAAGAAGGGATGGTTGCTCAAGCTAGGGCTTTATTTGAATACATGATTGACGAAGGCCAGGTTCCCGATATCATCACTTATAATGCTTTAATAGATGGATATTGCTTACTTGCTCAGATGGGTTACTTCCAAATGTGCGTACTTATAATGTACTCCCTCCGTTTCAATTTAATCTACACACTTACACTTTTCACGCATGCCAATGCAAAACTTTGAGGACATATATCTTTAGTTTTGTATTTGTAAAAATTATAAAAACTACATAATAATAAAATACATGTTATGATGAATCTAACAAGGTCCAACATGACTATATATCTATCCGCGTATAAATCACAAATGATGGTCAAAGTGAAATTTGTGAATAGTGTAAAATGTTAAAGCGTGTAGATTAAATTGAAACGGAGGGAGTAGTAATAAAAAGCCTTTGTAAAAAAGGGCTACTAACTGATGCCAACGAGCTATTAAAGAAACTGGTGAATGATGGGTGTCCTCTAAATAATTGCACCTACAATACAATCATTAGGGGCTTTCTTCATAGTAATGATGTCAGCAAGTCTTTGGAGTTTGTCAGCATTATGACCAATGAAGGGTTTACAGCTGATGCTCAAACTACTTCATTATTCGTGGACTTACTCATAGATCCCAGAGTCAGCAAAGAAAACAAGGCTTTGCTTTAAAAGTTCTTCAAGAAATGAGTAAGTCCTTTTTAGATGCAGAAGCTATCATAGTTAGTCTTACATGTGTGTATCAAATTTATGTGTGAAAGTCAGTTTACGGAGGCAGAGATCTTCATTTTGATGGCTTGCATTCCTTCCCTACAGTTACCCACCTTCAAATGTACTATCAATGTATTTCCTAAATTCATATGCATTGTGAAAGTGGAATTTGTTTCAACTCATAAACCAAAATTGATTAACAAAACTTTTGTATGAAGAACTATGAATATACTTTCTAAAGCTAGTGCACATTAATAATTTGATGCTTAAAATACTCGAATGATACTTTAAGAAAGTAGAAGGTAAACATTTAATAGATGCAGGACATAAATAATAGAAAAAAAAAATATTAGTATCAGCCACAACTTCAACTTTTAATTATTAACACGTAAACACTAACGCATATATATAGAATTGAAGATGGGAAAACAAAAAAGTAGATCATAATTATGGTATCATGAATAAATTAAAGTAAATATAAAACTAACCTCTATTAATAATCAACTTCATAGTAATGGTTATTGTTGAAGACATGGCCCTAAATATATCTAAGACGGTACTATATAATTGCTAACTTCACCGTCGTATATACTATATACTACGAGTACTATATAATATAATGAAAGACGACAACTACAAATAAAATAAAGTTTGTTATTACATGAAGTATTATATTATTTAAATTAACAAGTATAATTGTAGAAAATGAAAAGATTTGGGGCATAGGAGAAATTAAAGAAAAGGAAAAAAAAAAAGGGAAAAAGAAAAAGGAAAAAAGAAAACAAACAAAAGAGCAAACTAAAAACAACAAAATGTTAAACACAAGCTCGAACCTAAGTTCTCCTTGTCTTCGTGATACTGCACTTACCACCGCGGCAAGAGCAATACATCAACAATACCTTGCTAGATTTCGTATATATTATGTTCTAAGTTTTTTTCCCAGCCTATTTTTTTTATTTTTTTTAAGGGGTAGCATGTGCTACTCCTTGTTACTTAGTAGATCCGTCCCTGGACTCGTATATACTATATACTATTATATAAGGTGTAGTCTTTTACGCATAACCATATGATGTCATAAACCCTGTTGACCATGAACATGACTACCATCCAATCCTAAATTATAGTCTCTTTGTTCCTGCTGCCCACCAACATTATCATCCAATCTTGGATGATAGTATCTTGGCTCATGTTGCACACCGCAGTGGCGGACCCAGGAATTTGGATGTATAACGCTAGCTTGAGGATGAGGCGTATGATCAACCTGCTGAGCAATATTATCAACAAAGCTCAACGGCGCCTGATAGACTGTATTTACGAGAGGATGATGTTGATAACCATCCATTTGTTGACACCCCACATCGCGAGAATGAGCCATATTATCAGCAGAGCTCAATGGCGCCTGATCGACGGTACTTGCTACAAGAGGATATTGTTGATAATCATACAGATGTGACTGGTAGTTGACAGATTGATCATTTCCATGAAGTAGTAGATTATCATTCAGCATTATTGGTTCCTCCTGATTCATTGTAGCACTTTGGATGGGTAAATGAATATGATGGAGTGTTTCCAATTCCACCAAAGTCGTTTCTATAGTTGTTCATATTGCTACAGCTTGGAGAATCATCCCCTGCATAAAAAAAACAATGATCGCTAATTAGGGGACATTATGAATTTAAGACCTCAAAAAAATCATACATACATATATATATAAGAAAAAGTCCTTCTAGATATCATGATCACGGGTACTATTACTATATACGTAAGAACTACTTTCACATTGGTATCATTTGACTAATCTTGATACATTAACGAGTTATTAAATTGTTGATGGTACTAGAAAAAAATTACTTTAATATTCCCTATTATTTTGTGGAATTATTATGAACACATGTCAAATTATGTCGAAGTAGTATCTAAATGTACATTTTCAATAAATAATATTTGAATACGCAAAATATGAAACAAAATGCACTATAAATAAAATCAAGTGACACATAACTCAAAAACTAGACTAGTTTGTAGTTTCACAGTTTTACATATATTAATATATATTGACTCATTGTGTAAAATAATTTCTCATAATTGTATATAATATGTATATCATATCTGCATAGTATGATATATGTAATCGGGGGTTAAATTGATCAATATATCACTCTCAACAAGGTTGATGACACTTAACACTTGATAATTCAAAATAACTTTTTTTTCACAATTTGTAACCCAAAATGACTAGTTTAATCCATTTAGTGACTAGGTTTACTTTCATATTAAAATTAGATCATCATTTTTAATAATTTTTGTAAACTCTTTCCTTGATATTGAGCAAACATAATAGTCCATTTCCTAGGAATTACATACGGGAAATAACAACCTAAGAAATAGAACTACCGATGGGAATTAAATTCCCATTTCTACCAAACAACCCAAGTGTGGATTATGCACTAATGCTCATTGTGCACCTGAAAGAATGTGTCATTCATATAGAACACACAATTTAAAATTAAAGAACATGTGAATCTCCAATTATAAAATAACATAGGTGGTAATGAAAAAGACGTATAGTAAATGAACATCTAGTCTAGCAAACTAAACGAATGTACCTTTTAATTCAAATTTGAAAAAATGATTCTCAAACAAGTTGCAAAATTTAAGGAAACACATAACAACATTTTTCTTAAAATCATGGATTTCTAAAACTAGATCGTTTAGGAAAGGGTATACCATCCTCTACCTGTATCATGTTAGGTGTATGTTCCTATTTGTATTTGCGCCAAACAACCACTTAATGTATTAATAAAAGGACCAATATTATCATTATTAAACAAGGCTCTTTGATAAGTAATCTGCCATGGGAAAGTGAGAGCACGTGTGAACAACTGCACTCATTCGAGATTAGTCATGGACAATATCTTATACGTTGGACTACACAATATTTTTATGCAAAATTTGCTAAAAATAACCTTTTTAAAGTTAATTTTGCGAAAAAAACTGTTAAATCAATATTTGCAAACAAAAACCACAAACTTATATTTCTTTGCAAGATGAAACATATTTCTATTTTCTATTGTGGTTTTTGAGATGCAGAGTTAACCCTTCTATTTTCCTTTAATCCCTTATTTCCATTAACTGCAAAACCACCCTTATGCATTTCAAAAAATTTGTGGGTTTTTTTTGCAAATATTGTTTTGAAAAGTTTTTTTTTCCGCAGAATTGTACTTTTAAAAGGTTTTTTTTAGCAAAATTTTTCTATTATACTTGTATTACTCTTCTGACAGACCAATAAAAATAAAAATACGGAAATTTCACCTGTGAAAGTAATTGATAGTTGGGGATCATCATTTGAATCTTCTAATAAAGGCAGTAGGTTCAAATTTGACTCTGGAGCAGCTATCATTATCTTGCAATAATGCTTCTCTAACAAACCTGGTTCGAATTTAAGCTCATACATACTATGGAAAAGAAAAACTAGATAAGTATTAATATCCAAATGAAGCTAATTAAATATGATAGAAAGATAATGTGAGCATTTTATACCATAATAAGGAAGCTTGTCTATCCGTAAAATCTTCTGTTGATTTCCATATTGTATGCTTCTTAGCCTGAGGATTCTCCTCACGGAAGAATAAGGGACTATTCTTCAGCTAAAAATGTCATAAGGAGAAAAATAGATCAAACAAAAGCCACATATAAGTAAAAATATTACTAAAGATTTCATCTTAATAATGACACAAGAAGAATTTGCACATGACACATGTCTCCAATAAATTTAGCACGTACGGTTCAATGGTGGAAACAAACATTAGATATAAATATGCATACAATAAAGTTGAAATAAAAATATATTGACCAAACAAAAAATTTGTGCAATTTGCACAAATTTAAAAAGCACTACCTTAATATAAAGATATCCGCCGTTGCTTGGGAAAGTAGCACTCATAGTTTCAATATCACACCAGTTGAACTCAATCTTGATTTTAACACTGCCTTCCAAAAGTTCCAAAGCCATTTTCTTTTTCTTGAAAAAACACTTGACGACAATATCCGCGTGACGTTTTGATTTTTTCTATGACATGAAAACATAACCACATGAAACAAGAGCAACGATTAAATTTCTTTTGTAATTACTTTTAGGTTAAAACCTACTTTAGTACTGTTTGTAACAACAACTAACAAAGTTACAGTTTTGCAAAATAATGTTGAGAGAGACGAGAAGTAATAACCTAATTAAGTTATATGTTTCCTACGCTTTGAAATAAGTGAAATACCTCCATCTTTTAGTGTTGAACTTATTTCAAAACGGAGAAAGTATCATACTTTGGGACAAAGGTCATGTTCAAAATTTCTACTACTATTATAAGTATTAATACGTGAATAATCCGGGATAAAAATATTTTACCAAAGACAGACCTAAAATCACTAAAATGAAATCTAGATAACAATCACCTTCCAAGAACCAATTGTAAGAGACAAAGCGTTGAAGTTAATAGCAGTTTGCTTATCAGCAGAAGAATGATTAGGTGCTTCAAGGACTTCGGCATTGATCATACTCAACATTTTGGTCATGTTGAACTTCAGTCCGAGTGGCGGTTTACCCATATTACGAACCTTAAAAAGAAAAAAACACATAAACTGATTAGTATGGTTTTAGGGAAGCTTTAATATTTATTAGCAAAATATTAAAAATAAAATAGGGCAAATCATCAATCAGTATCGATGGATAAGATTTATTGTATCATTATACCATACGTGATACGTGCATTGCATAGGTTTAATACCAGACTACGTACTAATTTTTAAGTCCATACTGATTGAGGATCGAACTTTTACAAATTACAAGAAGGATCTCCTTACAAGAAAAATTTATTTACCTTAAAAAAATCCATATTGATAACAAAAAAAAATCATCAAGAAAAGTAAAACAAAAACGTATTGTGGCTCAATTGAACTGAAATTAACTGAAAATAATAACAACTGAAATTAACTTAATTGAACAAAAATTAACTGAAAATAAGTCCAAAAGGACAGGACTTTATGCTCGATTCTTTTGGACTGAATCAATGAAAATCAGTTCAGTTTATAAAAATTCAGTTCAATCAATTAGTTTCCTTTCACAGTTTTAATTCAATGTAGATTAGTTATTTCCTCTCCCAGATTAGAGCCTTTGGTCTTATTTACGTCAATATTCATCAATATCGCTTCAAATTGCAAAAAAACAAATCAAACAAATCATAATTATTCCTTGAAGAAAGGACGTGAAATAAAAATTACAAAACTTTGAGATAAAAATTAATAAACAATGAAAAAAAGAAACAAAGAGAGAAATCGCCATTAATAGTACCGGGGGAACTTGGTGGAGAGGAGTTGTTGCAGAAGTTCTGACGACAGTAGAAGAATTGTTATCATGAGAGTTTCTCGGATAATATGGTGCAATCATAGAATAAAGATCACCATCCCTGTTATTTGTTTGATCATCGGAGGAACAATTATTCAACGTCATTCTTTCTTCAATTTCTTCTTTATTTTATTTTCCACTCGGGTTTTTGTACAAGTAATTTGTAGAATCCCTTTATCTCAGTAATAGCTTGACTAAAGAGATTCCAGGAGTTTATATATAAAGAGTCAATCTTTGCTGACTCAAATAGAGTTTTGAATAGATATAAATTCATGCCAGAAGTTTTAGATAAGTGAAGAATAGAGTTTGATCATGAATAAACGACCTCAATAAATTGAATATAACTTTTTTATATAATCGATTTAAGAAAAACATATCTAAAAAATAAAAAGAATTATAAATATCTATTCGAATCAAATTCTTTTGTAATACTAATAAATAACGGATTTAAAAAAATGTTATTATGACATATCGTATCATAATAGGGAGGCAGTAGTATTTATTTCCCGCTAAAAATCTTAACAAAGAAGTGATCTCTATCCATTATTAGTAGCTAAATTCTCCTGGGCACAAAATCTAACTCAAGATTGGCTAAAAACTCTTCAAATCCACTTGCCACGCTGTTTTCTTGAGCACTATAAAATCCAATTCAATCACTATAATTCATTTCTACAGTTCTACCAACTAACTTTCAAAATCCCAATAAATTCAGTTAAACAAAGTCATCAAACAATAAACAAACACTCTGTTATAGTTTCTACTTTCTACTCCCCCATGGAACCACCACCTAAACAACCGTGTTCCAGTAGCACCGCCGCCAATGTCGCCGCAATCGACGAAAACTCCTCTCCATTCTCCAGTCTTCCGAACCATATCATCTACCATATGTTCATGACGAACCAAAGCCGCGACGAAACGGATCTTTCTCGCCTTAGAGCGGTAAACAGGTCTTGGAGAGACGATTTGGCTGAAGTTCCCCAAGAAGAAACTCATCTTGATGTTCCAAATCATGATAACAATGGCGACAGTCCTAAACTCTTCCTTCGTCAATCTTGTTTCTATCTTATTTCTCCTCCTAACCCTGCTGATGGTGTGCCATGGTTGGTCCGACTGATCAAACTCGAGCCCCAAAAATGGCAACTGATCAACCCTGTCATTGATGAAATAACGCCCGATTACTTCATTGCTGATCCCCCCATTAATGCAAAAATCAATCTGTCGGATTTTCGGGTTCTTGAACTTGCTAAATCGTTCTGTTTGGTTCGTAACTTGTATTATGCAACCATGCCTATATCCAAGAAAGTTGTGGGCGGGCGGGTTCGATATCGAACCTCGGGTGATGAGAAATTTACTGCCTTGGTGCAACTTGAAGAAGATGAAAGAAATGATGAGGTTTTATTATGGAAATTCGGGGATCAACAATGGACCAGAATTCGGGTCGGGCCTACATTTGAACAACAACAAGAAAAACTGCAATACCAATCCAAGATACTTGATATGGCATTTCATAATGGGAAATTTTATATCTTCTATATTACATCAATGAATGAATGGGAAATTGGTGTTATCAACCCAGATAATAATAGTTGTTCAATATTACGTTATCCATTGCGATTCATGTATAACAACCCGGAAGATGAATTTGTAATAATGCAATACATCAATGACATAAGGTTAACATCAACTAATGATGCATTGTACTTCTTTTACAAAGAATCAATGTCTGAGGATGATGGTGAATCTATTTCAACAATAATGTCGGCATTCTTGATAAAGGACAATGAACTAGTAGGAGAAGAAGAAGAGAGTTATTGGGAATGTGAACGTTTGAATAACTTAGATGATCAGACATTCTTTCTTGGATTTGGTGATAATGTTTCATTTGCGCTACAATCTTCAGCTGAGAAATTACCACAATGGGAGCCTGGTACGATTTGCTGGTTTGATAGACCTGATCTTCTTTTTTATTTAGATGGACATGGTGTCGAAGAAAGGTTTCCGCTGCCGGAAGGAGTTAAGAGTCTTAGGAGAGTGGAGTACCCATACTATAATCTGTATTTCACGATGGCCTTTCCTGAAG
Source organism: Beta vulgaris subsp. vulgaris (assembly GCF_026745355.1). Taxonomy (NCBI): domain Eukaryota; kingdom Viridiplantae; phylum Streptophyta; class Magnoliopsida; order Caryophyllales; family Amaranthaceae; genus Beta; species Beta vulgaris. The sequence continues at coordinate 59,089,753 of NC_079205.1, read as the reverse complement.
AAGGGATAAGAGCGCATGTTTCGAAATTTCGAGCCATGGGAAGGGAGAATCAAGAAATGTATACTAGACTCTTCTTTCCACCTCCTAATTGGGTTCGTTGGTACTGCCCTACTCTTGATGTTGAGGTTAAATTAGATGGCTTGCAATTTCATGAACTTGGTTATAATCGTTAGTTTTATGATACAATGATGATGATGAGGATGCATGGGAAGAAGTATCCATTCAAGAATTAGTGGATCAATAGGATTTTAGAAGATTGTATTATTTGGTTTACAAGTTAAATGGTGAACACGAAGTTGTCTTCTGTTGCGATATGAGAACTTGAATATAGGTAAACTGTAGATAGAAATTCATCTACTTGATTGATAGTTCATCTTGGTTAGAGTTAGTAATCGAAGTTCTTTCAAATTAGAGATTCTGACTTTGGAAAGAAGGTTGTTTACTTGTTAGAAAATGAAATTAGAAAATTTGTGTTGTAGAGTTTTTAGTGTTGTGGAATAAACTGTACATATTTGAAGATCAGTGATAGTATATCTCTTTTTAGTTACGAAAAAAGTATTATTTTTCCTGTATGTGCAATCCTTACAAGAATATGGAGGGAGAGGATTGGAACAACAAGATTTTGTGTTTCATCATTCTTATTTTCAGTTTATACTAACCTACATATTACAGATGGAAATGGACTGAGTCCAATGAGCTAGCCTCATGCTATACACTGGGTTCGGTTGGAATGGACGAAATAGAATTCATGTTGGACTCGTACCAAGTTTCTAATATGAGGGAATATGTATCGTCGTGTATACTTAAAAAGGCAAAGTCAGGTCGTGTTATACGGGCTGGATCCTCTTTATAATGCCAAGATATTCCTTCGATTGAGAATGAGTGGATCAATAGGAAATTCAACCCATATTGTGCTTGTGTGGGGTCTTGCTTAATCTTAAACACAATAACCATGAACGGCCTATGGTCCACCATCGTGTCGTATCTCTAATTTAGAATATAAGAAACTGTTTTATTTATTACAATATGTTGTGCATGCATGTACATGTTATGGTTTATGCACATATTATGTTTTGATGATGAAAATTAATATAATATATTTTAGTATGAAAGTACTACCTCCGTTTCTTTTTAATTGTTACACTTTGACATTTTACACTATTCACAAATTGCACTTTGACCCTCGTTTGTGATTTATACGTGAATAAAAACATAGTCATGTGGGATCTTGTTAGATTCGTATTAGTTTATATTTTATTAATATGTAGTTTTTATATTTTTTACAAATACAAAATTAGAGATATAAAGGCTCAAAGTAGTGCATCGGCATGCGTAAAAAGTGTAAGTGTAACAATTAAAAAGAAACGGAGGTAGTATGTAACAGTTGAAACAGATGCATGAAGAAAGGAATTAATAAATGAAGACTTTGAAGAAAAGAAGAATCAAGATTGAAGTCAAGTTTATATGTTCCTTAGAATAGTTACTTTGTGTAAAAATGTAATAGGCCTGAATTAGGTGATATACTATGTGCTAAATATAGAAATATAAAATTAGTATAATTATTATTTTCTTAGAGTTAAGAAAATAAATAATTGTATTAATATTATATGTCTATATAAAAAGGAAATTAGTTTATAAAATAAGATAAAATATTTTCATAAAAAATGTTTTAGAAAAAGAATTTTATAAAAAACGTGGTTTTAGAAAAATATTTTTACAAACGTGTTTTATGAAAATAATTTTATGAAAACGAGTTTTAGAAAAGAATTTTAGTAAACAACGTAATTTGGTTTTCAAAAAGGATTTGGAAAATATTTTTTGATAAAAACAAAATTTTAGTTGAAAAGAAAATCTAATAAGAAAAAACTTATCTTTTTGAGATTAAAGATAAAGATAGAAAAAGATAAAGTTTGTTTTTCTAAAAAGAGAGTTTTATCCCTTAAATTAAGGATTAAAAGATAAAGATATTTTTGAAGGATTTTCGTCCAAACCAAGTCTTATAAAAGGGATTTATAATTCACTTTTAGATCTCACGTTTTCAGAGAGAAAAATCGGAGATATTAAGAGCTGAAAACTATTTCCTTTCGCAAGTCAGATTCAAGTAACGAATATACGAGTGTAATTGTCCTATTATAGAGAGTGTCAATTCTTAGAGTTAAGAGTTGGTTAGCACTACTAGGGTTAGTAGTGAGGGAGTCTTATTGTATCAAGAGGTTGGTATCTTAAGATTCAAAGAAATAAAGAGTTTTGTTTCGTGTGGACGTAGATCTCAGAGGTGAGATTGAACCACGTTATATTCTGTGTTTATGCATCAAATTATACGTAATTTAAGTTTTAGTTTTCGCAAAAACTCAAATCAGAGATTTACGATTATTTCGCACAGTGGCTGGCACTGTGCAATAACAAAGGTTTTGCGAAAATCGATCAAATTTCGTCACTCAATTCAACCCCCCTTCTTGAGTGTCACCTTGTGTTCCAACACAATATTTCCTAAAAACTCTCGGATAAATATTTTTCAAAACCATTTGTTGCATCAAATAATTTCATTTGAGTTCCCTAAATCTAAGCAATATAAATTACTTACATAAATCCTAAGTACAGACTCTTGAACTTAGTTTTTATGTCTTCTCTTCAAATCTTTATCTCTTAAGATCCATGCGTCGACAGCTAGCTCAAGAATAGCATATATTTCCTTGAGGAACTGTGAATAGGAACTTGAATCATAAAACATCATTTTGTAGATTAAATCTTGTTGTTGTGTTTATATTAACGTTGTCTTGATTATAAGTGCCACGCCATCCATGACTCCAACTCTGGAACTCGCTTAGACAACCAAGTTCCTACTCTGGAACTAAAACACTATTTATCAAAAAATCCAATATATGTCAGGAAGTTTGCAAAGCAGTCATAATCCAAAACTAAGGTTCAATAGTTTACCAATTCACAAACACATTTTCAAAATAGAAAAATAAGAGAGAAATGTTTTTCAAAAGTGAGAAAAATGCTTACCTTTTCACAAACATTATACGTTATCAGCACAAACACTATATTGCAAAACATAAACACATATATTTTGGTGTTAGCTGACATAATGACCGCTATTGCCATTAATTCTCTAAAAATACCACATAATTATCATTTATTTCTTACATATATACTTCTAGCTCAACCATACATGTTATTTTCCTCGTACATAATGGCCACTAACTTTTATTATTTTAACATCACTTCTCTAAAATTACCATGTTATTTTTTTTCTAAAACCACCAAGTATAATTATATCATCACCAAACATGGTTAATTTTTCTAGCTCACTTTTTACTTTAAACAACCAACTAAAACAAGAGTAAAATAAATTTTCACATTCAAGCGAAGAGGTAAACAATCTTTTATTGTACCAAAAAAAAAGGTACACAATCTTATCAAAACATTCATGACTTCATTAAAAGAAAACAATCTTTAATTTAAATCAACACCTAAACACAAACTACTCCCTAAAAATGAACTATGTACAAGCAAGCTAGCGTCCGTCATCGGTCATTATTAGCTAATGAAACACGTTTGCGACCACAAATTGACTATTTTTATAGTGGTAGGCTAAAACCCTAGTCACAAATTTACTATTATAAAAAAAAAAAAAAAAAAAAAAAAAACAGTTCCTATGAAACATATTGCTTCTACTGTCAGTACGTTAGAAAGAACATTTCTGCTGCTTTGTACTAATTCTGATTCTTATAATACTAATTTCCTTTTGCATCATAATAATACTGAATTCCTCCTGCATCATAATAAAACTGATTTCCTCCTGCATCATAATAAAACTGATTTCCTCCTGCATCATAATAATACTGATTCTGACTAGAATGATCAAGAGTATTATTCCCAAGTTGTGTCATCTGCTGCATGGAATTCTGACAGCCTAGATGATCTTGTCCTGTATTATTTCCCATGGTCGGATGTACACTACTGGAATGTACGTAACCAGCTTGCTGATGTGTAGTCCCCAGGTTCGCCGACGACACAATGCTTAATTGTGATTGGTCATAGCCTAGTGTATATTGTCCTATATTATTTTCCATGGTCGCATGTACACTACTGGAATGTACGTAACCAGCTTGCTGATGTGTAGTCCCCAGGTTCGCCGACGACACAATGCTTTGTGATTGGTCCTTGGTGTCATAGGGTTGCTCATTATTAGTGGATGAAAGACCATGATAACCTGTATTATATCCACTACTTATTGTAGTGATATTGCTTGGAGAGTTGCTCATACTATGTCCCGAGAAATTCATGACTAGATGTATCAAAGAAAATAAGCCAAGAAGTGTGATCAATGAGTGAATAATGAATTTAGGCTTCGTTTGGTAGGGCGTAAAATATTTTCAGTGTAAAATGATTTTCATGGAAAACAATTTACAATGGAAAACACAATTTCAAAATTAGTTTTCTGTTATTTGGTTCGATGTAAAAAAATGATGAAATGAAAGGAAAATGAAAGGGAAAGTAAGGAGGTAGTGAGAGGAGTGTACAAGAGAGATAAGGAAAATAGTTTTCCTTTCATTTTGAAAGGAAAATGATTTTCCATCATTGGGAGAGTAATTTTACCCCAAGGGAAAATGGTTTTACACTCTTTTGCCAACCAAACAATGTAAAACTGAAAATAGAGGAAAACAGTTTTCCGGGAAAATGTTTTACACCCTACCAAACGGAGCCTTAATGAAAGTAAACAAATTCAAATCAGATTGATTGAAATAATGTAAAAAATACCTGAAGGATGATTTGAAGGAATTTGTGGAGCAGGCGCGAGTGGAAAATGAATCTCATTGAAGTACATACTAGCATGATAGGGGAAAGGTTGTTGGCTTATAAAATACAAATTAGGGTCAGATTGTATTATTTTGTTGTAATGTTTTTCCAACACTCCTGGACCAAATACAAGGCTATGTTTCCTGCAATGAATAAGTTTCAAAAAATGAAGATCATTAATTAAGCAAAGTTTATATAAAAATCCACTATAGTTTTTTAGTGTGTAGTTAGATTGATATTAAACCATTCATCAATAAGAGATGTTGGTTAATCTCAAAGAAACCGAGGTAGTAGTTCACCTTATTATGGAAGCTTGTTGTTCTGTGAAATCTCCACATTGTTCCCACTTAGTAGATTTTCTAGGCCGAGGGTTAACTTCCTGCAAGAATAAGGGTGGGTTTTCCAGCTACAAATAAAAAAGGAAAAACAAGTGTTAGAGATGAAATTAGTTATGTGCGATCTTGTTTGATTCTCTCGTTAATATTAGAGATATTAGCGCTAAAGTTTGGCAGTAGATCGATAAAAAAATACTACTTACTGTTTTTTGTTTAACAGAAAAATAAATCAGCAGGAATGTGGGAGATGATCAGGAAACTAACCATGATATCAAGAACTCCTCCTTTGTTCGGGTGAAAAGTAGCTTTAATGGCTGCAATATTAGACCACAAAAACTCAATCTTGTTCATCCGGTTGCCGATCAAAACTTCCCAAACTAATTGCCTTTTTTTGAAGTAACACCTGACTATCAATTGTCCTCCATGCCTGGCGATTTTCTGTCAGATTCAATAGATCACATCTGTTATATTAATATCATACAAATTATATAAAACAATCATGGTCTAATTAATCCGAATAATTACTAGTTACCACTCTACATGCAGCCATTTTCACGTTTAGGAAATTTTACAAGAATTCTTAGGTCATATATATGCAACGATATTGTTTTTTTAGATGCGACATTTCCCTTCTTAGTGGGTGGATTAAGCTAATCAAATGTTGCATCTAAATATAACAGATGACGATAACTTTAGAAAAGTTCTAGGAAGTAGACAAATTAGAGCAGAAAAATTACCGTCCAAGAGCCAATTATGATAGAGAAAGCAGAGAAATTAACCGCTTTTAGTCTATCCGCTGAAACAAAGCTATCATCTGTTTGACAGGTAGCTCCACTAAGCAAATTCAGTTTATTCAGGAATGATGGTGTCTTATTCAGCTGCAAACCAAGTATTTTTTCACCTTTTTTAGCATCCTCTATTTCTTCACTCTGCCAAAAACCAAGATTTGTTATTATGTCTTCCTAGGTATGAAGTAAACTGCATAATAAAAAGTCAACTAGGGTAAAAAAAAGTCAACATCGGTAAATGATAAATTTGGCCGGAAATTCATAAAGTGGTTTCTGTTCACAATCGGAAATATTTTATTAGGTCCATTTGACAAAAAAAAATGTATTAGGTCCTTTTGACAAAAAAAAATTTATTAGGTCATTCCCCACAAGACTTGTATTTTATTAGGTTCTTTCTGACAAAAAAACCCTAAATTTAAACATATGATATTCTTACTACGTAACTATATTTTTTCTTTTTTAATGCAAAAAAGTCTATCAAATACAAAAGTATATAAAACATACTGCGCAAACATTATAACTGCATGCAAATCTAAACTCTCATGTCTCTCAATGAAAAACTAGCATATCATATATTAATCAGGCTTTTCTTGCCTTCTAATTTCTCAAATCAAATATTTTTTTGCTAGTTTTTTTCACTCACATTAATAGGCCTGTGAAATTATATAACTATATTTAGCAAAAAAAAAGAAAGAATAATCCTATTAATTTACCATTTCCAAAAAAAGTATAATTGTTGACCATCTTCTGAAACAGTTTCTTGATTTTGTGCATATGAACTGTTTAGCCTTAATTAAACAATTGTTATGAACTATTCAACCTTAATTTTGTGCATATGAATGAGTTTCTTGATTTTCGTACCCCTATAAAAAAGAACTACTTCTATAACAAAATAAACAACAAAAAGAACCAGCAAAGTAGAAAATAATTAAAAAGAACCAGAAAAAATAAAAGAAGCAGGAAACTAAAATGAAGTAAAATTATGATTATGAAGTGTTCGTGATTTTGTGCAGTGGGGAAGAAGCAGGAAAACTACAAAAGAAGTAAAATGAATGCGAAAAATAGAAGTAGTACCGTAAGAAATTTGGGGCGTTGAATCTCAGACGAAGTATCAGCAAATGTAGAGGGTAGTAACTCGCTATTTGTACTACCACAAGATTCATTTTCCCCATTAATGTTGTTGTTATTATTGTTATATTCTTCATTAGGTGTGGAGTAATATGAACTATAATCACTATTATAGTTGCTCATCTTCTTCATTCTGAGACTATGACTTATCCCAGAAATTTATGGTTTTTGAACAAAAGAAAATAGATCTTGTAAAACTATAATCTGGGTCGAAAATCTAGGAAATGTTTTTGCGTTGATGATTTTCAGGATATTCTGAGGGAATATAGGAGAGAAAGAGAAATATAGGAGAAAGATAAGTTTTTGATGAGCCAATGATAGTTCTATTGACTCCCTCTTAACTCGTTTGCTTCTTTTATAATCACATACCGGTGCACGTTTTTATTTTGTTTTTTTATTTTGTTTTATCTCTTTAATAGTTTTCGCTTTTTGTTTAGGAAAAATTAACACTATGAGACTCAATTATTGGCCGTTTTCTTTAATAGGTTAATAGGTACCAACTTTTCATATTTTAGTGAGGGGATCAACTATGACATCACTTATTTATGTGTGGACTCGATTTAGGCATGTATATAAAGTGGGTCGTCCTTGTTTTAATGAAACTAGAAGAATAACGTATTTTTTTAACTTTTAACCACCACAGTAGTTGTCTTCTCCCAAAAAATAACCCTTCCCCTTCCCTCCATTAATCCCTCTATCAGCGACATTAACATGGGTCAAAGCTCAATTCCCCCCATTGATTTTCGCAGTTTGTGAAGTAGAATTTCACCATTGCTGAAGTTGTTATAGTTGTTGTAGTTGTAGTTGTTGAAGTGGGAGAATTTCATCAACCACCATAGATTGTGCTTCAAGGTAAGTTTTTTTAAATCCATGTCCAAGTAATTTAATCACCACTGAAGTTGGGAATTTTGTTGCTATTATACGCTTAAAATCAAAACCCTAAAATCTAACAATGAATGAAATACTGTAAACTGTGAAATTTTTTTTGCCAAACTTTAAGTTCGATTTTGAATAAATTATTGTTAAATGCAATTTCATGAATTTGTGTGTTATTAGGGCTGAATGTATGTACTTTTTGTGTCTTTGTTTTGTTTATGGTTTAGGAATGGATAATGTGACCATGAGGTTTTGGCATGGGGAACTATTTAAGAAACATGAAAAAGGAGGGTATTTGGAGTACGTTGGTGGAAGTGGGAGAACATTTGTTGTTGACCCAGATGAGCTGTGTTGGTGGTTTCTTGAGGAAATGGCTAAAAAATGTGGCAGTTATAGGGTTATTGATCATATCTTTTATTTGACTCCTGAAAAAAAAATTGGATGATGGCTTGGTTAGGGTATACAATGACAAGGAGGTATTAGAAATGGCAAAGCGTAGTTTTGAAGAGCATGTTTTTGGATTTGTATGTGGTTCATGGTGTTAATAAGGCCCTAGTGCTTGAAGAATAACCTGGTGGGATGTTGGAAGGGCCACAAAAATAGGTTAGCTAGCAAAAGACAACAGTATTACCCATAAACCCACCACATATAAACCCAACACCCATCAACCCAACTTTAATGGTCAGTGAACCAACAAAAACCCACCTGTAGTGAGCACATGTGGACAAGGGTCTCACACTATAGCAAATACCAAAAAGAAAAAAAAAGCCCTGCTAAGAAGTTAATACCAGTTAGGTCAAGTCCTAAGATTAAGGATACCTCAGCAGAAGTGCAGTTTCTGTACCACATATCTAGAGCAGATCAACCTACCCCTAATAAACCTACTGCTGAACAATCTCCTTTAACTTCCACATTAAATGTTGAACAGTCAACCCATGAAGCAAATTTTCACACAACCCAAGTTTCACAAACTGTATTCCAAACAACTCCACATACAAAACCAATCACAAACTGAACCTGAAATACCCATTCCTGCACGTAATATTGAAACTCAAAAGCAACCAGTTAGGCAGCCTGAAGAAGGGGTAATCTATGACCAAGAAACCTTCCCATATGATTACTATGAGTGGTATGATAACATACCACAAAACCCATTAACCTTAAAGGAGTTAATTGGGGAAGAATATTCTGAAGAGGAGTTAATTGGAGAAGAATATTTTGAAGAAGATTTGAATCTTGGGTATGAACCACCTACTGTTGACACTAATGAAGATGATGGGAATGATACTAAACTAGAGCCTGAGAGCTTGAGTGATCTTTAAAGAGAAGAAGAATATGACGTGGGTTTCATAGAACAAACTAAAAATGGAGGTGAAGCAGACAGTAGTGATGATGAGCTTAAAGTAGCTAAGGATATGGTGAGGGGAACAAACACAAAGCTATTTGAGTGGGCAAAGCAGCTTCAAAAGGATGCAGTTGAGGGAACATTAAGTATGAGATGTAATGGTGCTATTAGTGGCAACATTGACACACAAGCTGGTGAGGCAGGGTTTGTGAGTGAGTATCAAGACAGTGAGGGTGATATTCATACCCTAGGGAATAGTGGTGATGAAAATGAGGATGATAGGAAAAGGAGAGGGAGAGGACTATTAGTGAGTGACGATACAGACTTCACAGATTTTGTTTGGAAAGTTGGACTAAGGTTTCCAAGTAGAGAGACATTTAGGAGTGATGTGGGTAGGTTTGCTATTACATGTGGCAGAAATTTGTACTTTGCTACAAGTAATAGGAGGATGCAGGGGAGAATGGAAGGGAAGTGCAACACAGACTGCCCTTTCAGGTTATTTGCTTCATGAGATTCAAGGAGGGCCTGTTTCGTGGTAAAATCTTTTGATAATGAGCATAGTTGTACTAGGAACATGGAAGTCAACAGACATACGACATCAACATGCAGTTTCTGGAAAATTTCGAGACAAGGCCTCATTGGCCAGTCAAAGTGCTCATTAAAGCAGTTAGACAAGCATTCAGGGTTGTCATTCAGATAGTCTTGGCCTATCAGGTTAAGTACAAGGCCCATAAACTGCTTAATGGCTCTATGGAAGAACATTATGCTAAGTTGTGTAGATACCTTCAGCCCTTGAGGGACAGTGATGCAGAGATTGTTATCAAGTTGCTCAATGATGAAAGGCCAAGGAGGAGTGCAACTCCGGTGTTTTAAAGACTTGGATGGGGTGAAAAAAGGTTGGCTGGAGGGATGCAAAAAGTTTCTCAGCACTGATGCGTGCTTTTTGAAGACTTTTTTGGGTGATCAATTACTGGCAGCTGTTGGCAAGGATGTCAATGACAGATATATCCAGTTGCTTGGGCCATAGTTGAAGGTAAGAACAACTCTTCATGGGGCTAGTTTCTGAGTGAGGTACAAACAGCTTTGAACCTTGGACAGGGTGAAGGATTGACCATTGTTTCAGATGAGTGGGTAAGAATCCACATATTATATTCCTTTATGTTTTTATGCATTACTTTCTAGCTATTACATATTAATGCACAATCATGTTAATTTTATTCTTTGTTGTTTTAACTAGATACTCAGTTGCATTTATTTTTCCAAACTGTGAGCATAGGCATTGTGCTAGACACATATTTCATAATTTGTAAAACTATATATATTAACGATTTTTTCACCAGGTACCCCTGTGGTTTTTCAAAATTCATGGGGTACCTCTATTTTAAATAAATGCACTAGGTACCCCTAAGAACAATGTACCAAATGCCATTAATGAGGAATGACGTTAGAGAACCGTTAACCTTGATCTTTTATGCATGAAATACCCCTAAGGTTGTACAAATATGTTCTTTTTTTTTTTTATAACGGCTACTTTTTAAAACTGAATTCAATTTTTTGACCGTTGCAAGACTTGGGATTGGTATATAAGCAGTCCTACTAGGTGTATTTAGCTCCCTCCTCAAGCAAACTTTAGTTTTTGCTCCCTCCAATAATTCTTATGAGTTCACAATCTCACACTTCTAGTTACCTAGATACCTCATATCCTAATGGAATTTGTAATGTAGTCAATCATCTCTCGCTTAGTATACCCTTCCAATTTCTAAATTCGTGCTTAACATAGTACTCGCACTCTATATATACCCAAACCATTAAATCCACCTTCCATTTACATTTCATTGCTTTCTTGTCATTCTTGATGCTTGTAAATCCAATTCCCTAAATTCATTCATTCCCAACTAATTTTTCCGCTTAAATAATGGAAAAAGAAACACCAGCTGAACAACCGTGTTCTAGTAACACCGCCGCCAATGCCATCGCCAACAACGACGAAACCACCAAAACACCTCCTCCCCATGGTCTAATTTGACAAAAGACATAATGTCCAATATCATGCAATTCCTTGATTTCGAAACGGATAGTTTTTGGATCCGATTGGTTCACCCATCTTGGAGATCTGCATTTGATCAACTTACCCAAACCCAACCTAAAACCCATTCTTTGGAGGTTCCAAGCCTTAGCAATGGCGGCAAACTCTTTCTTATCGAAACCCGATTCTACTTGATCTCTCCGCGCAACGCTGCTGATGGTCATCCATGGTTGGTCAGAATGCGTAAACTAGGACACAATCGATGGCATCTGCTTAACCCAGTCAATGATGAAACCATGAAAGATTACTTCATTTCTGAACCACGCATTCAAGGGCAAATAGATTTGTCCGATTTTCGGGTTCTTGAACTTGCTAAATCCATTTCTTTGGTTGATAACTCAGATTATACTACATATCAGTATCACATTCCCATATCCAAGAAAGTTGTGTGTGGACTGGTATTATTCAACTCAACTTGCAAATTTACTGCGTTAGTACAACTTGCAAATGAAAGTGGTGATGATAATGATCATGATGATCAGCTACGTTTATGGAGATCATGGGATAAAAAATGGTCCAAAATTCTAGTCGGACCTACATATGATAAACAAGATCCTGATAACTTAGAAACGAAACTTGATATCGCATTTCACAATGGAAAATTTTTTATCTTCCGGTTTATCCGATCACAAGAAGAATGGGAATTTGGTCTTATCAACATAGTAAACAATTGTTTAGTATTATCTCCAATGAAATTCATGAATAACAACGTTAACCCACAAGATGATTCTTCAATTATATCCTCGGTATGGGAATTCATCAGTAGACCAGCTTGGATCTATACCTTGAAGTTAGCATCATTGAACAATGGATTATACATCTTTGTCGATGTAACAACGATATTAGAAGATGGTGAAACAGCAACGAGAAATATGATGGTGTTCTTGATGAATGAGAACCAAGAAGAAGAAGAAAGAGTATGGAGATGAGAACTTTTGTCAAACATAGGTAATCAAATATTCTTCATTGGATTTAGAGATGATGTTTCATTTGCACTTGAATCTCCAACTGAAAATCTACCACAATTGAATCCTGGTACAATCTTTTGGGTTTTAGCAAGGGTGTGAGTTTATACAATGGCATAGGCCACTGGGATGGTTTTGATGGATGTCCTCCAATGCCCGCGGGGGCGGAGTGTCTTAGCCGTGTGGGTTACCCGTTTTACAATGTGTATTTCATGATGGCGTGCATAGAAGAGAATGATAGAAGAGGGCGTGTTTGGTTATTTGGACACTTTCAAATGGAGGAGGATGAAGAGCTCATCTATACTGGACTCTTCTTTACACATCCTGCTTGGGTTCAATGGACTTGCCCTAGCTGTCACAATTGTCAGGTTAGGTTAGATGGATTACAATTGCCAAATTTTATTCAATATGATGAAAGTGATAGTGATGGTGATGTGAAGAGGAGGATGATGATAGTGATGGTGATGGTGAGGAGGAGGATCAGTAATTTAAACCTAGTTAGCTAGTAGTACTAGAATAAAAACATGTTGTATTACAGTTTTATTAGTGGATGATGATAGATGATAGGTGATTGATGATGAGATGATGGGTATGCATGTCTTTGTATTAAACCATAGGTAAATTCTAATAACTTTTAGACATTCATATACTTGATACTTGATTGTTATTAATACACTAGTCAAATGTAGTTGCTAATGTTGGATCTTAGTTGGATTTAATTAGTAACTTGAGGTTTTGAATTAAAGAGGAAGGTACTTGTTTACTAAGAAGTTTTTGTGTTTTAAAAAAATATTAAATGTGTTGTTGCTTACTAAAGTTTTAGTGTTAGTAGTGGAATAGAAAAGGTTGTATATGAAAATTAATGATATTATATCATCTCTTTTGAATTATGATAAACTTTGTTTTAGAGTGGTTTTTTTCGGTTTTTACCATCTTTATTTTGGGTAAGGGTACCAAGAACAATATTATAATTGTCGTCTAGTTCTTTTATGGAGAATCTTGCTGCGCTTAACAGTTGTTCTTCAAAAAAGGAGGTGGCCATGTTTGCCACTACCTGGTGGTTTATTTGGTTTTTTCGCAATAAGACTATCTTTAATGAGGAGAGTGTGTCCTCGAGAAGAGCTAGTTTTGCTATTGCGGAGTTTGTTTCTGCTGGTTATAAGTCTAATCTCAAGGCGAGTGTGGGGGGGGGGGGGGGCTTAGGGGTGGTCCTCGTAGGGGCCTGGGTTGCTGCTGGTCCCCTCCGCCTAATGGTGTGTTTAAGCTCAATTTTGATGGCTCTAAGCTTAGTTCTGGTCAGGCCTCTTTGGGTTTTGTGATCCGTGATTCTATGGGTGAAGTTATTTTGGATGGTTCTAATTCTTTAGGGCCTTGCACTTCCATCCTTCAAGCGGAAGCTTGGGGGTTGCTTGAAGCTGTTAGGGGTGCCCATTCCTTAAATATTTCCAATGTCGTGATTGAAGGAGATAACCTTGCAGTATTTAATGCGGTTAATAAGGTTTGGCATACTCCTTGGGTTATTGATAATATTATTTCTGATGTTGGTTTGGAGCTCTTGAAGTTTAACTCGGTGTCAGTGCAGCATTGTTTTCGCGAGGCGAATCGAGCGGCAGATTTCATGGCTCATCGGGGTCATTCGGTTTCCTCTTTGTGTTTTAGTTTCCCTCCTTATAATATGGATTTTTCTCTCCTCATCCGAAAGGATGTTTTAGGCTGGCCTCCGGATTAGAGGGTTTGCCTAAGTTTTTTCTTCTCTTTATCAAAAAAAAAAAAAAATTCTAGGAAATTAAGGGCATTCTATCCTTTATTGGATAGCTATTTTTATATCACTTTTCCGAAAGAATAAATATAGACAAACATTCTCCTGATAGCATTAAAAGATTCAAACCATTAGAAAAAAAGTTGGCATGGAACATGGATCCTTCAAAAATTGTCTTGATAATGTATCAGCTCTCAGAATTAGTTAATTAACTGAAACAAAATTGGATGAAGTAAAACCCAACTAAAAACACTAAGAAATGATAATATGATATCAGGTAGTCGCCATATATGGTGCCTAACATCAAAATATGTAGTGATACATTGTGTTAATGTTTTGTGATGTACTGTTAATAACATAGAACTTAGAAGTATAATCTTTTATTGCAACAGAAAAAGGTACACAGTCTTATCAAAACCTTCATGACTTCATTAAAAGAAAAGAATCTTTAAATCACCTAAACACAAACTACTCCCTGGAAATGAACTAAGTATGTACAAGTAAGCTAGCGTCCGTCATCGGTCATTATTAGCTAATGAAACACGTTTGCGACCACAAATTGACTATTTATACAGTGGTAGCTAAAACCCTAGTCACAAATTTACTACTACAACAACAACACTAAGAAATGATAATATGATATCAGGTAGTCGCCATATATGGTGCCTAACATCAAAATATGTAGTGATACATTGTGTTAATGTTTTGTGATGTACTGTTAATAACATAGAACTTAGAAGCATAATCTTTTATTGCAACAGAAAAAAGGTACACAGTCTTATCAAAACCTTCATGACTTCATTAAAAGAAAAGAATCTTTAAATCACCTAAACAAAACTACTCCCTGGAAATGAACTAAGTATGTACAAGTAAGCTAGCGTCCGTCATCGGTCATTATTAGCTAATGAAACACGTTTGCGACCACAAATTGACTATTTATACAGTGTTAGCTAAAACCCTAGTCACAAATTTACTACTACAACAACAACACTAAGAAATGATAATATGATATCAGGTAGTCGCCATATATGGTGCCTAACATCAAAATATGTAGTGATACATTGTGTTAATGTTTTGTGATGTATTGTTAATAACATAGAACTTAGAAGTATAATCTTTTATTGCAACAGAAAAAAGGTACACAGTCTTATCAAAACCTTCATGACTTCATTAAAAGAAAAGAATCTTTAAATCACCTAAACACAAACTACTCCCTGGAAATGAACTAAGTATGTACAAGTAAGCTAGCGTCCGTCATCGGTCATTATTAGCTAATGAAACACGTTTGCGACCACAAATTGACTATTTATACAGTGGTAGCTAAAACCCTAGTCACAAATTTACTACTACAACAACAACAAAAAAAAAAAAAAGTTCCTATGAAATATATTGCTTGCTTGTACTGTCAGTACGTACGTCAGAAGGAACTTTTCTGCTGCTCTGTACTAATTCTGATTCTGATTTACTCCTGCATCATGACTAGAATGATCAAGAGTATTATCCCCAGGTTGTGTCATCTGCTGCATGGAATTCTGATAGCCTAGAGGATCTTGTCCTGTATTATTTTCCATGGTCGCAGCATGTACACTACTGGAATGCACGTAACCAGCTTGCTGATGTGTAGTCGCCAGGTTCGCCGACGACATAAGGTTGAATTGTGATTGGTCATTGGTGTAGTTGGGTTGCTCATTATTAGTGGATGAAAGACCATGATAACCTGGATTATATCCTCTTACTGTAGTGATATTGCTTGGAGAGTTGCTCATACTATGTCCCGAGAAATTCATGACTAGATTTATCAAAGAAAATAACCCAAGAAGTATGATCAATGAGTGAATGAATTTAATGAAAGTAAACAAATTCAAATCAGATTGATCGAAATAATGTAAAAATACCTGAAGGAATTTCATTGAAGTACATACTAGCATGATAGGGAAAAGGTTGTTCGCTCATAGAATACAACTTAAGGTCAGAGAGTATTATTTTGTTGTAATGTTCTTCCAACACTCCTGGACGAAATACAAGCCTATGTTTCCTGCAATGAATAAGATGCCAAAAAATGAAGATCATTAATTAAGCAAAGGTTATATAAACATACAGTATAGTTTCTCAGCGTGTAGTTAGATTAATTGGTTAATCTCAAAAAAACCGAGGTAGTAGTAATACACTAGTCCGAATTGATATATACCTTATTATGGAAGCTTGTTGTCCTGTGAAATCTCCACATTGATCCCATTTAATAAGGTTTCTACGCTCAGGGGTAACTTCCTGGAAGAATAACGGTGGCTTTTCCAACTACAAATAGTAAAAAGAAAAAACAAGTGTTAGGGATGAAATTAGTTATGTGCGATCTTGTTTGATTCTCTCGTTAAAATTAGATATATTAACGCTAAACTTTGGCAGTACGTAGATAAAAAAATACTACTTACTGTTTTTTTTGTTTAACAGAAACATAATAAATCAGCAGGAATGTGGGAGATGATCAGGAAACTAACCATGATATCAAGAACTCCTTCATTCGGGTGAAAAGTAGCTTTAATGGCTGCAATATTAGACCACAAAAACTCGATCTTGTTCTTCAGGTTGCCGTTCAAAACTTTCCAAACTAATTGCATTTCTTTGAAGTAACACTTGACTATCAATTCTCCTCCATGCCTGGCGATTTTCTGTCAGATAATTCAATAGATCACATCTGTTATATTAATATCATACAAATTTATAAAAAACAATCATGGTCTAATTAAGCCGAACAATTACTAGTTACCGACTTACCACTCTACATGCAGCCATTTTCACGTTTAGGAAATTTTACAAGAATTCTTAGGTCATATATATGCAACGATAGTGTTTTTTTAGATGCGACATTTCCCTTCTTGGTGGGCGGATTAAGCTAATCAAATGTTGTATCTAGATACAACAGATGACGATAACTTTAAAAAAGTTATAGGAAGTAGACAAATTAGAGCAGAAAAATTACCGTCCAAGAGCCAATTGTGAGAGATAAAGCAGAGAAATTAACTTTAAAAAAGCTATCATCTGTTTCAGAGACAATTCTATTACACAAATCCAGAAACGATGGTGTAAAAGTCAGCTTCAAACCAAGTAATTGTTCACCTTTTTTAGCATCCTCTATTTCTTCACTCTGCCAAAAACCAAGATTTGTTATTATGTCTTCCTGGGTATGAAGTAAACTGCATAATAATAAATTTAAACATATGATATTCTTCCTACGAAACTATATTAATCAAATATTCTTTTTCTAGTTTTTTTCACTCGCATTAATCTATGCCTGTCAAATTTAGATTATTCATAACTATATTTACCAAAAAAACAAGAATAATCATATTAATTTACCATTTCCAAGAAAATATAATTGTTGACCATCTTCTGAAACAGGTTATATATGAACTGTTTAACCTTAATTAAACAATTGTTATGAACTATTCAACCTTAATTTTGTGCATATGAATGAGTTTCTTGATTTTCGTACCCCTATAAAAAAAAAAAAAAGAACCAGGAAAGTAGAAAATAATAAAAAAGAACCGGAAAAAATAAAAGAAGCAGGAAACTAAAATGAAGAAAATTATGATTATGAAGTGTTCTTGATTTTGTGCAGTGGGGAAGAAGCAGGAAAACTATAAAAGAAGAAAAATGAATGCGAAAAATAGAAGTAGTACCGTAAGAGATTTGGGGCGTTGAATCTCAGACGAAGTATCAGCAGATGTAGAGGGTAGTAACTCGCTATTTGTACTAGCATAAGATACATTTTCCCCATTAATGTCGTCGTTGTTATTGTTATATTCTTCATCAGGTGTGGAACCACATGAACTATGATGATCACTATTATAATTGCTCATCTTCTTTATTCTGAGACTTATCCCAGAATTTTATGGGTTCTTGACACTAAAGAAAATAACTCTTGTAAAACTATAATCTGGGAAATGTTTTGCGTGGATGATTTTCAGAATATTATGAGGGAATATAGGAGAGAAAGAGAAATATGGGAGAGAGAAGTTTTTAATGAGCCAATGATAATTTGTAGTGACTCTCTGTTAACTCGTTTGCTTCTTTTATAATCACATAGCGGCGCACGTTTTGTTTTTTATTTTTTATTTTATTTTGTTTTCTCTCTTTAATAGTTTTCGCTTTTTGTTTAGGAAAAATTGACGCTATGAGGTTCAATTATTGGCCGTTTTCTTTAATAGGTACCAACTTTTCATACTCTAGTGAGGGGATCAACTATCACATCACTTATTTATATTTTTTTTATAAGGAGAAAAAAAGGTTAGGCAGCCTCCTAAATCGGAGGTCAACCTAAAACGTCCTTACGGACGAGAAGATAAAAATCAATATCAAAAGGAGGAGTGAAAATCTAAAGATCACTAAAGGCATGTCCACGGTGCGCCATAGCGTCTGCCACCTTGTTGGCCTCCGAAAACAATGTTGAACCTGACAAACATTAAACTGTAATAATAAAGCATTAATATCAACTATAATATTCCTGATTTCCCAAGGGACTTTCCAAATATTACGAACAGAGTTAATGACAGAAAGATTATCTCCTTCCACAATCGGCTTAGAGATATTGAGAGAAAGGGCCGCTAAAAGGCCTTCCTTTAAACTTCAAGCTTCAGCTTGGAGAATGGAAGTGTTATGGTCCAGGGAGCGAGCACCAGACAAGATAGGATCACCCTCACAATTACGGATAATAAAACCAAGAGCAGAACAGCCATTACTAAACTTAAAACCATCAAAATTGAGCTTCAAGAAATCTAGAGGAGGGGGGACCAAGCAATATTGGAGCCAGACCGAGGGGGCGAGCGGGGGGAGACCGAGGGGGCGAGCGGGAGGAGGCCGAGAGGCAAGGCGAGACAAAGAGCTCAATTCCTCCGAGGAAAGAGCTTTAGACCAAGAAGCAGCATAATTACTAATAATGAAACTGGCCTTCCGGGAAGAAACAACCTCATCATTAAAAATCATCAGCTTAGTTCTAAAGTACCACATAAACCACCAGACAAAGGAAAAAACAGCAATAGACTTTTTGGAAGAAAGACTAAGGCAAACTTCTTAAGTAGAGCGGAAAGAAGAAAGATTAATAGCAGCAAGACAAGCAGGAGGAGAAGGCCAAGCAAAACTAGCCTGGAGATGAGAGAAAATATCCAAGGTATACGGGCAGGCAAAGCATAGGTGCCCAATGGATTCACTCGCATTGTTACAGAAAACACAATGCCGGGGAACAAAAATGTGACTTTTTTCAAGCCTCACTTTCGAAGGGAGACCATCATTGCAGGCTCTCCAAACAAAATTTTTTATTTTTGGGGGAATATTCAGATTCCAAATCCATTTATACTCAACCTTATCGAAATTAGAGGGAAGAAAGCCTTGAGACAACAAAGCCCCAGATTTAACAGCGTATTCGCCATCAGCAGTCAAACCCCAGATAAGGTTATCCTCTTGATCACCAGAAGGAATATAGATATTACAAATATGAGAGACTACATGGGGGGTACCAAAGCAAGCAAAACGCCAGAGTCCCAAGTACGAGCAGAAGAAATGCAATGATTAACTGTATAGTTCTCAGTTCCATGGGGAGGAGAGATAATGGACTTGAAAGGATACTGATAAGCCCAATTATCAGACCAAAAATTAATTTTTTTTCCATCACCAAGTTGCCAACGCAAACCTTTTATAAAAGTATCACAGAGACTGAGAAGGTTACGCCATTACCAAGAAGCAGCTTTAAAGGCCTTAATAGAGACAAGACTTCCATTTTTAATATATCTTTTACGGATCAACTTGACCCATAAGTTGTTATCTTCTTTGATAATGCGCCACGGGAGCTTCATCTGAAGAGCCTGATTAGTAATTTCAGCCTTCCGAAAGCCAAGGCCACTAGCTGATTTAGGCTTACAGATTTTTTTCCTAACCAATAAGGTTGGGAGAAGTGTTATCATTATCCTTCTTCAAGAAGAAATTTCGATACATTTTGTCAAGTTTGGAAAGAATAGATTTAGGAAGTAAAAAGCTTTGCATTTTATAACTAGACTTAGCAGAGAGGTTAGATTGTAAAAGCACAGAACGCCCCGGCCGCTTGCGAAAGAGCATTGGCTTTCCATTTAGGAAGTTGATTAACAGATTCACTATTTACCGAGCTGAAAGTTTCCATAGTAACCTTAGAACTAATGATAGGGCAACCAAGATAGTCACCCAGATCATTAGTTTCTTTCATAGCTAAGATATAAGCAAAACAAGCTTTATCCTCCGGCGAAACATTAGAGGAACATTGGAAGGAGGATTTATGGTAATTAACAAGTTAACCAGACATGAAGCAGTACGTATTTATCTAAAATTTGGCGGATGACAAGACAACTATAGTTGTTAGCTTGGGAAAAAAGCATAGTATCATCTGCAAAAGTCAGGAAGGGGACATGCATTCCTGTTTTACCATTAGGTACACCAATTGGCTTAGCAGGCCCTAAAGCAGCGGACGAGAGAAGCCTGGCAAGGAGCTCAACACATAGTATAAACAAATATGGGGAAAGGGGATCCCCTTGTCTAAAACCCCTTGAGGGAAAAAATCTATCATCTGGAACGCCATTTACAAGAACAGAAAATGAAGCAGTAGAAATGCAGGCTCTAATCCACTCGATCCATTGGGTGCAAAAACCCAATTTTTCTAGAGTCATGAAAATATAACTCCATTCTAATCTATCGTAATCTTTTTCCATGTCTAACTTAATAGCTATCCAACCAGTGAGACCTGATTTAGTTTTGAAAGACTGAAATATTTCATGAGCAATCAATATGTTGTCTTGGATAAGACGATCCGAAACAAACGCCCCTTGAAGGGGATGAATGATCTGGCCCATAACCTCTTTTAATCTATTAGTGATGATTTTGGAGATGATCTTATAAATAGTTGAACAAAGGCTAATAGGGCGAAAATGATTTGCTGAAGAAGGGTTATCAATTATTTTTGGGATAAGGGCCAAAAAAGTATGATTAATTTCCTTCAGCATTATCCCAGAATGGAAAAACGCTTGGACAACCCTAATAACACTATTACCAACTAGAGACCAGTACTTTTGGAAAAAGAATAGGGGAAACCCATCAGGGGCAGGAGATTTATCTAGGACTAGATCAAACGTAGCATTTTTAATCTCCTCTCCAAAGACCCGGGAAGTAAAAAAAACAATTATTTTCTTCTGAAATAATGCATTCTAGAAGAGAGAAATCAAAATTTTGATCAAAAGAGATAAAACTATCAGCCGAAAATCTAGAATAAAAAGCATCAGATAGCTCTTGAGAAATGTCAATGGGACTACTCACAAGAGTACCATTAGAAGCAGTTAAACCTTTAATTTGATTTTTATTTCGTCTGATTGAGGCATGTGTGTGATAGTAAGTAAAATTAGTATCTCCTAGGAGGAGATAGTTTGTCTTACTTTTTTTCTTCCAATACTCATTACTAAAAGAGAGTAAATCTGAGCGTTTATGGAGGAAGATCTCTTGTTTTGCATGAAGAGCCGAATCATCAGGGTGAAGAAGCATACTTTCCTGAATTGCTTTTAGTTGTACATCTACATTCCTTAATTGACGGAAAATATTACCAAATTGGAATTTAAATATCAATTTTTTTATTTTGCCTTCAAAATCTTGCATTTTTTTAACCAGTCTAAACATATGCGAACCAATAAAACGGGTACACCAAGTTTTAATTTCTTGACAAGAGTATCATAATCCTTTTTAAGGCACCACATCTTTTCAAAATGAAAGGGGGAGCTTTAGAAATATTATTAGTGAGATAACTTAAAGAAATTTGGCAATGATCTGAGGAAGTGAAAACATGATGGTTAATTTTTGCTTGGGGAAAAAGATCAATCCACGAGATACTAGCTAAACCCCTATCTAAACGTTCATGAATATTACCAATTCCCGATCTTTTTTTATGCCAAGTAAACTGCTGGCCTGAGAAAGGGATTTCAATACAAGGAAGTTGGGACAAAATATTGGACATTGTTAAAAATCTAGCTGCTGAGACAGGAGCACCCCCCATTTTATCATTTGGGTTAGAGATTTCATCATCATCACCAATAATAATATAAGGTAAGGAGAGAGACAAAGTATAATTAATAAGTTCTTCCCAAAATTCTACCTTGAAATGATTCTTGGTTGGAGCATAAATAAATATAGTGACAAAACTAATATTAAGACTAACTAAATGAATCATGCAAGATATAAAACGACTTGCTTTGAGTAGGATTGATAGATCAAAAGGGTGGATATTACATGTTTTCCACATTAACCATATTTTACCAGAATAGCCAATAGTTGGAATTACATCAAAAGCATGGAAACTACATTGTCTAATTATAGCCTGGGAGGGGGGAGTTTGTGACTTAACTTCACAAAGCATAAATATTTTGACATTGTTAGAGAGGCAAAAGTCCCTAGCTTCTATCAAGGCATTTTTTCTGGCACATCCACAAATATTCCAACATGCAATTGACATTATTTATAATCACAAAGGTGGTAAAGGCTCCCATGCTCAAAGCAATTTCTGATTTAGTTCCTTTCCTCCTTGTCTTCAATCCTCCTTTTGGTGGGTCCAGACTGGGAAGAGAGCTCCACTATGGGTTGTTTGCATCAACACCCATCCTTCCAATTTGCTGAATAATAGAATTATTATCAGAGTGTATGGACTGAAATGAGTTCTCAATCAGAAAATTGAACTCATTTTGAAGGCTAACATCCTGATCTTCAAGGCAGAAGGTGTTGTCATCAGCAGCATTAGAGAAAAGACCAGCATCATTAACATTCTTAGAGGAGCCTAGAGCAAGATACTGATTTTCATCAATCAGGTCTGAAACACAGAATACCTTAAAGGGGGCAGAAGGGAGGATGGGAGGAGCACAATCAAAGTCTCCTACAATCTTTCCCAGCCCACCACCAGAAGGAGGAGAGACTAGAGGCATAATGAGAGCAGCCTCATCATCATAAGAGTCCTCAGAATAAAAAGTTTGCGTAACAACCATTTTTTCTTTACCTTTACCTGAGACAGCAGTAGGAGCATTCTGAACATGAGAGAGATTAGCATAATCTTTAATAACAATCCCATTAGAGGGGGGAGTAGGAAGAAGACCAGAGGCAGCAGACTTAGTAGAGACTTTCTTAAGGAAGGATTTAGATTCATGTGATTTGCTAAGGTGCTTAGGTTTCACATGTACCACATGTGCTGGCTCAGCTGTAGGTACATGGCTAGCTTGCCCAGCACCCTTAGCAAGAGCATCATATAAAGATTTCTGTTTAGGATTATTTAACAGTTAGATAGTGATTTCTTTCTTAGGAGAGTCAATAAAGGACAAGCATCAATAGTATGGTTGGCCTCACCACAGAAAGAGCACCCAGAGGAGAAATCCTCGTACTAAATAACATAACCATGAATTAAATCACCAATCCTGCTAACTTCAGCAAACTCTAACAAGGGTCCTTGAATATCAACTCTGACACAGGCCCTAGCAAACCGGATTTTGTTACGAAGAAGCAAGGGACCTTCGATCCAGTTTGACAAGGGCACCAATATCATTGAAAGCTAACAAATTATCAATAGATTCAAAATTCAGCAGTTCAGTAGGGAGTCTAGGAATCCTTACCCATAGATCAACCCACTTGATTTCCTCCATATAAGGATCAAAAGAAGCTTTCCAAGGGGAAAGAACAAATAGGTCCCCTTGAATGTGCCACGGCCTATACATGATACTAAATAATAAAACATCCTTAAAGCATGTTTCTAATCATATAGCACGTAGTCTATGTACGTACCTTGTATAAACGAATCTGTAGGCCACTTTTACCCTCTAAAAGTCTCCTACTACGAATTCTCCACTTGAAAAATAAAATAATGAAATAAATACTAAATTTACAGCAACTTTAAAAACGTCCCAAACCCTTTTAAACGTCTTTAAAATCGTTTTTATGTATTAAACTTTCGTTATTTTTAATCCCTAGTATAGTACAACTATTCTAGTGACTAAAAATCATTAAAAACCCTTAAAATACATACTTTCTGAAATTCCAGCACTTATAAAAATTTATAAATCTTCTGAAAATATATTTAATACATATAAAATTATACACTAACCAAATCTCATGCTTTATACTTTATAAATACAGTTTCTAGTGATTAAAAACCCTAAAAAATTATATCTTTCATAATAAAAACTGAAAATAATAAATCTGAAATTTATTATTTTTACATATATGACAGCCGAAATATATTTTGCATATAAAACCATAATTTAAATCATAAACATGCTAATAAACAATAAAATAATATAAAAACTAATACTTTAATGGAATCTTAGAGGAGAAGAAAAGAAAACAACCACAATAAGGAGGAAAGGAAGGGCGCCGGCTGTGATACAGCAGCAAAGTGACCGGCGGCAGCAAGATTCAGCACTTGAAAAAAGGTTTGTGACGTTTCTTGTTCGACAAGAAACGTTACTTAGCGAAGAAGAAACAAGCTTTTGAGGGAAAAATATGAAAGTCACGCTCAAAGAGGAGAGAGAAAGTGAAAGGCCCGATGAGAGAGAAAGAAAGAGAAATTACGTGCAAGGGAGGAGAGAGAAAGTAGAGTGTAGGGTAAAATTTTGGGTTTTTAGAATATTTAAATAGAGGCTAATCCTTTTGGGCTTAAGGAAAGAGATTTCAATAATTAAAACTTTGATGACTAACAAGATGGGCTTATTAGGACTTTAGTCATCAAACAATCCTTTCCCTTTTTATTACTTTTGGGCTTTCGATTCCATTAAGCTTTCTTTTCAAATATGCTTTTAATAATTAAAACTCTTATTAAAACATGCTTAATTAAAATATTACAAATTTTATTAAGCTATGAAAAATGTTTTTAGTTGACTTTTAAAATAGTCAACCCTTTCTAAAAGTCAAATCATTTTCCAAACTCATTTGGATTTAAATATAACTACATAAATACTTTAATATATTTATGAAAATCCTTTAAAATTGTGGGGGATTACAGTTGGATTTTTTTTTTTTGAAAGAGAAATTTCATTAATTGAAGGCCAAACGGCATCTACAATAGGTATTAAAGTAAAACAAGATACAATTAAACAAGACTAAATCAAATTTGTCTTCGAACAAACTACAATGAACCAGATCGAACAATACAGCACAACCCTTGTATATGCTGAATCAAGCAGCTATTGATGAGGAAGTCTATCATTCTGATATAGTTTGGGAAGAACATTCTTGATCGAGTCAGGTTGATCGCATCCGATATTCCAATACCTTCATCTTGAGTATCGAACTTCAACCAATGAGAATAATTTCTCATACCTAAAAACAAAAGAACCATACTCACAACTCCCATAGGGGAGAAGGAGATTTCCAAAACAGAAACTAAAAACCTCATAACAGGGTTTGAGAAAAACTAATAAAGAGACACTAATTTATTGAACAAAACAAGAAAATGAATTAAAAAACTGGAAATAAAAGGGGGAAGGGGATTACCATGGATGAAAACATCCATGGCAGCCCCTAATTGATGAAGAAGATGTAGGGAAGGCTAGGGTTTGAGAGAGAGAAAAAGAGAGATTTTAAAGTACAATATTGATGACGGATCTTAATTGGATTTAGTAACTTGAGGTTTTGAATTAAAGAGGAAGGTACTTGTTTACTAAGATTTTTTGTGTTTTAAAAAAATATTAAATGTGTTGTTGCTTACTAGAGTTTTAGTGTTAGTAGTGGAATAGAAAAGGTTGTATATGAAAATTAATGATATTATATCATCTCTTTTGAATTATGATAAACTTTGTTTTAGAGTGGTTTTTATTCGGTTTTTACCATCTTTATTTTGGGTAAGAGTACCAAGAACAATATTATAATCTAGGAAGTTAAGGGTATTCTATCCTTTATTGGATAGCTATATTTATATCACTTTTCTGAAAGAATAAATATAGACAAACATTCTCCTGATAGCATTAAAAGATTCAAACCGGCCATTAGAAAAAAAAGTTGGCATGGAACATGGATCCTTCAAAAATTGACTTGATAATGTATCGGCTCTCAGAATTAGTTAATTAACTGAAACAAAATTGGATGAAGTAAAACCCAACTAAAAACACTAAGAAATGATAATATGATATCAGGTAGTCGTCATATATGGTGCCTAACATCAAAATATGTAGTGATACATTGTGTTGATGTTTTGTGATGTAGTGTTAATAACATAGAAGTATAATGTTTGTAAAAACAGTTCAATAAGAGAGAAATATTTACCAAAATGAGAAAAATGTTTACCAGTTCACAAACACTTTGTCAAAAATGAGAAAAATGATTATTTCCACTTGTAGAGATATTGCTTGGAGAGTTGCTCATATTATGTCCCGAGAAATTCATGACTAGATGTATGAAAGAAAATAACCATGAAGTGCGATCAATGAGTGAATAATGAATTTAATGACCGCTAATTCTATTAATTCTCCAAAGATACCACGTAATAATCATTTATTTCTTACATATATACTTCTAGCTCACTAATCTAAGAACCATGTTATTTTCCTCGTACATAATGGCCACTAACTTTTATTATTTTAACACCAGTTCTCTAAATTACCATGTTATTTTTTTTCTAAAGCCACCAAGTATAATTATATCATCACCAAACATGGTTAATTTTTCTAGCTCACTTTTTACCTTAAACAACTACCTAAAACAAGAGTAAAATAAATTTTCACATTCAAGCGAAGAGGTAAACAATCTTTTATTGTACCAAAAAATAAAGGTACACAATCTTATCAAAACATTCATGACTTCATTAAAAGAAAACAATCTTTAAATCAACACCTAAACACAAACTACTCCCTAAAAATGAACCAAGTATGTACAAGTAAGCTGGCGTCCGTCATCGGTCATTATTAGCTAATGAAACACGTTTGCGACCACAAATTGACTATTTTTACAGTGGTAGCTAAAACCCTAGTCACAAATTTACTACAACAACAACAAAAAAAAGTTCCTATGAAATATATTGCTTGCTTGTACTGTCAGTACGTTAGAAGGAACTTTTCTGCTGCTCTGCACTAATTCTGATTCTGATTTCCTCCTGCATCATGACTAGAATGATCAAGAGTATTATCCCCAAGTTGTGTCATCTGCTGCATGGAATTCTGATAGCCTAGAGGATCTTGTCCTGTATTATTTTCCATGGTCGCAGCATGTACACTACTGGAATGCACGTAACCAGCTTGCTGATGTGTAGTCCCCAGGTTCGCCGATGACATAAGGCTGAATTGTGATTGGTCATTGGTGTAGTTGGGTTGCTCATTATTATTAGTGGATGAAAGACCATGATCATAACCTGGATTATATCCAGCACTTACTGTAGTGATATTGCTTGGAGAGTTGCTCATACTATATCCCGTGAAATTCATGACTAGATGTATCAAAGAAAATAAGCCAAGAAGTGTACATGATCAATGAGTGAATGAATTTAATGAAAGTAAACAAATTCAAATCAGATTGATCGAAATAATGTAAAAATACCTGAAGGAATTTCATTGAAGTACATACTAGCATGATAGGGAAAAGGTTGTTCGCTCATAGAATACAACTTAAGGTCAGAGAGTATTATTTTGTTGTAATGTTCTTCCAACACTCCTGGACGAAATACAAGCCTATGTTTCCTGCAATGAATAAGATGCCAAAAAATGAAGATCATTAATTAAGCAAAGGTTATATAAACATACAGTATAGTTTCTCAGCGTGTAGTTAGATTAATTGGTTAATCTCAAAAAAACCGAGGTAGTAGTAATACACTAGTCCGAATTGATATATACCTTATTATGGAAGCTTGTTGTCCTGTGAAATCTCCACATTGATCCCATTTAATAAGGTTTCTACGCTCAGGGGTAACTTCCTGGAAGAATAACGGTGGCTTTTCCAACTACAAATAGTAAAAAGAAAAAACAAGTGTTAGGGATGAAATTAGTTATGTGCGATCTTGTTTGATTCTCTCGTTAAAATTAGATATATTAATGCTAAACTTTGGCATCATTAGATAAAAAAATATTACTTACTGTTTTTTGTTTAACAGAAAAATAATAAATCAGCAGGAATATAATGTGGGAGATGATCAGGAAACTAACCATGATATCAAGAACTCCTTTATTCGGGTGAAAAGTAGCTTTAATGGCTGCAATATTAGACCATGAAAACTCAATCTTGTTCTGCAGGTTGCCGTTCAAAACTTTCCAAACTAATTCCCTTTCTTTGAAGTTATACTTGACTATCAATTCTCCTCCATGCCTGGCGATTTTCTGTCAGATAATTCAATAGATCACATCTGTTATATTAATATCATACAAATTTATAAAAAACAATCATGCTCTAATTAAGCCGAAAATTACTAGTTACCGACTTACCACTCTACATGCAGCCATTTTCACGTTTAGGAAATTTTACAAGAATTCTTAGGTCATAGTAGTATATATGCATTATGCAACGATATTGTTTTTTTTAGATGCGACATTTCCCTTCTTGGTGGGCGGATTAAGCTAATCAAATGTTGTATCTAGATACAATAACAGATGACGATAACTTTAAAAAAGTTATAGGAAGTAGACAAATTAGAGCAGAAAAATTACCGTCCAAGAGCCAATTGTGAGAGATAAAGCAGAGAAATTAGCGTTTTTTAGTAGTCTATCCTCTGAAATAAAGCTCTCATCTGTTTCAGAGAGAATTCTATTACACAAATCCAGAAATGATGGTGTAATAGTCAGCTTCAAACCAAGTGGTCCATCTTTTTTAGCATCCTTTATTTTTTCACTCTGCCAAAAACCAAGATTTGTTATTATGTCTTCTTGGGTATGAAGTAAACTGCATAATAATAAATTTAAACATATGATATTCTTCCTACGAAACTATATTAATCGAATATTCTTTTTCTAGTTTTTTTCACTCGCATTAATCTATGCCTGTCAAATTTAGATTCATAACTATATTTACCAAAAAAAAAAAAGAATAATAATCCTATTATTAATTGGAAAAAGCTAAATGCAGCCCTAAGGGTTGCATATAAGAAGCTAAAAATGGAAATAACAAGCATTAACAGATAATTTATTACATAGATTAATGCAAACTTTTGTCATAAATTTACAACTAAATTCCATTTTAAGCAATGTATTTATGTCTTATATGCAGCCCTAAAGGGCTGCATATAGCGTAACCCTTATTAATTTACCATTTCCAAGAAAATATAATTGTTGACCATCTTCTGAAACAGGTTATGAACTGTTTAACCTTAATTAAACAATTGTTATGAACTATTCAACCTTAATTTTGTGCATATGAATGAGTTTCTTGATTTTCGTACCCCTATAAAAAAGAACTACTTCTATAACAAAATAAACAACAAAAAGAACCAGCAAAGTAGAAAATAATAAAAAAGAACCAGAAAAAATAAAAGAAGCAGGAAACTAAAGTGAAGTAAAATTATGATTATGAAGTGTTCTTGATTTTGTGCAGTGGGAAAGAAGCAGGAAAACTACAAAAGAAGTAAAATGAATGCGAAAAATAGAAGTAGTACCGTAAGAGATTTGGGGCGTTGAATCTCAGACGAAGTATCAGCAGATGTAGAGGGTAGTAACTCGCTATTTGTACTAGCATAAGATACATTTTCGCCATTAATGTCGTTGTTGTTATTGTTATATTCTTCATCAGGTGGGGAAGTGGAACCACATGAACTATGATCACTATTATAGTTGCTCATCTTCTTTATTCTATGACTTATCCCAGAATTTTATGGGTTCTTGACACTAAAGAAAATAACTCTTGTAAAACTATAATCTGGGACGAAAATCTAGGAAATAATTTGCGTGGATGATTTTCAGAATATTCTGAGGGAATATAGGAGAGAAAGAGAAATATGGGAGAGAGAGAAGTTTTTAATGAGCCAATGATAATTGTAGACTGTAGTCACTCTCTCTTAACTCGTTTGCTTCTTTTATAATCACATAGCGGCGCACGTTTTGTTTTTTTATTTTGTTTTCTCTCTCTCTTTAATAGTTTTCGCTTTTTGTTTAGAAAAAATTGACGCTATGAGGTTCAATTATTGGCCGTTTCCTTTAATAGGTACCAATTTTTTATACTCTAGTGAGGGGATCAACTATATCGAAACTGACAATATTATCCTAATCTTGTATAACATATTTAATTGTACAATCAACTATAATTCAAGCAAACACGCTATATATCACAAACAGATGTACTATAAAAATAAATACACTATATCACAAACAAACACACTGTAACACAAAAAAAAAAAACACTATCACTAATAAACATACTATAGCAGAGAGAAGCACACTATACCAGAGAGAAACACACTATACAACACAACAATACTATATCAAAACTAAAAATATAATCCTAATCTTCTATCGAAATTGACAGTATATAAAAAAAATGAAAACCAGAGTAAGAACTTGAAGAGAAAAGATATAAAGCAATTATAAGAGAGAAACTGAAAAGGCAAGGAAATATGAGGAAAGAGAAAGAAAAAAAATAGTAGAACTTGTAATCATAACATCTATTGGGTGCACATTCATTAGTGTGCACCATGTTCATATTAGTTCTTTTACCACCAAAAAGCTCCTCATACCAATAATATCAAAATTAGAATTCTTGGTCCAAATTAACTCTCCTCTTCCGTTTATTAAGGATTTTATTCTCCTACTCTAGTTGATTAAAGGGCTACCTTTATGCAAAATTATCTACCTTTTTCACTTCCTTAAAACCCAAATTCATAATTATAGTAGACAAAGAATGGAGAAAATCTTTACAAAACATCATCAGTAAAAGATTTAATTGATCAATCCTCAAATCTACAATGGGTTAGATGTATTTCTTTAAGTAAAAATACTCTTCTTCATTTTGTAACAAGTTAATTTTTTGATGTTTTTCTAAGCTAACTAAATTTTTTCCTTGTTTATTAAAGAAATAAATATGAAACATTATTTTCTTTATTTAAATTTTTATCAAAGATGTGACCATAAGAGTAAATACATTTCCTAATGAAAAAGGGAGAGGCATAGAGAACTGATGGAAGGAAATCAAACGCATGACACCATTGAAAAGATGAGAATGATTGACGCAAGAATGGATGAGCTCCAAAGGAGAGAAGAGGTGTATTAGAAGCAACGAAGCAGACAAGAGTGGCTTAAACATGGAGACCGAAACACAAAATTCTTCCATGCTAAGGCGAAGCAACGGCAATCCAGGAACTCTATTACAAAAATTAAAGATGCTGGGGGTGTGGAATATGAGGCGAAAATGGAGATAGCAGAGGTCCTCACCCAACATTTTGAGGATCTGTTCCGTGCAAATGATGATATCGAAATGAACCCAGTGCCTGATCTAATACATGCGAAGGTGCCGATGAGTTTGTATGACATGATGGAGGCGGATTATACTCGCGAGGAAGTCCGGGAAGCTCTTAATCAGATGCACCCCACCGAAGCTCCAGGACCTGACGGTATGTGTGCCTTGTTTTATCAAAAATTCTGGAGTACTGTTGGTTTAGAAGTAGAAGAAAAAGTGCTAGATATTTTAAATAATGGTGGGGATATTCGGCCGTTAAATCAGACCCATATTGTTTTAATTCCAAAAAAGAAAGTGTGTGATGTTCCAGCTGATTTCAGACCTATCAGTCTCTGCAATGTAATGTATAAATTGGTGTCAAAAGTCCTAGCTAATAGATTAAAAAGAGTCCTTCCTAACATTATTAATGAGTCCCAGAGTGGTTTTGTCCCAGGGAGATTAATAACGGACAACATTCTTGTGGCCTATGAGTGTTTTCACTACTTGAGGAAAAAGAAAAAAGGCAAAATGGGTTACATGGGACTTAAGCTGGATATGAGCAAGGCATACGATAGAGTTGAATGGTCTTTCTTGGAGCAAATGATGATAAAACTGGGTTTCCCGATGACTTTTGTGAAGCTTATAGTTGCGTGTGTGAAAACAACTTCGTTCTCCCTCCTAGTTAATGGACAACCAGCTCGGACCTTCACACCTTCAAGGGGTCTCAGACAGGGAGATCTGCTCTCTCCGTTTCTCTTTATTATCTGTGCAGAAGGTTTCTCCTCCCTTTTGCGTGACGCGGAGGCAAAAAAAGAAATTCATGGGTTGAAGATAGGGAAGAAGGTTACTGCGATATCTCACACTTTTCTTTGCAGATGATAGCTTGTTGTTCACTAGAGCTAATGAAGAGGAAGTGGAAAATATTCTAGATATTCTTGGCACCTATGAGGCAGCATCAGGACAAAAATTGAATATGGAAAAATCGCAAGTTTCTTTCAGCCGAAATATTGAACAAGAAAAGCAAGATATCCTTCAGATGAAGTTAACTTTTAAGGCGGTGGAAGAACATGAAAAGTATCTGGGTTTACCAACTTATATTGGTAGTTCAAAGAAGCGTGTCTTTCAATGTATTCAAGAAAGGGTCTGAAAAAGCATAAGGGGTGGAAAGAAGGGTTTTTGTCACAAGCAGGGAGAGGGGTGTTACTTAAGGCAGTTGTGCAAGCTATCCCCACCTATACAATGCAGTGTTTTAATATACCAGTGAGTATTCTAAAAGAAATTGAAAAATTGTGTAGAAGTTTTTTCTGGGGGGGAAAAAGAAGGAAGAAAGAAAGATGGCATGGGTGGCTTGGGAGAAGACATATGGATCGAAAGCTGAAGGGGGGCTGGGATTTCGAAATTTGGTGGCTTTTAACAAGGCGATGCTAGCGAAACAAGCGTGGCGTATATTGAAATACCTAGAATCATTGATCGCAAAGGTGTTGAAGCACAAGTATTTTCCAAATACTTATTCTCTTATGAAGGTCAAGGTGAGCCCGATGTCTAGCTTCACATGGAAATCTATCTTGTCGGCCCGCGATTTGCTGGATAAGGGAATACGCAAAGTGGCTGGGAATGGAGAGAATATTGAAATATGGGGAGAACCTTGGATACTACCTACACTACCAAAGTTTTGGGTGTTGTCGCGAGAAGGAGATAGGGAAGGGGCGAAGAGAGTAAAGGAGCTCATCTCTGATGGAGCTTGGAGACGAGAGGAGTTAATGAGGTGGTTCTCAAGATGGGAGGTGGATGAAATAATGCGAATACCTCTCCCGCTACAGTGATATGTCACATTTATATATAGTTTTTAGATGCATTTTGATTGCATCTAGAACTCCTTTTAGAGCATTTAGGTGTATAATGGAATGAATTACGTAAGTTGTGCTCTACTACTCCCCGTTTGCGTGTTTTGATCATTTTCAGATTACTTTGATGCAAATTGATTAAGATTACCTAAGATCAAGCCTATTAATCATTGAAGATGAAGATATCTTACACAAGGATCACAATGCATCATTTCGGGACAATTTCGAGTTAGAATGAAGCAAAGAGTTGGTGAAAGAAGTGTCAAAACTGACACATGTTCACTATTTTGGCCATAACTTTTGATATATAAATGATAATCAAGAAATTCCAGTTGGGTTGGAAACTAGACTTCAAGGGATTTCCAATGATAGGTCACACGCCCCAATCCGACTTCTGGTTTGAGAGATACAGCCTTCGCAAGTTGACGCAAAAATCGCAGTTTTCCCGCCCGGTCGACCGGGCGAAATGAAATTTTCACATGATGCAAGGCATGTTAGCGCGGTCAACCGGGCGAGAAAAGATCCAAAATCGCTTGCGCGCCCGATCGGGCGGGTTCGCCCGGTCGACCGGGCGGATTTGCTTTTTTGTCGTAATTTGCTGATCACCGTAGCCCGACCGGGCGGATTTCGCCCGGTCGACCGGGCGGTTTCTCGGGACGCATTTTTTCGGGTTTTTTAGCCGGTTTTGTAAGAAGTATAAATAGGTTTTTTATATTTTCGAGGAGATCTACCTTATTTTCTACGTTATTAGAGCAAAACACTTAGTTTATTCTCTCTAGTTTTGTTGAACTTTTACATTGAAGATTATATAGATCATCGATTTGCTTTTTCATCGTTCTTCAATCATTTGGTATTCTTATCTACTTAGTTTAATTTTATGAATTCTTTTACTTTGATTATGTTTATTGCTTTCAATATCATCATGAGTGAGTAGTCTATTTCTAGGGTTTAGAGAGGGAAGCCATGTTTATACCTTTTTTATTGTAGTTTGATGTTCTTCAATAATTGGATTGAATTAGAATAATTCCTATTGATTTGTTTTACTTGTTTAATTCATGTAATTGCGCAATATCATGAGTTATGTTTAGCTAATAAGAATTAGAATCGAAAGATCATATTCATTAGAGGCTTATTACAATAGGTAGATTTGATTATGTTGAGCGACCGTACTGGCATATGTTAATCTAGGAGTTGTTAATGCCTGACCAAGGATTAACGAAATGCTTCATTTATTCGAACCTCAATCTAAGTGTTGTTGAACTATATTATATTGATTAAACTGGTATAACCATGGTGGACCGATCGATTGCCCTAGGTGTTTAATTATTTGATAAATTCCCATTTTTCTGCGTTCTAGTTTACTCTAGTTTAGTTATTAATTACTCAATCATTTCCTCTCTTGAAGTAGTTAGATAATTGACACAAATCTATAGAACTCCTCTCCCTGTGGATCGACCCGTATTTGCCAGTTTCTGCTAAACAGACACCGTGCACTTGCGGTATATTTTAAAACCCATCATACAGCAATGTGACGATAGATGGTGTTGGAATCACACCAAAAATGGGGAATTTTCGATTCGTAGTGCCTATTATCTGAATGTGTATAACATATGCCCCATGTGTCGAAATGAGGTGGAGACACTTTATCATGCGCTAATTGAGTGTCCTGTTACCCAGATGGTTTGGAAACTTTCCCCTATGAGGCTCGAAAATTCTGTGAGTAGGGGACATTCCTTCATGGAGTGGGTTGCTCTCTTAGCCAAAACTTTTACAGACGATGCGTGGTGGGCTATATTCTGGAGCCTAGCTCCTTTGGGGCATTTGGTTGAATCGCAATGCTTGGGTGTTTGAAAACCGCCAATACGAAGCTAGAATTGTGCTTGATAAGGCCCTCAATAGAGTGGGGGAGAGTTTAAGACTGCGAATGAATGTCTGAGAGTGACTTCGATGGGTGGTCGTGGTGGTGAAAAGAGATGGCAAGCCCCTAGGGAGGGATGGTATAAGCTCAATTCGGATGCGGCTGTGTTTGTGGAAGGGAAGATCGGTTGCGGGGGAATCATGAGGGATAGCGGGGGGAGGTAATGATGGCCACGGTGTGTCGGATGGAGGGGAGGATAGCTGTGGATGAAGCGGAAGCTGTAGCGATGCGTCATGCAGTAAAAATTGCAACGGAAGCTAGTCTTCGTGACATTGTTGCTGAGAGTGACAACCTGAAACTGGTTAACCATCTCAAAAAAGACTTGAAGGAAACCTCTAGTTTTGGTAATATTGTAGCGGATATTTTAGTGTTTGGTTGTGTTTGTCGCAGGATTGTTTTTTCCCATGTTTGTAGGGATGGTAATAGAGTAGCTCATGAGCTTGCTCACCTTAGTAAGGATTATAGTGAAATGAGGGTTTGGATGGAAGAGGCTCCTCCAGGAGTTTTGGGGGCTGTAATCTCTTATTTAAGTAATATGAATGTCTAAGTAGTGTTTTCCCGGCAAAAAAAAAAAAAGGGAGAGGCATAGGTTCCGTGTAATTCGCCCAATAAAATGGACTCTACTTAGTCTTTTCTAAGTTAGTTTTAACTACCCCTCAAAAAAAAAAGTTGGTTTTTATTAAAAACAAATTCAGCCATTACTAATATTATTCGATATTTCAATATAATATGATTGGATAATTGAGATAATTGAGATAATTGTAAAAATAAGTACTTTCACTTTTGTGTTAAGGTGTTATGAAATGTTTATGACTTATAAATAGGCTAATTGCAATTATTATTAGAAAACTAAGTCTTATTCTTTTTTTTTTCATCCCTTTGACATCTTATCTCGATTATTTTAATTAAATCCCTAATCTAACCCCTAATTTATATCATAATCTATATATTATATTACTTATCTTATATGCATAACTGCGTTTTTCTAAACTTAGTATTACATAGGCCTCGTTCTTTTGAACTAAGAGAAACTGAACTGAAAGTATACTTCTTTTTGCTTCATGCATATTCCAACCTAATTGGAGATCACACTTTGTAAGGAGGAGGAGACAGATAAAGATAAGATAAATAAAAAGTAAGACTTTTATTTGTAATATATAGGATATATCAAGAACAACTTTGTCATTTAATTCTGGCTTTTGCACCAGAAACAAGAAAATGAGCAGATTTTCATGCTATTGTTATACTCCCTCCCTCTGTAATAGAGTGTTTGTTTCATTTTTGCACGATTTTCAAGATATATCTTTGACGTTTAATTTCGTATTAATAAAAAATATAAAAAAATATATACATGAAAATATATTTAACCTACAGATTGTACAATGAGTATTTTTTATATATATACTAATGAAAATATTTGATTAAAAAATTTAAAACTTAATTTGAAAAGAGAAAAATAAACACTATATTATCAGACGAATAGAATATATTTGTTTTTTAAAAAATGCTTTTCGTTTGTATAAGATCCTTGAATATTTGCACATCGTCCTAATAATCATCATACAGATGGATAAAGAAGCAAAATGCTAAATAGGCTGTCAAACTGTTGCTTTTTGAAATTCCCTCGTCAATTCAATATACTCCCTCCGTCCCATAATATAGTGCTTGTTTCTTTTTTCACGGTCTCCAATACGTAACTTTGACCTTTAATATCTTCAATTCCTTATTAATAAAAAATATAAAAGTTGATATTATGAAACTACACATTGAGACGAATCTAACAAGATCCTACATGAATATGTTTTTTTATATATACAAATGAGAATATTCGGTCAAAGATTTTAAAGTTTGACCACCAAAAATGAAATAGGCACTATATTATGGGACGGAGGGAGTAATCATTAGCATACTTGGACCTTAATGAGTAATGATAGGGATCGTGAAATGAAATTACGGATGAATACTGAAAAATGAAAATGACGCAAATAGATGAAGAAAAAGCCACGAGTGCCTGGTAGTTTTGGCCACGTACTTGACGGCTGACAATGACCAGTCATTGCTTCTCTCACAAACCACTTACAGCTAGCTAGGGCCAGCCATGATGCGAGTCGAGCTTCGACTCGACTCGACTCGACTCGACTAGAAAACTCGCGAGTTTCAGATTGTCAAGCTCGAACTCGAACTCGAACTCGAACTCGAACTCGAAATTAAACCTAAACTCGAACTCGTTTCAAGCTCGAACTCGAACTCGAACTCGAACTCGTTTCAAGCTCGAACTCGAACTCGTTTCAAACTTTTTGGTCATCTGATATAGTTCTATTTTTTATAGAAAAAATTCTTTACTTTGCTTTTTGGTCATTCTATACACTTTTTTTTTCATTTTTTTAAAAAAGAAAAGTACAAGTATTTTTATAGAAAAAATATAAAGTTAAAATTTCTTAAAAAATTAAAAGTATATATATATAAAAAAATTTATCGAGTATCTCACGAGTTTCTCGAGTCGAGTATTGAGTTGCTCGACTCGACTCGTTAACTTGTCGAGTCGAGTTCGAGCTCGAGTCGAGCTTTGACCGAGCCGAGTTCGATCGAGTAGCTCGCGAGCTATCTCAACTCATTGTCAGCCCTACTTACAGCAGCCGTCAAGATCAAACCCGCAATAAAAGTATGGGTAAACATTTTTTAAAATGGTTAAATTTTATAAAAGGAATATTATGTGGGTCAAAATTTCAAAAATCAAAATGGGTTGATTTTTTTTTACCTAACCCGAGCTGCGTATAATAATAATAAGTTTATTTAGTTCATTCATGCATCATACACCTGAGAGTATATGATAAATTAAATATTATTTTTTAATTTGTTTCTTTTGAACTCTCATTCTTTTTGTACAATTTGCTAATTTTGATGATTTTAATTGAGCAATGAGCAAAAAAAAACTTTAGATGTACCATGCTCACAGTACACTCAGGTGTATGCTATTGATCAATTGTATATCTCCTATCTTTATACACATTTAAAAGTTTAAAGTGGGAGGAGAAAATAGTATTTTTATAAACAATATATTTTTTTTCCTTTGCTCAAATAGTCAAATTAGAAACTAAATTTCTGAATAATATGTAGTTTGATGTAGTTATTTAATCAAAAGTTGTTGTAAACGTAAAATAGCTTAGATAATAAAATATAGTTGATGAAAGTCTAGAAGGTTATAGCAAATATTTTGGATCTTATAAAGTTATATTCACGTATATCTATTCATATCATCAATTGAATATTACATATTCTGTGCACAGAAAGTTATATACTATAAAAAGATGTTAGAGTAGTTAGGATTTGATTCCTACTAATTAATAAGTTGTTGCATATAATTGGATTAATTAAATGCCACTCAAGGAGTAGCACACTAGAAGGATAAAGGATTTCAAAATATGCAAGATTGATGGCAGATAATTAGCCAATTAACAGAGGGAGGCTGATAGTTTATCTTCAGGCCTAAGATAATAGAACAGAGAATATTTTGCTTCGTCTAATGGCAATTTTATGCAGTAACCCACTACATTAATACATTTTTTTTTCCGGTGAAATAAGGCAAAACAAACTAAGAGTTAGTACAATTTGAGAGGTATGCGTTCATGCAAAAATTAGGGAGTGAAAAACCTCCTAATTACATTCATGCAGTCAGTGGCGTATCTAGGAATTTACTCATGGGGGTACGAATACGTAAGTAATTAGACTCGTTAATTTTTTTTTTCAAAATAAAGCTTTATTAACATTTTTTTTCTCCCTAAGTTTAAGTAAGAACTTAGATATAATTGCTAACTATTTAAGTATTCAATGTTTCAATTTAAATAACTAGATCTTTACAAATAAGTTGTTCAATTTAAAAACAGTTGTTTAAGTATATAAATGAGAAATTTTTTTTCTCCTTAAGTTTAAGTAAGAACTTAGATATAATTGCTAACTATTTAAGTGTTCAATGTTTCAATTTAAATAAACAGATCTTTAAAATAAGTTGTTCAATTTAAAAACAGTAGTTTAAGTATATAAATGAGGAAATTTTGAAGGAAAAAGAATAGAGAGAAAATTATTATTTCGGAGCTTTTATTTTTGTGGGCTTATGAATTTGTAGTTGCAGAGTAAGCTTACTTATAAATTTTTAGTTTCACACTAATAGCCATAGGCCCATAGATAGTAGTATATAGTAGAAGTGTTGAAGATAAATTAAACATGAGTCAAAGGGTAAGTAATTAAAAGCATAAAAAGAACTTTGTGGGGATTTGAACTCAAGACCTCCTCATAAATTCATGGATCTTTCTTTTCCCTTTTGCCACCAACAAGACAAACCTCAACTTATTGATTTGTTTTCATTATTTTCCATAAATAATGGGGGTACAGCTGTACCCCTTGTACCCCCTCTAGATCCGCCCATGCATGCAGTCCTCTATCTTCCTAGCCTCCTTGGCTAACACATCCACCGTCGTGTTTCTGCTCCTGTCTATATGAACAATGTCAATCTTGGTGAGCCGCCGGCACAACTCCCATGTAGTCGTTCGAGATGTTAATACACGGGGTTATTCGGGGAACCTTCCTCCAAGATACTTTGCGCTGCCTGTAGACAATCAGTGTACAAATACCATGTAGAATATTGTGATCAGAGCATGCTGAAATGTAATACTCCGTATTTTTCGTAAGTTATTAATTATAATTATTAAAAGGATTTTAATTATTAAAGAGATTTATTATTAATTATAAAGGTTTTAAATAGGCCAATGTTCATTTCATGGGCTGCACATCTCTTTATTTCTTGGGCCTGTATCTTTATTCATGAAAATATGGAAAATTAATTAACTGCATCAGTTTTTTAAATCTGATGCGGTCCATAAGAGGACCGCATCATATTGTCGTCCCAACTTTCTCTCCCATTTTTAATGTTGATTTTAAGATGCGGTTTTACAAAAACCGCATCTGTTACTAAGTGACAGATAAAGTTTTTTCCACTAGTGTTAGCTGACATAATGATCGCTAATTCTATTAATTCTCTAAAAATACCACGTAATCATTTATTTCTTACATATATACTTCTAGCTCACTTAATCTAAGAACCATGTTATTTTCCTCGTACATAATGGCCACTAACTTTTATTATTTTAACATCACTTCTCTAAAATTACCATGATTATATCATCACCAAACATGGTTAATTTTTCAAGCTCACTTTTTACTTTAAACAACTAACTAAAACAAGAGTAAAATAAATTTTCACATTCAAGCGAAGAGGTAAACAATCTTTTATTGTAACAAAAAAAGGTACACAGTCTTATCAAAACATTCATGACTTCATTAAAAGAAAACAATCTTTAAATCAACACCTAAACACAAACTACTCGCTGTCGCTGGAAATGAACTATGTATGTACAAGTAAGCTAGCGTCCGTCATCGGTCATTAACTCATTATTAGCTAATGCAACACGTTTGCGACCACAAAAATTGACTATTTTTATAGTGGTAGCTAAAACCCTAGTCACAAATTTACTACTACAACAAAAAAATACAGTTCCTATGAAATATATTGCTTGTACTGTCAGTACGTTAGAAGGAACTTTTCTGCTGCTCTGCACTAATTCTGATTCTGATTTCCTCCTGCATCATGACTAGAATGATCAAGAGTATTATCCCCAAGTTGTGTCATCTGCTGCATGGAATTCTGATAGCCTAGAGGATCTTGTCCTGTATTATTTTCCATGGTCGCAGCATGTACACTACTGGAATGCACGTAACCAGCTTGCTGATGTGTAGTCCCCAGGTTCGCCGACGACATAAGGCTGAATTGTGATTGGTCATTGGTGTAGTTGGGTTGCTCATTATTATTAGTGGATGAAAGACCATGATCATAACCTCGATTATATCTACTACTTATTGTAGTGATATTGCTTGGAGAGTTGCTCATACTATGTCCCGTGAAATTCATGACTAGATAATGTATCAAAGAAAATAAGCCAAGAAGTGTACGTGATCAATGAGTGAATGAATTTAATGAAAGTAAACAAATTGAAATCAGATTGATTGAAATAATGTAAAATACCTGAAGGATGGTTTGAAAAATGAATCTCATTGAAGTATATACTAGCATGATAGGGAAAAGGTTGTTGGCTTATAGAATACAACATAGGGTCAGCTTGTATTATTTTGTTGTAATGTTTTTCCAACACTCCTGATCCAAATACAAGCCTATGTTTCCTGCAATGAATAATATTCAAAAAATGAAGATCATTAATTAAGCAAAGTTTATATAAACATACACTATAGTTTCTCAGTGTGTTGTTAGATTGATATTAAACCATTCATCAATAAGAGATGTTGGTTGATCTCAAAGAAACCGAGGTAGTAGTACACTAGTCCGAATTGATATATACCTTATTATGGAAGCTTGTTGCTGTTCTGTGAAATCTCCACATTGTTCCCATTTAATAGGTTTTCCAGGCTCAGGGGTAGCTTCCTGGAAGAATAACGGTGGCTTTTCCAACTACAAATAGTAAAAAGAAAAAACAAGTGTGCGATCTTGTTTGATTCTCTCGTTAAAATTAGACATATTAGCGCTAAAGTTTGGCAGTAGATAAAAAAATATATACTACTTACTGTTTTTTGTTTAACAGAAAAATAATAAAATCAGCAGGAATATGGGAGATGATCAGGAAACTAACCATGATATCAAGAACTCCTTCATTCGGGTGAAAAGTAGCTTTAATGGCTGCAATATTAGACCACGAAAACTCAATCTTGTTATTCAGGCTGACGTTCAAAACTTCCCAAGCTAATTGCCTTCTTTTTTTGAAGTAACACTTGGCTATCAATGCTCCGGTATGCCTGGCGATTTTCTGTTAGATTCAATAGATCACATCACATCTGTTATATTAATACCATACAAATTAAGCCGAACAAGTACTAGTTACCACTCTACATGCAGCCATTTTCACGTTTAGCAAATTTTACAAGAATTCTTAGGTCATATATATGCAACGATATTGTTTTTTTAGATGTGACATTTCCCTTCTTGGTGGGCGGATTAAGCTAATTAAATGTTGTATCTAGATACAACAGATGACGATAACTTTAAAAAAGTTGTAGGAAGTAGACAAATTAGAGCAGAAATATTACCGTCCAAGAGCCAATTGTGATAGATAAAGCAGAGAAAGTAGCCGGTTTCAGTCTATCCACTGAAACAAAGCTATCATCTGTTTCAGAGGCAATTTTATTACACAAATCCAGAAACGATGGTGTAATAGTCAGCTTCAAACCAATTATTGGTTCACCTTTTTTAACATCCTCTATTTCTTCTCTCTGCCAAAAACCAAGATTTGTTATTATGTTTTCTTGGGTATGAAGTAAACTGCATAATAATAAATTTAAACATATGATATTCTTCCTACGAAACTATATTAATCAAATATTCTTTTT
This sequence comes from Beta vulgaris subsp. vulgaris, assembly GCF_026745355.1. NCBI lineage: Eukaryota > Viridiplantae > Streptophyta > Magnoliopsida > Caryophyllales > Amaranthaceae > Beta > Beta vulgaris. Next base: position 59,047,078 of record NC_079205.1, on the reverse strand, counting down.
CTAGTTTTTTTCACTCGCATTAATCTATGCCTGTCAAATTTAGATTCATAACTATATTTACAAAAAAAAAAAAAAAAAGAATAATCCTATTAATTTACCATTTCCAAGAAAATATAATTGTTGACCATCTTCTGAAACAGTTTATGAACTGTTTAACCTTAATTAAACAATTGTTATGAACTATTCAACCTTAATTTTGTGCATATGAATGAGTTTCTTGATTTTCGTACCCCTATAAATTAAAAAAAAGAACTAGTTCTATAACAAAATAAACAACAAAAAGAACCAGGAAAATAGAAAATAATAAAAAAGATCGAACCAGAAAAAATAAAAGAAGCAGGAAACTAAAATGAAGTAAAATTATGATTATGAAGTGTTCTTGATTTTGTGCAGTGAGGAAGAAGCAGGAAATTAAAACTAAAAAAGAAGTAAAATGAATGCGAAAAATAGGAGTAGTACCGTAAGAGATTTGGGGCGTTGAATCTCAGACGAAGTATCAGCAGATGTAGAGGGTAGTAACTCGCTATTTGTACTAGCATAAGATACATTTTCCCCATTAATGTTGTTGTTGTTATAGTTATATTCTTCATCAGGTGTGGAATCACTATTATAGTTGCTCATCTTCTTTATTCTATGACTTATCCCAGAATTTTATGGGTTTTTGACACTAAAGAAAATGAATCTTGTAAAACTATAATCTGGGACGAAAATCTAGGAAATGTTTTGCGTGGATGATTTTCAGGATATTCTGAGGGAATATAGAAGAGAAAGAGAAATATGGGAGAGAGAGAAGTTTTTGATGAGCCAATGATAACTGTATTGACTCTCTCTTAACTCGTTTGGTTCTTTTATAATCACATAGCGGCGCACGTTTTGTTTTTTATTTTATTTTGTTTTCTCTCTTTAATAGTTTTCGCTTTTTGTTTAGGAAAAATTGACGCTATGAGGTTCAATTATTGGCCGTTTTCTATAATAGGTACCAATTTTTCATATTCTAGTGAGGGGATTAACTGTGAAATCACTTATTTATGCGTAGACTCAATTTACCCGTTACTATTAAGGCAGTCATGTATACAAAGTGGGTCCCTACTTTAGTGAAACTAGAAGAATAACATTTTTTTTAACTTTAAACCACCACAGTAATTGCCTTCTCCCAAAAAATAACCCTTCCCCTTCCCTCCATTAATCCCTCTATCAGCGACATTAACAGGGGTCAGAGCTCAATTCCCCCAGTAATTTTTGCGGATTGTGAAGTGAAATTTCACCATTGTTGAAGTTGTTATAGTTGTTGTAGTTTTAGTTGCTGAAGTGGGAGAATTTCATCAACCACCATAATTTGTGCTTCAAGGTAAGTTTTTTAAATCCATGTCCAAGTAATTTAATCAACATTGCTGAAGTTAGGAATTTTGTTGCTATCAAACGCTTAAAATCAAAACCCTAGCTAAAATCTAACAATGAATGAAATACTGTAAAATTTGGGATTTTTTTGCCAAACTTTAAGTTCGATTTTTAAGAAATTATTGTTAAATGCAATTTCATGAATCTGTGTGTTATTAGGGCTGAATGTATGTACTTTTTGTGTCTTTGTTTTGTTTAGGGTTTAGGAATGGATAATGTGACCTTGAGGTTTTGGCATCACTACTACATTTTTTAACAAAGCTGACTTGAAAATAGCTAATGCAACGATCTAATGTATGTCGTTGCAATACAAGTGTATAATGCAATGACTCATGTCAATATGGATTAATCTGATGTGCTATGGCAACGACTAAGTAAGATAGTTGCGCTAGATTGATCTATGGCAATGGTAATGTTTAGCCGTTGCAACAGTTCATTAACTTATTATTGATCTATTGCAACGGTATCCCAAATTTCATGAATTGCGAGCATATAATTTTAGTTTCCCTCTAATTCTCTATCTAAATTTCAAACCCTTATCAGTTTCCACTTTTCATTGAGCTCTCTACCTGTCTTCGTGCCTCCCATCACTTTAGCTTACCTTAGAGGTTGAATTTGTATGGGTAATTTTCAATTGAATAATGAGGGGTTTAAATTTATACAATTTTAAGGGTTACATATATACAAACTAAGATTGACTATTTTTGTGTTTTCTACTATTTAATTTTTTACTTTGATAAATTACTAAGAATGAAATGATAACAACCATAACATTTAACAATTTTTTTTATGTTAAAAACTAGTATTTGAGCTCGGGCGTTGTCCCGGGTTGGTATTGTTTTCCGAACTTGACATACATTTTTTTCATTTTCATTAAAATGTATTAAGGAAAACTCAATATTTAAAAGGTACAAATATAATAATGTGGACATTTAAAGCATGATTAAAAGTTGGTTGAGTCGTTGAGATGGTAATTGTGTCATGTATAATAGTAAGAGGTCATGGGTCCAGATATTGTTGCAAGCTAATTTTACTTTTGTTAATTGACAACTTATGTACAATTTGGACAATTCTAGTGGAGTAACAGGGGTGACACGTGGCATGTATACATTATCATGCACACCTTTTAATATATTTGTATAACAGTATATGGCATATTATAGATTTATTACTTGAAAATTCTTAGTTGGTCACATATACTTGTATAACTATAATCATGGCTTGCCATTTCAAATATCGTGATATCTTATTATAATAAAATATAGAATAATATTGTATTTCAGTAATATCTCCCTAATTTTTAATACAATCTTAAAAAATCTGGCTGTTAAATCCCATCTTGTTAATTATAAGACACTTAGTAAATTAGGTAGATTGACTGGATTTTTCTAGATGGTCATCTTATTCCATGAAAATGAATATGGGATGAAGATGGATAAAGAAAAAAAACACTTGAATAATTGAGAAATAATAGTGAAGGGATGATTTCACGTACTTCCTCCGTTTCTTTTTACTCGCTACACTTCTCATTTCACGGACTCCTAGGCAATTTTTGGAGAAGAGAGAGGTAGAGAGTAAAAAGAAAAGGGACTCATGTGGGTGGAGAGAGATAGAGAGAGTTTATTGCCTAAAAAAGAAGTGTAGCAAGTAATGTGAAACTTCCCATAATGGAAAGTGTAGCGAGTAAAAAGAAATGGAGGAAGTATAATGTTCATTTGAATTGGGCTCAATGGAATTAGCAATTTAGCATGTCATTCATGAAATGATTTCTAGGGCCCATGGTGAGTTTGGGCTGAGCCTTTAAGTGGTAAGAGATATGGCACGTCCAGTTGTTAAACAATAGTATATTGCAATCTCAAATCCAACGAGTGAAAATTGAGACCCAATAGAAATATAGAATAATACCATACGAAATTAGTATCAACAAATGTAGTAGTTATTGTGACCAATTGAGTAATTGACCGTCGTAGATTTTTTTCGGAAGAAGATGGGGTCAATAGGAATTTATTAGGATTTAGGAATATAGTAGAAATAATTTCAAGTTTTAAGTGTTGAAACTAGTATTTAGGTGTGGACGATTTTTCGAAGTTTTTCTGTGCTACAATTTAATACTCCCTCCGTTTCCTAAAGATCTTCCCTCTTTCCGTTTAAGGGTGTTTTCAAAAGATCTTCCCTCTTTTATTTTATTCCTTATTTGGCGAAACAAATTTCCCTATTTACCCTCTCATGTCACTATCATATGGGCCACCATTACATTATTAATTCAATTTACTTCCCTTCTCTCTCCTACTTTAACCCCTTTTTATTTGTTTATTTATCTTAACCCCTTTCTCTCTCCTACTGTTAAGCAAACAATAAGGACCCCAAGTTTCCATTTTTTCACCCTTTGGGACCTATCCTTTTTTTATGCACCATTTGGGACCTGGGTTAGGAAATCCGGTAACTTAACCACACTTTAACCACGTCGGAGGTATAATAATAATAATAAAAAAAAAAGCATTAAATATTCAGTAAAATCCAAAAAAGTAACCGTTACTTCATCAATGCATAAATACATGGGTTCCATGGAACATGGAACAAATGAACCAGTTTTCTTCATCCAAAAAAAGCAAAAACACCATGTTAATTCTTCCGAAAAAAACTGTATAATTTAAAACCCAAAAAAAAAAAACCACAATTCAGTTTTGGGAACACATGCATAGTCATTATCTCAGGCATGAACAACACTGGGTGGGGAGCTTCAGTTTCTTCAGCCATTTTTTCCTTTAAAAAATAACATCTAAAGTCAAATAATGACTACATAAAAATAAACCTAATACCCTCTGTTGTAGTTACTTAATATCATAACAAAGTTCAAGCAAACCCTAAGTGTTCATCATAATTTATAGCAGATACACATACAAATCAAGATAAAACCACCACACAAAGTATAATCCAAACAAGAAAAACAACAAACATGAACAAAAAAAATTCAGAATTTTGAATTTCCATATTTTCAACATCCAAAACCCGTCCAACTGACCCAACAAATACACTGAATTTCGCTAAAAAAGACAAGAAATAGAGAGTTTAGATGATTATCACAGAGATACAAGCAATTGTTAGCCGAATTTTTTGGAGATGAAGCTTCTTCTTCTGAGTACTTTTTTCCCCCTTTGAGAGAGATGAAAGAGAAGAGAGTTCAAGTTTTATGGAATAGGGGAGTGGAAGGCGCCAAGTACAGGTAAAACCCCTTGCACTCCTCATTTTTGAGGGCTTGTCAACTGACAATTTTTTTTTTTGGGAGTAACAACAAATGATATCTTTTGGGGTTTTTACATTTATTATATTGTCAATTGGGCCCACAAGTTAACCAAGGTTAACATTTATGTTCAGAAGTTTCTTTTGGGTAGCAAACGGTGAAAAAAAAAAGGATAGGTCCCAAACGGTGAAAAACACCAAACTTGGGGTCTTATTGTTTGCTTAACTCCACACCATGCCCCACACAACTTGATTTTCCTTGGTATCTGTAGGAATAGTAAGTGGGAAGATCTTTAGGAAACGGAGAGAGTAGTAGTAGTTAAATAAATCATCTCATACTCATTTTAAAAAAGTCATCTCATTTATTATATGGATTTCAAAAGTTTTTCATTCATATATCATCATTAATTTTTATTATGGTGGAATGATGGTTGGATTTCTTTCTTTCATACTTTCATAATTGAGGTTGTGGGTTCGGATCTTCACGTTAACAATACTTCTTTTTCTTTTTTTTTTAAAGGTAAAGATAAAAATAAAAAGAGAAATGATAATTCATATTATCCTGGCTTGTACTTGCTAGGTGAAGAAGGTGACTTTTGTCTGTGTGTGTTATTTTTTCCCTCTCTGACGTTTGAAGTATCGCTTATTTAGTAAATAATTAGTTATATTCCAAATATAATGGTATAAAAGCAAGCATGCACATTCGTAAATAAAAGAATCTAGGGCACTTGGGTCAACAATAAGTTATATCCCAAAATCTTTATTTACTCAAACATATGTTTTTAAGGAAAGATTAAAAGAAAGTTAAGATTTAAATTATTATTTTATTTTTTAATTAACTAAGAGTGCGTTTTCTTCAACTTATTAGTCCTGAACTTATTGGACCTTATCTGAACTGAACTTATTGAACCTAAACTGAACTTATTGAAAGTAAAAAATAAAAAAAATGGCAAAGGAAGCTTTCTCTCACAAACTATCAGAGCCAGGTTTCGATCCTGGGACCTGTGGGTTATGGGCCCACCACGCTTCCGCTGCGCCACTCTGATGTTATTGATATTTCTCTCCAAAATATTTTTGTAGTCGGTTTCATATGCGACAAAACTAGTAAACTTCATTCATCAGACGAAGGAATCAAGCAATCGTAACTTATTTTTTTTAAAGGGTGCAGTGTACTAACTGTTAATATATGCGTTGACTTGTTCTGCTCGTAATAATTTTCTAATTTTATGACTTTAGCATACAATTGTGAATTGGCAATTAATAAGTTTCACTTTGTCCAATTGTCCTCTTTGTCTTGATTTATGGTGTTACTCCCTCCGTCTCATTTTGTTTGTTACATTTTGATATTTTACATTATTTATAAATTTTACTTTGACCACCATTTGTGATTTATACGCGAATGAAAATAGATTCATCATAACATGCATGTACTCCCTCCGTCTCTTATTAGTTTACCCCTTTCTTTGGGGCACATTTGCCGAGATACTAATTTGAACCTTAATATCTCTAATTTTCGATAAGCAAAAATTACAAAAAGTTGATATTTGGATAATACACATTGAGACGAATCCAACAAGATCTCACATGACTATATTTTTCCTTAAATACAAATTACAATAATAGTCAAAGTCATGTATGTGAATAGTGTCAAAAATCAAAAGGGGTAAACTAATAAAAGACGGAGGGAGTATTTTATTAATATGTATTTTTTATAATTTTTACAAATATAAAACTAACGTTATATGTCCTCAAAGTTTTGCATTGACATACGTGAAAGTGTAAGTGGATGGATTAAAACGAAACGGAGGGAGTATAATATACTTTCTCCGTTTCAACATAGTTGCATCATTTGGCATTTGATCACTATTTATGAATCAACTTTGACAATTTAGGTGAGATCTTATTAAATTCGTTTCAATACGAGGATTTTAAATATCAACTTTTTAAAACTTTTTACTTATACGCAATTAGAGACATTAACGTTAAGAAAAACGTGTTGGCAAACGTGAAAAAACAAACAGTGCAAAATTACTATTTTGAAAGGGAGAAAGTGAATTTTGTTGGTCACAAAACTTATACAACATAAGTACATAACATCTTCCAATTTCATGTATAATGCAAAGAATTTTGTAACCATGAAACATAATAAATACAGCTCAAACCTAAATCAAGTAAAGTAATTCAGAAAATAGTTTTTCCTATTGCTGGTTAACAATTATGTGCTAAATTTTTGGCAAGAAGAATATCAAGTTTTTTTTAGATACTTTAGATAATATCTTGATCATAAATTACAAATAATTGTATGAAATCTCAAACTACATTTTTTTTTATCCATATGAGCCACGAAGGCAGTACAAAGAAGGGGAGGGGGATTCGAACCTGTGACCTATTGTTCACAGCACCTCAATCTTAACTACTAGGCCAAGAAATCCTTGGTATAGAATCTCAAATTACATAAAATAATACAGTAACTAATAACTCTATTTTTCTAGTTACAATAAATGTCTTTAGCATAAATATTAAAGAAAGAAAAGAGTGAGTAAATTCGATCCAATTTCTATACTTTTTACATATTATGATAGGTAAAATGATGATAAAATGGTCAAATTACCTCAACGCCTTTATCAAAAAGAAAATGCTACATAAAAATACACTTAAAAATTAAAAATATTACAAGTAAAACAAAAACAAAAAAATAAGGCGTTTTGAATGTTAATGGCTTAGTGACCATAGTAAGTAAAATTATGACCATCAAAGTCAACAAAAGTCAAAGGGGCTTAACACCACATGTTTTGTCAATTCAACTACTTCTTTTCTTTTTCATTTCTTTTGCTAAAATCTGAAATATTTTTGGTAAAATACTTAAAATGCTTATGTGATTTCCCAAAATAGAACATATATTTATTAAAATTCGATATATTTATATTTTGGGTTTTTTATTCTCTCTCCTCTCATGCTTCAAACACACTGATTCACTTAATAATGTGCTGGATGTAGCTTTTTTGTTTTACGATCCTACAAACTAAAAAGGGAAAGGAAGGGAAAAAATATCAAAATACTACCTCTGCTTCTTTTTTTTTGCTACATTGTTTTGCACGGTTTTTAAGATATCATTTAATCCTTTAATATCTCTTATTTTGTTTAACTAAAAATTATACTACCTCCGTTTCTTTTTAATTGTTACACTTTGACATTTTACACTATTCACAAATTGCACTTTGACCCTCGTTTGTGATTTATACGTGAATAAAAACATAGTCATGTGGGATCTTGTTAGATTCGTATTAGTATGTATTTTATTAATATGTAGTTTTTATATTTTTACAAATACAAAATTAGAGATATAAAGGCTCAAAGTAGTACATCGACATGCGTGAAAAGTGTAAGTGTAACAATTAAAAAGAAACGGAGGTAGTATTGATATTATAGACGAACCTAACAAGACCACACATGGCTATATTTTCACTTATAGAATAATCGGTCGAAATTATTAACTTGATTCCGAAAACAACAATGTACTCAGAATAGCTAGTTCAGTTTCCAATGGATAGGCGAAGAAGGTGACCGTTGTTCTCAGAGTAAAACAAGCTTCATCTTTTATTTCATATTTTTCATATACATGTATTGATTTGCGGAATCAGAAAAACGAAGAAGAAGAGGGAGATGAGGATTAAATCTGCTGTATTAGTTAATCAAAATTCTTCAATTGTCTTCTTCAATGGTTACTGTAAGCTTCTTAATTTTCATTCTCATTTACCCCTTTTTCAATACTTTCAATTCCGACATTGTTCTTCTTATTATTATGCGAAAGAGAATATTATTAATATTGTTGTTGATGACCCTCAATTATTCCTTAAATCTGTGAGACACAAATGCAAGTTAGGGTTTTACAATATTAATCATCCCATTTCTCTATTTGATGTTATGATTTCATTGCACCCTCTTCCTTCTATTGTTGATTTCTGTATGCTTTTTACAGCAATGTGTAAGATTAAACCCCACCCCCCCTTTTCAACTGTTATCTCTCTCCTCAGGCAACTTCATCTTTCCGGCATCCCACCCGATCTTTATTCCCTCAACATCCTTGCCAATTGTTATTGTCCCTCCGGTCGTGTTGATTTTGGATTTTCTGTTCTAGCCAAGCTGTTGAAGATGGGACATCCACCCAGTATCGTCACTTTCACTACCTTCATTAATGGCCTTATTCATTCGGATTGGTTGGATGAAGCTGTTCAATTGCTTGATAAGACTCTCAAGCTTGGCTTCCAACCTACTATTGTTACCTATGGGACTATGTTTAAAGGTCTTTGCAAACGAGGAAACAATGTTGGTGCTCTTAAGTTGCTTAGGACTATGGAATCCCATGGCCATTTCCTGCCTGATGTTGTCATATATAATACCATCATCGATAGTCTCTGTAAAGACCAGGCTTTACCTCAAGCTCTCCAACTTTTTGAGGAGATGAAAACCAAGCGCATTTTACCCACTGTATTCACTTATTATTCTCTAATTCGAGGTATGTGTAGATTGTGCACTGTGGGGAAGTGGAAAGATGCTCAAGAGATGTTAACTCAGATGTTGGACAACAATATAGTTGCCGATGTGGAGATCTACAGCATGTTGATTGACATGTATTGTAAAGAAGGGATGGTTGTTGAAGCAAGGGCTGTATTTGGTTACATGATTGACAATGGTCAGGTTCCAGATATAATCACTTATAATGCTTTACTAGATGGATACTGTTTACGTGGTGAGATGGAAGAGGCAGAAAAGCTAGTTAATATGATGGTAGAACATGGCTGTGAACCTGACCTTTTTACTTTTAACAGCTTAATCAATGGATATGCCAAGTCTAAAAAGCTTGACATAGCTCTGCGTCTTTTCCAAGAAATGCCACATAAAGGACTAACTCCTAATGTTGTCACATATAACACTCTTATTGATTCCCTGTGCAAGGACAATCAAGTACAATGTGCACGGGAGCTCTTTAAAGAAATGGAATCTCATGGCTTAAAACCCAACGTAGTCACTTATAGTTCATTGATTGATGGTCTATGTCACAATGCACTGATTGACGAGGCAATACATTTGCACAAACACATGAAGCATAGTGGTGTGCTCCCCAATATCTTCATGTACACTATTCTAATTGATGGGTTGTGTGAAGCTGGGCGACTTGAAGAGGCTTTGAATATCTTTTCCTTTCTAGTATCCAAGGGGTTACTTTTAAGTGTGCGTACTTACACAGTTCTGATCAAAGGCCTCTGTAAAAAAAAAGGGCTACTAGCTGATGCCAACGAGCTATTGAAGAAAATGGTAGATGATGGATGTCCTCCAAATGAGTACACCTACAATATAATTATTAGGGGATTTCTTCATGGTAATGATATCAGCAAGTCTTTGGAGCTTGTGAGCGTTATGACCACCAACGGGTTTGCAGCTGATGCTCACACTACTTCGGTATTTCTGGACTTACTCATTGATCCCAGAGTTAGCAAAGAAAACAAGGCATTGCTTTAAAAGTTTTTCGAGAAATGAGTAAGTCCTTTGTAGACGCAGAAGTTTTCATAGTTAGTCTTACGTGTGTTTATCAATTTTCAAAGCGGAAGCCAATTTATGGAGGCAGGGATCTTCATTTTGTTTGCTTGCATTCCTCATGTACTTTCCTACATTTCCCCACCTTTAAGTGTACATGTATTTCCCTAATTTATATGCATTGTAAAATTGGAATTTGTTGTAACTCACAAACCAAAATTGATTGAAAAACTTTTTGTGCTAAGAACTACTCCGTCTGTTCCTACTTGTTCTTTCTCTTTTGACATTTTTTCTCTTTCAGTTTGATTCTAAACAGGAAGAACAAATAGGAAAGGAGGTAGTATGAATATACATTCTAGAGCTGGTTGGCATTAATTTGATGCTTAAAATTTATATGAGTACAAGGATTGCTGCATTCTCTCTCTACTCCATGTTATATATTCGTGTACTAGAATATACTTATTGTTTGTGCTATGTTCTTGATTGATTTTGTTCAAGCTACATGGCATGAACCTGTTATTGACAGTGGAAATGCATCTAATGTTTTGTTTGGCAATGTTAGCTCCGAGTTAATGATAATACTGGAAATTGAGTCCTTGTCGCGGGTGGAAATATTTTTAATCACTTCCTATTTTTTTTTCCCGAACTCGTTGTTGATCTTTTCTATCTATATGTTTGTATGAAGTGATCCTTCATACATTCTTCTTCTTTGGTTTGGATTTGATTAGATTCAATTTTGAGTTACATAGATTAAAAATATGAGGCTTACTTGGGATTCAGGAAAATATGGCGTTGGATAGGGCAAAGTGGAAGAAGAGCATCTATGTGGACATGACCTTATATATATTCCTTTTGATTCCTTTTACTTCATTTCTTGTGGTTAACAAACATTTCTCCTCAAAGTGTTTTTATATATTCTCCTTTCCACGTGATTTTCTTCACGTTTGATTTTTTTTTCACCTTTTATGGAGATGTCTCAAATAAATCTGTATATCCTCATGTTTTAGATTTGTCTTTACATCAATTCTGTTTTTGGTTCCTTATGTTTTCCCTTTTCTTACTCCTCTCACCTTCACCTTCACTTTCTCATTTTTTTTTGTTTTACTCTTTTATCCTTTTATTATTGTTTCATTTGTCCAAGAACGAGTTCTTATGATGATTCATATTAGCTGATCGGAATTTTTTTGGGAATAAGGCTTTGTTGCAGTTAATTTGATTAGAAATGTGGTTTTACCATCTCAATTGAAGTATAATGGATGTTTCATTGCATGAAGGATTTAATCCTATGTCTAATTGCGTGGATCAGCTGGATTCGAACCTAATCGCACAATTAATAGACATTGTGGTAGCATATCTTTATTAATTGAGCATCAAAAGGTAGTAGGTACAAGATTGCCTCATGGTTGATTTATCTTATCACTGTTGATTTAACTGTCACTTGTTTAAGGTAAAATTTAGCGAGCTAACCAATGATCTTCATTTACAATACTTGATTTTGTATGAGTATTGACCGTGGTCTTATTTCACAACTTGCTCCTATTGAGAAAGCTAACTCTCTCTTCTATGATTCTTTGTTCAGAATCAACTAGGTGTAACCTTTTGCTAGCCTACATATCCTCATACTGTCCAAATTTTCTCTTTCATTTGTTACATACTCTTTCTATGCAGCAAATTAACTGTTGTTTAACATACAAGTAGTTAATAATGTTCAATAGCAATTCATGCCTACATGCATTGCATGATAAGGTTCCATTGGTAAAATATTGTGTTACTTCAACACCTTTGTTTACCTTAGGTGTCGTGTCGTGTCCGACATGATAAGACACTTGGATAAACCAGAAACATGACATTTTTCTACAAAATGGCAGAGCCTGACGCCGGAACACCCGAATCCGAGTAGACACTCTATCCGTGTGAGAAAATGAATGTGTGCATATGCAAGTTGACATTCAGCATGTAATAAATTGTCCCTACTGACATTTTTAGTTCAGACTCCTACTATTGCACAACATATAAAGAAACTCAATTACCCTACTACCTCTTTTCAGGCCCACCAGCTCCGCTGTTGATAGACGGGGGCAGGGGCCATAACCTCTGGTTCGGCCTTGGCAATTCCAGGAAGGTCTAACATTCCAAGAGCAGCAGCATGTTAATGGTCTCTGGATTAACAGGAATTAACTCAACCTTGTTAGCAGACTCAGAAGTCAGCAAGCAGAATTTTGCAGAAATTCCTCGAACAGGGAGGGCCCTTCTGAATTCTCTTTTGAGATGAGTGAAAAAAACCAGCAATCTTGTTGCGATAACGCTTGGAAGAAATGATTGTAACCTTCTCCAGGATCTTTTGTTGATGTGGAAATCCAACGTCATTGAAGAATAACGCTTCTCGATGACTTGGCAAAAGACTACTTCACAGCGTTTCAGTAGCTTAAAAAGAATACACCTATTCTTATGCCTGGACTATTCAAGATTACATCGAGCATAGTACATTTGAAATGTAGCTGGCTGCTCTGTTTTGCTGAAACTTCAGGTTGAACTTTCTCTTTGCTTCATGTTTCAGAGGTTCTTGCATTTAGCTTGTATAATTTGATGCAGACATTTGGTTTATGTTTAATTTGTTGCAGGAGTAGTTGAATTAGCTCCTGTATATTCAAGACTGGTAAATTACATTGCACACAAGGTTGAAGTTGTCTGCATTGTTAAGAAGGTTAAATTGGATTTGGTCGCACAAGTGGCAATCACTGGCCTTTGAAACACAAAGCTTTAGTACTGATATAGCGCGATGGAAAAGGTTTTCCAGTATAAATATACCGAAGTTATGTAAAATAGTGTTGCAGGTTATTGGTAATGGTCTGCCTCTAGAGCAATAATGGTGCTGGACTGCTGGTGACCACGCTAGAGATGTGCTAGCGTAACAGAGAGAGTTCAATTTTAACTTCTGCAGGAAACCCTGTACGCTCTGCAGGTGGACTTGTGTCCTCAGGGTTAATTTTAAGGATAAGTCTCAATATCTCTGTGCTGAAGTCGCTTAGCAGTGGCATGATAGTATGTGATCGAATTATAACAAATACTTCTGTCAAATATTTACACTTTACAGTGTTTTTCTGCTTATTTTATTGGCAGTTCTTCTAGTGTTTTTCCTTCTCCTTTTCCCAAGCTACTTTCACTGAGCTCGTTGTGTTCTTCTGTTCAGGATTCTGGACTGTAATGAATAATGCTGGTTTAGACCTGGGATGTGCAGCATGTACTGTTAAAACTGGACATATTTTAATAGTTTTGCCAATTTGGAAGACAAGGAGTTTCATGTAATGTGGTGTATCCTGATTCCGGAGACTGGAGAAATTACTTCAAATATTGAATTCAGAAAGTTCCGGTTGATTATCAAAGTGAGACTTGTAGATTTTCAGTCAAACAGTCTAGTGTTTTCATTTTTCTCAAATGTATTGAACTAGATGTGTAATAAGACTTAGCACCAGCAAATTCTTGTTTCTTTTCTTAAGGTAAATTTACTTCATCTTATATTTGTTGTTCTGGGATATTGATGCAGGAATATACTAATATTACCATTATGCTATTTTCCTTCCGCTTTTACTACAACACATGATATTGGAAGCAAAGCTCTTGTTCATTTCTATTTAAAAAGAAGAGTTCCTAAGCAAGTACGTGTGTCGTGTGCTTATGTGATGCTTCTTTCATGTACTAAAAACATATATTTTATCTACTCAACCAAAAAAATACTTTAATAACGATAAATATACTTATTATATAGTTTGAATTCAAGATCAACAAAAAAGTTAGTTTTGAAGTCATTACCAATTTAATGGTCTTAATCACGCTTTAAGACTAAACTCAAATACATCTAGCTTGGGATAGATGGATGTTTTTTTTTGTTTTTTTCCTTCATTCTTTTTTTTTTTTTTTGGTACATAAGAAAAGTTAGGATACCCTTCTTTCAAGGGAGATTCCTAATGAATCTATAAGAACAATTTTATTTGACGAAGGTTCTGTTCAAACATCCACGTCAATCGATGTGACTTTTTGTTTATAGTAGATCTGCTACCCGATTAGCTTCCTCAAATATATGCTTAATAGTGTAGAATTTAAACTAATGAGGCAGTTGATGAATGTTGTCAATAAGTGCTTGGATAGTCCAAGGGCAAGTGTAATGCCCTTGCAGCACTCTTGAAACTACTTGATTGTCTCCTTCGATATATAGATCTTGAATATGCCAATGAATAGCAAGTATAAGTCCATTTCTTAATCCCCATGCTTCAGCAACAAGAGTTGAGGTTTGGCCAAATCGACAAGCTTGTGCGACCACAAGAAGGCCAGCGGAGTTGTGAACGGCAACAACGGCAGCAGTTGATGAGCCAATAACAGAACCATCGAAGTTTAGCTGGAAACATCCAGAGGAGGAAGCTGCCAGCTAACTGCAATGTAAGTAAAGAACCTGCAACAAGGAAGTGAAGAGATAGTAGAAGAAAAATCCATCATAGTTCGAGTAGTCCATTCCAAATAGTTTATATTAATAATACTACATGATATTCAAAAGAGACATTGGACATCATCGATACCACAAACTAGTTTATCAACCTAATCGTACCATTTTCTTCGACCTATCAAATTCATTTGGTCAACCAAACAATCACCTAAATATATAAATTTCAGTCTTAAATTCATAAGAGTATCATCCACGTCAGTTCAGTTGCCAATTTGCCATAGGAATCTCCACGTCAGTTTAGAGTCATCACCCACACGGCCACACGGCCACACCAACTGCATAAAAGAATCCTTTTTTTAGCAATCTGATGAATATCTTTTTGTGCTTTTTTTTTTTTTTACTCCATTCCAAAATTTCCAATCTGATAAAAAATACCCATAATCACAAGCAAGATCCTTTTTCAAAACCCATCAATTTGTTCTACAAAATTAAAATCGTGGGTATCGAAAGTTGCCATTGAAGATGTCGTTACAAAGAATTTTACGAGAAAAATGTATGCAGAAATGCAGAAATCATTATTCTCTCTCCTCTGGATTTACCACTCTTTCTTCTTCATCATCATCAACATCTTTGGAACCTCCGAAACTCCCTGAATTTGATTATCAGCCTAAACCTTATAAAGGGCAATTAGCTGATGATGTTTTGCAGAAGCGCAAAAAATTTCTGGGTCCTTCACTTTTTCACTACTATCAAAAGCCAGTAAGCAAATACCCTTTAATTATCTTGCTTAATTTTCGTTAATTTTGTTCTGATTTCATGTTCAATTTTGTGGGTTTTTTACTGTTCATTAAAGTCTTCGACTTTTTTATAATGTTGGTGTACAGTAGATTTAAGGGTAGATGTTGTTGATGGTCTTATTGAAGATAAACAAATTAGAATAGTCACGTTGATTGTGTTAATTTGAACTAGTAATGTGACAACTAAATTCGGACTTTATATAGTGGTACGTCCGTT
Organism: Beta vulgaris subsp. vulgaris; assembly: GCF_026745355.1. NCBI lineage: Eukaryota > Viridiplantae > Streptophyta > Magnoliopsida > Caryophyllales > Amaranthaceae > Beta > Beta vulgaris. Next base: position 59,031,453 of record NC_079205.1, on the reverse strand, counting down.
TCTTATTACATGCAAATGACACATGAACCATTACTTATTAGTAGTTAATTATTCGTCGAGAAAGAGAAATGTCGCAAATATTATGAAATATTCCAAAGAGGAATATGTTGCAAGTATTAAAGAAACAAAGGTAGTATTATATAATTGCACTATTACACTTGATATACAAAGAGTATCTGTTATTACGATAGATAGTGAAAATGAGTGTGTTAGTTCCACTGTAGATAGGTAACAGTTTACTCAATAAGTTTGACCTCTTAATTGTTGAAGCTAACATGAATCATTGATGTCATCATACCTTTAAATTGGTCTTTGAATCTATGCTATTGTTTGTTCAGCTTAATATTGTGGAGGGAAAGATGCAATATTTGTTTGATGATACGGGTAGACGCTATCTTGATGCATTTGCTGGAATTGTTACTGTGTCTTGTGGACATTGCCACCCTGATGTTTTGGATGCTGTGATAGAGCAAAGTAAACTTCTTCAGCATGCAACGACCATATACTTGCATCATGCCATAGCTGATTTTGCAGAGGCGTTGGCGTCGAAAATGCCTGGGAATCTAAAGGTTGCTCCTCTTAGTATATATTGCCTTGCTTTGGCCATTGTGAAATTATGTTTATCATTGTGTTTTGACATGTCTGACTAAGCTGTCTTTACTTCCCCTTCCTATTCCTCGCACACTAGGTGGTTATTTGGTTGTTAGTTATCAGTTGTTACAGATGTTTTTTACCAACTTACGTAACATTTTTATTCATAGTTTTACAAGTGAACTTGCTTTTAGTTCTTTTTCTCGAAATCAATGTTGAAATGCTATGTTTTAGTATATGCCAAAAAAATTATCAGCTTAACAATTTATTCATGGCTCATGAACATTCTTACAAAAAAACAAAAATGTTGATGGATTCAGGAACATTCTTACAAAATTTGTGGCTTAGGAAACATATCTAATAGGAAACCTATTAGTTTATGTTTCTCCATAGTTGTGTGTGGCTTGGGAAACTTTTCCATGACGGCATACTTTATTGGATTAACTTGATTTTGAGTTTACATGTTTCGGGTAAGTTTTATATTTCTACCTTAGTTTCTCTGCTTTCTCATATGTAAAGGAATCAAAGCAATGTTTTTTCCATTTCCTTGTTCTTTGATCTAACATAGATTCTACATGATCCCCTTTACATGTCTAAATATCATCTTCCCCTTTTTTGTGGCTCATCAAAGTCAGCTTCTTATGCAGGTTGTTTATTTTGTCAATTCTGGGACAGAAGCAAATGAATTGGCCATGCTGATGGCAAAGCTTTATACTGGTAATCATGGTATAATTTCATTGAGAAATGCATACCATGGTGGAAGTGGTGGTGCACTTGGATTGACAGCTTTAAATACATGGAAATACTCATTACCACAGGTTCCTCTCTATGATGATCTTAAAAGTGACTTTTCATAGTTACTGCTGCAATAGGTGGTTTCTTAGTTGGACATGATAGAATGAAAATCTGCTAAGTATTGACTGGATAATATTTGACCATACAGCTAAGTTCCTGCAACAAGCCGACAATGGCTGTGTGATTGCAATCTTGTCCCGCTCCTTGCCTTCTTTGTCCATATTTTGACTCATGTCAAAGACATCATTGCTATAATTCCATGTATATATTTCCTGGTTATCTTGGACCTAGAGTTCATTGTTTTGAAAATATGAGCTCTCCAGCTTAAAATTGAACAAAAGATTTATTTTTGAAACTTTTTAGGCTAGTACGTGATAATTTAGTTTACAGACTCGCTTTCTTTTTTATTTTTGCTTATGATTAATCTAGTTGTATGACCTTGAGGTTCTAAGTTGGACTGAGACATATCTCTAGATGGTAAAATGGTTATAGATTTTAAAAGTGGGTTCACTTTGCAATAGCAGATTATCAGCTATCACCAATAAAAGAATAGACTGCAGAAGGTCATGGATCTGCAGAATTTCTAAAGGAAAATAGAAAACACAGTCATGACAAAGGTCACTATGCACAGTGCAAAGCCAGATTAGAGACTCCTGTGTAAAGAATCTAGGTTGGGTCTAGTAAAAGCTGAAAGAATGGAATACTTTTGTCACGTCTTTATGTTTGTTATATCTTAGTGACTGGAAGAAAATAAGAAAGAAGCTGACAGAAAAGCAAAATGCGGGTGTCAAAGGTAGGCGTATCTAGCAATCAAACTAAGGGAACTATTGCACGGACTAAATTTTTATGCATTGCTTTGTTATACCTTGTCTGTTTTCCTACCTACCTGTCCTCGTGCTATCAGAGTTTGCTTTCCCATTTGTTAATAGAGTCTTTCTTTTTTTTGTAACGCGGCAGTAGTTGTTGTTTTATGTAACTTAAGTGAATAATATTCAGTAGGAACTTCGTGAATTTTCATTCTATGATAAGGCAAGTTTGGTAAAGTATGTTCAGTTGAAGAGAAACTGAAAGTGTGTGTGCATATGCAGGGTGACATTCATCACGTGATAAATCCAGATCCCTACCGTGGCATTTTTGGTTCAGATGCATATTCTTATGCTAGGGATGTTCAAGATCACATCGATTTTGGCACATCTGGGAAAATAGCTGGATTCTTTGCTGAAACAATTCAGGTTTATATTTCTCTTTCTTTCATAGTTAAAAAGTTCTTGCTTTGAGCTAGCACTTCCTGCTTTTCTTAATACCTACAACATCGTTAGATGATGCATCAAACATGTCTTTGTATTAAAAAAATTGCCAAAAAGAGATATGTTGCAAGTGTTATTAAACATCCTAAAAAGGAATATTTTGCAAGTATTAAGATGCGTAGGGAGTATAATTTAATGTGTACGATTGATTTATATTTAGGGTGTCGGAGGAGCAGTTGAATTAGCTCCTGGATATTTGAAACAAGTGTATGACATGGTACGTAAAGCTGGAGGAGTGTGCATTGCTGATGAAGTTCAAACTGGATTTGGTCGCACAGGGAGCAATTATTGGGGATTTGAGACACAAGGCGTCATTCCTGATATAGTGACAATGGCAAAGGTCTTTCAGTCTTCTAAAGCTGCTACTTCTAAAAATTCACCAAAAATGTGGCTAGTTCTCTTCTCTTGTTTGAACTGCTGCTGGATTTATCTTTTGATTTGATCAATTACATGTAACACAACATTACAGGGAATCGGTAATGGCCTACCTCTAGGAGCGGTGGTGACCACGCCTGAGATTGCTAGTGTAATGGCTCAGAAAATTCAATTCAACACTTTTGGGGGAAACCCTGTGTGCTCTGCAGGTGGACTTGCAGTCCTGAGGGTAATTGATAAGGAGAAGCGTCAACAACACTGTGCTGAAGTTGGTTCGCACTTGATTGATCGTTTGAAGCTTCTGCAACAGAAGCATGATAGTATGTGTTTCTATTATAATATATATGAAAGATTCATGGTGGAAATTTGTATACCAGGATCCCATTAACTTCATACTGTGTTCGTGAAAATTTTGTTTTCAGTAATTGGAGATGTGAGGGGAAGAGGTTTGATGCTGGGGATTGAATTGGTCACTGACCGTAAAGAGAAAACTCCTGCCAAGGCAGAAACTGGAGTGCTGTTTGAGAAACTTAGAGGTAATTGGACTCCTCACTTCATGTAGCTAGCATATGATTTATTAGCTTCCTGCATATGATTCCATGTTTCTATACTGATGCTTGCCAATGCGTTTTTCTGTGAAGAGCTCGGCATTCTTGTTGGCAAAGGTGGTCTGCATGGAAATGTTTTCCGATTAAAGCCTCCAATGTGCTTCAACAAAGATGATGCAGATTTTCTTGTTGATGCTTTGGACTATTCCATGTCAAAGTTGTAGAAGGCAGCTTGATTTCGCTTCCATGAAGCAGGATCGAACAGTAATCCGATTTATGTCCCACTGATGGTATACGTCATATTGGGATTTTAGATGCCAATATGCCGCAGCTGAAAGCTTATATCATATCCTTGATCTTGTAGCTCTTTCATGAAGCGGGAACCTAGATGAGGCTCATACTTGGATGCATCCTCTTGGGCTGTGCTTCAAATCTGAATAGGTGTCAAGTAGTCTTCAGCTTCATGGATTTTACTTTTAACATAGCGGCAGATGCATCATATCATATGTAATTAATTGCTCGAATTTGCTGTTCTCATCACATTCTATCCGTGCTTTCAGTCAGACTAAGCTAATTTGATGTGATTTATCTGTCAAAAAATTTTATTCTCTTTTATTTAATAGTAGTTCAGTTTGTGTATATAACCTGGTCATATGTAGTAATGTAGAGATCTAAAAGGTGGTGCTTCAATTCTGAAATAAAAATAATAACATATTTATTTACAACTGACTCGGTGTAGAGAAGAGAGAATGGAGAATAATTGGTGAAAGAGCATTAATTGATACATTTTGGTTGAATAAACAATGGAAAAAAAACAAAATTCAAGAAGCAAATAAATAATGGGATACGGTTGTCTAGATAAATTACGGAAAAATGTGGAACTAAATATGAAAATGGGAACTATATTTTGGGGGACCCAAAATGAAAATGAAAACTATATTTTGAGATGGAGGGAGTAATTGTTTAGTGTATGATTAGCTCACCTTGACCCCTTGTGTTGTTTGTTGCTTGTATAGTTGTATGTACTTGTTGTCAAAAAAAATAATTAAAAACAATAATGCATCATGCGTGATCAAAATAAACAATTAGTTGGTTGAAAAAAGTGAGTTTTCTTCTTCTCAAATACTACTTCCTCCGTCCCAGAATAAAGTTTCCATTTCTGTTTGCACAGTTTCCAAAACGTATCTTTGACTTATTATATCTTCTATTTCGAATTAGTAAAACATATAAAAAAATTAATATTATGAATATACACGTTGAGACGAATTCAACAAGACCCCGCATAAATATGTTTTCTTGTATACATTAATGAGAATATTTGGTCAAAGATTTTAAATTTTGACTCCCAAAATAGAAACGGGAACTACTCCCTCCGTCCCAAAATATAGTTCTCGTTTCTATTTTGGGATTCAAATTTTAAAAACTTTGACCAAATATTCTTATTAATGTATACAAAAAAATATATTCATGAGGGGTCTTGTTAGATTCGTCTCAATGTATAAATTCGTAATAACAACTTTTTATATTTTTAATACTAAGAAATAGAAGATATTGTAGATCAAAGGTAGGTCTTGGAGACTGTGCAAAATAAAACGGGAACTATATTTTGGAACGAGTACATGATTGGTGATTGCTAAGTGCTAAGGGACCACCAATGCACCAATAATATAAATTCCCTCATTCAACTACCTTCTCATCCTGTATTCCTGTCCAACTAAATAAACCAAAACAAAATGTCCCAACTAAAACAACGACTTCCATCAACCTCCATCAAACAACCATCTTCCACCTCTAACTCCGATCATCAAACCAGCAACAACACAATCTCCGACGATCGAAAACCCGAACCACCGCTGCAACCATCAATCACTCAACGAGCCTTAACAAGCACAGCTAATTTAGCAAACTTACTACCAACAGGAACACTCTTAGCCTTCCAACTTCTAACACCAATCTTCACCAACCACGGACAATGCGACATCACAACTCGATCATTAACCACCCTTCTCCTCGCACTCCTCGGCATCTCATGCTTTCTCGCCTCGTTCACCGATAGCTTTCGTGCCCCAGATGGCCGAGTCTACTATGGTTTTGCTACCTTGAAAGGAATATGGTTGTTCGACTACTACACGGACACAGTCGAGGTTGATCTAGCTAAGTATAAGCTTAGGTTCATTGATTGTGTTCATGCTGTTTTGTCTATAATAGTGTTTGGAGTTGTGAGTTTAAGAGATAAAAATGTTGTCAACTGTTTTTACCCAAAACCTACACAGGAAGTTCAGGAAGTTCTTGATATATTGCCACTTGGTGTGGGTGTTATTTGTAGTTTGCTCTTTGTTGCTTTTCCTACTAGAAGACATGGTATTGGTTACCCTGTAACTAATGCTACTAAATTTATGTCTTAGATCATTTTTATTTGTTCATGAATGTGGATCATGACCCCCCATGTATGTTCGTTAGTATACTATATTATTCTTCATTCTTGTAATTTCCTATTATTGAAATTCAGTATTGACTTTTGATCTCAAATAAATTATATTGCAGTGTTCATTTGTAATCTGGGAAAATTGGCCTCATCTAAGTGGTTTAATTTCTTTTCTGTCTTACCTATAAATATACTCCATGTTTGTTAGAAGAGACATCGGGAATCATCACCTGCTTACGCCTTATCTTATGGCTGCTACCAAGACTCCGTCAAAAATTTGCTCTACAAGTGATGCTATCAACCATAATTTTTTTGGAAAATTTGTTAAAAACAACCTTTTAAAATAAATCTGGCAAAAGAAAACCTTAAGAAGAAATTTTTTGCGAGAAATAAACGCGACCAATTTTCCGGTATTGACCAAGTATTTTTCAACGTTGACTCGTTAAAACCAAACATGTGCAGGACACGTGAACTACATATCTTATGTTTCGAACACTTTTTTTTCTCTATTTTTTGACATTGACCAAATATTTTCCGACGTTGAATTCATCAGTATAGGAAGGAAAATAAGGTTCAAACATAAGAAATGTAGACAACGTGCCTTACTGCGTTGCCATGTTTAATTTTAGTGAATCGAAGTCGAAAAATACTTGGTCAAAGCATAGAAATGATTCAATGTTGTTTCTCGAAAAAAAAAATTTAAGGTCTTATCTTGCCAATTATTTTTAAAAAAGTTATTTATCGCAAAAACTTATATTTAAAGTCTTATCGTCCCTAATTTTTTTGGAAATCTAGCTCAAATCTACTGGGAGATGGTTGCCTGATGGAGGTTGATTGGTCAAGTGTGGCTGCTAACACACACTCCTCCAACAACTTTTAGGCAGCCCTGTATGAGGGACCCCAACAATGCTTCTTTGATGCCTTATGCCCGTTTCATCAAACATCAATCGACATTCTTCATGCGAAATCTTAATTTCTCTATCAACTCTTATGTGCTTGACCTTCACATTGAATTGATTTTTCAACAAAATTCAGAGAAGCAACCAAAATGTCTTTCACTTGTTCCTTATTGGATATAAAATATGTGCCCAAGTTCTCCTATTGTAGGCATCTAAACCGTCTCTATAGTAAAAAATGACCAGTGCATAGTTTGATGCCATAAAGTTTTCGTATGTAACAAAAGAATTGCTAAATTTTATTATTAAGAAGTAAATTCTGCAAATTGCTCTATAAGTTCTTTCATTACGTGTGACTATCATGGTATTTCATCTTTCAAGAGAAAGATTATTGTAGACATGGAATCTCTTGAGCTTGGAATGTATTTAGAAGATCTGGAGGACGACTACATTGGTTCCGATTTTGAAGCGAGCAAAATAAGAGTCTCGTTTTGTGAGATTTAGGTGAGAACGACTGAACGACATATTGATTCTCATATAGCTACCCACAAGTAAGCTGACATACTTTATAACAATGTTAATCAAAGTTAAATCACGTGCTTAACGATGTAAGAACTAAATTTTAGACCCTAAACTATTAGAAAACTTCTTGTTTGGCAAATACCTTAGACAATAGCGAGATACTGCCATTCTTTCAATTAAAATATTAAAAAAAATGACAAATGAGTAAACACCTTAGACATGGAGCACGGTGAGAGACTTCCTCCTTGTTAGCTTCGACAATGGCGAGATACGGCCATCCTTTCTTGTTAACGTTGCTATTTCTCAACTTCCACAACTCGATCTCCCTACCACATCAATTTTTATTAATCTGGAAAAAAGTCTCATATGTCTTACCACCTACTAAATTAAACCCGTAAAAGTTTTTATTTTTTTACATCAATAAGATCTCAAAAACCCAATTTCCATATTGATTACAAAAAAAAATGAAAAACCCATCATGAAATTCTTAAAATCAATCAAATTTGTAGTACAAAAAGATGATGGAGCCTAGCAGCCATTGAGATTTGATACTGGTAGATAATCAGAAGAGAGAGAAAAAAGGTGCGACTTATAAGAAATATCATTTTGATCGTCCCTTATATTGAAGTGATTATCCTAAGATGATTCTTCATGATTTGACCGTGGATAGAAATATTTTAATCCCTTGATTAAATCACTTTAGGCGTGATTGGAGGATGGAATTGTTAATGCTACTATTATGCCATCAAAATATCAATCAGCCTTTATATCTTTCATACGATTTTTTTTAAGAAATTTGAATAATAAGATTAAATAGTAATTCAAAATTCGGAATCATAATTGATTGACAATTAACATTCACATAACATCCCCATCAAAAAAAACATTCACATAGCATCCAAACAACAGACATTAGGGGATAGAGGAAATACCGAGTAGCTAAATAACAAAAATACCCAATATGAGCAACTACCTCCCCATACGGCCATACCGAGTATGGGGGTATACTTTCTCAGTAGGCGAGTACTAACATATTGAAAAATATCGTGCATTTCAACGTTTTACGGAAAACGCAATTTAGTAACCCGAAAAGCAAAAGAATCACCTCAGTCCATCCTCCTCTATTCGTACCAGTAACTCAGTAAGGCAGTAACCACTGAAGGCGGCTGAAAATCTAATGTCGAACGACTGCGAGAAGATGAAGGTAGAAGAAGAAGAAGACGAACAAATTGTAACTCCATGGGAAGTATCTGCAAAAGAAGGTGGCAAAATCGATTACGATAAACTTATCGATCAATTTGGTTGTCAACGTCTTGATTCTGCTCTTATTCAACGCTTTGAACGTCTAACGCGTCGTCCTGCTCACGTCTTCCTTCGTCGCGGTGTCTTCTTTGCTCATCGGTCTTTTTTCTCTCTCCTCTTTTTTTTGTTTGCTTGTTGTTCAATTTTACTCTTGAATTCTCTGATTTTGTTTGTTTTGGTGTTGAATTTTGTAGTGATTTGAGTGAGATACTTGATGCGTATGAAAGAGGTGATAAGTTTTACTTGTATACTGGTCGAGGACCTTCTTCTGAAGCGTTGCATTTAGGGCATTTGGTCCCTTTCATGTTCACCAAGTACTATTTTTGTTTACTCTCTCTTTATCTTTCTGGTATATTTTTGTGCTTTAATGTTAAAATTGGTTGTTTTTCTGATTAATTGCATTTTCTTACTTCATGTTGCTGCTCTGAGAAGTAGAAGAATTGGTTGAATTTGAACTATCTGGCGGTGATTTTTGTTTAGGTTTTTGTATCTTTTTGTGCTTATAAATTAAAATTGGTTGTTTTGTGATTAATTGCATTTTTCTTACTCCAAGTTGCTGCTCTGAGAAATAGAAGAATTGGTTGAATTTGAACTTTATGGTGGTGATTTTTGGTTAGGTTTGTGGGCTGATAGTGCGAATTTATTGCTGCATTGTTGTGTGACCTGCTATAAGAAGGAAATGAAGTAGCTTATCGCCTTGTGATATAGATGGGCATCCTATTATCGTGTTTGTTGCGAAAATTGTTGCTCAATCAGGGTTCTTTTTAAGATATTGTGCCAAAATAAACCATTACTGATTACCCTCCTTCAACTTGTTATTTCTTAGTATACATTTCCCTAATGCCAGTAGGTAGTTTTCCCTTGATTCAGAGTAATATCAAGAGTGATATGGGAAAGTACAAAATTTGTAAATAGCAACCTGTTATTCTGGGATTACCTACCCCTGGAAATGCAGCGTATTGTTGAGGGGAGTTTGTGAAGGTTGTCGTCTCTTCTTTTCTTTTGGGATGGACTTTTCCATTTCCGTCGCGAAGAGGCAGGGATATGCGTCTTTAGGAGGATGAGAGTAAGAAAGCTCATGGCTTTTTCTCAAATTAGAGTTCTGCTAATTTGCAAATCAGCTTCTTTTATTTGACCTGGTAGTATGGACTTCAGTAGAAAGTTTGTAGTGAACTTTGGGATGTTGGTGCAACTTGTGCATAACCTATTTGTTGGTGTAGGTTTTTCATCTGCTTATGCCAAACTGATTTAGCTTTAGAGTTGCCTTAAAATTCAAATCTTCTGTTTGCGGCTAGCTCAATGGGTAAGGAAATAGAAGACTTCTATTTTCCATGTTATCTAATTGTTGATTTTTGCACTCTAAAAAATTTATACAAGTGTTGAACTATATGGCTTAAGGCTTAAGCAACCTGAATCTGCAAGGTGTTTCTTGATTCCTAGAACCAACTTTGTTCAATCGTTTTCCTGTTCGCTTATCATGTTGTCTCTTTTCTGAAAACTGTCCTTACTGACATTTAAAGCATGTAGGTACCTCCAGGATGCTTTTAAGGTACCCTTGGTGATTCAGTTAACTGATGATGAGAAAAGCATGTGGAAGAACTTGTCTGTGGAGGAGAGCATTAGACTTGCACGTGAGAATGCTAAGGATATCATTGCCTGTGGATTTGACGTGTCCAGAACCTTCATCTTCACTGACTTCAACTATGTTGGTGGGTGAGTATAATATATCACAAGTAATATTGATTGTTGGGCATAGTTGCAAGTAACATATGTACCTATTGCACTTCAATTGATGTAGTCCTCGTGAGGGGACTTTCTCATTGAAACCAATGTATATCTAGAAATCTCATGCTGTGTATTGAAGTAATGTTGTGAATTAAGTGTTGTTTGTGAAGACTACTTACACAGCATTAAACTTCTTTTACAGAAAGTTCTTCCAGAACATGATCAAGGTTGCCAAGTGTGTGACACTGAACAAGGTAATTGTTTTGATAAAGCATGGGATGTAGTCTGATGATGCTATCCTTATTGCTCTTTTGATCTTTGTTATTAATACATGAGTTGATTTTTGCAGGTTTTTGGTATATTTGGTTTTACTAATGAAGACCACATTGGCAAAATATTTTTTCCGGCAACTGAGGTACTATATGGTGTACATTTAAGTCTTGGTTATTTAAGCTTGAGCCAAAAGTTTATTGATTGTAATGATCGACTTAATGCTCCGCCCCCTTTATTGTCACGTCATTGTCAGTGTTATCCAATTTTGTGGGACTAACATGAATGCAAATTAGAATCTCGGAGTGAAACGAGTTAATTTATATTGTCTCCTTATATCTGTTTCTTTATAAAATTTCAGTAGAGTTTTTTATTTCTATTGTAATCTCTGCGTGCTAAGTACTTTGCTAATCTAATCTTCTGGTGTGATACATTATTGTGGGTGCAGGCAGCTCCTGCCTTTTCCAGCTCATTTCCTCACTTATTTTCTGGCCAAGAAAATATTCGTTGTTTGATTCCTTGTGCTATTGACCAGGTTGGGTCTTTTTTCGGTCATACTTTCCTTTGCTTGGTTGCTTCATTTAAATCTTTTGTCTAGTCAATTATTGACTAAAAATCCCAGCATGATGTGAGTTTTAAGTTTGATTTTATGTTCTCGCCACATAATTCCCTTATGATTTTGGGTGATGGCATTATGTACTCATAGCATTTTCAACTGTTCATTCTTTCGTCTGCTGAACTCCATCCTCCTATCCCTGCCAAGCGTGGTTAAATAGGGCTGAGAGTTAGCTGCGATTGCTGCTTGTAACCTTCGAAATTGAATGTATGGCTTTTTACGTGAGACCTGAAGAATGTCAAGCCCAGGTCTCCAGTGCCTTGTGCTCCCAAAGGGGTACTGTTGCTGTGTATTCTAAAGCTACCAGGTCTAGTTTCTGGCTTGAAATATTATCAACTGTTGCATACGAGTTACTTAAGTCGGGCCTTCAAAGTATGCATTGTTGTCATTCTGCTGCTAATACAAGTTAATCTGCTCTATTATCCTTTTTGCCATATCTCAGGATCCTTACTTCAGAATGGCAAGAGATGTTGCTCCTCGGATCGGATACCAAAAACCTGCTTTAATCGAGTCTTCCTTCTTCCCTGCACTTCAGGTGTGTTTGGATTGTACTGATTAGCACAGTATATGAACCCATTGTGTCTCTTTTTGAGAAGGTAATAATCATGTTCAGGGTTTTCCTATTTTTTTTTTTTTTTGGGGGGGGGGATCTGAGGTTTCAATTTCCAAGCTACTAAATTCGTGAAATCATATTGTAGGAAGCATTGTGAGTTAGTGTCTCTTTTCATGAGCTTTTGGGAGAATGGTGGGTAATTCATAATTTTAGTGATAATGTTGTAAACTAGAGTGCTGGACTGCTTGGTCTGAGAAAAGAGTCAAGTTATTGTATATAGTATCCTTACTTTTCATACATGTACACCCTTTATTTTCTTTTCTTGCTGTTTTATGTTCTTGTTGGTCGCTTATGATGTAAGGTATAACTTCTGGATTTTGCAAAGGAACTTATAGATAGGTCAAACATAGTGGATGTTTGACTTTCAAGGAGAAATTGATCTTACTTCCTCAATTTAGGTTTATTAAATATAGTGAGTTTGATGCTTATTTATTGTAATAAGTTTGTTACATTAGAGTTAAGTATCATTATTATGCTGATGACTACCATTAGCTTACAATATGTTTGCTTATGTACATAAGAAACCTTTCATACCCTAGCATGTACTTCCTCTGTTTATTTCCCTCGCGTCGTATGGGAATGGAATTTCATGCTTGCCAATGCACAAATTTACCATTGATTAATCAACTACTAGCAAAGAGTATAAAAAGTTCATTTATCGAATTTATACATTGAAATAATTCCAACGTCTCATTTACTAATATTTGTTTTTTTATATCTTAGTTGAAAAATTCTAGTCAAAGCTAATACATGGATGGTGTAAAAGTATAAAATGATGCAATAGAAAGAAAAATTATGTCCTTTTTAGTCTCCCTTGGGAGAATGGTCTCCTAATATTACCCGTACCTATCGAAAAAGAAAGAAAGTGTCCTTTTTATCGACACCACTCATAGCCTGCCTTTTCATGTAATAAAATCTTTTCCTCGCTTTTGAATGTCCCCTTTTTATATCGTTGACCTGCCTGATCTATCTTGTGTTGAATATATGGAAGCTTCTACTTCTTTAAGCTCAATAGATTATTTTTTCTGCATCATCTTAAGAGCTTAAGGTACCAAATTTTGAATCCTTTCCTCTTCTCATTGTGTTTGCTTTTTTATCGATGGAAATGTTATGTTCAAAAAAGGTTACGCATGGCTTTCAAGTTGCATAAAAAACTTGTGTATGTGTTTTGCTGTGGCATTTCTAATATTCTGCGTGATTTTTCTGTTACTTGTCTACATGATGTTAGTTGTAGTGAAGACTTTTTGTATTGTATAGCATCTGAGGAACTATATGACTGGGATGACTCTTACAGGGTGAGGCTGGGAAAATGTCTGGAAGTGATCCTAATTCTGCCATATATGTGACGGATTCTGCAAAGGACATTAAGAACAAGGTTTGTAAAGTTTTTATCTGCCATCACGTTTTCAAATTTTCTTGAAAAGGGATTATCAGTGAGACACATTAACACCTTTTGCCTCGGAGATTGGCTAGATACTTCATAGGGGAATGAAAAAAGAGCCTTCAGAACTATTAATTGTGGATTCTTAGTTCTGCTTGGCTTTCTAGATCTCTTGAGGTTGCTACCATCTCAATTCCTGTATCTCCAGAATCTGGGCCAAAAAGGACTATTCTGTGTGGCTACCTTAATCTAGCCTGTAGTGAGCACTGGAATTTTTACTATTTTATTTGCTGGTTGTGACCTGCTTCCTTTATCTTACTGTTTTGGGTGTCATATGCGACACTTTTGCTGCTGCAGGTGAATCGATATGCTTTTTCTGGAGGGCAAGATTCTATAGAGAAGCACCGGAAGTATGGAGCCAATCTAGAGGTACTTGCTTTTCTTTTCAGTTTTCTGTTGTGCTTACTGGATTGGGGACAATGACACCTTGTGGCGGATGTTTTTATTAGTCCTTTGGGGGGACCATGATGTATTTGGAGATAAAATAAAGTTTCAGTTTGATGGAGATGATTTATCTTTGTAATCATATTTTTGACAGCTAGTCTTTGTCTGTATATATGTATTTTTTTGCTGTATTAATGTGCCATATGTCATGTACCATTCTTGCTATTAATGTTCCACATCCTTATGCTATTATGCTGAAGGACTCCGTGAAAGAGTATGTAGCTCAGTCTATCTCATTGCTGAAAGGAGATGATCTTCAATGTTTAGACAAAGTAAATTTGGCAAACCAGGTTTTGCTGTCTGTTGGTTTTCTTTTTCCCCCTGTCTTTGTGTGTTATTTCTCTGTACTGGTAGGTGTAACATTTTTTAACTAGATAATGTTTTGTGCAAGAATGATAATTTTTCTTTGTTCAAGTTTTAACAAATATATGATCTTGTTTTTTGTGGTTCATCAGGTAGACATACCGGTCAAGTATCTTGGCTTTTTCTTAGAGGATGATGCCGAGCTTGAGCACATTAGAACAGTAAGATAATAATCCTCTTGGTCCCTGTATTTTGATTCTCTTTCCAATTGAGACATCGCTTTTTTCCATTTCCTTTTTTTTGTGTCAAAATGCTAAGTTTTACTTGTCCAGGATTATGCTGCTGGGAGGATGCTGACAGGTGAGGTGAAGCAGCGGCTCATTGAAGTTTTGACTGTGATGGTTGAAAGACATCAACAAGCCCGGGCTGCAGTGACTGATGAGGTGAGCTTTTATCTAGAATGATTTACCTTCCACTTCAATTTGTATGGGATATTTCCTGCAATTTTGCTCTAAAAGCAGCACAATATCTCAGAAGCACTATGTTGCATTTGATGTTCTTGTTATGTTATGCACTTGTTAGAATTAGATTGATTTCCAAAAGCAGTTGTTGTGCATATACAACATACTGTTTGAATAGGTATTCTCTGCTTTCTATGATATTGTGAAAAGTCGCTTATAAGTCAGTGGCGGAGCCACATTGTAACAAGGGCTAGCACGCGCTACCCCTCATTTTAAGAAAAATGATTTTTCTATAAAAATAAATTTCTGAAAAGTGAACCAAAAGTCAGCCTTTTCTCTTCTCCTCTGTCCTCTTTCCGCGTCTCTCTCCCTCTACGGTCTGCCTTTTAATCTTCTCCTCTGTTCTCTTTCTGCATCTTTCTCTCTCTACACTCTACAGTCTCCTCCATTCCTCCCCATCTCTCTCTCTACAATCACCTCAGTCTCTCCATACGCCTGAACCACCAACAAAATTCAACTCTTTTGCCTTTTCGTTTGCACGCATCAAACCTCCATGGGCGGACATTACAAGACCACCATTAAAATTGAGAACGGTAGCTGAGAAGGGCAGCCATGGACGAACATAAATTCCTATGTTCAACACTGCAAATTTCTCTTCCAACCTACGCTTATCAAAATTCTCTGAATCTGATGAACTGGGTTCCTCTGAATTTGGATTTTCTAAAACGGGTTGGTCTTCTTATGACATACCAACTGATTTTGGGGTGAGATTGAAACCATTTGAGGTGTTTTGTAGAGGGAAAAATTTGTGGGTTTTAGAGGAAATAGTTGATGTTGTGAAGTGAGTTTTTGGTTCAGGTCCTTCTGCAAAAGAAGGTGAGGAAAGGTGGAATGAGAACGAAGGTTGTCAGCCTTGTGATGGCAGAAGCCATATTGTTTTAATGGTGGTTTTTCATTCTTACTGTTTCTTTCACTTCTTTTTCATCTAATTTTTGATTTATAATTTTGAGCCTTATATGATTTATAAATTTGGGATTTGTTTGATTTTATAAGTTTGTTATTGTTAATCTACAGTTGTAAAATGTTGATTTATGTGAGTTGCTGGTGCATCACGATTTTTGAATTAGATAGAATCATACAAATTGTAATGTTGTGAATTTGTGATTTGAGTTGTAAAGTTGTTTTTAGTATAATCAGAGTAAGAATACCCTAGTTCAATTGATTTGTTAATTCTTGTGTTATTGTATGAATAAATGTACTTCACAATCATAAAGAGAAAACAAAAGAGGGATATCTCAAATGTTTTCCTCCAACTCAACCAAGCCAATAGAATTTGGTGACGGTTTATTCTTAGATGCAAGTCTTGATGCAATTGTATACTATTACAAAATTTGATAACTCACCATGAATAATAGTAAAAAATATTATATACTATTTTGTCTTTGGTTGTATTTGGATTTTGAAGCATTTTGAATTTAGTACTTATTGGTTTTTTCGGCATTCGATGCTATTGTAAATTTATGCTACCCCTCATCCAAAATCCTGGATCCGCAGTTATAACCATAGCAATCACCACAAGATTGTCAGGTGTGCTATAGTAAAGTCCTTGCTAATTGCTTAGGGGATGGACTTCTACTCTCACATGAGACACTACTAGCAACTAGTAAGTGTGTGCATTCCTCACTCCTCAGACATACATGAGAAGAAAAAGAGTTGAAAAGGAAAAACATACTAGATATTACCTCTGTTTCTTAATACTTGCAAAATTTTCCTTTTTGGGATTTTTCATAATACTTGCGACATATCTCTTTTGGCCAAAAAATTTATACAAAGAAAGCCTTATATTATTGATATCACATAGGCCACGTATCGCTCTCTCCTCCTTGCCACTTTTATTAAGAAACGGAGGTTCTATATGACTATGGGGCATTTGGCTCATATAGTGGTATGAGTTTGGAATCAGGATTGAAACCAAAGTGGTATAGGTTTGGAACTTGATATCTAATACCATGTGTTTGGTTTTATTTGGGAGTGAATTTTTTTATTTTATTTGATACTTAGAGTTATTGGTATGAGTTATACCCACCTCACCTCTTGGGTTTCTAAACCCCATACCTTCTGGGCTTGAGGTATGAGTTTTATATCTATCAATTTATCAAACAAACACTAGGTATGGGTTTTACTCATTTTAAACCCATTCTTCATACTAGAATCATAAGAACCAAACGCTCCCTATATGGTATGAACTGGAAGATGGTTTGGAGGGAAAAATATAGATAGTGGTTGTTTGGTATACATGAAATTATGTAGGCAATAGAAATTCCCATGATTTTCAGATTTGGGTAATTGTTTGGTTGACAGAAAGTGGGAAAATGAGGACAATGAAATTCATGGGAATTTGAAACAGAAAATGTAGGAATTTATTTACCTCCCCTCCCCTTGGTTACTCACAATTCCTACATAAATTCCTATGAATTACAACTTCTCTTATGATTACCAAACAATTTAGACTAATTCCTAAGAATTTCATAAGGAATTCCCACAAATTGTAAATTCCTATGGGAATTTAATTCCCATTGCAACCAACAAGCACATAGTTGATCTTGAACCAATTGGTCATCATGGCCGAACCTTTGTTCATATACTTAAGTACTTTTATTAATTAATTTAGTTGAAGTCTTACAACATCTACAACAGAAGTCAACATCTGACCAATACAGATTAACTGAAACAAATAAAACACCCCTCCAGCAAAAGTATGATTGCTGTAGTCTTGTAGGTGACTTTTGACACTTTTGCACGCCGTTTGTTTCATTATACACTTCATTAGTAGTTATATCAGATTTTTCTTAGTCTTCTTTGCTCATTGAGATAGGGTCATATCCGATCTCTCCTCGTTAAGCCTATGCATGAAGTTATCTTTTGAGAATAAGGTTTCCTCTTAAACTGTCAGCTTATCTTGCATTCACTGTGCTTGTGTTTAGATCATGTTCGATCCTGTACGGCTGTGGATTTATCCTTGTCAAAAGTAAAAGTTGCTGAAGTTTGTTGAAACTTAACTTGCGTTCTCTAACATTGTTCATTTGTTCTTTCAGATGGTGGATGCCTTCATGGCTGTGAGGCCTCTTCCACACATGTTCGACTGATGCTATAAATCCAATGAATCTATCGCACTGGTGTCAATTTTGGTAGTGATTGAAGAGGCAAATCATTGACATGCAGTTATTTGATTTTCAGCATTTTTGTATTAGTTGTAGTCTTACATGTACATCAACATTGAATCTCAATATTTAATGCTTCCTCCATCCCAAATTAGTTGCACCATTTGTCTTTTCTGGAAGTTTCAAATTAGTTGTAATACTATTTATTTGGTTATTTAGGTTCTTATTACACGGGTCTCCTTTTTTTATTTCTCTCTTCTCCATAAGTACTTCTCAGCACTTGTGCTCTCTCCCCACCCTGCGAATAGTTTGGAAGGGAGGAAGTATGTGATTATAGGTTAAATAATTTGAAACAATTTTTGATGGATCTGTTAGTTGCTCTCTTCATCTTTCACACATTGTACTCTTGGATTTGGAAGTAATAGTAGGTTGTGATCGAATTGGTCTCTGTAGCTTGCGATATCTAAGGTAGCTGAAGACTACATCTCGCCTTCATGGCTTCGAGCTCTTAGGATATCATAACCTTAATAAATAAACTTTTTCATTTTCGAGATTTCAAAATTTTCGTAAATAAAGAACTGCGAAATCTAGAATAAGTACTTTCAAACTTTTGTTGTCCAAACTGAGCATGATTGGTTCAAATACCTCTTGTTACGTAGTGCAAAACTAGTAAATCAATACTACAATCCCCAACATTAGGTTCTCAATTTGGAGACTTGTGCAACAATGCCTGAACTCAAACCCCGGACCTAAGATCTGCCTTGAAACCTGTAAAAAGGGACCCACCCTGGAGGTTTGGGTGGTATTTCCCCCTCCGAAGCTTAAGTCAGGTATCAAGGATATGAAGGAACTTTTAGAGAGAGAAAGTAGAGAGATAGAATTTATGGCAGAATAACAGTACTATGCTCTGAAAAACGTACATTTCCCCTGATTTCAAGGACTATTTATACTATTTGAAATGACTGTTGTACCTTGATGTCACCCTAATTTAGGAGCATCTGATTGGCTAAGCAATAATGCTATGACACGTGGCAGGTGCTGATTGGATGGTACACCTCACTCTCTTACAGGATTAGGCTTTACCTTTACCAGGCCTAAGTACAACTTTGGGCCATAAGAATGGTTTTTAGTACACCTTTTCCTCAAAAAAGTGTACTTTAACCCATACAAACTCATGACCCATGTACTTTACCAGTGCAGGTACGCACCACTTGTAAGGCTGTGATGGAGCCACATGCCACCTTTATAGCCGTTGATTTTGAGGCTACAATACCTCTAATTTTAAGATTCATTATATCATATGCTTGAAAGAAAGTTTTCATACCAAACAAACAAAATGGCAGTGATACAAGATGATCTGTAGATGTAAGTTTTTGACGCAACTAAAACAATAAAGAGGATGAGCAAGTTTTGTTTTTCGACCATCACGGCAAGTCCATTTAGATTCGGCATTAAAGAATACTTATGAATTATGGGTCTAACAGAGCAACTTGCTTAAATTCAGAGACATTTTGTTCTCCTATTGGTTATAACATAGAAGTATTATGTTCATGTGGAACATAGGACTAGATCCTCGAGTTCTCATGGGGAGAGAGGTTTTGCACAACCGCTCAAGACTTCATGCCACAGACCACTCCACTCGTGTTCGAGTTCATTAGTTCATGTTTTACCCTGTCGCATAGGCATTTCATGTGGCTAGTTTCCGTGTATCTTAATGAAATTGTTGAAGATATGACATAGTGCCATGACTACAAGTTGAAAGCCCCATAAGTTAATTTTTACAACTGTTGGAGAGACATTTAAGGATACAACAAAACTACCAATTCTATCACAATCCTGCGAGATGTACAAGGGAAGATAAATATAGTATTAAAGTTGCAATGTGCACTTCTTTTGAGAATGACCTAACATATGGCAACGACCACACTGGACTACTCTCTTTGGCCGCTTTAAATTCTCAACACGCAAAACCTTCTTCTTTGGCCTACCAGGTGGTCGGCGAGTTTTAGGCGGCCTTATTACGATATCAAGTTTGGCACCTCCACCACCCTCTGCAACTCCTTCACCTGGCTCATTATTCCACTGACTCTTATCAGGAATAGGAATTATAATTTGAGAATAAGCCTCTCTGTAGCTTGCAACTGTGAAACAATGGTCAGCAAAAACATGAGCATTTTGACCACAAGAGATGAGAGCAGCAGCAGCATGAGCACAAGGTATGCCATAAAGTTGCCAACGCCGACATGAACAAACTCGAGCTCTTATATCTACAATGTTTGTACGCTCTGTGGACACAATTTCAAACTCAACCTCATTTGCACGAAGCACTTGATAACAACGTGCATCAGCAATTGCTTCTGAGATTTTCTTTTCAGCAGATGGTACTAGAATGGAATTCCATCTCATGCCGAGGGTACGCCGTTCGTCAAACCATGTAACCAACTGGTGGCGGATGTGTTCCATTATTTGAACTATTGGAAGCTCGTGGCATTCAAGAGCCCAGTTATACAACAGCTCTGTAATACTTAATGTGAAATGGCCATACCTGACTCCCTCAAAATATGCAACTGCCCAAAGCTGAGGTGGGTACTGCTGGAACCATGTCACAACATCTTGATTTACCTCCATCATTTCAGATATCTTGCTTTCAAATTCAGCTGAAGTTAATGCATACACAGCATTCCAGAAGATATTCACCAACTTTGAATTCTTAAATGTATCACGGTAATTCTCACTGATGAATCGCAGACAGAAGCCATGGTAAGCACTTGGAAAATGTGTCTCCACTGCTTCGACAAGACCCCTTGATCTTTCAGATAGTACTGTAAGCCTAGGCATGTTCTCTGTATTGACTCCTAAAAGCTTCCGTAACTCTGACATGAACCACATCCAATTTTCATCACTCTCCGTATCAACAATAGCAATTGCTAAAGGAAAAAGTGTATCATCTGCATCAACAGCTGCAGCACATAGTATCGTGCCCAAGTATTTTCCTTTCAAGTGTGCTCTGTCAAGTTCTAAGAGTGGCCTACAAGCATTTATGAAGCCATAAATCGATGCCCGAAAAGAGACAAAGAGTCTCTGGAAGCAATTTTCTTGTCCTGTTGCAACAACGGTGGCAATGCTTCCAGGATTAGTTTTCCTGATTTGTTCACAATATGCCGGAAGAATTCGGTATCCATCTTCGAATGTTCCATGAAGGGCAGCCATACTGCGTTCCTTCCCGCGCCAGGCTTGCATGTAAGATACAGCAACTCCATGTTGGTCACGAATATCTTGCAAAATTTCCTTGGGCTTGTATTGTGGATTGTCCTTCACTCGTGATTCTACCGACCTTGCAACCCAGCCAACTGATGCTTGCTGATGATGGAGATTACGAACTCCCTCACAAGTGTGCTCTGTGTTCAGTGTTCTAATAGAAAAAGTAGCAACACCAGGACATTTTGCAACATGAACACGCCACGGGCAGCCCTCCTTCGAGCACTTAGCTATAAAGCGACTGCGGTCTGACTTTACTATCCGGAGGTCAAAATGCAATGCTATTGCAATATCTTTCAGTGCTCTTCGGCATGTTTCAACATCAGGGAATTCTTGTCCAATGACTAGAGAATGATCTGTGAGTATGAGAGAATCTGGAACAGTCAAGGAATTATCCGCCATAAATCAAAGGGAAAATGTCTGAATTCTTGAAAGCTTCTCTTCATGCCACTGATAAGCAATCACTAACTTACAGCTTCCACTAATAGTCACGTAATGTACTTAACCTGTAAGACAAGAAAGGAGGTTAAAACAATTAGCAAGACAAGGAGGTTAAAACAATTAGCAAGACAAGAATGAACTCATCCAGGAAGCAAAGAAAAAAAAGCAAGGTACATAGAGTAATAAATAGCTAACAAATTGAATACATTCAGGGTGCCCCCTCTTCACCTTAATATAAAATAAGTTCAAATAAGTTCCAATAATTAATATAAGTTTAGATCCATAAGTTTGGCATAAATAAGCAAAGAGTAAGTACCCTCAGTAAACTCATGATGAGAAACCACTTAGATTAGAAATTTTGTACTAAGGTAGTGTTTGGAAACTTGTATTTCAAATCTAAAATTTGAAATATCTAAATTCAGTTCCAATTTCAATTACATATTACTGTTCAGAAAACACTTAGATTTGAGTTGTAGAATTTGAAAGTATAAGTGGTTGTTTGGTATACAGGAAACTACGTAGGCAATAAAAATTCCAATGATTTTCATATTTGCGTAGCTGTTTGGTTGACAGGAAGTGGAGAAAATAGGGGAAATGAAATTCATGGGAATTTGAAATTCCCACAAAATGTAAGAATTTATTTACCTACCCTCCCCTTGGTCACTCACAATTCCTACATAAATTTCTACGAATTACAACTTCCCTAATGACTACCAAATAATTTAGACTAATCCCTAGTAATTTCATAAGGGAATTACTTTCCCACAAATTGAAAATTCATATGAGAATTTAATTCCTATTGCAACCAAACAAGCACTAAAATTAATATGCTATCCTTCGATACCATTTACAGTAAAATCATTGTTTAACAAACCATCGAGATTTGGTCTTCAATGAAGACTAAGATAACAATGAAAAGAAAAAAATTATATAGAAAGAAACGAATAAGTGCTTTTTGCTCTCAAACTTTGTTGTTGATGAAGTTCTTCCTATTAAAGCATCAAATTTGGAGTCCAATGGAGCTTGTATAAAAAAAAGTAAACCATAGATTTATCGTGAAAGCATTGGAGGCTGATGGATTTTAGAAAAAAAAGAGTTGGATAATGATGGAGGAGAGAGAAAGGACGGTTGAAAAAGGTTAAGAGAGTAGGAGAGAAAGAGAAGCTTGGTATTTTCAAGGAAAATTCCACTTGGTACCAGTATACTTTTGGGCTTTTTCATACGATACCTAAATTTTTTTTTTTATTCGTACCACTAGAGTTTGGACTTATTTTCTACAGTAATATTATGTTAAACAAAAAATTAGTTTGGAGCTTATATAAGGTTAGACGTTTGTCTAATTTGTGTAAATAAAGTTTTGGGAGTCATTTTTGTCCTTAACTACCAAATTTAAGGTCCGATATGGTAAAAGAATTAGCAAGAATCTTCTCAAACGTGAAACAAGTTTCTAGTCGTTTTTCTCCAATTTCGACTTCAAAATTAACCCATAAGAGCCAAAATGACTCTGAAACTTTAAGATAAACTATTCTCGATGCACAAGGCACATAGACAAGGCAAACTACTAACCCTATTTAACCCAAAAATAATGTTTTATTTAACGGAATGTTATGGTTGAGAATAAGTCCAAACTACAATGGTACCATAGAGAATTCAAAAAAAATTGGGTACCAAATGTAAAAAGCCAAAGTACAATAGTACCAAATGGAATTTCCTTATTTTCAATGACAAGGTTTGAATATGGATTCCAATTTGGTTCAATTTGGGCTACCTTGGAATTGGCTGAAATCCAATCCGAATTCTTTTAGATTCCAAAACACCACATTTGCGCCAAATCCAAAATTTCAAATGAGATTCTGGTTCCCAAACAAACCATACAGAAATTTGAGCGTCTGAGCAATTATGTAAGAATCTATCACCATCTAAAAACTTCTCCCATCCTATGCTAACCTAAAATCACCGATATTTAGCAAATTTTCACCAAGCAATACTAACAAAGAGAAATCAGGCAACTATTGTGGAATCAATTTAGAGATACACCCTTCTTAAAATGTGAATATGAGATAAGACAAACCAGAACTAGAGCGTTTATCCCCATTGTATCTGACCGTCTCATTTTTTGTTGTTTGCAGTCGTAAACTACTACACCAGATTTCAAAGGTGAAGTTACATAGAAGAAGAGAGATAACATATGGATGATTTAGGGGGTAGGGGGAGGTAGATTGCTGAGCATAGTGTGGGAGTGAAGATGTTAAAAGACTGAATCAAAGTGTTAGAGGCTTGGAGCTTACTATCACTGTCCATCTCCGAGCCACTGAACTTCATAGGGTGAATAGTTATACTAATGCTCAACTCTGATGCCTATAGCCTATAGGGATGTCCCAATGTTGCCAAAGTTAGCACTCTCCCTAAAAAGAGGAGATTCCGTTTCCGCTAGCGAACACAATATAGACAAAATTGTGATAACAGGCCTAGCTGCAATGTTGCCTGCCTGTGCTTGGACATAGAAGACCATGCCTTTTGCATGGTTCCCTTCAGAGAGAACACATCAGAACCTATGAAAATAACCTTAGGGACTTGAGATTTCCAGAACATTTCTACTCCTGAAACACGAGTACCCGAGCTGTTTTTGGGATATGAAGCCCAAAAATGATGTCCGATTTCCTTAAAGTTTCAATAAGCAATCAGCCACTCTCTTTAACTATAATCATCTTTTTTTCTTTCCAAAATATCACATCTGATATACCCACCATATACTCTCTGCCAAATATCTGATTCTAAAGCAAATGAGAAATGTATTTTGAGAAGAGGCTGTACTCTTTAAATTCATAAGTTGCTTCTTGCTCTCTTATACACTAATAGAGTAATACACTAATACTTGGTGAGGATCTTTACTAGTAAAGCATCAAAATTACAAAAGAAAAAATCAACATGGCCTGCAGAATATCAAAGAAACACATAACAATAAAGCTATCTAGATTTCCCCTCCAACAGGGGGGAAAACACAAACAAAGATAGTGGTGGTGTAATTTATATTTATTCGAACTAAAGCCTACTTTCTCCGGTTCTTCCATGATCAAAGCCAATGCCACTATATAGAATCGATATCAGATATGAGGGTTCCCTACTTGGCTTGCTATGTAAAAAACCATGGGTATGATATACACATTAGTAATATTGGTCAATGCTAAAGATTTTATCAGATTGCTATTGATGTTTTTAGGTAGTCAATAGGAGTATATGTTTTCCCTAAGTCCCTAACATTATACATTAGAAAAGTGCTTCATTGTTTAAGGATGAATTTTCAAAATGATGCTCAGCTAAAGAGCTAATTATTAAAGTATCTTTGTTCATGTATTGCATTAACTATTAAAGCTTCACATAGTAAAATAGAGTCGAAGTGAAAACGTTGTCTTTTCCTATCATTTCGGTTCAGATTAATTAAAATGGGAATGATGTGCAAGTAACCATAATACCATACCCTCTTTCTTCCTGAATCAAGCGACTAAGAAATGCATCAAAAGAAATTATAAATTCACCCATTTTTCAGCAAACCAATTTCCTCTAACTAGAAGATATAGACATATAGTGATAAAATTTAATCACATTTCACAACACTACATGTCACTCGTAATTATACCTTAATACAATTTGTCAAGTTCCCTACTTTTCCTCTCACTAAAGCAATAAGCAAAAGTCATAAGTACTACAGCATAATGGGTTACAAATCCTAATACAGCCATGGAAAATTACAGAGACTATGGTGACAATATAAGAGTAAAATTTAGCTCAAAGTAAAACACATTTCTAATTCCAAAAACAAGAAATAACCCATATCAAAAAAAGGAAAAATCAATGAACCCCATCAAAAAACTAAGCAAGAGATTAGAGTGTGATAGTAGCAGCAGCAAATCCAGGATTTTGATCGGAGAGGTAGCACCAACGTTACGATAGTATCGAACACAATAGAAATAATTACTATAATACAATTTATCAAGTTCCCTGCTTTTCATCTCACTAAAAATACTCTTGAAATTTATTGCATATAGGATTTGATGAATGTCCAATTGACTAATTCACACACAAACAGACCCCATTGCCGAAAATCCCAATTTCAACCACTACCTTATACTAATAACTAAATAGGCTAATACCGCAAACCCATAATTACCAACAAAAACAACCATTAAATGGGTAATATTATGTGAAATTCATCATTTTTAGACTCACAAGTCATAAAACAAATTTGATTTGTTTAGTCAATTTGCAAAGTCCCAACATTAATTCAACAGTATACAAAAATGAACAAATAATCCAATTCCTTGATTGCATCAATCCAAAACACAGTCATATTTTTCTAACAAAATTGATTCTCGTACTAGAGGATGTAATGTAAATGTAAATGTATTAAATTACTCTTATATCAAGAAACCAACATATATATTAACACATTAATCTCACAATTCACAAACTACAAAATTCACATACAATCAATTATCAAAAGTTACAAAAACAGTTGCAATAATTTGTTCAAAGTACGTATAAAAGTGTGAATGTGAATAAATTACTGACCTTATCCTTGACTCCAACAACACTGGCTTCTCCGTCGCCCGGCCCAATATCAACTGTTACAGTGAGGAAGAAGAAGAGCCCAATGGGACGGAAATGAGCCCAAAATATGATTCAATGGGCCGCCCAATTGGCCGGAGAAAGAAAGGGTCGGCGAGGAGAGAGAAAGTTAGGGATTTCAGCAGATTTCCGATTTTTCGAAAAAGAAAAGGAACAGAATTAATTGAGGTAACACAGAGCTGTACCTAGTGAAAATGAAAATGTGTGGTGAAGTTGTGTGTTAGGAAATCTGAGTTTCATTAATGGTGAAGGATAGATTGAAGAAGTGGAAGAGAGAGAAAGATGCAGAGTAACCCAGAAAGGGGAGATATCTTAAATTAGGGCTATGGTTAAGGGTATAATCGTCTTTTTATCATATTACGCCTTTTTGTACCATAAGTCCATAATAACAAATCTAAGAGTTTCATTTTTATGTTAGCACAACTAGAACTATCGGTTTGGTTAATGAACTCATAATTGAACTGATCAAATTGAAATTTCAACTGAAGTAATTGATATTGGAATTGAATTGGGAGTAATTGCAACTGAAATTAAATGAAAATTGTTAAACTTAAATTGAAATAAATTGTAAATGATAAATCAAAACTGAGCTGCAACTAAACTAAAACAAATTGTAACTGAAAAGAATTGTGAAAAACTGTAAAGTTGATCGATCAATTAAACTGAACTAAAACTGAATACTGAACTGAATTAATTGAATTGATTCAAACGAAAACTGAACTGAACTGAAATCGATTTGTTGGATAGGGGTTGTCCAAGTTTCATACCGGTTTGTGTAGACCGTCCAAAACCATCCTGGTCAAAACTGTCAAGGTGTCCTGCAGATCCAGGAAGAGAACATTCATGATGCCGAATTAATAGGCATATCGGTGTCGTTTAAGCACCTTGTCGTTACTTTATGCCCGGGCCACCAATATTGGGCTTAGATCTGATATATTATTATCTTATGAGACTTATGGACCTTAAGATAAGTATAAAGAAATGATAGAATTTCATCCAAACAGTAGGAGAAGTGTCCGATAAGGACACTCTCGCCAATATAAATATCTCATGATTTGAGTTATTAATATATGTTCACAATTATTATTATTATATAGTACTTGAGAGCTACCGGCTTTTACTCTACTGATTTAGACATTGAAGAGTCGTTTCTCGGATCAACCCTCCGCGAGGTTAGTTTGCGTGTTTTATTTCAAAGATATCAAACTGGTTAATTGATATAGAAAAATCAGTTCACAATACAACATTTATTCTATACCGGAACATTTGCCATATACTAATTAAGCTTCGATCTCTAATCAAATGCTGTTTGGTGGGTGGACTTTCTGAAAGACAAAAATGGTGAAAGTAAATAGGGTGAATATGAAGTGGGAGATGACATCCGGCAAAAAAAAAAGGCTCATAAGATCAATGCCGCTTTAGAAAAAACTCATTTGTGGCTAGAAATTTATAGAATATCCATTATACGGTAAATGGGTCTCTTTTATAAAAGTGAATTACATTGTTCTTCGCAATGTTTAGCTAAATTTTTTTAAAAAGAAAAATTGGTAAGAAGAAATCTTCTGGACTGCTTTCGCACATAACCCTCATTAAGAGACTCACTACAAGCCTAACACCCCCATCCCCCTTCCCTCCTTAAATCCCAAGCAATTGAAGGAAAATCGTATATAGAATTTTACAAAAGCGACATAATCGGTAAAATCGCGATTTATTATCGACTTTAACGATTCTGCATTTACCCCTTCTATTGAAGTCTATTGCTGGATATTAAAATAAATGGGTCACATTCATTTGTTTGAAGCCCTGTTGTCAAATTTTCACCCTCAGTTCTTCTTGGTGCAATATGTTTTTTGAATCATTTCATTTGCTTTTGACTTATAGAAACATGTATATTCTATACATGTTTTGTTCTCTAGATGACATTATTTCTTATCTCATATGATTATCATTACGGCTAGGGTTTTCTATTGGAAAGCAGTTTACATATTTTATCATAAAATCTTATTCTCGCAAAATTTGTGAAATCTTACAAATTTACGATTCGATTTTACGATCCGATCATGAAAGACCCATCTGATTTGGAGTAGGATCGCAATTTATTTGAGAATCTTGAATGGAAGATCACGTCGTTTGCCCGCTACAAATGACATTACGAGTATTCTCGTCCTTATTTGATGGTCAGTCTTATCGTAAAAGATACTTCCTCCGTCTCATAATAAGTGAAATACTTCTCTCTTCTATGTGAAAGTTTTTTTAGAAAAGTGTTTAACTTATTATGGAACGGATAGAGTATTTGCGACAGAATTTTTATTTGACCTCGATTGTCATTAATGATCCAAATTCTAGCCGTAACGAGCGGAGCAGCAATTTAGCAAGCTAAGGGCAAAAACTTCGAGCTAGAAATTGAGGCCAGCATGAGCTGTCCCAAATCCAACCTCTTCCCTTTAACTTGCTCAGTCATGCACACATAATCAGGGTATGAGAAGCTTCTAAGAGGTTTGACTTGCATACTCATGCAAACATTTCAGGATCATGAGTAAGAGTGTAAGACTTATCTACAGGTTACGATACTAGCATGCTACACAAAATAAGGTTATGTGCCCTCATTTTAAAAACTTCACCTCTTGTTGCCCTTTATTTGCTTCCACGTTTCTTAGCCAGGTTGAGGCCACCATTGCATGCACACTTTAAGACAGTTGTGCAAGATTCAAGAATAATGATAAATGTTGGTAATAGTAGTATTAATAATGATAAATGTAAATAATCTACTCCATTCATCACAAAATATATTCAACGCTCTTTATATTATATAATTTTAAGAAATATATTAGTTATATGTATATATCTTTTTATAAGGAGAACAAGCTTAGACTAACACCCTAATCCAAAGACTAGCCTAAAACATCCTTTCGGATGGATGATGAGGGAGAAATCCATACAATAAGGAGGAAATCAATATAACATGAAAGGGTAATCATGTGCCTTTCTAACCATGAAATCAATAACCTTGTTAGCTTCGCGAAAACAGTGACGAAACTCACACACCTATAATCGAAAAGCATCCACACCCGCGATATGAATATCAAATGTTACTTTAGGTGATTTTACCTTATACGCTTTCTAGGAGCTTGTGAGAATCAGTTTAGTCTGTTGTTAATTTCAATTTTTATTGTCCTCCCTTAGGTTGTAATTTTAATTTTAATTAATGCAAATTTTCTTAATATAAAAAAATAAAATAAAAGAAAAAGACAAGAACCCTAACTTGTTGGTAGTGGAAATAGAGAAGATCACTAGCGTTGCATGTAAATGTTTACATTTTCGAAGATGGTATTGCATTAGTTTAAATAAATTTAATAGAATCATGTCAATCAAAGATCAATATTATTAATGATTACTTACTGCTTAATTATTTAAATTTTACGGTTCACATGAAAGAAAACATAGTATCAAAGTTGTATAACTATTAATGTACCTTTTTTATAGTTAAAATAAGTATTCCTTACATATAAAGCCTAAAAATCCCCCTTTACAAAAGGAGTACAAAATTAATCTCTCATCCAAAAAAAAAAAACATCTAACAATTAAACCAAAAATTATCTTGACTTAATAATTAATATTGAAGTATTGTGAACGATAAGTCACAAATTTAAACCTCCCCTTCCCTTCTTTAACCTGTTTCCGTGACTCATATAGATAAAAAAAAAAAAATTAAGCCAGCCGCAATTCTTGATCATAGAAGTAGATAACCATGAGAAACTTAACATCAATACATACTACAGAAACAGTACTCAGGTACACAAAATTCTACTGCATTCCACAAAGCTCGTAAAGTCACATTGTCAGACAAGTGAAAAGAGCAGAATCTGCTGCGGAGATTTTATTTGCACCATGGCTAACAACTCTCCCATCTCTACAATAAACAACTTTACAACTCTTCCAGAAGAAAAAAAAAATTACACTGATCATAATAAATCTGACGCACATAAAAGAGAGGGTTCAGTTGCTCGAGAACAATAGATCACACAGATATAAATCTTCTCATCAAGCAATTTCGATCGGGATAAAATATTACCTGAGATTAAAGCAAACAACATCCATTGATTATCCTCTCATTTCTTAACCATTTTTGGTCTAATCTCAATCCCTTCAACACGTAAACCGCCTTTCCAATTCCCAGCCTTCACCTCCAATACTGACATCTCCACTTCTCCATCTGTTACATCCATCCAAGTCGAGAATTCGCCAATTTTGACTTCCTGCCACCCATCCGCTCTTTGCTTTGGGAGCTTTTCACCGTCTTGTCTCTCAGCCGGTTGCACTCGTCCCCTCAACTGGTTGAAAATACCAACACGCCTGGGAACGATTTGGTACATGTCCCGGGACTCCAAATACACATTTCTGGTTTCGACTTTGCCTCCAGCAGTTTTAACTACACCTTCTACAGGTGAATAAAACCCGTAGGTTCCTTCAGTCATCTTGAAGACGAGATACACAGCATAATCTGTGTTTGGAGATAGCAGGGAGGTTTTTATTTTCCCTTTGATTTCAAGCCAGCAAACAGCAACAAGCTCTGCTACTTCAGAAAACCTGTCAGTTTTATCAGCCAACAAAATCAACAAGTGAAAGGAAAACTTGTAAAGAGTCCTGATATTGGACTACTAGTTAGGTGGAGAAGAAAATCTGTCAAACATTCTTATAGCTGGACGAAGGTCTGGTAAAGAGCCTAAGGGCAAGGGTGACTTTTCAATGTCTCCATCTAACCGTTAGCCAACAAGTGTGTTAATTTCACAGACTCCGCCGACAAAGAAAAGAAAATCAGAAAGATATGGAATATGAGAAAGAGACCTCGACTCGGGCACAGAATGCCATGCCCAATATTTAGGTGTATCACCCCACGTAATCGCCAGATTCCTAGCAGCAATAGTGAAGCACTTCTTCCCCGTCGATTTCTCCAGTGAAAAGCTCTGAGGATCAACAAGAATTTTGATAGTCACTAGATGCATTGACACATAAGTTTAACATTGGAGTGATATCGCATAGTGCTTGAACCAACATAAGCATAAACAGATTAACTTGAGCTACTGAACTGACCCCTAACTAATCAATTAACAGATTATAGACAGTATTAACAAATTCAAAAATTCACTAGCTCACACTAAAGAACAACAACCTATTGATCCTCCACCATTTTATCCCTTTGAACACACATAAAGTACAATCTAAGTAAACCCTTTAGTAAAGGATACATATTAAACTTCAGAAAGGTCTTAATCCTCTACAAAGACAACATTAACATGAAATCTGCAATGCAGAGCTCCCAAAAAATCAAATATACTTCCTCCGTTTCATAATAAAGTGAAACATAGAGAAAGTATACACATACCAAGGAATACAGAGAGAGAAAGTTGGGACCACAATAAATTAGAGTAATCAAACAAATAAGTTGTGGTCCCCTCTTACTTTTTGGTGGCATATTTGTAATAGAAGTAAAAAAAAAAATTTACCATTTAAAGCTTGGTTTCACTTATTGAGAATATGCCAAATAAAGAAATAAAGTGTTTTACTTATTGTAAAACAGAGGAAGTAATCAGCAATATCCCATGTACTCCCTCCATCACATACTAATACCACGTTGGACCAACATTGAGAAGTATTATTGTTAATACCATAGTAGGAGTACCATAACAAAAATGATAAAATAAAAACAAAAAAAAGCTACATCCTTTATCAGTGACGAGTTTCTTTATTTCTCAAAGTCTAAGAGTACTATACTACCATAATATAAAAAAATAAACACAACAAAAAAAAAGTTACATCCTTTTTCAATGAAAAGCTTCTCTCTGTCTCAAAGTTTTTTGGATTGTGCTCCCATTAAGTACAAAATAAAGAAGATCTAGCTAGCACATCCAATGGTTTCAACATCAGTTAAAAAAGCAGACCCCTTGACAGTTAGAAAAAGGTTAATTCAAAAGCTAAAAACAGATTAATTTTCGTTCGATGACAGTCATTTTCCCACTAATCTTACACATAACTTAGCAATCTTCTGCAACTCATCGTCACCAAAAGAAAAGGCAAAAGAGATCCACAAAACAACCGCTTCTCATTCTATTTAGCGCTGTCCACCCTACCAATTGAGAGAAATAAATTAAGTATAACTTCCTAAGAGTCTGAAAATTGGTTTTAGACTATTTCATACTTCATTGATCCCTAAATCATCTACTCACATTGGTCTATAGTAGTCGAAACTTGACGGTCGCTCCTTTGAACATAAATTCGTTGAGAATTGAATGTACAAACAGCATTTTCGACTTTCGCCTTCTTCTTTCAGCTTAATCCTACGGAGTATTACATGTCTATATGTACGTGTGTTATTTCTCCACAAACTAGTTGAAGAATTAATATCAAAACAGCATTTTAGGTACTTCTAAGAGAGTACTACTACTCATAACTCACATGAACAATCAACGAGAATTTAAATCATTCATCCAGCACTCCAGCAGCTATCAATAGTACCTAATTCTTCTATCCTTCTCATTTTAGTTCTAAAGCAAGTTCAATGATTTGGATAAAAATTCTGCTCTTAAAACTACATCAAATTCCGCATTAACTCCACCAAATTAAAAAAAAATAACAGACAATTCGTGACAAAAATAGACGAATCAAAATCAATTAGAGAGTAATGTCAACCAAAAAAACTACGTTTATTACCATTTTTCATGATCAAACAGTGCTCAACTGCAATTAAAATCTACAATGTCTCATATCATAAAAAACAAAACAGATAATTCGTAACAAAAATAGACGAATCAAAATCAATTAAAGAGTAATATCAACCAAAAGAAAACAAAAACTACTCCATCTATTTCCATTTCTCACGATCAATAATGCACAATTTCGCAATTAAAATCTATAAATGCGTCATAGTTCACATCATAAAATTACACAATCAACAAGACTTCACATCATAAAATATTGAAATTCATGTTAATTTTCAAATTTCGACCACAATATGCACAATTTTCGCAATTAAAATCTATAAATGCTTCATATCATAAAATCACACAATCAACAAGATTTCACATCATAAAATATTGACATTCATGTTAATTTTCAAATTTCGACCACAAATAACAAATTGTAACGCTTAAAAAAAAAAAAAAAAAAAAAAAAAGAGCAGAAGAATTTAAAATTACCATAGCACCATCATCAATGAGGAGAGGAGTATCAGCAAGATGCATGAAGAGGTGCTTAGAGGAGAGAGAATCCAAGAGAGACTGAGCACCGTCTGATTTCACGATAATTTCACGATAATCAGACGGCAGAAAATGTTCCCAAACAGCATCAGAATCAGCAGCAGATTTGAAGATTTTAGAAATGGAAGCGAAACGACACGCATCACGAGGACTAGTGAAAGAAGTAACGGCTGCGATGCATCCTTCTGGTAAGACGTAAAAATCTATGCCACAGAAGATTTCTCCTCCTTCATTTTCTCTATCTTCTTCTCTTTTTCCTGCAATTTTTGATTCTCTCTCTTCCTCCATTAATGGAAATGAATCGAGTTTTGAGTTGTTGTTGTTGTGTGAATTTTTGGGGTGGGAAAGAGAATTGTTCGGTGGGAGGTATTTATAAGCGGTGAAAGAGGTGAGATGGAGAAGCTTAGGGGTTAAGTTTGTGTTTGTATTATTATCTTTCTATTTAATACGCAAAAAGGGGGATCTGATTCAAAGGTTGTAGAAAGGGATGAGATTCACGCACATTTTCTACTACTAGTAACTACTGTATACAGTATACTCTCTTCTTCTCATTTTATAGTTCCCGTTCCATTTTGAATACAAGAATTACATAAACGAAGATTATTTTTATACTCTACTCTAGGGATATAAGCTAACTACGAAAAGTCCAGAGTCCAAGCCAGTCCAGTCCAAACTTGTTGGACTGAACTGGACTGAAATTTTTTTGGACCGGACTCATACTCAAATTTTCGAGTCCAAATATTTTTGGACTGAATTTGGACTCATCCCTTTGTAGTCCAATAAGTCCAGTTCAGTCCAAAAATATTTTAGTATATAATATATATTTAATACATATATAATGTATATATAAAAAAAATTGATACTATTTTTAAAATTTTGGAGTTTTCAATCGTCCCTATCTAAACATTTCAACTAGCGCTAGACAATTTTACTTGGCGCCAGACTATTGCACTTAGCTCCATTTGTTAAATAAGTAAATTATACTAGCAGTATTGCAGTAGTAGGCTAGTAGCCGACTAATTCTATCTCACTTCACTCCCCAGTCTTTACTACTCACTTCCTCTTACTCTTCATTTTCTTTCTACCTCGCTGTCTCGACTCTCGCATTCTTTATTTCTCCCTCAGATTAATTCTTAGTCTCTCTGCTTCCTCTCAACTTAGATCAACGTAAGCATCGAATTCAACTTTTTGTTCATAGTATTTTACTTTAATTTAAGCTTTCAATCTAATTTGTGGATATTGATAATTGAATCAGATGTCAAATGCTCAAGCATCTCAAAAAACGTTGTGAATCATTGAATCTAAATCGGTAAAGAAGATATAATAATCGGACTGGACTGGATTCGGACTCAAGAAAAAATTATCGGACTGGATTGGACCGGACTCAAAAAATATTTGGATCGGACTTGGACTCAATTTCTCGAGTCCAAAAAACTTTGGACTAAATTTGGATTTGGCAAAGTCCAATCCAGTCCAATCCACTTACACCCTACTCTACTCCCTCTACGTTTTTGTGTTTAAGAAAAAGATATGGTCTAATCTATACAAATATATTAAAAGGCTAGTTCATATAATCCATGTATAATAAAAAAATTAAGAAATTGCATAGTATAGGGTTTGATCCCGATACCTCACGTACATATACTAAAAGTTTTAACCACTACACTAAGTTGTATTTAGTCTTATTACTATAAAGTAATATATTAATAAATGAAATTTTTTCTTACCCGAGGCATAGCCCGCATAATAACTAGTTTTGATATAAAAGTAGACTTAGTAACTAAATGAATTAAACTAGTCACTTAAAGAAATAAATCTAGTCACTATTGGGCTAATTCTCTTTTTAATATTAGGCTTGTCATTGCCTAATTTTAATATAAAAGAAGACGGTCTCTTACAAGACAAACTCATAAAAAAAATTGTTAACTGTGCTTTGCAAAATACACTTTTTGTGAAAAACTAGTTATTAAGCCCGGGCTATGTCCCAATTAAGAAAAAATTTCATTTATTAATTAATATAATACTTTATGATAATAACACTAAATACAACTTAGCCTAGTGGTTTAGACTTTACTATGTGTACTTTTTTTTTTGACGGGTACTATGTGTACTTGAGGTATCGGGATCAAACCTATACTATACATTTTCTAAATTTTTTATTGTACATGGATTACATGAACTAAAACTCCCTTAGGAGAGCACCACGTGGCACAGTTTATTGTTTATGCACGCCTTTTAATATATTTGTATAGATTACCTTATAAAAAATTTGAAAAGCTGACTTTTATAAAAAGAAATTGTTGCAAAAGATACTTTTATTGAAAAACTTGTACTAAATTTTATAAATAAAGAGAAAGATATAGCTTTCTTTTAAGATGAACCTCATATTATATTTTGCACAGAAACTCCAAAAGCGGAGATGCTGAGAATGAATAGCTTAGGTAAGTAAGTTCTTGATAGTTGATACATACTCTCGCCGTTTGTTTATTTTGTTAACACAAGAAGATGATACATGTAATAAGATTATCATGTGATGTCATTGTGAGGCAGATGAAATTTTCAGGTCAGATCTAGCTTATTTTGCATACTTTTTTTGTCAATAATATCAATAGTTTAGGCTCTGTTTGGTAGGGCGTAAAACATTTTCAGTGTAAAATGATTTTCATTGAAAATAATTTACAATGGAAAACACAATTCCAAAATTAGTTTTCCGTTGTTTGGTTTCATGTAAGGAAAATGATGAAATGAAAGGGAAAGTAAGGAGGTAGTGAGAAAAGTGGACAAGAGAGATAAGGAAAACAGTTTTCCCATCATTTTGAAAGGAAAATGGTTTTCCATCATTGGGAGAGTAATTTTATCCCAAGGGAAAATGATTTTACACTTTTTTGCCAACCAAACAATGTAAAACTAAAAATGAAGGAAAACAATTTTCCGAGAAAACGCTTTACGCCCTACCAAATGGAGCCTTAATGTCATGGGAAGAGGAAAATATAGTTGATCATTAACCTAGATTTTCAATTCATAAGAACACTTATGATAACACTAGGACAATACAAATATATGAGATTGAATGGAAATTCATAATTATATATTTACTACTGCTAGATAATAATTAAAAGTAATGGTTAAAATTGTATATTTGAAAGCATAAAAATCAAACTTTATAGATTACTAACATAAAAAAAAAGTGGTACATGCATATTATAATACTGAAAGAGGGTATATTAGGTTATAAATTTATATTTTAAGTTTAGTTTGAGACTAAGTTAAACTTAAAAATTTTGAGGCAAATTCGATCAACTCGAACTTCAATACAAGTATAACGAGCCTGAAACTATCCGCTATGTATTTAATATTATTTTCTATCATTTAGAGCCGCTACTTAGCACATATTTACCCCTTCTAAAAGGAGAATTTAGAAAAAAAATAGATGTACTATGATTTTTATTTTATTTTTAGAGATAGGAAATGCAGTGACCAAGCATAATGATGTCGACGAAATTCGATTTCAAGTATTGGGTACCACTCATACTACTTATCAACTAAGTTGAGTGACAGAAAATGTATAAACTTCCTTCGTCTTTCTTACTTGCAACATTTGGGTTTGCAAGGACTAAGGAGAGCACGGAGATATAGAGATAAAGAAAACTCTATGTGTCATAAGAAAAAAAGATAAAGAAAAAACATATATTAACAAGAAATTAAAATGTTATATGTAGCCTTAAGGCTAAATATAAGTATCAAATACATTTCCTGATATAGTATTATTTGAAGAATTAATGGTACAATCACACGTCAATCGATATAACTAATGCTTATTTATTGCTTAATATTTCCATTTTAAACTTGTTGTAGTAAGCTCTAAGGACTACAGATCTGTTCTCTTCGACATAAAATAGTTGAACTGAATTGAGTTGAACTTAAACGAATGGTGATATGTGAGAGTAAAAGTTTTGTCCGGAGCTGAACTGAATTAAACTGAACTGAATTGAACTAAATTGGAAATAAGTTGGAGAAAACGTATCCTGTTCATAAATTTTCCTAATAAGAATTTTTTTTTGTAAATAATAGAAAATTATAAAAAAAATAAAAATGTTGATAGCCACAACCCACGAGGCCACGACCCACCAGCCGAGATCCCGAGAAACCTAGTCCGAACTAGTGTTGGTTATCACTTATCACCCTAGTTGGATTCTTAGCCTACACAATAACACAACTATGAGAAAACAATGCTCTAGTCAGTAGTCAGTAGTCAGTAGTCTCTAATGGGCTTTAAGCCTTTAGTTGCCTACATGTGTCGCTGACTCACCTAACTTTTTTCCTTTCTTTTCTTTCCCTTTCACCTCCCAACAAAAAACCTTTTCCCATTGCTTAAAATCTTGCGTTTTCAACCAGGAGAAACTTTCAAACCTTTTTTTACTTCTTTATTTTCTTATATGGTGCGTTTTCCATCGGTACTTTTTTAGAGTTTCTCCGTCTTCGACGAGTAGACTAATCTTCTGCGAGAATTTACACGAGTACTTTAGAAGGTAGTATTCCTTTTAGTTGGAATTTTTTTCATATCCAATGCTCGAACCCGAAACCTTGGCTTAGGAGTTAAGAGCGAGAGGTCCTTCACCACTCACGCCAACCTGTTTTCGATCTGTATTTTGACTCCTTCACTTCCCTCAACAGTGGGATCGCTCGTACGGTCGCAGTCTCGCAAAGTGGCGCCAACAACAGCCTGATTAAAATGGCACTGGTACAAAGATTTGCACCCATTTCTAAAGCTTCTTCTTTATTTCCTGCTTTTCACTTTCATTTATACTACC
This sequence comes from Beta vulgaris subsp. vulgaris, assembly GCF_026745355.1. Taxonomy (NCBI): domain Eukaryota; kingdom Viridiplantae; phylum Streptophyta; class Magnoliopsida; order Caryophyllales; family Amaranthaceae; genus Beta; species Beta vulgaris. Next base: position 58,993,269 of record NC_079205.1, on the reverse strand, counting down.
CAAATTATTCTCAAAATCATGCTGTATCTAAAATTGAGGACCCTCAAATGTTCCTCATGTATGTGAAACAAAAATGCAAATCAGGGTTTTACAGAATTGATCACGTTCATACAATCTTCCATGGATTGATATCATTGTACCCTCTGCCTTCTATAAGTGATTTTACTCAGCTATTTACTGCAATGTTGAAGATAAAACCTAACCCCCCTTTTTCCACTGTTATTTCTCTCTCTACGCAGCTGCATTTGTTAGGTGTTCGTCCAGATCATTATCTGCTTAACATTCTAGCTAATTGCTACTGTCATTTGGGCAATGTTGATGCCGGGTTTTCGATTCTCGCTTCCATAATTAAGCTTGGCTATCAACCTGATATTGTCACCTTCACTACCCTTATCAATGGTCTCAATGATACTCATCACTCTGACCAAGCTGTTCAATTATTGGATAAAATTGTCAAGTTTGGATTTCAACCCACATTAATCACTTATGATGTCATTGTAAAAGGTCTCTGCAAGACTGGCAATATTGCTGGTGCTCTTAAAATCCTAAGAGATATGGAATCTCATGCCCATTATTGTAGGCCTAATGTTGTCACTTATAACACCATCATTGATAGTCTTTGTAAAGTACAGTTATTACATCAGGCCCTCATATTATTTGCCGAGATGAAAAGAAAGCACATTTCACCTAATGTCATCACTTACACTTCCATAATTCAAGGTATGTCCACTTTGGGACGTTGTAAAGAGGCTCAGGAGTTGTTCAGTGAGATGTTGCGGAACAACACAACTCCTACTGTTGAGACCTACAACATATTGATTAACATGTATTGTAAGGATGGCAAGGTTGGTCAAGCACGGGATATATTTGAATCTGTTGTGGCTACTAGAGGTGTGGTTCCTGATGTTGTGACTTTCGCCACCTTGATCAACGGGTATTGTAAGGAAGGAATGGTTTATGAAGCACGGGCCACATTTGACTCCATGATTAAGATAGGTCTGGCTCCTGATGTTGTGACTTTCAACACCTTGATCAATGGGTATTGTAAGGAAGGAATGGTTTATGAAGCAAGGGCTACATTTGACTCCATGGTTAAGAAAGGTCTGGTTCCTGATAACATCACTTACAATGTATTGTTGGATGGATATTGTTTACATGGCCAGATGGATGAGGCAGAAAAATTAGTGGATTTGATGGTAAATCATGGTTGCGAACCCAGTCTTGTGAATTTCACCACCTTAATCAATGGATATTGCAAGTGTAAACAACTTCAGAAAGCTCTTTACCTTTTCCAAGAGATGTGCCTTGAAGGATTAACTCCTGATGTAATCGCGTATAACACTCTTATTGATGCCTTGTGCAAGGACAATAGACTCACTTCTGCATACCAGCTTCTCAAGGAGATGATAGGTCAGAGACTAAAACCTGATGTAATCACTTGGAATTCATTGCTGGATGGTCTGTGTAAAAGTGCACAAATTGAAGAGGCGATAACACTAGTAAGAGAAATGGAGTACAATGGAGTGGTCCCTAATATTATCACATACAGTATCCTCATTAACGGCTTGTGTGAAGCTGGGCGAATTGGAGAAGCTGTGGATACTTTCCATTCTCTGCCAGCTAAGTGCTTAACGCCGAATGTGATCACTTATAGTCTAATTATCAAAGGACTTTGTAAAGATGGCTTACTGGATGAAGCCACTACATTTCTAAGGAGAATGGAGGACAATGGATGCCCTCCTAACCAATGCACCTACAATACCATTATTAGAGGTTTTCTCCGTGGCAAGGATATCCGCAAGGCTTTGGAACTAGTCCGCACTATGAGAAGCAAAAGTTTAGATGTTGATGCTCACACAACTTCTTTGTTTCGTAGCTTACTCACTGATCTTGCTGTTAGCAATTCAGACAAGACTTTACTTCAGAACTTTTTCAAGATTTGAGTATTGAGTATTTGGCCTCTTATGATTTGAATTTCTTTTTCTTGTAACGTTTAAGCAGATTTGCAGTGAGTATTATCTTTACAGTCGAAATGCATTGATGTATGTTCCATTTTCAAGTCAGTTGAAAAGAAATTTATTGCAGATTTGCAGAGAGTATTATCTATAGAACTACCCAGATGCAAGACAAGGGAAAATGGAAATACTAGCATGAATAATTCTCAAGTAAAAGCACAAGGCCAAAGTACTTAATTTGGCTGATGAATTAGTGGGTATAGCCAAATTAAGCCACTGGTGAGTGTAGCAGGCGAAAGCGAAATCGAAGGGTTTAAAAAGAATGTCAAGGTGATGATCAACACTCCAAGAGGTTCTCCCTTCGTAACCAGGTTCTCGTTATAATGAAAAGCTCTGAAGTCTCAGGCTATGCATATGTGCAGAGCATATTATGTAGAATAATGTGAGGGTCGAGGATGTGTACCATGCTCTACATACACCTGGATGCAGGACCGTCTCATAAAATTAGGAGCCCTGTGCTAAATTAAATTATAAAAATTAATTTTTTTATTTGGTGAATAGGAAGAGATGGGAGAATCATTAATGGTCTTTTTTGGAGAACAGTAGGAGAAGAAACACCAAACATAAACTTTTTTAAGTTTGCATTCAACATTACGCTTTATAAAATTGGAAAGAAATAGTATGTAATTAGAGTTAGGTTTTTTTTCCTTTAGGAGGACAACTAATAGAATCAGGTCCCTTATATTTTGGGAGTCATGTGCAATTGCTCACCCTGCACATGGCCTTAACCGCCTCTGCCTGGATGCATGCATAGTTTATGAACTTACGGTAGAGCCAAAACCAAAAACACATACTTGGCAGTTGGTAACAAATTAGATCTAACGATTTTGTAAACTCAGTTTCACATTGTTGTTTTTGGTTGTAGAGGAAGAATTGACATCTATTACGACACCATACCAGTTTTCATCGGTAACTTAACATTTAGAAGCAAACGAAATCCCAAAAAAATTCCCCAAAAGACTCTCACAATAAGAGAATTAAATCTAGTATATGGTCAGATATTACACAACACATGAGTTGATAATCTCCACTAAAGAAAAAAAAAAAACTAGAGTTTCATTGCAGGCAAAAATTTAGAAACTAACAATAAAATAGAACATCGAGAATTACTATCACCACAATGCTATATGGCTCTCCTAAACCCACTCGATTTTCTCTACACGAGTATACGGCTGGGTAGTTGTCCACTAGTTAGCACGGATACGGATACGGGAATGGGTACGGGGACGGGTACGGGGACGGAAAACGGCAAAATCAAAATTTCTAAAAACGGGTACGGATTGGATTCGGCAAAAAAATATTTTTTTAACAAAAATAATATATGTCGTTATCGTTGTTTGTTTGTTTTTATGGTTAGTATTGTTATTTAATAATAATAATATAATAATAAAAATGAAAAAAAGAAGTACGGAGTACAAACTTAGTAAAGAAAATGATAGCACTTTAATAAAGATAGAGAGAAAACTGTAGAAATAGTAATCTTCTACCAGAGAAATGACAAATGTAAAGAAGGAAAGGAGATATAAAAAACAAAAAAAAGTACCCAACCCACGTTTTAGTTTAAAAAACAAAAAAGGGAGGGGATTTAAAAAACAAAAAAATAACAGCTGTAAAGTAGGCTCAAAGGGAGGGGTAATTGATTGCTGCCAGCCTGCCAGTGGTTTTCTTTTTACCCTCTTCCTCTACTTTCGTCGTCTTCTTCCTCCACTTTCTTCTTCTTCAATTTTTTTTTTCTTCATCCTCTCTTCTTCTTCATCTAAATAATTCTGGGTTCAAATTTTTTCTTTTCCGTCAAAATGTCATTAAGATCTAATCTCAAGTGTTTTAAAGTTTTTTTACTCTGAAATTTCATGAAAGTCATATGAGTACGTTTTGTTCTAGCCCACTTTGAAGCGGATTCGTCCCCATAAAAAGCACTCGTACCCAGCTTCTCAGGTACGGATTGGGTACGAATCCACCCTGTATCCGTACCGTCCCCGGATCGTACCCGTACCGGGTACGGGATACGGCACTCAACCACCGTACCCATGCTTCATAGGTTGTCCATGTATGCTAGAGATTACTTCTGATTTCTGCTTAATTATAGTGGATTGTACCAGGTTCGTACTTTGAGATGTTTCGGTTATAAACCGTAGTTGGGGCGGTTTGGTGCACCCGCATTATAGACAAATTTTGCTTAAATAAAAATACTTCCTCCGTTTCTTTTTACTCGCTACACTTTCCATTATAGGAAGTTTCACATTACTTGCTACACTTTTTTTTGGGCAATAAACTCTCTCTATCTCTCTCCTCCCACATGGGTCCCTTTTCTTTTTACTCTCTACCTCTCTCTTCTCCAAAAATTGCCTAGGAGTCCGTAAAATGAGAAGTGTAGCGAGTAAAAAGAAACGGAGGAAGTAGTAAAGATCAATAGTCTTCAAACTAGAGAAAAAAAGAAAGAAAAGTAAATAGGTAAAATTTTAGGAGAAAGGAGTACCAACTAATTTAGGGTGTCTTCACCTTTTAAAAAAAATAAGTTTAAGGTTTGATTTTCTAATATAAATTTCAATAAATTTTAGTAAGTTATAATAATAAATAGTAAATTCTCACACCCTATTCATTAAAGTTTTATTAAGTTTAGTTAAATAAATCGAGAAAATTAAATTCCTCCAGTAGTTTCTTTTAACTTGCCGGTTTGATTGTGCACAATTTTGATATACGTTTTTGACCAATTTTTTATTTGTTAAGTTGAGTTATTAGTATATGTAAAAGTTGATTTTCTTTAACTACAGTATCACAAATTCAAAAAGATTACATAAATCTCTATCTCTCTCATCTTAAAATTCTTATGTGATACTTAAATATTTACAGTTCAAAAAAAAACACACGAAGTATGACATAAAGCAGTGGCGAACCCAGACATTTTGTATTGTGTAGGACGGATTTGAACCCAGATTGAAAAAAAGCAACAGAAGTTTAGTGGATTAGCGAGATTTGAACTCGAGACTCGAGTTGTGAGCATTCTAAGTTCTAACGATACTTAACCTAAGGAAGTTATCTATCAATGCCGCTACAAAGTACGGTAGTGTAACTAATAGAGTTTAGTTATTGTTTCGGGTTCATTTTTAGATCCATCCATGTATTAACATTTAACAATTATGTGATTACACCTCATACGTGCTGACCACCCCAAGTAGTGAACTTCTGGCATGTTCTTGGAGGTGACATGCACGAGTTTTTTCTGGCCTGGTGATCTTTGGCCGTTTGGGTGAGGTACGTGCTTTTAGAAATTCGACCATGACCCCTGTAATTGACGATGAGATTTTAGGTGTAGTTTAGGTAAATGATGCAGAGAGTATTCACAAAGTATTAGATTAGAGGGTAATTAGACAAACCAAAGCCTATATTTTTCTAATAAGCCCATTCCATCTCCCTTTTACCCAATACTATTCCTAAGCATCTCGCACGGTCGCACCATAGTCGTATATTCTCTTCTCCTTCTATTGTTTCCCTTATAATCTCGAACTATAACAAATATTTTTTTAAAAAAATCCCGACAACCTTACCAAACGGTTTACTGGTCACTAAATGGATTAAATCAGTCACTAAATGAATTAAAAATATGATTACCGAATGGCTTAATATGGTCACTAAATAAATTAAAATGGTCACTAAATATATTAAAATAGTCACTGTATTTAGAAAGATAGTCACGATCTCTTCTTACTATTGAGCTCGGGCCACGCCTAATCTATATAAATATATTAAAAGAAGTTCCTAAACAAGTAATGATGCAATATGGCGCTCTCCCTAGGGGCGTTTTACTTTACGTAATTCATGTATAATAAATAAATTGGAAATTACATAGTATATAATTTGATCATGTGACCTCAGGTTCATATATATTAAAGTTTTAACCACTAGACCAAGTTGTATTTAGTGTTAACATTTTAAAGTACAATATTAATAAAAGAAATTTTTTCTTACTCGATGCATAGCCCGAGCCTGATAATTAGTTTTAGATTAAAAGTAGGCGGTGTCTTATACGACCAACTATGGTTAGGGATGGCAATCCAGTCCGAATCCGACCCTAATCTGCTCCGATCCGAAGGAAAAAATCCGAGTCGACTTCGACAAAAAAGTAATTCGACTCCGTTTAAAAAGTCCGACTCCGAGTCGGAGGAGGGTCGGAGTCGGATCTCAAAAATAATCCGACATCCGAATCCGTCTCCGACTTTGAGTCAATCAATCCTTTTTTCTTATTTATATTAATGTATTATTTATGTATAAACTGACTTTGACTTTCAGCCAATTATATTATATATGATTTTTTCATTGAAGAAATGATTGTTAAAAATAATAGTAATATTTAGATTATTTGTACTATATAAGATTTCCATATGATTATTAGAATAAATTATAATGATTAGATTATTGTATTATAGAAGACTACTCCATTATTAAAAATGGGCAAAAAATAAGTCGGATCGGATTCGAAGTTGGATGTTCGGATTTTAAGTCGGATCGGAGTCGAAGTCGGGTGTTCGAATTTTAAGTCGGATCGGAGTCGGATGTCGGAGTCGGACTCAGATTTAAAATCCGACTTCTTGTAGGGTCGGAGTCGAATTATGCATAATCCGATCAAAGTCCGACCCATTACCATTCCTAACTGTGGTATGTGTAGTATTTATATAATCCATAGTGGCAAGTGACCCACATCTCCATCGTGTCCACCCAACCGCGTAGCGTTGCAACTTGCGCAGACCCCTATTCATAGCAAATTCCCAATACCTAACTCCTCTCACTGTCTCACATCTTCAAAATTATCGAGAATTAGGGTTTTCTCTGCTCCGATCGATTGTGAACATGGGAGGAGGCAACGCTCAGAAATCGAAGACTGCTCGTGAGAGAAACTTGGAGAAGAATAAGGCTTCTAAAGGTTTTCTTTTTTTTCTTTTTATATATTTCTCGTTAATCTCTCCGAAAATTGGCTAATTTTTTCGTAATCTTTTTGCTTTCAAATTGAAATTATAGTACGAAATTAATTTTATCTCAATAAACTGAGCTTTTATATGAACTATATATGATGGATCGTTTGATATGGTGCAGGAAGCCAACTAGATACTAATAAAAAAGCCATGAGTATCCAGGTATAAATCTTGAGTTCGTATAATCGTTTTCGTTTTATGCTGTTAATCTTTTGACTTAATTTATCAGGTTGAAATAATTTTGTACTATAGAGCAGTGTGATAATGATGACTGAATTAGTGGGAATAAATCACTGTTAATATTGATGTTGTGTTCAGCAGCTTCTTTGTAATAATTTAGCTGCTTTGTTTTTATTTTGGCTGATCTTTTATGATTCATTGCGTTGAGGAGTCTAATTTTATTATGTAGTTAATTTAGAGCTAACATACTTGAATTTGCAGAAATTTGGTTTTGCGATCTGAATTATATTCATAGATTCAAGGACCTCATATGATATGTATGTTATGTTTGAGCAAAGTTTCTCGCTTATATTTATGTTGCGGTAACTTTTCGTTCATTTAGGTTGAGGTTAATAGTGCTTTTGAACTTGGCAATTGTAATTTTCAAAAAGCTCCATGTTATAATTTTATAAATCACCAATATGTTCACTTAGTATCCGTCTCCATATCTGCTGTTCTTCATCTGACCATATCATAGTAGCTAACTAGCTATCACATATGAAAATACTCTTCTTTAATTGCATCCAACTCCTCTCCTACCCCCCCTCTTAAATAACCGACTTTAAGAAAAGGGTGTAGGTTTTTTTGGTAAATGTCTAGATGATGAATGGTTAAGACATTTCTAGATTTAATGATGCTGTGATATGGGGAGAAGTCAGAATTAGGGATGCCAATAGAGACTAAAACATGGTAAATGCTAACAAGCACAGAAGTGCATCCTGGGTGTTAGTAATGATAGAATCATTTAGAGAATAATCGTAATATGTAATAATATCATTATTTATTGAGCTAATAGCAATCTTTGTATTTTTCTTTTGCAAATACAAATCCTAATATACCATTAAAACACTCCCACACCCCCCCTCTCTCTCTCTCTATGCATGCACGTACACACACATGTATTATACTTCCTCTAGTCTTTATTAGTTTATCCCTTTCTTTTGCATAGAGTTGTAGGAGAAATAATGTTGTGGGTCATAGAAAGAAAGAGAAACTATTATTTTATATTAAAGTTGAATGTATGTGTGATGAAAAGTTAGTGGTCCTATTTCATAAATAGAAACAAAAGAAAGGGGTAAACTAATAAGGGACATTCCAAAAAGGAATACGGGTAAACTAATAAAGACCGGAGGGAGTATATATTAATATAAATATATATAAAGAAGGCTGCACATGGTTTGTAGAGACTGGGTTTCCGCCTCCCCTTCTTTGACCCTAATGATGTATATTCCTACTTTTTGAGTGAAACTGAATTAGATCACCTGTGACTGTCGGAGTATTTGTGATTTTGGGGCTAAATGAAAGTAATTTGGGTTTTAAGAGGGAATAAGCAATATTGTGTTTTCTCGTATTGTTGCTTTGGAGGGGTATGTTGTGCTGATGTTGTTACTCTTTGATAAATTTGAAGAAGGTGGACATCTTGATATTGGAGGAAAATTCGGAATTTGGAATTTATGAGTAACATACTAACTTAGTGAGTGGATCCATCTATCTGTAATCCAATAAACAAATACCATGGTTGCTTATTTGAACAATTGAACTTTTATAGTTGTATGTGCTGTTTTCAGATATATATGTGAGATGTGGAGAACTTGATCCCTTGCCACTAGTTTTCCATACTTTGAAGGAGTCATCTGGAATTGTGAACTAAGTTCAACACTGATAATAATATTGAGCTGTTTCTAATTTGCATTTATACATTGTGCTTTGCCTCTTTCCTTTAGAATTTGGTCTGACTACAACTTAATGCTATATCTTCCACAATTGTGGCAGAATGCAGATATTTCCATATGCTGCTCTTTGTAAGCACTTGGAATGGTTTGTGTGCATATGTTAATTCATTTGTAATGCTGAATACAATTTATGCCTAATATGTCTTATGATTTAGATGTATAGTCTATATATAATTGCACCGGCTCTATCAAATTGACACCTTTTTCTTCGTATCATTGGGGGACCGATGATTCTAGGAGTCTGCAGCTGCTGCTGCTTGTTTTGAATAGGGGGATTCAAGAAAGGAAAAGCAAATTGTTCTCCTGATTTTCTCTGTGTGTGAGTGTGTTTTTCTTAACATTTTCCTTAATGGAGTTACCTTAAACGCCTCCATTATTCCCCCACCCCTCAACAAAGGGTTTTTCCTTTTTCCCCAACTTTCAGAAATTGAGCTCTCATCTCCTCCCATTGCCAATATGCCTTTGCTCAACAGTCAATACCCCTCGGCCCCCACCTCACGTTGGTGCCCATTCTGCCACCATCCTTACCTCCACATGCCCACCTCTCGTGGGTGCCAATCATCCTTACCTCAACACCCTAATAAGTATCCACCTCTTCTTCCCCAACTTACCATCATCACCTGGCCTGTATTGTCCTCCACCCTGTCGAAATCCAGATTTTTCAGCATCAATCAGTTGCCTTGGTCAGACACTCATGTATAGCTTTTGGAGCTTCTCCTCTCCTTCTCATCTGTCACTCCCCTTCCCTTCCCACCTCTCTATCCTCACCAGTTAATATTAACCCCTTGTCGTTTCTCTCCGTTTTCTCAATTTACTTACCTGTATCACATTAGCCCCCTTCTGTTCCTTTTCCTTTCCCTCACTCTCTTCACCGTTCATATCTCTATTTGAAAAGGAATTAGAATCCATTCATCATTTTGACCAAATAACAATGTCTTTCCTTGTTTCCTTTGCCCTTGTTTTTGTTTTCTTTTCCTTTGATTTCCCTTCTGTGAACCGAATCCCCCCTAATTTTTTCTTACCTTTTAAACCCTGGAGAGAGATTGAACTGTTATATTTCCTGTGTCAAATATTGTAATTATTGTCAAGTTATGGCATTTTTTTTTTTTGGGTGAACTTATTTGATGGATGCTACTGTTAAATCTTTTTCGAGCACTCTAAATAAATTAGAAGCTTTCTTTGCTGGTTTTAACATGATTGTAACAATTTTGAGTGTTGAATGCAGTGCAAGGTATGCATGCAGACATTTATGTGTACAACTACAGAGGTGAAATGCCGAGAGCATGCTGAAGCTAAACATCCAAAACATGACATCACTGCATGTTTTCCTCACATCCAGAAATGATCTACTTATTCTGATGGTTGTATGTATGCATTCTAAGAAGATAAGAAGTTGATCAGTTTTCATGTCAGGTTATCTGATGTATATCAAATGATAATGTCTTAAAACTCTTTCAATTACTGTGTTCATGAATGGTTGGGGTTACTCGATGTGGAACTTTGTTCTTCAATTGATAATATGCAAACTTGTTATGTGTGAACTTTATCTATATTCTAACTACTTCCATTGCCTGTTAATTGAATCTGTACCACATCTCTGCATTGGTAAATAAATGATATCGCAGATTCTTTTGTTTGATATCATGTCATGGCCATTGAGTTTGGGGCAACAAACGTTAGATTAGGGAATGTTTTTGGTATTGATCAGATTGTTAGGATTAGTATTTATTCGAGTTCTGTTTTGTGTGATAATTTTCGGGCTGGAATGCCTAACCACGACTGACGAGTCCACGACTGATCTGGGGATCTTCCATGTTGGAACCACGACCGACGAGTCCACGACTGATCTGTGGATCTTCGATGTTGGACTACATAGAATCTGCCCTTATACATATTTTTTCGCATGAAGGGTGTGTTCTCTTTCATTGAATTTATTTTCTAATTTTGGAACTTAACATGGTTAAATAAGAAATGACATTGTTCACACACGATGAAACTAGGGCTCCGTTTGGTAGGGCGTAAAACATTTTCAGTGTAAAATGATTTTCATGGAAAACAATTTACAATGGAAAACACAATTCCAAAATTAGTTTTCCGTTGTTTGGTTCGATGTAAGAAAAATGATGGAAAACAAGGAAAATGAAAGAGGTAGTAAAAGGAATGTACAAAGAGGAGTGGTGGAAAATGTTTCCTCCCAATTTTGGGGGAAAATGTTTTCAATGGGGTGGAAAATGGTTTTCCATCCCAAGTTTTACATTTTAATATTTTACACCAAACCAAACAATGTAAAATAGGAAAATAGTTTTCAAGGAAAACGTTTTACACTCTACCAAACGGACCCTAGATTACGAGTTTTTTTCATTTGTTTCTAATTTTCGCATCCAATAAGGGGGAAAAATGAGTCCCCTGTAATTCTCGATCATATCACGCTCTCAATATAATATTTTTTTTAAAATATTGTCGAAAGCCTCTTAATTATGAAGTGAAAAAGTTAACATTTCAGCTGCTAAACGGAGACTATAGAGGATCTCATCCTATATTCATATCGGTTAGGAACTTGAGAAAATACCTCCACAATTGTGTAAGGCTTAATAACTAATTAAGAATATAGGGAGTGTTCTATAAAAAAGAAAAGAAACAGAGAGAGTGGCATTAAGTATAAAATTAAAAGATTAAGGTTGGTCTAGTAGTTATAAGACCTTCTTCTACCCGTGTGATAGGAGGTTTGATTTTCACCTCTTGCAAGAAGGATTTAATTTCTTCACTTTTTTGCAAGTGAACTCTCCTTACTCTTTAAAAAATAAATTAAGGATGAAGATAATTTTAAATCAAAATAAAGTTTACTAGTTAATTGCACAGGAAAAGGAAAGTTAGGGAATCAATAACAATAAATCAGTTAAAATAAATATGTCTTAATACGTATAAATCACTTATATTGAGGCTTTGTTCTTTTGGACTTAATTGGACCGAACTGAGAAAGTAATGGTCAAAGTGGCTTATTTACATATGTGAAAGACAAACTATAACAATTGATACGAATGGAGTACTAATATACTTTTTAAGATAAGACGAAAAGTGCTCACTTAAGGGAGAAATAAGCAGAATTCCTCAAACGAGTTTCATACGATTTGATCCCTAAATCTCAGGAATACGAGGTAGGAAATGATCCCACTACTCCACCACCTTAACCTAAAAACGATAACAAACTTATCTCGAAATTAAGACGCCATAATACAATAATCACTGTCCTAAATCGATAGACCTCCCATACACTTAACAATAGTGGATATCTTAAAATTTTACTCCTTATAATAAGGAAAAAAATACATATAAAAGGGCGGGGGTTCCTAGTGGGGAAAGAGTGGGAGGCCGTTAAGAATAACCAGAATTTTGAATCTCAACGGTTTAGTTTGGCTCCAAATACCATATATTATCAATCAATACTTTATATTATACCAAAAGATATGACCAGGAAGACAATCAGAGCGTGCATGCATGTCTAACCACCAGAGTCCACTCATATCTTCCTCATTTTTCTGAGCTTTATTTCCTAAAAAAAATTCCTAAGGAAAAAAAAAAATTACAGGAGAAAGAAAACAACTGAGTCTTTTCTCATCCCAATTTTTTGGGCATTTTTTCAACCTCAATATAATTTTGTCAAATGTATTTCTTCTCTTCTTCATTGATTCCGATTGCTATAACGGTGTCCTTCTTCGCCGCCGCCGGAGGACACCCACAATCATCTTAAAAAGAAACATATGAGTTTTCTTTTGCAAGGATGATTTGATTTTTTTGACTTTTTTTTGTTGTGGGTTGTGAATTTTGATGGAATTTTGATTTGTTAATAGTGGTAATGATAAATGATGGTAATTAGAATTGTGAAATATTAGAGGCATTTTGGTTGTTTTTGGATGAATTTGAGTTGTTGGGTTTCTAGGATTTTTCCTTTCTCTCAAAGAGATAAAAGAAAAATCATCAACATTGTGAACAACAACAACAATAACAATAACAATAACAAAAACGGGGATCAGGGCTTTGAGTTTTCGACATGAATTGCCTACCGTGCTTCAACAAAGACGACGACGAAGACGCTGATCCTCAACCACCACCCTCAAAGAATTCAGCCGCAATCGACGCCGCCAAAGAAGCGGCTGCTTCTTCCTCTAAAGGTACCCCATTTTTACAACCTCCCTCAACAATGATGGTAAAAGACTAAAAGTCAATTAGGCTGAAACTTCATGGTACAAAATGGATTTTATTGTATAGATTTGAAACAAAGATCTTCTAACAGAATTGGGATTGTACTAAATTCTTTGTTGACATTTTGGATTATTTGGGAGGGGGAATTGTTTGATATCTATGCAACATGTTTTGTGGGTAAATGACAAAGTTAGACAATTTGATAGTAAAAACTTAGCTAAAGAGCAACAAAAGTTACAAAGAATAGGTAAAAAGCTATATAGTTCTTCAAAATATAACTCAGAAGTTCAGAGAACAAAGGTAAAAAGTTAATTGGTTTGACCAAAATATTTGGTCAAACCACTTGACAGAAGACAAGCTCTGGGATTTAGCAATGAAGATTCTAAACAACTTTGCACAAGCCTTAAAGCTATAACTTTTATTTCAGCCATTTTTTATGCTAAAGTTGCTGGGACTGTAATGTACTAGGTTTGTGTTTCTAAATGAACCTGAATTGTCCTTTAAACTATGCTCAAACGAGTTATATGGTTATATAGTTTAGAGATCAAGGTTAGATAATATAGTAAATGATCACTTCTTTCACTGACCTTATTGCAGCACAAACTTTCAACTTTCGGGAGCTGGCCATGGCAACGAAGAATTTCCGGCAGGAATGCCTATTAGGTGAAGGTGGATTCGGAAGAGTATTTAGAGGGAAACTTCAGTCTAGTGGCCAGGTAATTTGTGTTTTAGATTCACCTTCTTGTTTTCTATGTTTGTTACCTTTATCTTGTTGATTGGTGACCTTAATTACTGGTGGTTGCTGAAGGTTGTGGCTGTAAAGCAACTAGATAGGAATGGAATGCAAGGAAATAAGGAGTTTCTTGTTGAGGTCTTGATGCTCAGTCTTATTCAACACACGAATTTGGTCAGTCTCATTGGCTACTGTGCTGATGGAGATCAGAGGCTTTTGGTATATGAATATTTGCAGATGGGATCTCTAGAGAATCATTTGTTTGGTAAATAGCCTTCGCTTTCTTCTGGTGTTTGTTGCTTTCATGAACGTTATTTTTTCTTTGCTATGTTACTCGGACTTTTCATTACACCTTAAATTCCCATTTGGTTAGGAATATTTGACACTTTGTTCTCTATCAAAAACATGAGATTTTCTTAAAGAAACATCCTAGTTTGACACCTCAACATAGTGTCCTAGTACCATAGGTTCCTGTTGGTTGAGGTAGCATGTAATGTGCCTCATTTCTTTTGAGGAAAGTGCCTGATTTTAGTACATAACTAAACAATCTCTTGGTTTTAACAATTAGATATCTAACAAGAGAGAACACTTATGGATCTCACAACAACTGAAGTTACAACAATCTCATGTTTAATGTTTGAGAAATAATGCAGCTCATATGTAAAGAATCATCTGCAGGGTTCACACTGATGGTTACTGTCATTTTTCTTGTGGAATTTCTGCAATTTGCAGGTGATGATCCTGACAAGAAGCCAATGGATTGGTTCACGAGAATGAAAATAGCTTCTGGTGCAGCCAATGGACTCGAATATTTACATGACAAAGCCAATCCCCCTATAATATATCGTGATCTAAAACCCTCGAATATTCTACTAGACGAAAACTATGAACCAAAACTCTCTGATTTTGGTCTTGCCAAGCTTGGAGCAGGTGGAGGTAAGATAAATCCAACATCAAGGGTTATGGGAACTTATGGTTACTCCGCGCCAGAATACTCAAGTGGTGGTGAGCTTACACTAAAATCTGACATTTATAGCTTTGGAGTGGTATTGTTAGAGCTTCTTACGGGACGAAAAGCCATTGACACAACTCGACCGAATGATGAGCAAAATCTAGTTACATGGGTAAGTTCATTCTATCACTATTGTATCCCATCTCTACTTAATTTTTGTCAAATCACTAATCTAAATTCTAACAGTGCGTCGGTATGTGGTAATACATGGTAGTAACAGTAACGAGTTTGTAATTTTGCTAGAAAATATCATGTTAACATCCATAGTAGTGAAACTTTATCCCTAAACATGAGTTTTCTTCGAACATATTCAACACCATCTTTCCAAGTAGTAATGAATGGTAATATATTTAGGAAGAATAGAGATGTTTTGGGATGAAATAACAATACTATGGATATTGACATGAAAATTCCTTTAGAAATCTAACCAAAACTGCATTACTATTATTACCACCAATTAATATCGCTAACCAAATGAGATGTATATGTTATTGGTAAAACGAGAGACAATGAAGTATAAGATGAGACACAGAATAAGTCAAAAGCATTTCACTTGACGATATTTGCTGCAACTTTCCTGATCTGACCTATTTGTAACTGTGTTATCAGGCACAACCGATATTTAGGGAGCCTAAAAGATTTCCAGATTTAGCAGATCCTCGTCTAAATAGAGAATTTCCCGTGACAAGTCTAAACCAAGCTGTTGGAATTTGTGCAATGTGCCTTCAAGAAGAACCATCTGTCCGCCCCTTAATTGGTGATGTTGTTGCGGCTCTTAGTTTCCTCGCAATACCTCAACCAATTACTACCCCTTCTCCGGCCCCAACAGAAAATGCTTACGCTCCACCATCAGAGCAGAAGATGCACTATGAACCTGAGACTAATCAGAATAAACCAACCCAATCAGTTCAAGATGAAAGTAGAAGCAGTGAAGATAGTGAGAGTTCAGAGAGTGAAGATGAAAGTATTTCTGATCGACGTATTGAAGGAAGTTCTGAGAATTCAATGGAAGAGAAAGTTGGTAGTAGTCGATATTCAGGAAGAGAAAGTGAACACCAAGATTCAGATGGAAGACACAGCTCTGATAATTCAGAGGAACAAAGCAGTTACTCATCAGACTCAGATAGTGGAGGTGAGAATACCAATTATGATGATGCTGAAACTACAGAGCTTGAAGATCTAGAAATTTCAGTAGATTCCAGTGCTAATTACAGTTTATATTCAGCTCAAAGTAATGACAGCAGCATGAAATCTGATGCTGGAAATAAATCATCAAAACATGGAAGTAGCAGGAGATCTTCGCCCAAAAAAAATACGGGTTCTCGGAGAAGAAAGCCGGTTGTAACATTTAAGGAACCGAGCTTAAGCACAAAGAAAAATGGAACTAGAAAACCCGAGGGAGAAAATAGTGGTTCAGACAATAATAATCAGACACTTCCTGCTGCTACAGATGGTAGACAAAAGCAACAAGAACAACAACAGCAACAAGAAGAACAACAGCAGAGTTCAAGTTCTTCGAGTTCCGAAAGCAGCAGTGAGTCTGAAGATGAAAAGAAGTCTCCAAGACATGGAAAAGAAAGTAGTGACGCTGATCGATATGATAATAATCATAGAGTTTTTGATCAATCTGAGAAAGACGTTCCCAAGTTACGGCATCTCAAAACCAGGTGATATTCAAGAGGAAAGTGTTATAGAATTGTGCATCTTCTTGTTTCAAAACCAATTGTTGAGCATAGACAAAAACAAAACATTTTTTGGTTAGTATACATTTAGCGCTTGTCACCCTCTTGTCTCCCAATTCTTATGTTATATCCTAAGCACCAGGCATGAGGAGAATGGCATCATGCTATCTTGATTGAGGGGAAAATGAAAGATCCTAGTTGCTTAGAATTCTTTCCAAGTTTCCTTACAATTTGTGTTTGTTTGATTCATTAATGATACCTTTTCTCTGTTCTTGCTTTTCTTTTTGGCTCCTTTGGAAATTCTTAGTATTTTGTAATCGTTTGTATTTGGAATTGGCCTATCTTTTTAATATTGAAGTTGTTAGATGTGCAAGACTTGGTAGGCAGAAGACGAACACGATTAAATTGTGTTTACATTAATTTTCATCAACCAAATTGTAGTGCTGTGCAAATCAGTTGTAATGTTCTACATTCTGAAACTGTAATTTTCTTAGTAAGATTCAGTTGTTGAACTAATCATCTTGTATAGGCTTGTCTTATTCATAGTGAGTAAAGATTTTTCATGTCTGGCTGCTAATAAAATACGTGTATCAAAAAGTTGGGATTGTGTGTATCAATTCTAGTCTGTGTTCTACAAAGACCCTGTAAAATATTTGTATTGATTCTGTACCAGAATGCAAATTTATGATTTTTGTAAGTCCTGATTTTGGGATCAAAACCAAATAAAAAAAAAAGTGCTGGAATTCGAAATTTTCCCTTCAACTATATTTCTTATTCTTGTAAATTCTAAATTTAAATGTTCTCTTTCAAAGTTTTAACAATCATACCTAATTCTCTTTATACACAAAAGAATCTGATCTTTATCATTTAACCAAAAGTATGTGAGCAAGGGAAAACCCAGGAAAAATAAGTCAGATTTTTCCAAGTGTAACTAATATATCCAACAATGACGAACTATATAACATACTTTTTACCTTTGCCTCTACTTCTACCGAATTTTTCTTATGGGCAATGCTCGCCCAAAGAGTTTCTCCACCTCGGTTGCCTCCATTTTTAAATCATCCAGTAATTCCATCTCTTCCTTGCTTAATTCTCGGATAAAGTTTTCCTCGTCTTTTTGGAGCTCTTTAAAACCTTCTGTTAGCCTCTGAAACAATGTCATCTCTGTCTTTCCAACCTTCTCAACCTCTTCTTCTAGCTCCTCTACTTCCCTTATGATAGTTCTTTCTCCTTCCTCTACCTTCTTCTCCAGCCTCTCAACAAGTGGAGGCTCAGGCCCACAGGTATTGTCCGTCCTGATGAATGTTTTAAAGTCTCGTCCTACACTTTGAGCTGCTCTCTCAAGTTCAGGCACAATAGTTTCAGGTAAAGTTGCACTTCTTGTGTATATGACAGAGCCACCATAGCCGTCCCATGCATCATTTCTGCCTTTGTAATATACAAAAATGTAGTCATCTGGTTGATTTTCTATCTTGGAAGATAGGATGTACCTACATAATGAATAAAGCTTCCAATCAATTCGCTTGCATGACCAGATTAATGTAATTCCTAATGTAACTTTCACAGACAATTAAAGTTTTGTTAAGGAAAATTTGACAGTAATTCCAAGTCTGATCCATGAAGCAAAAATAATCCCAAGTTTGAAAAGCTCCCAGAAGAATCCCCACTTTGCTATGTTGTCACATACTCACATGGATGAACAGATGATAGACGAAGTGAAATTTCTGTTTCTTTTCCATCACTTGAAAGTTGAAACCTCAAAGAAATGACCCTTCTTCTACTGTTGCCCAGGCTTATACCACCAAAATTGTCCCATGGGTTTTTTTTTTTTTTTTCCTTCAGAGGTTTTAAGTGATGAAAAAGTAATGAAACTTTTACTCCGTACTATCATTAGTTCACCTATGTGACAACAGATTTACTTGGGATTTTCTGGGAGTTTGTCAACTTTGTGCTTATTTCTTTTCGAAATGCTTCAAGAAGAATGAATTACTTTAGACAACATACATACTTGAGGAGAAGCACTAGAAGAATACCAGTCATCTTCATAGTGAAGATATTCATTGTCATGATTATAAAGAATCCCAGGTTGGGAGGGATCTTGCACAAATCTCTGCACAGCAGAACGGGTGAAAAATCCACCATCCGGTGTTTTTATTCGCCAAGACAAGTTTCCAATAAGCTTTCCATCTTCCACGTGGAACTCATGTAATTGGCAATCAAAGGTGTCAAATGTGGGGTTCAGACCGCTACTTATAAACCACTTCCCACTGAAATCGTTAATGTCAAACCTCTTAACAAGCACGCCAACATCAGGAACAGGAAATTCTCCAACATCAGACTTTTGAGGCACACATTTCTTTCGAGAGACTGCGCACTCGTTGAACTCATCAACAACTTTGTTCGCGAACAAGTCCCCACATTTAATCTAATATGCAAATGTATGCTTCAGTTAGGTCACTTTCTTTTAAAGTATAAAGGGATTTGATTCTAACCTATGGATGGAATTATTAACTTACTTGGCACTCTGTTTCATCAGGCTTATTATTGCAGGTCTGCAGGCAAGCAACATTAGCTGCACATGATGGATTGGCAATGCACTTGGCGAGTTCAATTCTACTCGGAAAATATAGAGCAAGTCAGACAAAAGTGACAAAGTTGGAGTTACCATGTTCAGCAATAAGGAGCACAAAAAATCTCAAATGACATTAACCCACAATAAATAGCATAAGCAATATTCTATTCCCCCTAAGGGTGTGATTTTCACCATAAAATAAAAGTTTCAGGACAAATAACTGATTAATTTCAAATAAGTTCCAATGAATTCAGATGAAAGTTATAAAAATAAGGTTGAACAAGTTCAAATAAGCTCCTATAAGTTCAAGTAAATTCAGTTCATAATTCAGAAGACTTTAGCAAAATTCAGCTGAGGAGAATGCACCCCTAAAATTAGACTAGTTCAAAGGATAGTGTCATCAAATTCAGAAACATCAAAAGGTGAATCAAAGTTGTTAACCTGCATTCCTTCAATAAGCAGGTACAAGTTTTGAGTGGATCAACAGCTTGTGCTGAAGACATGACCAAAAATGTGCACGCCACTGCAGCCGTTACTTCCACAAGCTTCATTTTTAACAGGTTCCACTTCTAAAAAAGATTCAATGAGAAACTGTTAGAAGCATTTGACCTTGTCCACTCCAAGTAAAGCTATCCAACCAAATGCCACAACAAGTACCTTAGGTATGATGGCATTGGAGATAATCTTGGAGGAATTCACCTCCCATCCACATGAAATAAGACCTGATTTAGAACGACGAGATTTCTCAAATGCTCCAATAAACTTAGTATATGGTAACTTTCTCTCATTGAACCTTATTCTCATTCTGACATCATCTTGGAGTAGAAGGGGATTCCTCAATTGAACCCATTTCTTGAAATTCTGGTATGAAATGTTGTTGCAAATCCCAGCATTTTCGTCGTAGGATAAGCATATAGATCGTGCAACCAATGCCATACTATTTATTTACCAAAAAAAGATATAAAATCACAAATCCAACTTATACACAAAATCCCATCTCTGAAATCAGCCAAAATCAACAATGCAAGACACCCTTTTTATATTTCTTCAGTATGTTCAGTATCATACAGTTTTTTCTAAGCAACTCAACTGTAACCCAACAAAGACAGAACATTTAGATAGAAAATTACATAAACCCACATCCCAATTCCCACACCAATCAAAAGAGATATCTTTTTTGTTTTGCATTAACAAATTAGTAATAAGAAAGCAAAAATGGGATCTTTCATGAGACATCAAACAATTGAACAAATAGAACTAAACTGGGAAAACAAAAACCCACAATAACATTTATGTTTCCCTGTAAAATTACAAACTACAGTTTGGTAAATTTCCAACATGAATTAATACCTCACATTATCAAATGAACAGAGAATATCATTTCTTAAAATTAAATAAATTTAAGCAAGAATCAAAGAAATTGGAGAAAAAAGACATAGAATACCTGGAGATTGGAGCTTGACTGCTTGAGCAGGTTGTAAGATTAGTAGTAGCAGCAACTGATGTTACAATTACAACCGCAAAAGAAGAGGAAGAAGAGAGAGAAAAAAAAAAGAAAAAAAAAGGCGGGCAACGTGGTAGTTAGTGAGTGATTAAGAGAGAACAAATGTAGCTGAGAATTTGGATAAGCTATTTATTGTAGAAAGGCCCAAAATAGAAGATAAAAAGAAGAGGTATTTAAGAATACCTTGGTTTGTGTTTGTCCACACGGTCTATTCTATGTCTTTACATGCTCTGCGCTACTAATCTTTGAACCTCTGACCTCTGGGTACCTTTGGAAAGGTTTAACCATTAAGGTACAAGAAGGATTAGTGTGTTTTTCATATTTTTTATCGATTGCTAGACGGTGGACTCGTATTTATCATTAGAATAGTAGATATGGGCAAAAATGCAGTCCGAAAAACATAAAACGCGTGAAACTAATATACAGTAACTGTTCTACAATGAACATGTGAAACTAATATACATCAACTGTTCTGCAATGAACATCGATCTCGACGATTCTCCTTTGTTCACCTTTATCTTTACATTTCTTAGTTTATTTATAGCAGATATTTCTTTGTTCATTGTGTTTTCTTTGTCTGTTCATTAGGTCGAGTGGTTGTTTGTCAGATATTTCCTCTTATGTTCATCTTTTTTTCTTGTTGGTCATTGTTGATTCAGATGTTCATTGAGTCTCGTGTGTTGTTTTTTTGTTCTACTTTCATCTTCATGTGTTAGGAATATATCTTACATAGGACTCTCAACAACCTAATTTGTTTATGATTAGGATTTAGTTATCTACTTAGTTTATTATCTTTCTACTTGGTTTAGGCTTTATCCTTGTACTATAAATACAATGTCTCTCATCAATAATACATAAGACATAATTTTACACCTAATCATAATTTGTCATCATGTTTTTTAATTTGTTCATTGTGGATGTTGTTTTGTTCCCCTGTATTATAATGCGAAACGACGCTGTATGCAATGGTGCGCACCATTTAGATGATAGACTCGTGTCTACCATCTAATTTGCAATTTTTTATTAATATCATGAAAGCTGACTATTATTATTACTCCTACATTTTTTCTATGTGTGTAAACACTTTTCTATATGTGTAACACTTTTTAGAACGGGTTAACTTAATCTTAACGCTCTATTCCCCCTTTCTCTCTAAACCCTAGCCTCCCTTACCCTTTCTTCATCAGTTAGGGGCTGCCATGGATGTTTTCATCCATGGTAAGCCCCTCTCCCTCTTTTATTTTCAGTTTTTATTTTTGTTGGATAAATTAGTATCTCTTTATGGATTTTTTTTAGTACTCTCTGCTGTGGAGATTTCCTTCTCCCCTATAGGAGTTGTGAGTATGATTTTTTTGTTTTTAGGTATGAGAAATTATTCTCATTGGCTGAAGTTCGAGACTCAACATGAAGGTATTGGAATCTCGGATGCGGTAAACATCGCTCGATCAAGATTGTTCTTCCCAAACTATCTCAGAATGATAGACTTCCTCATCAATAGCTGTTTGATTCAGCAAATACAAGGGGGCTGCGCTGTATTGCTCGATCTGGTTCATTGTAGTTTTTTCGAAGACGAATTTGATTTAACTTTGTTTGATTGTATCTTGTTTTTCTTTAATATCTATTGTAGATGCCGTTTGGCCTTCAATTAATGAAATTTCTCCTTCAAAAAAAAATTAATCTTAAAACTTGAACTTCTATCAGGATTAGAGTTTGACTTCTCTATCCAAACAATAAGAAAAGTTATATCTTCTTCGCACATTTCAACGAGAAAACACAATTCTTTCGGTTGTGAAACGGTTAACGGCCTCAGTGGAGTCCGCCAAAGGTGTGAAGAGTAACGTCTCCTTGCTTGAGAACTGCACAGTACGCAAACGTGAGCTACCCTCGGGGTGCTTATGAGAAAACCCCCTCCAACGCTCAAGTCAGTATTGGTCCCACTATGATTTAGAGAGAGAAACTAGAGAGAGATCTACCTGCAGAATAGTACTATTGGGGTATTTATAGAAGTACTATTCCTCTGACAGGGCGTGTAATCCTTCGACACGTGTAGGGCTATGACGCACTTGACAGGTGGGAAGATTCCCTTGCTTTGTCTTGTTAGGTGTCCGCCATCGTTGTTGGACCTTGGAGATGAACTAACTTTGGTGGGCTGTAGATGACATTATCATGCTCGCGTCCTAGGCCATGCTCGTGGACTTTTCATAAGGGTCCGCTAATACATTTGGGTTATACCCATACAAAAATAATAAATTACTTCGATTTAGTACTCACATGCTATATAGCATATACCTCTCATTAACCACGCTCTTTTTTTGGAAAAGAATTAAGAGAATTACTAGAAAGAAAGAAAGAACGCCTGATTATTTTGATTGTTAGGTTACTCTAAAAAAAAGTTACCACATAGTATTCAAACTAAAGTGGCAATGAGAACCAAACACCATTGACCATTCTCACATTTGAAAGTCAAGAGTTCCATCAAAGAGCTCCCAATTAATTCTCTACTTAGCCCAAAAGGCGTTTTAATCTAGCCTCTTAAAAAATCTTTGATGATTTTTTTTGGTGAAAAAAAAAGCAACCATATAAAAGAAAATAAATTTTTGAGGCTAAGATTGTAACGTCTTTTGGATTGTTTAGGCGAGAGTCTAATACCACATAGTATCCAAACTTATACTTGAGAATCGAACACCATTCTCACATTTGACGAGAGTTTTGTTTCGTTAACCTTCAAATGCATGGGATAGTATTAGAATTACTAGGAAGTAAATATATGTCGTTGTTTGGTTGGCAAAAAAAAGGAAGTAGAATTTCCTACAAAATAGAGAAAATAGCTTATCTAGGCCCCCAGGTGAGTGGAAATTCCCATAGAAAATTCTATTTATCATGTTCAATCAAATAAAAATGTACTTCCTAAGAAATAAAATTTTATGGACAATAATACAAATTCATGAGAAATTATACTTCCCAACTTCAACCAAAGGAGCCCTAGAATTCCATCATATTCAAATTTAAAGTGACAATGAGAACCGAACATCATACTCATATTTGAGAGTTCATAGAGCTCATATCATTGACAAGTTTAAAAGTGAATTTTCGTGTCATGCCAGAACCCTTCACAATCCAATGATGCACGGTTCAAGTCTTTGAGATGCAACTTTCAAGATCATCAATTTTTATAAATTACTTCTATAATTAAACTATTGGTTTTCAATCATATTATTAATATTCCATTCGATAATAATATACTCTATCTGTTTCATAATATAGTGCCTACTTCATTTGTGGTGGGTCAAACTTAAAAATCTTTGACCAAATATTCTCATTAATATATACAAAAAACCCTTCTCATGTGGGATCTTGTTAGATTTATCTCAATGTTTACGTTCATAATATCAACTTTTTTATATTGTTTATTAATACGAAAATGAAGATACTAAAAGTCAAAGTTACGTCTTGGAGACCGTGTACAAAAGAAACAGGCACTATATTATGTGACGGATGGAGTACTAAACAAATGGAACTTGCACCATGGACAAGAGTAAACACGTACTCATACATTTGTAACCCATGGTTACAATGTATGATATAATCCAAGTTTAAAATTGTTGGATTGAACAAATTTGGACTACATGTCTCTGAGTTTAAAATATTTTGGACTAGACTTGGAGTTGATGAAACCAATTCGATCCATTTACACCTTTCATGCGCGGACATGCTATTACAATCAAAGGAACAAAAATTTGAACCAAAACAAGTAAAAACAACGGAGAATGATTTAGAGATGAGCTTAGCAATAGCTTGTAATAGCAAACAATAAGCAATCTCGTGAAACATTTGACTTTATACATACTAATTTGCGAGAAGTTGAAAAAATATGCACATAAGAAGTACGAGATAAAAAATTTCTATTTGTAAATTTCCATCTTTTTTTGATGGACATCTATATATAAAAAAAAAAGTTTGGAAAAGATTGGACATTGGACTTCAAATAGTGAGTCCAAATTCAGTCCGAAATATTTAAAATTCAATGCAGTCTATTGCAATATGACAAGCGTGGAATAGATTTGAAGATCCTGGACATTTTCCATTTCTCTTACACAGTACACTCATACGCAAGACAAACGGTTGTCTAGTGAAAAGCTATCACCTCCATTATATCAACGAGGTTTTTCATTGTTGATTTTTTTGATGTTTAGAGAGCCCACAGGGACAAGATGAGAATCGATCTCATGATCTCCTAGAAATTGAGAAAGAAGCTCTAATCAACTGAGTTAACCCTCACTCTCTTATCATGGTTTGTTAATTCTTAAACAAGGTGGATAATTTTTTTTTGTTGCAAGATCAGGTAATGAATAAACAGTTGCGATAGAATAGGCCAAAAATCTGGTGAATAGCTTGTGAAGTTATGTCTGATTCACGGCATGAAAACAATATACAAGCATGTGAAATGTAAAGCTGACTCTACAACAATGATATACTTCTATGTCTTTGAGTCTTTTAACTCTTAACAACGACACAAGTTTTGGACGTCAGACTCCTTCAGTTAAATGGCGTCTAAGATAATAAGGGTCTGTTTGGCAAAAGTTGTTGGGTAGTTGTTGGGTAGTTGTTGGAGTAGCTGTCAGCTGTTCAGGTAGCTGTTAGCTGTCGGCTAGTAGCTGTTAGCTCTTAGCTGTGGAAGTAGCGGTTTATAATATAAGTGTTCGATAAAAGTAGTTGTTATGCTTATATATGATGAAAATAATATATTTTTTAATTATAATATTAATTACAATTATACGATTAATTACTATATGATTCATATTAGGATGACAGTGTCCTCATCAGTCCACTTAAATACCTCTTTCGTCCCTTCTTTGTTATTAGATGAAGCCATCTACGTATCTAACGTAACCCTAAAGAATATAAAATCTTAATGAGAATATAATGCACCAAGCCATCTACGTATCTAGCAGCCACATTAGTATACTAATCAACGTTGAAAAATATATGCAGAACGAAAACAAGAGAGTCAGTTGATAAAAAAATTATCTTTGATAAAAATGAGAAAGTGGGATTTTTTATCCTTAAAAACTGGGTTCGATTTTCTGTTAATCTCAAAATTTTATCCTGAATATATGATATTCTTTTATTCCCAAATATTTATCCTTAAAAAGTGGGATTTTTTTCCTTTGAAAAAAAATAAAAAAAAAAGTAGAACGCTACTTACAGAAACTAAAAGCTATAAAATATAACGTTTGGGAAAAGCTATCCAAAAGTTATTTGAAACTCCAACAGCTACTCCAACCTCTACTATGCCAAACACTTCATTAGTGTTTTGACTAGTGCAAAAGTTGTTGCCGAACAGGCTCTAAGATGCTATCAAAACATAGCTTTGCAGTTATACTAGCATGGTATAAAATTAAGATACTTCTTTAAACACGGATGGGAACTGGGAAGAGAAGATTGAGAAAATGGTGCAACCAATTTTCTGATTATGGCGGGAGGTGGTTTGGGAAAAGAAAAGAAAAAAAAAGGAAAGGGTAAAGTTGAAAATGTTTGGTAGAACCGAGGCGATTTTAAGTAATTTTGGACCGATAGCAATTCAGTATAGTATCAATCCGCTTTATAAAGTTAAAGGCCTGTTTGGTAGTACTGTGATTTTCTGTTTTTTGATTTTTTTGATTTTCAAAGTCCTATAATGAATAAAAAATTAATCAAATTTATTGAGAACACGATGATTTTGAAAACTGACAACTAAAAAGTGAAAACTACTTTTTTCTAATTTCCTGTTTTTGGTTTTTAGTTGGGTTAATTGGCTAGAACAGCACAACCTTTGACTCAAGTGCAAGGAACAGCACAACCTTAAGCGGGTGCAAAGCGTAGCACCAACTTAAATACGTGGTGCGGAAAATAGCATAAATAGCA
The DNA here is from genome assembly GCF_026745355.1 of Beta vulgaris subsp. vulgaris. Classification (NCBI taxonomy): domain Eukaryota; kingdom Viridiplantae; phylum Streptophyta; class Magnoliopsida; order Caryophyllales; family Amaranthaceae; genus Beta; species Beta vulgaris. Next base: position 58,966,728 of record NC_079205.1, on the reverse strand, counting down.
TCGAAGCACGGAGATTCTACCGGAGCTAAGGAATCTCCGTTTAAGGTTATGTTGTTCCTTGCACTTGAACCAAAGGTTGTGCTGTTCTAGCCAACTTCCAACTTCAATCTCAAAAAAAATTGATCTCCTCTTTACTCTTCTTCGCTGCTATGCTACTTCCTCGTTTTGCGATTTTCTTCCCTGTTCGACGCACCACAAATCTTCACATCATCAACAAATTGCATCAGTGTCAATATCGAAATCAAGTCCTTGGATTTTTCTTTTATCATCATCAATAACTGATGTGTAACAATTGTGGAGGCTGATCTCAGTTTCTCCTAGCTCAATATCCATTGTTGATTCACCAAAGACCACTCCACATATTGTTTGTAAAAGGGTTGGTTTGATGAGCGCCTGCTTCGAGGTCGCTCATGGTCGCTCATGGTCGCTCAAACTTTCTGAACTCTTCTGTTTTGTGGTGAATTAGTACGGAGCACCTGCTCTTGTGAGCTGGGAGTAATGTGAGGCTGTGAGGGAGATGGTATTTGAGGTGGTGCCGTTGTAGTGTTTGGGGCAGAGGGTTACATTGCTGGAGTGCAGGTGGTGTTTGTTGTGGTGAAGGAAGATGATGGTGTTGAGGGAGGTGGTGGCGTTGTAGTGTTGTGGGCTAGGGAAGAGGGTGGTGGTGATGTAGTGTGGTGTAGGGTAGATTTAGTGTAGTGGAGGTTGAGGAATGGTGTGTTTATCAAAATAAGGGTTGTGCTGTTTCTTGCACTTGAGCCAAAGTTTGTGCTATTCCATGCCAATTAACCCTTAAAATAACGGAGATTCCCTAGCTCCGGTGGAATCTCCATGCTCGGAGCCATTTATGCTATTTTCTACACCACGTGTTTAAGTTGGTGCTATGCTTTGCACCCGTTTAAGGTTATGTTGTTCCTTGCACTTGAGCCTAAGGTTGTGTTGTTCTAGCCAATTAACCCTTTTTAGTTTTCAAAAAATTGAAAATTGAAAACAAAAAAACGATAACAAATGGGTCTTAAAGTCTCTTTTTATATTTGGGATATTCGATACCTAATTAATAAGAAATATAGACATTTTTTCATGTTGCCAAGTAAGAAGGGAAGCAAATGAAGTAATGAATTTTAAACAAACATAGCAAAATGACAAAATCTAACTTAATTTGGAAATTCCTATTGTAACAATCCTGAAATTTTGAGGTTTTGAATGCATATTTCTTTTCCATATAAATAAACCCATCCCCACAAAAATCCTAAAAAATGAAAAATGTAAAATTTCTGACCCAAGAATGATCTTATACTGGCTTACATCACATCAAAATTTATTAAATCTAAAACCAACATAACCAATCAATTTGCTAGGTTTACCATCTGATGCTACGTATCAATTCCAATGGTAGAAAACTTACCAACTACAGTGGCATATGTAACGAATATTTTTGTGACATGGGAAAAGTAGGTAATAACACAAATAAATGGGCAAAACAAACAAGAGATGAATTCATGAAGAAAAAGCTCATCCATGATTAATTTTCCTAGATTGCACATACTTGAGGAGATCATGCCTGTGAAAACTCAACTCAACAATCTGCCAGAAATGACTGAAATCGGACGTGGTCCTTGCTAGATTGATTGAATCCCCACAAAATGAGAGAAATTGAAAAACTCTCACAAAGCACTTTCCATATTCTTAAGTGTTTTCATGTACTACTGTAAGGATTTCCACTCCCCTACTCATCTCCAACTCCAAGTACTGATTAGTAAGTGATCTCAGGTTCTTCTGCCCCAACTTTTCCTATAAAACAACGTTGCCGTGTTCTTTGGATGATATTTGCAACCGCCCATACTAAAATTTCAATATCATATAGCATCTACTTATCCGAACCTAAATTTCATTACCTTAATTGACATAAATTCGAAATTGAGGCGACTAAGGATTGTTAAACACGGAACACAAATATTAATATGACTGAAAATGAATAAGCTAGACGCAATTATATTATAATATAACACATACTGACTAAATGTGACGAATACAAAACTAAAACGTTGATTTATTGCCCAACAACAAAGTGAACTCGATCTAAACGATTTAACCTCAATACTGATCATAAATGATTGGCCTATTACTGAAAAGCTCCAGTGCTGCACCCTTTAATTTTTCTTCAACTAGCTCTCTTTTTTGGCCTAAATTTAGTATGTTCTTAAACACACTTTAGAACTCTTGTACTAGTAGTCTAGTCATTAAAAATTGCAAAGATGCATAACACATGCCTACTGAGCACTAAATATCGAACTACATACTCGGCAAAAGCAAATTATTGTTTCTTGTACACAAAAACATGTTCTCTGGCTGATATTTTGGCTTTTATTACCATCAATTAAAACGATAAGAAAAGTGATATCTTCTTTGCTTCACTTCAACGAGAAAACATAAAGGCAAACTACTTCGATTTAGTAATTCACATGCTATATACCTCTCCTCAAGCATACTTTTTTGAAGAAAAAAAAATAGAGATGAACTCGAGAGAAGGAAAATCCAACCATTTATACAAGTAAAGCGGGCTTTCAGCCTAGAAGAAAAATAAACACATAACATGTACAATGATGAACGGTCTTAGACCTAATCTTTACTTCTCTCTTCTCTCCTCCTTACCTATCGCATTCCACTAAGAGCCAACACTTGTTTCAACACTCTCTCTTTTTCCCAATGATGAGGTTGATTCCGACTTTTACTATAACTCACCAGATAATTTCCCTCATACCCAATTAATTTATATTCTCAAAATTCATATATATATAATGTTATTATATTCACAAAGACCTCGAGTTAGTCTTACTTCTAGCACCAATCTCATCTCCTAACTTTTCATATTGGGTGAAGTATCTTAATCTCTAACCCTTTAAACCAACTAAAAATGCTAAATCTTGAAGTGGAATTGAGAATCTAAATCTAATCTCATAGTTGAGAGTTCAGGTTCTAACATTGAGCTCCCACTTAATTTTCTACTTAAGCACCTTTGATTAGACTCTCGCCTAAACAGCCCACATCTTAAGCCTCTAAATAATATTTGATTATCTGAAAGTTGCAGTTTTGTCAAGCCAGAATCCTTCACAATCCATGGTTCAAGTCTTTAACTTGCAACATTCAAGGTCATCAAAGATCACTCTATATACAACTTCTATAAATGATCAGACTATATTCGTTCCAATCTTCTTTCTCAAAACTTTCATTCTAAATACACTAAACAAAAATGAATTGCACCACAGGCAAGAATCAACACTCATAGCCAGCAGAAGTTTAAGTGGAGCGGAAAAAGTTCAAAGTCCAATCTAATCAAATCTAAACTTGTTGGATTAAAAAAAGTTTGGACTCAAACTTACAAGTCCAAATATTTTGGAATAGGCTTGAACTTGACAAAATCCACTCCGCTGTTTCCAATTCACACTTTTCATACGCAAACATGTTGTTACAATCAAAAGAACATAAATCTAATACGAAACAATGGATAATGAATCAGAAATGAGCTGAGCACCTCCAAAGTAGCTGATGATAGTCCTAATAAATGCTATTAGGTAAGAACTATACAAATTTAGTTTCACCAAAAACAAGAATGTGAAGGAAATGGGGGGCTATTACTTCACAGCAAACAATAAGCAATTTGGTGAAACATTTGACTTAATACCTACTAATTTACAATTAGTCAAGAAAATTACTCATTACATTGAAAGTAATGCCTTCGACATCGACAGTTTTTACGTAAGACAAACTGCTGTCTTGTGAAAACTGTCACCTCCATTGTAATAACTAATAAGCGAGGTTTCATCATTGATTCTGTGAAGTCTTTAACAAGGGTGGATAGATTTTCTTTGTTGCAAGATCAGGTAATGAACTAATGGTAGTAACAGAATAGGCCAAAAATCTGGTAAATAGCTTGTGAAGTTATGTCTGTTTTACGGCATGAAAACAATATACAAACATGTGAAATGTAAAGCTGACTCTACATGATGATATGTCTTTAACAACTAACCACACAAGTTTCAGACATCAGACTCCTTCAGTTAAATGATGCCTAAGATGCAATCAAACAAATTATTTGCCTCACTTATTAGGGTAATTTTAAGTCTAAAAATGCTGAGGATACCATCAAAACATTACTTGCTGTAATACTAGCATATACTATTAAGACATTTCTTTCAACTACAGAAGGGAAGATCAGATTAAGAAAATGGTGCAACCAAGTCTTTGTCTTTATTTTTCTTTAAAACACATCAAACTCTTGTTCATTTCTCCCTCGCCATTTCTCTAATGAAATTCGATCAGATTACCGTGTTCAACTTCACATTTAAAAGTCAGAATAAAGGATTGTCAATATATCTCCATGAACAAATCTTTTACGGCAACTTTCTGGGGTATGATAAATAGTTATAATGGTAACGAACTTGTAAGTAAATAACGAACTTGTAAGTAAACTTATGGATTTTTTCATGGCAATATCCATGGTAATAATGCTTGTCTATAGCCACAAACTTCTTTTGCTTTATTAATATTCATTACCATCCATTACCACTTTCATACAGTATTGTGTGGTAACAGGAAATATTCTGCATTAAACCACATGTTTGGAATAAGAAACCGCTACCTACACAATTGGCATTCACATAAAACTTCTTTTACAAACTTAAATAGAACTTACTTACCATTACCACCATATTGACTATCAAACAAGCTATTCAAGCAGTTGCCAGAAATCATAACCTAAATTATGGTAACTTCATCATCTCTTTATAGGAATACTATAACTGAATTTTATTCCTTTTTTTCACTCACTGCATATTTTCAGTCTAAACGTGTTCCATTGGATAACCTCCCATTCACCTCCTTAGTTTGTCAGTCACTTTCAGATAACCAAACAAGACCTCTAAACTTCACCACATTCCCTCTGCATCATCAATCAATTTATATTGGAATACTGAACTTCAGTTTTCGAGCTTATAACAAGCAAAAGGTGCACAACCATCAAATGGAACGAGAATTTTACATGATCTTAACATATGTACTTTACACCACAAAGAACATATCAAAATAATACATATATATCTTGCATCACCCTATAGAAAGCAGATTTGGAACCCGTATGTAAAATGCTCAAAAGCAGATATAAGTGACTACCTTACCTGCATCATCTATTCATCATCAATGCAGCTTTCTGTATAGCCGAGGGCAGATTCAGGTTCAGATTCAGAAAGACTGGATGATAGCAAAAGTTCATGCAAACATGGAAGAATGTGATTAAAGAGGAAAAAGAAAAATACATGCATTTGATAGGAAACGCAATCAAAGTTATTCATTAAATCAAAATTACTCTGCAAAATGATGATGTAACTTGTGAAAATATCAGAAAAGTGAATATTACTGCTATGTGTTTAAGGTTATAGAACCATCAAGTCATAAAATTTACAAACCTGACGAAGAATGAACTAGAACAAAAAATCTAGTATCAAATATCTTATACATGAAGCATCAGTTATGCCACTAATCATTTTAATCAAGTAATTAATTATAACATATTCAATGTGTATTGCAACATAAAAGGGCTTCAGATACATGAAAAAATTTCCAATAATTCTTAGCCACAACCTTACACAGATTACTAACATTACATCCTCCACATCATGACATAGAGGATTCAGCTGTCAATTACATCCCGCTAACTAACTATCTAGGAGCATATCCTTATGCAAAAGATTGGTACATTTCCTGATTTTGCCTACCTTCTCGCCGAACTGCATTACTTGTTTTGAGAGAATTTATCAGTACAGAGCCATCATTGTGGCCTAACATTTGTTACATGCATATATAAACCGAAGTAGAGACATACAAGTTTCTCAAGTTCTTTGAGAGCCAACAAAAAATATCAGGCTCAAAGGACTTCCCTTAGAATGACAACCTTAACTGTTCAAACACTTGCAGCCATATTTGGAATATTAGGTAACTTTTCTTATCGCACTTGCTCAGAATTTTCCGCATTGCTTCCCCTTCCCAATTATTCTAGTGTATAAAGCTGTAAGTATTCATAATTTTTGTTGTTGGATCTCAGGAAATATTGTTTCAGTTGGGGTATTCCTTTCGCCAGTGTAAGATAACTTTATGAATGTACAATCGTTGAATAATTTAAGCAATCCTATAATAAGATAACTTAATAGCTCCCTTTATGTCCTTTTTCCAGGCCTACATTCTACAGAATTTATAAGAGGAAATCATCTGAAGGGTACAAGTCATTACCTTATGCTGTCGGGCTGTTCAGTGCGATGATGCTGTTATATTATGGATCCCTCAAGCCGGGAGGAATTCTGCTCATCACTATTAATAGTTTTGGATGCTTCATAGAAGTCATATACCTGGTGATATTTCTAGTATATGCACCAAAAGAGAGCAAGGTATATCTTCTGTTTCATATAATAAGCCATATTGATACATAAACAACAGATGATAAAACTCAAAACATACATATCTCTGTTTTAGAAACAAAAACACAAGTGATATTGAACTTGAACGGAAGTTCAGCGGTTTCAGAACTTATTTAACAGTCCTTATTTCTGACCATTTGCAGTATTTCACATTGAAGTTAATACTTCTATTTAACCTGGGAGCATGCAGCTTAGTCATGCTGCTCACAACCTTGTTATGTAAAGGTTCCAAAAGAATTACTGTTGTAGGTTGGATAAATGCTGTTATCAACCTGTGTGTATTTGCAGCTCCAATGAGCATCATGGTATGTAGAAAAACATATCCATACCTTCATATGCCTAGGCATCTTAGCAACAACTGTGTGAAAGAAACCAATACATGTATGAATTCTTATGTCAGAGGCAAGTGATCAAAACAAGAAGCGTGGAGTTCATGCCGATATCTCTCTCCTTAGCCCTCACCCTCAATGCCTGTATGTGGTTTTTCTACGGATTTTTCCTCAAAGACTATTTTATCGCAGTAAGTAACCAAAACCAACCAACTTTTCTTTATGATATTTATGCTCTTCTTGGTTAGACAAAAATCATATATCTCTGTTTGGTTCCTTACAAGAATAGTTAGGAAGAAAAAGAAAATTAAAATGGAGGGATGAGGATGAACAAGACAAGTGAAAGAGGAAGGTAAGGAATAAGGAGGAAAATTTGACATACCTTCAATTTGAAAGGAAAATGTTGTCTATCTTTGAAAGAATTATTTTCCCCTTCTGGAAAAACTGTTTTCCAACCAAACAAAGAAGCTAAAACTTTTGTTTTTCAGGAATAATTTCCTCGTGATCAAACACTCTATTAGAAGCTAATCCTATGATTTATGACAAACAGGGACCAAATATTCTGGGATTTTTACTTGGAATAGTTCAGATGACTCTCTACATCTTCTACAAGTGGTGCAACAGCAAGATTGGGCAGGATTCGAATCATGACGAAACAAGCAAAGAATCGAATCATGACGATACGAGTCAAGATTTGAAGTTGCAGTCAGTAGATAATGTAATCAAGGACAATCAGCAAGTCGAATTGCAGATAGTATAGAATATCCATGTCAAGTTATCATCTAGGATAAACTCTTGACCTTCCTTTGAGATTCAGGGTTACGGGAAATCATCTGATACCTATCTAGGAAGAGTTAAGATTCTCCATGGTAAACAATCCAATTTCATGTAAAATATAATAAAAAAGTAATTATTGTATTATATAGGTAATTATAGGAGGGATGGAAAGAAGGAGGACAAGAAGAAAAGGAAACGTTTTTCTTTTTCTTTTTCTTTTTTTTGTAATTCTGAAACTCTTTCCAGGTTACAAGTAAATAATACTTTGCTATATCACTGTCAAATATACCTTCTTTAACAATTAATCTTATTGAAAGAATTGGTAGAAAATATTCCTGACCTCTTGCTATTCCAAACCAATAACATGCTAATACTGTCCCATCCTTCTCCTCTCTTCCCTTCCCTTTTCATCCCAACTTGGGGTACTGAACAAGTTGTTTAATAGGTGACTTAGGTTCTACCTATGTAGCACCATAAATGGTTGGGGTATTTCAACGAGAGCATCTCTGAAACAGGAAACATGAAGTCCCAGCCATTTCGGGCTATGTTAGCACCGGAACACCTGAAACTGAGATGCTTAAGAAACAAAGAAAAAATGGGGGCAGAAGGCACCAGGAACTTCAACCACCAAAGGTTGCAATGCTCAGAAACCCCTAATTAAGATGAAAGAAGGTTGTACAAAACGATTATGTAGTAGCTATCAAACTAACTAAACAAGTTAAATTTAGGAGTATACATGCTGTTGGAAAATCTAAAAGAGTTGAAATGAACAAATGAGTGCAAACAAAAAATTGAGAGAGAGTACTGTTAAATGAATACCGTGGTTTTCATTGATGAAGGTCACAACTTCTTTGGATACAACTTTTCAAACTGAATTCTTCTCAACTAGCCTTGTTACAACAGCAGATGAATGTTTTATAAAACATTATCAAGCAAGTAGCTGCATTTTGGTTTTCCTCGTATAATTCTTCGGCTCAAAAGGATTGTTTATCATCTCATTATAGTCTTCCAGATATGTAGTTGATTGCACTACACAGCATTTATAAGGAGTAAAGGTTTCTTAGAAGAAAAAAAAAGCTCCTCGGGCTCCATAATTTGTGAACTTGTAAACTGGATCATTCGGTTTCTTCAGCGATAGACTCTCGTCCAGAGATAAAATTCATCAAGGTCCTTGTAGCATGGCCAACAGCACGAGAGGTCTTTCTTGCAGCACCAGAGACAACTGGTTGCATAGAGATGACAGGAAGGCTCGCTCTCTCCTGAATCATTGCTGCATTGCGCAAAGGGAAGCATTATTAAGGACTCAATTAGGATGAAGAAGCTACTTAATGCATAAAATAAGTGACCAAAAATACTTTGAACATACAGATAGTCTGTTCACGAGCAATAGATCCAATCTGTTGCATTCCAAGTTTGGCTGCTTGAACTGCTTGTGCAGATTTATTAACTCCCTCTGAAATCTCTTGGCTGAAAAAAAAATGACCACTACATTAATATATGGAATCAAGAATTTCAATCAGAAATTGGTCACGCCTATCAGTCTATGCATGTATAGTAAAGAGCAACAAAACAATGATTGGATACTCTTCACCACAATACTTGCATTCATTAAGAGTTTAGATGAACTACAGAAGTTTATGGTAAGATTAAGAGTGCTTAATATTATACAGGAAATCAAAAGTTCAACACTTGAGATTCAAGATATAAGGTTTTGTCAGACATATCCATTATATTACCCCCTCCTCCCCTCTTCTCTCACGGCTACAGAACTGAATAAGTGACTGCAGAATTTAAGAATTAAGAGGGGGAACAAACTATAGATATAAGAAGAAAAACACATAACTCCGATGAAGACATTATTTCCAAACTGATGTATCCTATCACTAGAAAGCAACTTCCATCATGCAAATAGATTAATCTTGAAATACAACCATTTTCAGCGATCCTAAAATTACTAACGCCTGAAAAATATTAGTTATAACCTTTAACAGTTTCAATCAGCAAAAATCAATTTCAATCCATGAAAATCACTTTAATAGTTAAAAACAAGACTTAATCTACAAATATCAGTTCTAATCAGCAAAAATCAGCTTACTCGGTAGCAACAAGATTTAATCAGTATATGTCAGTTTTAATCAGCAAAAATAAGTCCTACTCTGTAATATACAGTTATAAACGTTAAAAGTAATATTAAGGCAGTAAAGATCCGGTAAAGAGAACAAGGGCTAAGTAATTAATTGATTAAATCCCACGAACCTTTATCATCTATCAGCCTTTCATTTCTATCACCCAACCCCCCACCACCAAGAAGAAAAAGAAAACACTGCTTCTCTTGGTACTAAGACTTCCAGTGTTGCATCCTTTGTAATCACAAATATATAAAGACATCTCTTCAAAAACAAATATATAAAGACATAAGCAACTTGCCAAGAATCAATCTGAGAAGAATAGGAGTACAAAAACATGATCAGGAATACCCGACTTTATTTACCTCAAATCACTCAATTCCACGGTAAGATCACTAACTTCTATGCCTGAAAGTCTAATAGCTGTCATTGTACTAGGGAGCTCCTCCCGAGCAGTGTCTGCTAGCTTCGCAAAAGAATTAGCAGCTCTTCCCATAGCCTGAAACATGGCATACAATATACAGTAACCAGGGATCCACAAACGATTCTTACTCTCCATATAGCAGTGATAAATATAATAGAGATCAGATTACAAAATCTCTGTGTCACTCACCCAAAACAACATGAAGCCAAAGCCCAAATTATTTCTGTTTTTTACAGCAAGCCCTATATTTTTTTAGAGATATCCAGATGTGGTGCCAGTTTGAAAGTAATAGTTAATGTAGGACTCGCCAAAACTAAAATAAGTAGGCTTAACATTCAGTCATTAATGTGTTAAGGAACTCAAGCAGCAGTCACATGGTACAAAAACAATACACGTCACGCAACTTCACAGCAGCATGCATTTTCAAAGAAAATTCAGAAATTCTCATAATTCTGCTAGTAAAGATTACTAATACAAGCCTCAAACTGACTTCTAAGGCATAACATATCCAGCTCAAGTATACTACAAAGTTTTGTAAGGTATGTTTGGAGAACTTACATACAAGGTAGGAACAGCAGCAGCAACAAAGCCGACAAATGCCACAGAAGTCTGCATTCAACAGATAACAAATGTAAGAAATGGGTGTTCAAAACATACGACACTTTGACAGCAATTGACTTTCCCCACGATTGTATTAGAATCTCATGCAACATCACTTGTACACTATATTTATTCCCTCTAGTCCCATTGGAGAGCATATAAATTAATCAGCTTTCAACATGGAAGAGTAGAGCCACAACAAGAAACAACTCAGCCTAAATGTAACAAATGGGGTCAACGCTCCATTGAAGCTTCCATACTAAGCTTCACTAGAAATTCACAAGAAAAACTATACTATTTTTCGTAAACCCAGATAACTCGAACGATTGATCTAAGATAGAAGCCCCACAATTAAGAATTAAAATCTCACATTCCATTAGACATGTTCCGAAACCTAAATTTGGTATCCCTCACATTAACCTTTTGCTTTATATTTTGACATACAATCATTCTTTAAGGAGTATTTTCAAGAAACAAATTTTGGCTGAAAGAAACTTCAACCCCTCCCCCTTCCTTTCCGATCAAATAAGCCACAAGAGAACCATGTATGCCATGTACTCCGTCTATTTTCATTTTCAGCTCTACGCTACAAACATCCGTGCCTGAAACACCAATGTTGTCTTAGGCTCTTAGCCTTTCAGGTATCGTCAAGACTTCAGGCGACCAGCGAAAGTTGCCCCCTCTTAAAGATCGCCACTTTCCATTCATACCTTATTCCCATTATAATGAAATTTAAGCACTATAACAGTACAACTCCCCCTCCATTCCATATAATTTGGCCACTTGACCAACTTCTTTCCTTCCATATTATCTGAAATCTCACACTTTTTCTATAACTCAATGCAACGTTACTTGTTAGTTTCAAACACCAATTCAATGACTACCACGTCCTTTAATTCGTGCACGAAAAAAACTAAAGAACACTCATTTTGCAATAGAGAGAGTAAAAATTAAGCAACTTCATTATAATGGGAACAAGAAACTCACAATTTCATGATTACAATAAAAAGAACATTGTCCAAAAACAACTCACATAGAATAAACATTATATTTAGTTCAATTAATATGAATAAAACTCAAATCAATTGCAGTAAAATTCAACAGAATGAAACTAAATTCAGTAAGAGAGAATCCGGAAGAAATTAATAATTACCGTGCAAGCGATGAATGTTAAGAGAAAGAAAGCTTGGTCACTAAAACTGAACTTAGAACGCCACGATGAGATGAAAGGCGGAAAATTAGGGTTTTTAATTTCGACGAATTCGGCTCGATTATCCGAATCATATCGTTGTGTCTGAATTTCCTCAGTAATAGAATTGGAATCGTTTAATTCATTTGAAGAATTAAGAGAGACAAGTGTTGATGATTTGCGACGAGTGAAGGAAGAAAGAGGAGAAAAGTTGCGAGGTTTGAGAAAGACGCGAGAATTATGAGGAGAATTTGAGGTTGAGATGATGAAGTGAGGGAGGAGAGTGAGAGAGGTAGTGTGAGTTGAAGGTAGTAGTAATGGAAGTTTCATGATGATGATTTAAAGAGAGAGAAAGATGGAAGAAGTGTGTTTTAAGAGGTGTGATTGTGCATGATTGCCATGGCGGACTGATTTCTTCTGCGAGAAGACATGAAAATGGCAATGGAAGCTCTGTAAAACCTGAGTTAACTTAAAAAAGCGAGAAATAATTTATTAGTAATATCTAATATGTGAAATAAAAAAGTGAGAAATATTTTTTTATAAATACTTTTTTATAAGAAAGAATTTTGTGGATTTTTTTTTTTTCATTTTACAATATTAACTAAAATTTGTTTTTGCAAGATCAACTCTCAAGCTAGTTTCCTACATTAATTTGCGGTCACAAGCTTTGGTGAAGGCATTGCACATCTTTAAGCTTGTACATAGAAAACGCCTTCATCAATGCCTGGAAACGAGAATTAATGTCAGAAAAAGCTTTAAGGTTAGATCTTGCAAAAAGAAATTCTGTTATGGTTGTTGAATGCCAAAAAGAATTTCAAAGGTTGTTTCTCGCTAAAAGTGTTTATAAAAGGTTGTTTCTCAAAAATTTCTCAATAAAGAATTGGTAGGCCCTCGATAAAAATGTTTGAAGAATTCATATTTTAAAATTTAACACAAATTGATTGCTTCTTTTTTAACAAAGGAAAATATTTGTCCATAAGTCATAGTATCATATGGAATTTCATCTTGACCCGCACTTTCTCTTAATTTTAGGAATATTCTTTGAGAAAATAGGGATGGAAGACCAGATATAAACCTTTCTTCAATTTTGCGGATGAGCATGAAAAACATATTACTCCACATGAAGTCACATGAAGCCAAGGATTCATTTAAGCAAAAATCCAAAAATCAAAGTTATCAGCAAAGAAATAGATACAAAGTTCAAGTTATCAGCAAAGGAATAGATACAAAGTTCAAGTTATCAGAGGAATTCAAATGGAAAACTGCTTCTAATTACAAACGGCGATACTTATCACTTGTATTTCACAAAAAACCAAAAGTCATGTACTATAAAGAGCTATTTGTATCCTCGTAGAAAATCAAGTGTAAATCAAATAATCACCTCGACGGATAAGAACGACTAGGTATCTAAATGTGAAATAGAGAATTGGTGACCCTACTATGAGTCTAGGAATAAAACGATAAATATCGCTTTTCTCTAAATTAAATAATCCTATTTCATAACTCCAAACTTTTATATGTTTTGGATCCAACTTTTTTTTCCAATCATATAAAAAAATTTGATTGTGAGATTGTCCCAACATATCCACCTCATAGGGTCAAATAGCCCATACAATTAGAATCTAGTTAGTAGTAGCTCAATAGTAAGTCTACTCACCAATACCTAATACAAGTAGATTCTCTCCATCGTTTTCTATTATATGATTAGAAGATGAACTAAATTATGATAAACAATTATATCATTTCAGATGAAATTAACACTACAACTTTGGTTGCAGTAGTGCATTATACTTGATCCATTTCTGTAGTCGTGACATTTAAATTTCATGTGATTACCAAGCCACACCATCACCATCTATATTAAATTACATTTTCATCCAAAATTAAAAGAAATCGGTAATCAAATAATACACTTTGAGATGATGGAGCAAAATTACAAATTGGAAAGAAAAAAAAGAGAAATCATAAACATGTTGTACATATAAAGAACGCTCAGCATGAAAAAAGGGAAAAATGCCATGAACTTTAGTAAGAACATGTTTTCCCCAACTTATTTTCAGTTCAGTTGTGTTCGGTTCAACTCCAAGTATCATTTCTATTAGTTATAATTTAATTCAGTTCAGTTGCAATCAATTCAGTTGTTTTATGTTAAAGAGAACAGACCCTAACTACGATTTATAAAAAGTGCAGATCAGCAAGTCAAAAAAGTTCCTTCGAAATGCCACCTTGATATTACCACTAAACATATACACAAATCTCAGTAATTAACCTCTGCAGACGATGGCACTAAATCTTTATAAAAAGTACGCGATAAGAGAACAGACCCTAACTACGATTTATAAAAAGTACGCGATAAGAGCAAGCCAGATAGGCAATAATACTACTAAGTTCGAAGAAACTGTACATTATTCTTAACAAGATAATGTCGATGGAAACGTAACACATCGCGACATCAGTGATCAGTTGCAGGATAGTTGAAGAAACCCGAGATATTACGATTCATCGGAGGAAACCAAACTGCCGTCCCATGCTAGAAATTGGTTCCTAATCAATTTCAGCACATCTTCAAGCATGGCCATAACATCTACAGCATCACTTCTCTGCTCCTGAAAATCATAATTGAAAAGTTAAAGCAACTTAATCTACTTACTCTAATGCTTTTGCATTATACCTATGCTTCAACATGGATGAAATCATGAAATAATTTCACCTTATTCAATATCAAGCACTTTAAAGTTTCGCCCAAAACTTATTTAAAAAAAGCATCTCACCAGTAAGTGCCTAGTTATCCCTGCTAGCTTCACAACAGCTTCCCTTGTAACTTCACCAGTTGAAGTGCGGAAATCATATCGATCAGCCTCTCTCAATTTGAGCCTGTATAAAGAGCTACTGTAAGCTTTCGTCTTGGTGTGCCAAATCCCAACAACGCTGTAGTGCCCTCCAGAATTGGCTTTCCCTAGAGGCCACCTAAGACCACCTTTCACATTCGGATCGAATATTGCCGAACTAATAAGATCTCTTATATTTTGCTCCTCTTCATCCTAGACAAAGCAAGAAACTACATAAGTCAATAGAGTGAAACATGAACTTAATCAATCACGAGCAAATTGAAAGGAAGAACACCAAAGATATGACCAACCTCCTCAAGCAATGAGGAGATAAGATCATAAACAACACCATACTTCTACTAGATCACAAGTATGTGGTTGTCAAGATATGGGAATACAGCCATTTTATTGTAGACTTTTCAATCCACTGACTTACTTATGATGCTAAAGGATTACTGGACCTTCTAAACAAAGAAACATATACACATGTATGCTCTAGTCAGATACAAAAGACCAGATATCTCTAACATAATGTTGGCGCAGGAGGGGGGAGGGATTTCACGGGCACCAAAAGTGCGGTATATAAATAGTGAGCTTCTTACCTGGAGAGCTCCAAAGATCCTCTTAGTGCACAGTGCCAACCTTAGGTCCACGTTACTCATAAGGCAAGATATGTCCTCAACCATATGACGTACTGGGTTTAGCTCGATCTACAAACCAGAAAGTTAAATAGCTAAAGCTATCAGCACAGACACTATTCAAGGGGGGAGCCAGGTGGTTTGTAAATCAACGCACTTGCCTTGTAGAGTTCAAGCTTATTCTCATCTTTTTGGACTCTGCATTTGCATGATATGACTGAATCGGATAGTCTGGCATCAGCGAGCTAAATTTTATAAAAATGATTACAAACATACAGTAGAAACAAGTAGATAAAACCTATCCAGAAACAAGAATAAACAGATCTCAGCAAACTTAGAAAGTACCTTTACAAAAAACAACTCCTTTTCTTGCTCATTGCTCAAACTGAACACCGAGCTCTTGAACAACTGCACTTTTGATGTATTCTATGTATTCTTGAGGTACATTAGTATAGAATAATCTTCTCAAATCCCTTATATAGGATTCAGAAACCAAATTTTCCTTGATGTAATCTAGGTTGTGGGAACGATTCCTGCATCATGAAAATTCATTAAACTCGTAGATCTTCAAACAAACTAGATTATGATTTGAATAAATATTTCCTTCCAAGGCCAAGGCCAAGGCCAGTTCTTAAAGTTCCAGAGTTCCATTTTGCTGCTCACATCTCTCACCAAACACGTCAGGAAGCTTCTCCAAACAAAAAAATAAGACCTGAATATGTACACATAGCCGAAGACAGACCTCAGAGCATCTATGTTTGACATCTCATTTGCCTATAATAGTGGTCAATAAGGACAGAACTTGAGTTGCACCTACAGCCTTATTTCTTACAGAAGTTAATTAAGAAACACAATAGAATTTAGAAAATGGGCCAAGGACAGCACTTAAGTTGCCTATAATAGTGGTCAATAAGGACAGAACTTAAGTTGCACCCACAGCGTTACTTCTGTCAACAGTTAATTAAGAAACACAATAGAATTCAGAAAATGGGCTACAAGAGCGTAGTAACTGCAGCAGAATCATTATTTTATGGCAAACATGCTATATCTGCAGCATGTGTCACTTGCACTTGCATCTATAGAATTTCACATAATACATATACAGAAGAATGTTCCCAAAGAATATTAACAAATTTCAGTCACCTTCAGGTTTCAGCCTATCATTCAATTCAAACTCCATAAAAGTATGAGAAGAATCACAATTCATAGGCATAAGCACAGAACTAATGAAAGAAAGAAACTGAAATATGACTACTACCGATGAAAAAGCACTTTGCCAAAGCGAGCAACTACTGATGGCTTAATTCCTTCCGAATTTTGATCCAGCAGTTCAGTTCTTATATTCTGAAAAGCTGATAGCAGATCTCCATGTATAGTTTCAGCAACTGACGCCCACGTATGTTCCAAGGGACAGCTCTTGGTGTCATGGTGCTCTAAAGGCATGTAAGGGCAAATTAGATTTTGCACCACAGAAACCACCATGATTTTTTTTTTTTCAAGAAGAAAACATCACATCTAAGCATCTAATGGAAACGAGTGTGTGAACTGTGATCTGCAGAGTGCGAGAAAGGAACCTTGTTGTGAGTCGCCATTAACCAAGATCAGTGGTTTCTCTCCAGTGCTCCGCTCCATTGAATCAAGGCAAACTGGAACCAAGCATAGTGCAGAAGAAACCTGCACATCATCCATCAGTTGAACTGCCAGCCACCTTGATATAGAGTGCTTTGCATAAAGAATATACTTTCCGTGTGAAAAAGTATTCCCTGTCCTGTTATCAGAACTACGCTTTGATGAATTTAGATTGAAACTCTTTAGCTTAGGGAGCAGCTGTGTCGGTGTAGGAGGTGTCTCGTCTTGGGTCTTTGATAGTCGTTTGTGTGGAGGAACGTAAGCCATTGACTGTAGATGGCAAAATTTATCGCTTAATGCCTGAGAATCAAAGGTGAAATCAATACCTAACCAATCCCCAGTTGATATCAATAGGGAGCTGTTGGCTAAAAGGAAGCTTAATGTACTCGATAGTTTACCCTTGATCAAGTTCAGAACAAAACTAATATAGAAAACAATTCATCTCTATTCTATATGAACATCAGGTTTAGACATCTCATTCTCATCCCAAATGAAGTGACATGTCCTCAAAACTTAAAAGTAAGCACTTTCCATTTGCTTTGAATTGCATATGCCCCACATTCTCAGCCCAATACCAAAACTATTCTATAGAAGCAGAATCACCCCTCGACATTTCCTTCACCAATGTCAGAGTTATCAAACATCATTTGTGATCTTAAATAATATTGCCTCACTTATGCATCAGAATAAAATGTTCTACATCAACAGGCAAAAGAAAGCAGCGAAGAGCATACAAATTAATCGCAGACAAAACACAACAAAATTTTCTTAGTTGCAGGCTCCAAACATTTTCCATAATCGATAATGAAATTCGAATAAATACGGGAATTTATTAGTAACTCCTGGTTCACATTCCCTCAAGTACTCGTGTCAAAACCTCAACACTCCGACATGAAAATGGACCCTCCAAAACTTCATTTTTGACCAATAATTTAGAAGAGTAATATCATATAATACACAAATCGGACACTTGGGCACATATACGAGTGGCAGAATCCAATTAAGCATAGGTCAAATTCAATCCATCTCATTCTTAGCTGGCTAGCCACCAAATCCCACAACAAAACTTTTGATTTTGAATTTAACACACTAAAGTTGCATAATGCCTAGATAGTAATGAAACATGCATGATTTTTTGAGCTATTACAATCATATGTTGGTTAAACATTTTTTTACTGTATGACAGAATTAGCAAGAATACTTAAAACAAACCATAATTCAGGTTAGTCAAACGAGACTTGCTAGAATGCAACTTAACAATACTAGTTCTCATGCATGAACTCCCCAAAAGTTGAAAAGTTTGCAGAAACAGAAACATCATCATATCCTAAAACCCTGAAATTTAGTTGAATCAAGATTCATCTCACCTAGCTAAACGTCCAAATTCCCGTTCTGCTTTTCTTTGTTAGTACTCCCTCCGGTCACAAAATATAGTTCCTGATTTCATTTTGGGTGTCCCAAAATATAGTTCCCATTTTCATATTTAGTTCCATATTTTTCTGTAATTTGCCAATAAAAACCGTGTGTTAGTGTCCCACCATTTATTTGCTTCTTGGATTTTGTTTTGTCCTTTGTTTATTCAATCAAAATGTTACAATTAATGCTCTTTCACCAATTATTTTCCATTGTCTCTCCAAAAATCATCATTTTTCATACAACATTTATTTAAATAAATATAAAATCTTTATTATATCTCTTAGATTCTACTTGCATAAATTACCGTGAAAAAAGGAAAATGAGAACTATATTTTGAGACGGAGGGAGTAGTATGTAGGCAATGTTTTTTAATTTCAGCTTATTTTCATTTATCTGAATTTAATCAAATTGATTGATGTGAAGTTGTGAACTTATAAAATTTAGGGTTTTTTCATGTTTTTTTAAAAATTATAAAATGTAGTTGTGATGTTTTTTATTTTATATTGTACCTTTAAATTTTTTAGGTTTTATATACAGTATTCCTCCGTTCAATGTACGTAACGTATACTGTTAATTACTTAATATCTCTGTTAATGATTCATATTAACAGCGATTGCAGGAAAAATTTCCCTCCATAAGTATAATCTTTCCTCTATTGATTCTTCTCCCTCTAAAATTCGCATTGTTAAACTTCTCTTTCTCTCAAATTCTCATTACTGATCTTCTCCTCCATCAAGAAAATTTAACAACTCAATTAAAAACTTCACCAGAAGTGCAAAAATTTTACAATTTGACAACTTATAATCAAGAAAACTAGTTATTAGGCCCGGGCTATGACCCGTGTAAGAAAAAAATCATTTATTAATATAATACTTTATGATAATAATACCAAATACAACTTAGCATAGGCAAGTTAGAACTTTAGTATATGTACTTGAGGTCTTAGGATCAAACCCTATACTATGCAACTTCTTAATTTTTTTTTAGTGTACATGGATTACATAAACTAAAACTCCCTAACTAGGAAGAGCGCCATGTGGCACAATTTATTGTTTTCGCACGCCTTTTAATATAGTTGTGTAGATTGCCTGAATTTTGGTGTTTTCCTTTCATATTACTATTGGTTCTGCACTTTCGTCTTCAATGGAACTTCAATTTTCAGGAAAGAGCAAATGTTTAGGATTTCATGTTGTGATTTAGGATTTTCGAGTAACGTGAGTAGACAAATGAACTAACTGAGAAGGTTTTAGGAAAGAACTTATAGAAGATTGACATGAAGAAGTTAGTAGGTCATTAAAACTACTAAATGGAGGTTTGGTTGGGAATTCAAAAATCATCAACGTCCGTCTTTATTAATGCATACTATGGGTACTATGTAAAAAACTTAAAAAATTTATTGTACAATATAGAATAACAAAAGCATATATAAGGGGTACATTTTAAAAACACGGGTATGTCATAGAAGAACCTAAAAATTTTATGAGTTTATCAACTCAAACCTTATTATTGCTCAATTGTATTTACCTGATCTTAGTAATTTTTATTATATTTAATATAAACAACTTTTAACTTATTTGAACTTATAGTTTTTCTTATAATGATTGAAAATGAGTTGAGCAGGGTATAGGTTATCAGACCATACTCCTGATCATTGTGTGTAATATGATATTAAATGTGTGTTGAGAAAACTAAGTTATATATAAAACAAATTATATAGTTTGAGATTATATTTAGTAGCTTGTAGTGATTGTATATTATTAGAATTGTTTTTGGAAAATTATTGTTAGTTGTTTATCAAAATTTAACGCACAATAAAATTTATCAACCAACAATTAACTAACTAATTTTACAAAAGGAATTTACTTCATTAGTCTAAACCAAAAACTTTATTCTTCAATATAACAATTTATTTTTAAAATTGTGAAATGCACTTGAAATTATAAATTTTTAGATTTTGTTTTTTAAATTGTTTTTATTTAAGCTCTATGCGTGTGTAAATAAAAAGGATTTGAGGTATAGGTGTATCATAAAAGATTGAACTAGATATAAACTGACCAATGAAAGTTTTTTAATTGACGAGCATGCACTCGTAGAATAAATGCTATTTGCTGCGGTTTTACCTATACGCAACAATATTACACGTAAAAAGAAAAGAAAAAATAGAAAATAACAATATTGTTGCGATTCTCGCCCAAAACCGCAGCAATATTGTTCAACGAATACATTTTGAAAAAAATGTGGGGCCTGGAAAATTTAATATTGCTGCGGTTTTGGGCGGGAAACTGCAGCAATATAATAAAAAATATTTTAAAAATATATTGCTGCGGTTTCCCGCCCAAAACCGCAGCAATATTGTCTGCTCTTAAAAAAAAAAGACGCGTCCCTATTAGGGTTTATTATTTCTTCTTCCTTTACAACTCCTCCAGCCGTTTCTAAACCTTCTCTCCTCACTCTCTCTCCTCTCTCTCTCCCTCTCTCTCCTCACTCTCTCTCATTTCCTCCGTTTCTAAACCGCTTCAACATTCAGATCTGACCTCTCTCCTCTTCTTTGTCGTCCGTCGTTCGTCATTTTTCGTTCTTCCTCGTCATATCTGGTTCGTTCGTTTTCGTTTTCGTTCGTTCGTTTTGTAAGAAATCTCCCTCTCCTCAACAGAAATCCAGATGAGTTCGTTTTCGTGTGTTTCGTTCGTTCGTTTCCGGCGGCTCTTCATTCGTGAGTCAAAATCCAATCGTTCGTCATATGCGTTCGTTCGTGGGTTTCGAAACTCAAAACCCCCATAACTCCTCAACAGAAAAAATTGTGAATTATTAAAAAAAAAAAAAGGGCATGGAAGCAGGGTCAACAAAGAAGAGAGAGAGAGCAGAGAAACCATACAAAGGGATAAGGATGAGGAAGTGGGAAAAATGTGTTGCTGAATTATTTGAACTTTTTTTTTTCCTTTTTTTCATTTTTTTCGGTTACTTTTTAGATCTGGTTGTGTTTGTGTTTTCTTGTAGATTTTTTTTCGTTTCTTTGTAGACATTCGATCGTTTTTTTCTCTTTTTTTGTAGATATTCGTTTTTTTTTTGTTTTTTGTATATATTCGATCATTGATGATCGTTTTTTAGTCTGTATATATTCCGTTCCTTGTCTTTTCGTTTTTTTTCATTTTTTTCCGATTACTTTTTAGATCTGTTTGTTGTTTTTTAGCTTGTAGATTTTTTTTTTTTGCTTTTTCATTTTTCATTTTAGATAGTTTTTTTTGTTTTTTAAGATTGTTTTTTTCATTTTACATATTATTCTTTTGTAATATTCATGTAATTAATTTTTTCACTTTTGTATATTAATATATTAATGAGATTCATGTTATTTTATATTCAGTTTGCCTGAGAATTTAATGGATAATGAATGGGGTAATTGTTTGGTTTTAATATTTCAAATTTAATTGACAAATGCAAAAAAAAAAAAAAAAAAATTACCTGTAGAGGGACATATTGCTGCGGTTTTGGTCTAAAAACCGCAGCAATATTACGTGTTAAACAGATAAAAAATTATAATATTGCTGCGGTTTGGCCTTAAAACCGCAACAATATTGGTATATATTGTTGCGGTTTAAAACCGCAGCAATAGGTCACTTTTTAACCGCACAAGTAGCATTTATTCTACTAGTGATGATGCTTCTCTTTATTGGTTACTCTCTCTGTCTTTTTTTAGTTGCTACATTTACTTTAGCACACAAATCAAAGAAACATATGGAGAGTGGAGACTATTGAAAAGTAAAGTAATAAAGTATAAAGTAGTGTTTTTGTGTGATGAAGACAAAAATAAGATTATAAAGTTAAATAATATGTAGGTAATACAGTAATACATACTAAAAGTAGAAATATTTGACAAACGACAACTAAAAAGAGACATGTCTAAGGCTATGTTTAGTTCACGTGAAATTTTCTGATATGAACTTATCTGATCTGAACTTAATTTTTCTATTCTGATTTGATCTGAACTGATCTGATCTGATTACAACATCTTATCTTTTAGATTTTTCTCAATATATAAGAAAAATATAGTCATGTAGGGTCTTGTTTGATTCGTCTCAATGAGTACTTTATTAATATTCAATTATTATAAATTTTACTAATATGTAATGAAAGATATTTAATAGTAATAATGATTTTTAAATATAAGCATACATGATCTGAACTTATTTTTTCTGATCTGATCTGATCTGAAATAAGCAAAAATAAGGTGAACTGAACATAGCCTAAATGGTATAATATACTCTCTCCGTTTCCTAAAGATCTTCCCTCTTTCTGTTTAAGGGCCTGTTCTCCCAGCTTATTTTGAGTTCAGTTCAGACCCGTTCGGTTCAGTTCAGACCGGTTCAGTTCAGTTCAGCTCTTGACAATACTTTTACTCTCACATATCACTATTCATTTCAGTTCAGTTCAATTCAGTTCAGATCAGTTCAGTTCAGTTCAGTTCAATTCAATTCAATTCAGTTCAGTTGTTTTATGCCGAAGAGAACAGGCCCTAAGTCCGTTTCCAAAAGATCTTCCCTCTTTTACTTTATTCCTTGTTTGGAATTTTTTTTCTCTTTTTACCCTCTCATGTCCTTATTATATTGTCCACCATTATATTATCAATTTACTTTACTCCATTTTTCTCTCCTACTTTAACCCCTTTTTATTTGTTTATTTATCTTAACCCCTTTCTCTCTCCTACTTTATCCACCCCACACCCCATGGATCCTCCTTGGTATCCGTAAGAACAGTATCATGGAAGATCTTTAGAAAACAGAGGGAGTAACAACTAAAAAAACAGCGAATTGTGTACTTTGTTAACAATAGGTATGACATTGAGTGGTGGTAAATAATCTACCTTTTTCATTAGCTGCACCATTTTGATTTTATAACTAGGTAGCACACAAGTTCAACCATTAACATTTTAATTTACCAAATTAAAGTAACAAAAAGGAAGAAAATAATAGGATCGTTTGAATAATGGACGTTCTATTATTTTCAGTCAACTTTTGTTTAATCCTCTTCGATCTCAACTGCTGTTGAGGATTAATCAAAAGTTAAGACTGAAAATGCCGGAATATTCATAATTCGGAGTTCAAACTGTTCCTGATAATTTTTTCAAAAAGAAATAGTGGTATGTTGGCACAATGCAATATTAAGAATTTATTTTTGGAAAAAATCTTGATATATACAATAAAAATGGATGAAGTATTATAAATAAAAAACATGTTTAAGGACGTGTTTACCCTTTATCAACCAACTAGTTGCATTCACTTCTATTTTTCCTTTTAAATTAGTGTTCTAACTTTTTAGAAAAATGTCTAAATTCAAGTTGAGTAGAATGGACGATGTTGACTTCTTTTCCAACAGTTTCTTTGACTATTAGTATAACAGTCATTCATTCTCCGACCAATCGCGGACCTCGTGCTCATGTGAATATGTGATGGTGATCTAACGGCGGAGAAATCACTGACGATTGACGGTTGTGGTGCAGTCAAAAACCATAGTATCTTTTTTTTTTTGAGCAGAAAAAAACATAGTATCATTGTAGAGTTTGTATTATAAGAGATCGTCAATAAAATTAAGCAATAGTATGCCTAATATTGAAAAGAGAATGTGTCCAATAGTGATTAAATTAATTTCTTTTGATGACTAGTTTAATTCATTTAGTAATCAGGTCTATTTTTATATTAAATTAGACCGCCTCTTTTAATAATTTTTTATCAACGTATTTGAATTTTATAGACATCAAAACCATTAGAGTGTGTCTAGTATATCTAACTTATTAAATAAGTTTTAATTAAAAAAAAAATGATTCAACGAAAAAAATTCAGTCAACAACAAAAATAAGCTAGGTTTAGAAAAATAAGTTACAATCAAATAAAAGTAAATTAATTTAGTAAGAGTATATTCAACAGTAATAAGTTTAAGTTCAGCATAAGAAAATTAGAATGAGGACCAATATGTTTAGTTCAATAAAAATAGATTAACTACAATAAAAAT
Organism: Beta vulgaris subsp. vulgaris; assembly: GCF_026745355.1. NCBI lineage: Eukaryota > Viridiplantae > Streptophyta > Magnoliopsida > Caryophyllales > Amaranthaceae > Beta > Beta vulgaris. Next base: position 58,942,302 of record NC_079205.1, on the reverse strand, counting down.
AAGTTGAAGAGAACGAACTAAGTATCTAATAACACTAAAATAATATAAAAATAAAACAAATTCCATGATACAATAAATTATTAGAAGGCAAAAGCTAACGGACACCCCGGCGGCGCTAGATAAGAAATATATTGTTCTATTTAATTACTCATATTTATATAAAATAATATAATAATGTATAATTCCAATGCAATGCATTTAAATGCTTTGCATTTGAATTAAATATTTTCCCCTTTCCTTTTGAAAAACATTAAATGATTTGCATTGGAATTATACGTTATTCTATTATTTTGTATAAATATGAGTATTTCTTATCTAGCGCCCCGGGACGTCCGTTAGCAAGATCCTTATTAGAATAATGATTCTAATTATAACATAAAATTAGACAACCTAATACTGAATTTTTCTAACAAACTCCCATTTCACTTTAAACCAACACTATCCTAGTCATCCTTTCTCTTCTCATTCCTTTGTTTTCCTGATTCTCGAACCACAACAGACAATTTTAAAAAATAACTCGATAGTCTTACTGAATAGATTAAACTAGTCACGAAATAGATTAAACTGATCTCTAAATAAATTATACTAGTCACTATAAAAAAAAATGACATGTTCTCTTCTTAATATTGGACTTGGACCGTGTTTAATTTTAAATTAAAAATAAGCGATTTTTTACAAAACCGACTATAAATATAAAGGGCAAAAAATGAAAATGTTAAATAAATGCTTTGTTAGAGGAGCATTTCATTCTACGAGGTGAGTCGTTTTGGGCTTTTGGTCAGCTCAACTACAAAATCTATTGCCTTTTTTAAAGTAGAATACTAAAGCTAAAAAGTACTTCTATTTTGTTATACTTCCTTTGCGTTTTTAGGGAATGCCTTTGTATTTTTGAGTCCGTTCTCTCTTTTAGTGGAAATACGAGTATATGTAAGATTATAATTTGATAATTGCAGTTTGCTTGAAAAATTAATTTCTTTGATTGTTCGTTTGGCGGAAAATGAAGATTTAGGGTTTTATAATTACTGTAAGTATTTAAAGGACCACATATGACATAAGTATCTTTACCCAAACAATTATGCATTATTGGACCTTAGGGTATGAATATTGCCATATTGGTAGTCTTAAGGAGAGTCTTGAGCAAAGACTATGCAATAATGTTGAAAGAAAAAAAATGGAGTCTTGAAGTGAGTTTGATAATCAAAGACTCCATCCAAGACTATGACATGTAAGGAGTTAAATTTCTAGCTACTTGAAAGTTGACATTTGTCTTTTTTTTATTAAAAAAAAAAATCAATTTAAAACATAGTCTGTGGAAAGTCTGAGGGATAAAGTATAAAATTAGAATGAATCTGAAGTGAGTCTGTAAAATTAAAAAGTAGTGGAAAGCTGATGTGGCACAGTCTGGAGGTTGGAGTTGAGTCTTAGGGATAAACTCACCCTTAAGTGCTAACTCACAAATTTTATTTATTCGGATGAAGTTTTTTTTATTAAGGCTATTGTTGATCGAATATGCGATGTAATTAGCTATAATATGCTATGTATTTGTGTTGAATTTTAGATTTCTTAGAAAATGTTTGTAAGTGTCGTCTGATTTTTTATTAGCAATGAAATCCTATATCTGTCCAAAAAATAAATAAATTTGATATTAGTCTAGCATTTGGAGGTATGAAATATTGATATTTTCAGTTTCATTTTGTTGCGAGAAGTGGAACACTCATCATTTGAAAATTGAAATAATGGACTAGGAGTATGATTAATCTTCTAAGGTCTTAAATAATTTTTGACTGAGTTTTAAAGAAGTTTAAACATACTTAATTTTCTACGGGTAGAATATTGTCCTCACAAAGTTATATTGTTTGATATCAGATAATTACTTTTGTACTCTATTTTCTAACATAACATACTAGATGGTCGGCGTGCCGCGTGCCTATATATGCTCTCGAATATACATACAATTTCGATTCAAATAATGGCTACCTTGTTAAATGCATCACTACATTACCTCCATTTCTTCTTATTCGTTATACTTTGACATATTACATTATTCATAAATTGCACTTCGACTTTCATTTGTAATTCATACGTGAATAACAACATAGTCATGTGAAATCATGTTAGATTCGTCTTAATATATACTTCCTTCGTCTTTATCGATTGCAACAATAGGGTTGGACACAGTTATTAAGAAAATAGAAATAGCAAGGTAAAACAAGGATAATATTGTCAACTAATTAGCTGGTGGGTAATTAATGGTAGTTTTAGTAAGGTGAAAACAAGGGAAATTTTGTCAACTAAAGTTACTTTTTAAACCAAAAATAGCACTGTTGCAACAAATACGAAACTAGCATAATTAGTCATTGTTGCAATAGATAAAGAGCATAGAAAGTATTTTATGAATATATTTTTTTATTAATTATCACAAATGCAAAACTAAAGATATATATTCTCAAAATTTTACATCGACATGTATAAAAAAATGATTGTCCATCATACTTACACCCTATTTGGGTCCAAAAATAAATCACTTTCACTAAAACAAAAGTTTAGCCCTTCAATTTACATCCACTTCTAATTCATTTCCATGCTAAGAGTACATAATAAATAACTCTAATAATGATATCCAATTCCTTAACGTACACTACAAACACAAATAAGAAAAAGTGGACCTTTTTATTTACTTGAATATTTAATCTCTAATCTAGTGTACGTTTCTTCGTGGAAACTAAAAAGTAGATTGGCTTTTCCAATATAATCACATTCTAGACCTTACCCTACTAATCTACTATGGAGAGTGTTCTCTGCTTAACTTTTTCAGTGTAGCAACTGTAGCTCCCACAATAAATTAGAGAGGTTGTTTAGTGTACTGTTTGAATTTGGACTTTTGAGAGAGAAAAATAATTAATTATTTTTATTATTTCAATTTAGGTAGTTGTGATATTTTTAAAATCATGGATTTTTAGGGCCTGTTCTCTTCGGCATAAAACAGCTAAACTGAACTGAATTGAACTGAACTGAACTGAACTGAATTGAATTGAACTGATCTGAATTGATCTGAATTGAACTGAACTGAACTGAAATGAATAGTTATATGTGAGAGTAAAAGTATTGTCAAGAGCTGAACTGAACTGGTCTAAACTGAACTGAACTGATCTGAACTGAACTGAATTGAACTGAACTAAACTGAATTGAACTGAACTGAATTGATCTGAACTAAACTGAATTGAACTGAAAATAAGCTGGGGAGAACAGACCCTTAGTCGATTTCTAAAGAGGAGAGAGATAGAAGAAGAAAATAAAATCTCATATAATAAGAGAGATAGAGAGAAGTTTCAAAAATTATTAAAAGAGACCGTCTAATTTAAATATAAAAGTAGACATAGTCATTAAATGGATTAAACTAGTCACCAAAAGAAATTAACCTAGTTACTATTATGTAATTTCTCTTTTTAATGTTAAGCTTATTTATTGTCTAATTTTAATTTATAAGTAAGCGCTCTCTTACAAGACAAATTCGAGAAATTATTTCTCAAAATAAATATCAAAACTAAATTAAAACTTCTCAAAATAAAAAGTGTTAGAGTTAAATTGAAATTAATGAAGTAGAGAGAAAAAAAAAAAAAAAAAAAAGAGGCCACCATGCTGAAGTTGTCCTTGTCTAATCTATCGCGTGAATCGTGCTAAAAGTTCCTTTTGAGCATTGGCATTCCCATCTTTTTCAATTTTCCCATTTTTGTAATTTTCTCTTTTATTCACCACAAACAAACACGGTTTTAAGACTTTTCTGTTTGGTAAAAGGGACATTTTTTTACTCTCCATCTCGACTGTTGTGTCAATCATGTTTTGCCAGCAATTTTACAAATGATTTCAGACAGTAATACACTAAATTTAAGAGTTGTCAATCTTACTCTTTATATTATGATTAGTCATTTTTTTTGAGGGAATTATGATTAGTCAATGTAGCTTTTGATGTTTAGAAGAATTTATTTTGGTAAAGATGACTGAAAATCATCTTAGAATATGAATTGCTAAGATTTTTTTTTAAGGAATGAATTACTATTATTACAAAAATCTGAATTTTTTCCACGGATAATGTAAAATTGGGTTTTAATTCCCAAAATATGCCCAAAAAAATTAAAATTTCCTGCGTACCGTCTACGTAGGACGGCACGCGGGATTTTTTTTTTTTTAGTAAAAACCGCTACTTGCAGTAGCGGTTTACAAGTGCCGAGAAAATTTCTTTTTCAACTTAGGTAAAACCGCTACTTGGAGTAGCGGTTTACCAAAAAAAAAAAAAAAAAAAAAAAATTCTTTGTGTAAACCGCTACTCCGAGTAGCGGTTTATTATGAAAACTGATATTTGCTTACCATATTTTGCGCAGGTAAACCGCTATCAGAGTAGCGGTTTATATTTATACACCGCTACTCAGAGTAGCGGTTTATTTTAAAATTAAACCGCTACTTTGAGTAGCGGTTTCCGTGGGTTAAAACAAAAAAAAAACAATTTTCTCACGTGCCGTCCTACGTGGACGGTAACGCAGGGAATTTTATTTTTTTGTGCATATTTTGGAAATTAAAACCCACTTTTGCACAGTGGCGGATCCACTGGGGGTACAGTGGGTCCAGCTGTACCCCCATTTTCAAAAAAAAGTTTGTGGGAAATAGAAGAAAAAAGGGAAAAAAAAGAAGAAAAAAGAAACGCGCCCCACAACTGAAAAGACGCTCCTCATTTCTCTCTCTCAGACTCTCACTCACGCGTCCCTAATTACTCCCCTTCTTTCTCTCTCCTCTGGTCAGTCTAACGTTTCTTTTTTCTTTTCTCTCTCCTTATTGGCTTCTTTCTTTTCGCCTGCCGGAGACCCGGAGTCCGGGCTGCTTTCACCATAAGTCGCCACTTTCACACTTTGCAGCCCAGAATTATTGTAGACGTTGTCACCCTTGTCGGTTGTTGTCGCCCTTTGCCGGAGGCCCGCAGTTCTTCACTTCTTCTTGTCGCCACGAGCCCACGCCACGAGACGCCACCGCCGGCAGTAAGAAGCATAACTCACTGTAAGTGTAAGTCTGTAACTCCTTACTCCCGTCGCCACTTTCTGTTTTTTTTTTTTAATTTTTTTATAATTTCTGCTAATTTATAAAGGATAGGTTACTTGAATTGAACTTAGAGATTTAAATGTTGAATTGAAATTAGAGATTACTAATTACTTCATTACTTGAATAGTTGAATCGAAATTACTTGAATTGAAAGGTCGTCGGATGCACTTGTAATTTTTTTTATTTGAAACTTATGTTTTTTGTCGTATTAAATTAGTTGTAATTTGAATTATTAATTGATATTGGCATTGTATTTTGATTTGAATTTTTAGTTGTAACTTAACTCAAGTATTGTATTTTGTTTTATTTGAATTTTTCTCATCCGTACCCCCATCCCGTAATTCCTGGATACGCCACTGCTTTTGCATTATTTAAGGAAACAATTCACAAAAATCTTAATGTTTGATTTTAGAATTAAAAACGATTTCGAATTAGTCTTCACAATTAGACTTTTGTGGTTATAGTTATTAGCATCTTGAACGACTATAGAAAAATCCATCCCAACATCACTTTCTTAAATGGTTGGTAATACGAGATCTTACTGAACTGACACGTCGCATATGTATATTTAGCCAGTTTTGTAGGTCAGACTCCTTGGAGGTTGGGAGATGGTCTGTTTGATTAGTTGTTACAAGTGTTGGTAATGTATTAATGACTAGTAATGCACTGTAGTGTAATTTTACAAAGCAAATTCCATGTAATGCCGCCACATCCCAAAAAATATATTGTATTTTCTAAAATTTCATTACCATCAATTACTAATTGAAAAGGTAATATTGAGTGGTAATGAAAATTACGAAGTGAAAACTCATATTTTATGGATAAGTTTCATTACGAAGAGTATTGACATAATAATATCTTTACAAATTCACAATAAATTACTTACCATCACTACTATTTATGATTATTGACCAACAACCCGTAAATATCAATTTACTCATTTTAGCTTGTAACTAGTATTTTGGCCCGGACGTTGCTCCGGGTTGGTACTGTTTTACAAATTTGATATGTATTTTTTTCCATTCCCATTAAAATATATTAAGGAAAACTCAATATTTAAAAGGTACAAATATAATAGTGTGGACACTTAAAACATGTTTAAAAGTTTGTTGAAATGGTAATTGTGTCATACTTCCTTCGTTTAGAAATAGTTGCACCATTTCTATTTTGTGCACTATTCACATCTTACACTTAGATTGTCTTTAGTGATTTATATTTTAGGAAAAACATAGTCATGTGGGATCTTGTTAGATTCGTCTCGATGTAAATTTTTTTAATATAAACTTTTTATAATTTTACTTATTGATAATTAAAGATATTAATGGTTGAAATCATACATCGGCATGCGTGAAAAGTAGAAATGGTGCAACTATTTCTAAACAGAGGAAGTATATAATTGCAAGAGGTCACAGGTTCAAATCTTGTTGCAAGCTAATTTTGTTTTTGTTAATTGACATGACTTGTCACTTGTGTATACATTGGACAATTCTAGTGGAGTAACCGAGGTGCCACGTGGTGTGTATACATTGTCACGCACGCCTTTTAATATATTTGTATAGATGGTCCTCTGGGTGGGAGCCCTATGCAAGGACAGTTTAGAGGAATTCTTCTTACTAATTTTTTTTTTTTTTAAACAAAAATTGCTACTTGTAATTCAATGGCTTGACCTACTGGTAAATGTTTGACATCGTAACTTTAAGGTAATAGAATAAAACCCCACTAGAGGCTTTTTGGGGATGAGGTTTTCCTTACCACCCTCTTCCCTCTCAAAGAGTTTGACCTGCAAATCTGACTAGTTAAAAAACTTGAGCGAGGTGTCAATGCAGTAGTCTCATGCATCTTACCTATCAAGAAAAATTCCACTAAAAAATCCACGAGAGCCTACAATCTTACTCTCACATCTAATATATAATCTCGATATTTTGTGTTTTTCATCAACTCCACGTCTCTACATCTCCACCCAACCATAACTTAGGGTTTGTTCTATTCGGCATAAAACAGCTGAACTGAACTGAAATAAATAGTGATATGTGAGAGTAAAAGTATTGTCAAGAGCTGAGCTGAACTGAACTGAACTGGTCTGAACCGAACTGAATTGAACTGAACTGAATTGAACTGAACTGAAAATAAGCTGGGGAGAACAGACCCTTAATAACACAAACAAACACAAAGGTGGCAGCTTGCGATTTACTTATACTTCCTCCGTTTCGAAATATAGTCAATATTTCATAATATAGTTTTATAATATTATTTTCTTTGAGTTTTTATTTATCCATAACAAAAAAATATTAAAGAGTTTAAAATACGTGTCGCAGTTCGCACATTAAAAAAAGGGAAACAACTTTGTGAGATCAGACTCATCACAGTACGAGTCGCCCACATCTAAAACGCTGGCGGACAAAGGTAGGTCCGTCGTTTATCTTAATCTCCATTTGCTACTTAAACAAAGTCAGAAAAAACCATCAAAAACATCACAGAAAGAAAATCAAAACAAAGTTTTTCAACCTAAAAGTTGACTTTTATACCTCAAAATCCCACCAATAAACAACTACTACTTCTAGTAACACAACAAATATATAAAAAAAAACCTAATCACATTATCACACAATCCTAAATCTTCCTAAACCATAAACACCATACACTCTCTCTTGACTCTTCTTCTCTTCATTCACACAACAAACTCTAAAAATCGTACTCATAATAAATCCAACTCTTTCTCTCTCCTCTTCAAACCCTGAATTGTCTCTCTCAACATATTTGCTTAAATCCTTTAGAAATTCTTCTGTTCTCCCATTTGTTTTTTTCTCCCCCTCCAAACACTCCCTTATACTCTTCACTTCATAGTTCATACTCTATCTCTTCATTTCTCTCTCCTAACAACAACACAAGATATGGATGTAAGTAAAAAAACAAACTTTCTTCTCTTTCTGTAATTTTTTATATGAGCAATTAAGCGTAATGATGTAGACGAGATTCGATCCCAGATCAAGTTCGAAACGTCTACTTTTTGTCTTATAAATCTGAAGGTTTGTTATAATATAATGTTTACAGGAATATAAAATGCGAGGGAGTCAAATACCTGCGTTTGGAAATTGGGAATATGTAAACGATTTACCAATAACTCAATATTTTGAATGTGCAAGACAAGCGGGTTTAATTCGCTACAGCTCATCCTCAGGAGAATGTTGTGATAATCATCATAATCATAATCATAATCAATCTGCTGCAACACCTGATTTATACACCGTTGATTTCATTAAACCTCGTACTAAGCAGGTCTGCTTTTCTCTCTCCTCAATCTTTTTTTTTTTTTTTTTTTTTTTTTTTTTGTTTATAACTTATAAGGTCTTGTTTGGGTAGAACAGTTTCTGGTAATTTTTTTTTTTGTTTTTGAAAATGTTGAAAAATAATTGAAGCTAGGAGATCTTGTACAGTGTGGCTATAAGTAGGATAAGATTTGATAGATTGCAGGTTAATTGATTAAGATATTTGTATTCATTCATTCATTCAACATGATGAGGTGGGAAGTCTGCTGTTGTTGACTCTGTTTTTTATTTGTATTTGGAAAAAAATTGTTTTTTAGGGGTCAGAAATGTTAGAGGAAAAGTTAGAATTGTGGACTTCCAGTATTAGAAAATTATTGACTAATAAAAGTGATCATATGAGCCACGAAGACGGTATAAATAAAAAGAAGAGGAATTCGAACTTGTAATTTATCGTTCACAGCACCTCAATCCTAACTATTAAGCCAAGACATCATTAGTGACCTTTGATTTTTATATAATGAAAGTGAAAACATGTTTTCAAGAATTAAAATTGGTTTAGTTGGTTGGAGGTTCTTTTTAAGGTGACGGAAGTTCGATATTGTCCTTTAGATACCGTTCTTTTGGACTTATTTTTTAGTTCAATTCAGTTTAATAACTTTCAATCTGAAAAACGGAGTCTAAAAATTTATAATTTTCTCCCACTTGTGTAAAGGATATTCATCTAGTCTTAAAAAGAACTGAAAATGTAGGTGCAGTGGAGTGGAATGGATATAGGTGGACAGAGTTCCAGTGAAAATGGGAAACGCTCTTTTTCAGGAGGGTCTAATTACTACGCAATTTTGGGAAAGAGTTGTGTTGGGTTGTGTTTGGATTGCTGACAATCACCAAAAGATTTTGTCAGTTTTTGTTTTCTTTTGGAGCCAAATCTAACTTGCTTTTCCATTTCTGAAACCACCCAAACAAACTAACCCTCCACCCAACCAACGCCAAAAAATTAAAATTAAAAACAATCGACATGTTCGTTCATTATGACTCGTTGCCTCAGTTTTGTGGGATCAAAGTATCACTAAAAACTCCTGAAATTATTTCTAATAAAAAAACTACAAAAATATAGCACAAACGCTTTGATTTTCATGAATACGGGTCGTTTCTCTTTAACATAAAACAAATGAATTGAACTGATTTGAATTAACTAGACTGAAATAAAATGAATAGTGATATGTGAGAGTAAAAGTATTATCCAGAATTGAACTGAAAATAAACTGAGGAGAACAAACACTACAAATATTAATTAGGTACATTTTGAAATGAAATTTAGGAGGTTCTTCACTAATAACTCTATTTCTCAATAAATTTTGTTATACTTCAACACTTTTTTTTTTAGTCTACATTCATACTGAAATTATAAATGTGTGCCCAAAATCTCATAAAAAGTTTATTTAAAGGACAACTAGAGTATATAGTTGTCCATTTAACACTAACTACATTTTTTTATTAAGTAATATCTTAGCTTTTCTAATGTTTACTCTTATAATATAATGCTTTAAAACTAATTCTCAAAAAGTTGGAAAACTATGTTGAGAATTCGTATATAATTTGTTTTCTTCAGAATGATCAGTATTGGTCATATAGTTTAAGAGAATGATTGATAATATAAAACATCACTCAATAAAAAACTGGAAAGAGTATTAACTTAAACTTGTTCCTTTATCCTCTCTCCCTAGATTATTGAATTTTTACGACAAATGGGTATCTAATTAATTGTCCAAGTGAACTCAATCAAGTCCACATAGGTCTGTATATACACAATAGACATGCTTTAAGAGCGCTTGTTAGGCTCTAAATTTTTCAGTGACAACCATTACTTTCATGTGAAAATAAATTCATCCCGAATATCATAAATCCGAATTTGGTCCGACCCTTGAGTACTGATAATTACGATCTACGCTTGACTCGAAAGTGAGATAGACCCGAAACTATCTCACTAGAACCAAATTGATAAACTTCATTGGCACATACAAGGTTGACAGTATTATCCTAAAAAACCAATTATAATAGGTAGAATAACTCACCAATCTAGGAGTATATGTTAGTTATTTTTTCGCTATTTTTTTTAACGTAGGACAACTAGTCCCAACTCACATGTGATTTATACCCTTTCGGATTTGAAGGTGAAAATAATTAGGAGAGTAGGAATTGAAGGTGAAGAAAGACAGCATTTATGAGATTCATGTGAAAATGCATGGTGGTGAGGGGTTGATTGAGGTATGTTGCGTAAAAGAGATTGAAAGTTTAGTAGGACGATCGAGTAAATCTATTCATGTCAAGTAGATGATCTACAATAGTAATAATGTATACTGAGCTGTCTTTGACTAATGTACTTTTATAGAATTAGATTTTAGAAAAAGTCACCTCACATGAAAGTGAGTTTAAGAAAAACTGCCCATCCTTTACTTTCTTGTCGAGACAAAATCGTTTTAGGAGTATTTATGTTTGATGGGACTAATTATTGTCAATTATGAACACACTGCTTCACTTCAATTCTCATGTACGAAGGTCTCATTAGTTGGTTGAAATTTATTAACAAATTTACTTTTGATCATAACAATTTTTTTTTTTTGAATTGATGGAAATAGACTATTAATAAATTCTTAACTTTGTTGAGTTGAACTCTACTAATTATGAATATGTATCTCTAGTGGGTCGGTAAAAAAATTTCCCACATTTTTCTTTGAAGATCACACTATATCATTTGTATAACTTCAATGAGTTTGTCTGGTAAGAGACAGCCTACTTTTTAAATTTAAATTAGGCAATGATAAGCCCAATATTAAAAAAAAAAAATTATTCTAATAGGGACTAGGTTAATTTGTTTCGATGGCTAGTTTAATCCATTTAGTTAGTAGGTCTACTTTTATATTAATTTTAGACCATCTCTTTTAATAAAATTTGAACTTGAATATGAATATTTTCAATAAATAATTATTATCTCATTGCTTAATTCAAGTAATGGTGTATTTAAAAATTTAATCATAAATCTACTTTACTACTCTAAAATAAGAGGCAACTTCTTTCAAATTTCCTGAAATACTATGATTTTTGATTTAAAAATAAAAGGAATTGTACACTATTGTCAAACTTTTCATGATAAATTTATTTTGGTGAAATAATGTTGAACATGAGTTGAGTATTTAAAATGTATAACAACTTATTTTTAGACAACTTTTTCTCTTACACTAAAAGATACCCAACATCCCATTTACTAATTTGATAAATTTGTGGCAGATTTTGGGGTCCTCCAATTTCCAAGTATTAGTAATGATGATATTATAGTAGTAGTACCCAGTACTATAGTATAAGTAGTGTTATTGTTACTTGTACTACTATATGTTGCGGGTAATTGCTAGGCTCCAGATTCACATAATCACATGACAATTGACAAGTTATACATCACGTTTACAAGTTACAACCACCACAAAAACCCAAGCAACAAACATCATATCATCTCATAAGCAACCCACATTTAATTTCTTTGCCTCCCATTTCCTCCAGATATGGGCCGTGGGCCTCCCTCAGTTTCAATGACACTATTCCAACATTATTGATAAACTTCAAGAAAATGAAGAATTTTTAAACAATTTACTGTAGATCTAGATTTATCATGTGCATGTTACATAGAATTATAGAAGTATAAGATTATGATTTATTAACTAAAACTCTCCTTAGCTTATTTTGAACCCACTAAGGCCTTGTTCAATTAAGTTTGGTTTGGTTTAGTTCAGTTCTAATCAATTCAGTTCAATTCAGTTGCAATCCGTTCAGTTCAATTCAATTCAATTTAATTGCTATCAATTCAGCTTCGTTGCAATAAGTTTAGCTTTTTATGCTGAAAAGAATATGTCCTAGCTAACATGAAACGTAACCTTAAATGTACCATGCCAACGGTATAAAGTCCATAATAAAAGTGTAAACGGACTTTTAGTCGTGATTTAATGAGTTTTCGCCTTATTCTCGGCATCACAACATATGATATTTTAAAGAGTATGTATCTCCTCGGTGTAAAAAGATATTCTTTTATACCGTACACTATATATAACACATTTTAGTTAGATAAAAGCTGAGAACTAATAGGTCGATGAAATAAGTGAAAATAAGGTGAAGAAAATACACGCTTAATTATAAAGATGATGACGTGCAGGGTAAGGGGAGAGAAAAGAGAACAGGAGGCACACATGTGAAGGAAGGAAATAGGAAGCAAGCTGGGAAGGTATTTGACGTAACAGTAACGGAACTTCCCCGTTCACAAACAGGAAACGTTAAGAAAAAGCAACAGCAGTACCAATACGACGCCGGATCAGGCGCCCAACCTCGTAAAGCTCCCAAAGCTGTTGATGAAGATCTCTACAAAATCCCCCCTGAGCTCCTTAAACGGGTACGTACTAAACTTACTAATTAATCTCAATTTTTCAAACTATTACATTCATTTCATATATTAGTACTTAATTATATATATATATATATATATATATATCAAGTAATTAATATGATTAACGAGCTTAATCAAAGATTAGGGAACATGCTTAGTGCTACCTCGTTTTTGTAGTAGTTTTAAGACTAGTAATAGTTTTATAACAAAATAATGCTTACAAATTTGTTCATTGTGCCATATATTGGTTTTGAGTTGGATCCATTAAATTACTTGGTCTTGGATCTTGGGATTTATTGTAGATGATGTTTTGGGAATCAAAATCTTCGTCCTATAATTTGTGTATTTGTTCTATGTCACTATGTATTTTAGAGGTTGTGTTACCATGATTTTATGTGTAAATGATAATTGAAATTTAAAAAATATATATCAACAACCAAAAATGACGTTTTCTCAAAAAAAAAAAAAAAAAAAAATGACTCACAAGTGAATCTAATATTTGATTATCTTTGAGATAGGCTGAGGCTTAAAATTAATTTTGGTTGTATATATATACTCCGGCTATAAAGCCGTAGTGGTCCCCCTTGGGCCGTCCGGATCCCATGGGTGAACCGGAAGTTGGATTTATCACTAGAATCTCCTCATTTATCTTACGGACTAGAAATTTGGTTCCAATTTTTTGCTCTTCCTACTTTAACTGTGCGTGTTTGTAATTTTTTTTTTTACATTAAATATTTTTTATGACATATTAATTCATAGAAAAATAACACATGAATATTAATAAAGTATCACTTGAAATGAATTAGATAAGATCGCACTTGATTATATATTTTTTATTATAAATTAAGAAGAATTAAAAAAATCCTTTTTAATTATAAATAGTATATTAGGAAGAAAAAAAGGATACGGAGAAAGTATTTTTCTTTTAGCAAGGTAGTGGGAAGGAGAAAGAGAAGGAGAAGGATGAGAGGAATCTCTATTACAAATATTTTCATATTAGGGTTTGAATTAATGAAGCCATAACCTCGTCATTAGAAATATGCCATAGTTATAATTATGCATCAATGGGACTTGTAGTTGTTGGGACTTTGGACTTTTGGGCTCTAAGCTTGTAGGTGTTGGATTTTTGCACTGACATAGTGACATGTATGATGTATGTATATGTTACCCCATGGCCCATGGGTAGTGGTCTGTACTGAGACACGTGTATATTTATTAAAGTGATTAAAATTGAATCTGTTTTGTATGATTAATTTAGCCTGGGTACCCAATATCATTAGTTTAAAAATGTTTAGAGACCCTACTTTTCATACTCTCAATTATGATTTTGGTCCAATATATGTGCAGCATTCAACTAAAACTTAGAGGTGATTTTGGGCCGACCGTGCCTGAAAAAATTCCCGTTAGTCAGGTCAAAATTCGGGCCAAATTTTGTTCATAAAGCCCGTTGTTTTGGCCAAATGAACGGGCTTTTCGCACTAAAAAATAAACTAAGAAGTCATTTTTTTTACTTGCTCAAAGTAAAAAAAAATCGGATTAGGCCCGATTGCGGCCCCAAAAATCTGTCCAAACCCGCCTAAAATCGGGCCGGATTGGAGTCGATCAGCTCTACTAAAATTATATCTTCTCTGTTCGAATGTAGTTGTCACATTATTAAATTAAATTACACTATCAACACGACAATTAATTTTGGACGGAGGAAGTAGTGTTTTTTTTCTTCTATTTATTAAGCTTACAATTTTTATATTAAATTTTAAATCTCGAGCTAATGGCCGGTATATTTACCATTTTATGCAGAAGAAAAGGCTGGGATTTTTTTCAAGATGCTTGGTTCCACCTTGTGCAGTCTAATGCAAGTAAAATGGAAAAGAAGAAATTGAAAACCTATTTACTAGAAGCTTTTTTTTCATTTTTCTGGCCAGTTACTTGTGTAATATATGCAATCTTATACTGCTATATTAGTAGCCTTTTGCCATTAAAATCTGGTCAAGTTAGCTGCAACTACTGCTTTTGTAGTAAAAAAAATATCTAGAATTTAGTCATGAACATTTGCCATATTGTCAATATTCATACTTATATTGTCATATCTTGGTAGTCTACTATTAACTTTGTAGGGAAAGTCTTGGTGCTGAAATTTCAATGGTAGGCCAAGATGCACTAAAGAAAAGTATTAGTCATTATATTGACTTCAATTTCTTATCTTATTAGTGAATAGTGATTATATTATTTAATGATTTTTTGGTTGATACAGTGTATTCATACAATTGTATGTCATGTGATTAGCTAAACGACAAATTGTACTCACAAAAATTGGAAATTTTTGGTGAAGTACTTGTTAGATCTAACCAAACAATTGGAGAATGAGTGAATGTAGTAAAATAACAATAGATACTTCAGCTCCGAAATTATATAATGTTAAAAATTTGCACAAATATAGTAAAGAGATAGTTCATACTTCATAATTTATCATATAATATAAGATGCACCGTGGTTTAATTTAAAGAGTTAAAAGGTCATATTATGTAAAATGAGGATTTTTTTTTTATAAAAATAAGATAACGAGGAACCTTGATAAGTTGGGGGAATAAACGGGATTCCAACTTGTTTAGGGTGAAAATTGATCCCAAGACCTCTTGGAACCATGGGAGAAGTTTTAACCACCAGGCCGACAATCTCTCACTGATAAGTGTGTTTCAAACGTACTTTATGGACTCCTTTTAGCTCATTTTGATCCTCTTTCTCCCCTTTCTTCCCTCGTTATTCTCCCTTTTCCCTTCTATTTCATTCACTTGATCATACTTGATCATAGTGATATTTTGCTAGATTTTTAGTCATTTTTGACCGAATTTCTAGTACATTTGCTTTCACCTTGTTTTGCCATGTTCTTGATATAGGTGAAACTACTAAGAGCTACGATTTGTAAAGTTGGAAAAGGTAGCAATGAAAAAAAGCACACATTGATAAATGGTCGCTTGCACCATTCCCCATGTCCGCTCGCACAAAGGAGCACATTGCAAATGAAATCTTGAACAGAGAACTTCAAATGGACATAACTTTCAAACCACAAATCGGATGAAGGTAATTCCAGTTGGAGGTGAAAGCTCGTTTCGATATCTTTCCAACGACTGGTCATAAGCTTGATTTGGATATAAAACGAAGAAGTTATGCTCGTTTTAAGTTGAACTGTCCAGTTTGAGGCAGAATGGTGAGGTGCGCCCGCACCTGATTTTGGTGCGCCCGCACCAGTCGTTTCCGGAAAAGAGAGCTCGTGGCTTCATTAAACGAGTTTTTGTTTTATTTCGAGGACTTACACTTTATTCTATCTTTCACACAACTTTTTAGGGTTTTGTATTAGAGAGAAAACACTTGAGTTTTCATTGGTAATTGAGATTAGATCATAGTTTGTGATTCGATTACATTCAAGGTACTTTTATTCAATTCAATTCAAAGTTTTAGTTTTTATTTCATTCTCTTGTGTTTGTTTTGTTCTATATTATTTAGATCTTCATTCTCTTAGTTTATAATTGCGATTTCTATTAGTTTAATAATTCTTAATCATGTTTACCTTAGATTAGTCATAGATTCATTGTTTAATTGCTTTAATCCATGATTAGTGAGTAGTTTCATAATCTAGGGTTAGGGTGAAAGTATGAATTAGGGTTTTAAATATGATGTTGATGTGATTGTGATTATTTAGAGAAATTATGCATTGATCTTGGTGTTTTGAGACCTTAGGATAGATATTGATCACATTTATACTTTGGTATTTTGATTTCAAAGTTCTTAAATCGGATTTTGAACTCTTTTATCATCCCCAAGAATCAACTTAATTTCTATACCAAGATATTGGATGGAAATTAAGGGGATCCTTCATTAGGGGTTTTCCAAACTTATTGAATCTCTTAATCAATTAACTAAAGACCATTCGAGAGAGGATTTAGATGATTGATTAATGATTACTCTTGAGGACCATTCGAGAGAGGACTCAAGTAATTTAGAGGGAAACTAAACCTTGCATAATCGTCTCTGTTGCTTCCAATCGCATTAACAATCATCATCCGTTCTTATTCATACTAGTAACCTTAACTCTAGTGTCTTTTATTGTTATTTTAAACTCGTGATATTTGCTGTTCTAGCTGTTAGATAGTCTTAATTGTTACCAAACATCTTTCAAACCCCAAATACCTTTCAATTAGGTAGTCTAGACTAGATAGACTTAATCAATCCCATTTTCCCTGTGGATCGACCCTTGACTTGCCCTTACTATTCTCTTAGTGATTGCTTGTTAGGACTATAAATATTGTTTGGAAAGCGGTTCTTAGTGCCTTAACGACACACTAAAAACCTCTTATCACTCACTCTCGTGAAAAATGAGGAAAGTGCTTCCTTCGTTTTTTTAGTTCTACTATTTATACTTTAATTTGCACATTTAGTACAAATTATTTTGAATACTTATATCTTTAATTATGTATGTGTAAAAATCATAAAAATATGAATTCTGAAAATATATATCGAGATGAATCCAAAAGATCCCATATAACTATGTTTTTCCTTATGTATAAATAATACAAAATGGTCGTTATGACCGTGTACTTGGTTGCTTGGCTCAGATGTACTCCTCATCTTTGGGTGTGCTTGGTAGTATAAAACCTTCCTTCCTTGGTGAAGGAATACCTGGCTTTGAGTCGAGTGTATTTGGGCCAGGTTATAAATGAAATGAAAAACCAACTTATATAAAAAAAAAAAAATACAAGATGGTCAAAGTATAGTTTGTGAATATAAATTATATTTTCTAATAATGGATGATTAAATATATTGATGGACAAAGTTGTGCACCACGAAGTACGCTCAAGTCAAAATGGAGCATCTATTTAAAAGTGAAGGGAGTATTTATTTTTGGTAGATTAAATTATTTACTTGCACTGCTCTGATAATATATTATCCTGAAATACATAAAATAATAATTTAGATTGGAATATTCCTTTAGATCTTAGGTCAACACAATATTATTTAGCACAAATACCACAATAGTTAGTGATGCTGGGAGCAGATAGCTAAGCAAGTTGCCTAAGTATATACTCCATCCGTCCCAAAATATAGTTTCCATTTCCATTTCGGGTGTCCCAAAATATAGTTCTCATTTTCATATTTAGTTCCACATTTTTCCATAATTTGTCTAGGAAAATCGTGTCCCATCATTTATTTGTTTCTTGAATTTTGTTTTTTCCTTTGTTTATTCAACCAAAATGTTACTTTACTATCTCTCTTAGTTTCTACTTATCTTTGGGTGGAGAATAAGTGATGCCAGTTTAGGCTACTGTGTAAACCTTGAGGAGCTTTCCGGATAGATTGATTACCACCGTTGTCGGGCCGTAATTGCTTTCAAGTCAGTGGTCTCCTACCACAACAAAATCTTGAAATTATCGTTCCTCTGCCATTGCAATTGTCATTTTCTAACAAACCTTATTTCATAACAAGTAGATCTTTTCATGCTATTTATGTATGAATTTCTGAAGTGTTTTCCAAAATTCAAAGTTATTTTAGATAACGTTTATTCTAGAAGGAAGTCTAGAGAACATGGTATTGGTGGCCCTCTAGAATTTCCCTATAAGAATGGCTGTTTTCAATAGATTAAAGAATAAGCCAAAGATTTTCATATTTGACTTTATAGGTTTTAACACTTGTAATCATTAAATTTAACTAAAAAAAGTACTCCCTCCGTTTTTTTAGATGTAATATTGGACTTTTCACGTTTGCCGAGGCACAACTTTGACCGATAATATCTCCAATTGTATAAAAGTAAAAATTATAAAAAATATATATTTGGAAAGTGTATACCATGACGAATCAAACAAGATCCCACATGATTATATTTTTTCTTATGTATAAATAACAATTAGTGGTCAAAGTGTACTGGATGAATAGTTCCCAAAGTCAATATGTTACATCTAAAAAAAACGGAGGAAGTATGAGATTACATATAGTGTAACTCATTTAAGAGAAAGCAACACGTGAAAGACAAATAAATATAATAACGTCTAATACAACTATTGCATCTTTTATCGTAACTCATGATAGATTGACACTTGACAGAAGCTTAATCTATCACAAGATCATGAATTGAATTCCGCTCCCAACACATAATTGTGGTTCTCTATACACTGAAAGAGATGGAAGAGGGGAGTTCTACTAAAGTAGCCTTGTAGAATTTATGAGAAAAGAATGGTAAAATTCCAACAGTGCAACAACAACGAGGGGATGATGTATACTTTATTCGTCTCATAATATAATGTCTATTTCATTTTTGGTGGGTCAAATTTTAAAATTTTTGACTGAATATTCTCATTTGTATATATAGAAAAACATATTCATGTGGAATTGAAGATATTAAAGGTCAAAGTTATGTCTGTAAGACCGTGAAAAAAAGAAACAAACACTATATTATCGGACGGAGGGAGTAATTGTTATGTTTACTTTAGCATACAAATCAAGAAAATATGTGGAGACCATTGAAAAGTAGAATAAAATATAAAATAGCTGTCTTTTTGTGTTATGAAGACAAAAGTTAGTATATAAAGGTAAATAATACGTTTTTTTATCCCCTTTCGAAAACACGTGATACAATGAATTTCCTCTAGGTTGTCCTCGCACAGGACCACTCACCCAGAGGCCCAACAAGCCCTAACCTCCCCTCCAACAATTTTGAAATTTTGCTTCCACTAACATTTGAACCTTAGTCTCCATAAGGAAGATAGAAAGTCGTACCATTAAATCCAAGGGTCCTTGTTATAAAGGTAAATAACATGTGGGTTTGGCTGACATGGCAAAGATAGCAACTAAAAAGAAATGGAAAAATTGACAATAGAGGTCTGAACTTTGGGCGATAATTTTAAAAGGTTTGAACTATTGATTAACCTGTGTAGGTCCCACCTATAGAAGGTCTTAACTTTTAGCGGGTCTCAGTGACTTAAAACTGACGATTTTTTTTTAAAAATCTCACCTATACTTCCTTCCCTCAATTAACCCTTCTGGTGTGACCCAAGTTTTACAAGTTATGGCCTATTAAGCTAGTTTCAAGTCACTAAGGCCCACTAAAAATTAATACCCCTGAAGTTGAGATATACACAGGTTAATCAATAGTTCAGACCTTTTAAAAATTATCACCCAAAGTTGATACCTCTATCGTCAATTTTTGATATGTAAATGGTAAAATGTAGCAACTAAAAAAAGACGGAGATGGTCACTAGTAAGTCATAACGGACCAGTTAGGACTTGAAAGTGACGTTAAGATAGTTGAATCATACGTTAAGGACACTAAAAAATAAGTCTCAATCACAGCCCACAGTTTCAGAGTTGAGAGGCTCAGATGGAAACAAAAGAAAAAAGGGCCCATATATATAAAAGCTGTGATAACTGTGAACTTGCCAAGTAAACAAAAGGCAGGTACTGCATAATAGTAAAGAAGTAACTAGTAAGTATTATAAAGAATTTAGTTAAAGATTCTTTCAAGATACTCTTTTTGCATTTTAGACTTTTAGTTGTATATATGCTTCGGTTGAAGACGTCTTCCAACAGTAACTGAACTCAACCACCCATTATGCGCTCTACATTTGTCATTACGCATTATTGCCCTAAAACCTCAACCAAATAAATAACTATCTTTCTTTCTTTTTAAATAGCCAAAAAATAAATCTTTGACCTTTTAGTTAGGCGGCCAATATGTTTGATGTTTGATCACTTAAACCAAACTATACCAAAACAGCAATATCCATTATACGGTTATACCCTTGTTAGTTGTCTCCACAGTCCATATGTGCAACCTATGTACGAGTAGTTATTTTAGATCACATATTCGTACTCGTGTTCGATATGATACATATCCTCTATGAGTACGCGTACCCAATTCTAAAGTTTCAAAATCTTGTCGTTTCCCGTTCCCATATCCGAATCCGAACCCATTCCCGTATCCGAATCTGTGCAACATAGTGTGCAAGTGCTTCCCAAAAAAAAGTTGTTTAGGAGGGCTGAAACACTCATTGAAATCACAAGTGATTGGGTTATGTATTCATGTAGAGGCCAATTTTTCTTGATAGTATTGTTATATATAGGGATAGAATAGGTATTTTACGATACTAAATTTAAAGGGTATTTTGAAGTGGAAAAGAGGTGTATGTAAACTTTTAAATCCATATATTGTGTTTATTATCATTTCTCTTTTGTCTAACTTACGTAGTTCTAACAATTGAAAAATTGATTTCGTAACATTGATGTTAATAGCCATATTTAGATGCTCAGAATAGGTATTTTAGATGCCCACCTTAATAATAATTTTAGAATTATAAATCTAAATTAAGAGTAGCAATTTTAAGTGAGTTCTGATAACAACTAAAAGTCTATAAATGTTAAATTCATTTAGAAAGAAAGAAGCCTTAGTCTTATGGATATATCGATAAATTCTTTCTTGAACAAGAAGCAAATGTGACAACCATGACACTTGAAAATGGAGATACATTAATTTTGTATGGCTAATATTTTGTAAGTTCATTATTAAGGTAGATTATTCTTCTTTACCCAAAAGAGTCTTTCCAACACTCATAGTTAGTTAGAAGTAGAACTCATAACAAATATTATTTCCAATCGAATCTTCTTTCATGGCTTCACATATGGTTGGATGATCGGATCATATTAAGTTGCTATTGTTGTTTGTGTACTTTGAAGTTTGACCTAGTAATTAGAAAACACAAAAAGCCTAAGAAAGTAGTAAACAACTCTTTTCGTATCTCTTATCAACAAATGACAAAACCCACTTTACCTGGATGAAAAGATAAGGAGTAAAGTAAATCAAAATTCAAAAGGAAAGGTTGAGGCCCAAAGCAAAGAATCCACAAAGGATGAAAGCACCAAATCACTGATTGCCGACACTACAATAGTACTACTCAGCGACTTCTTCCGTTCTGTTTTAAATGAAATATTGGGTGAAATGACACTATTTATTAATCAATTTTGATTCTAATTTATCGCCATTATATATAGAAAAACATAGTCAAGTGAGATCTTGTTAGATTCAAATGCATACTATCATTTTATAACTTTTTTATATTTTTCACGTGTGCACAACTAAAAATATTAATGATTAAAGAAACACATTCGATTGCGTGAAAAAACAAACGTTTCATTTAAAACAAAACAAAGTACAATTTTTAGCTAATTCAACAATTCAATAAAATCCATGAGGGGCAATTTAGACATTTTTCCTACTATCAGTAATCTTAACTCGGCAAAAAAAAAAGCTATTCATTTAAGGGTTCGCCGCAAAACTAAGGTATATTGACGTTATCTAACCTTAATAACTATTATGTCAATAATTTTTGTTAGAAAGGGTAAGAACCTCAAATGGTTAGATGAACAAACAAACTACATTCCTTTTTTATAAATTCTTATTAGTACTACTATGATTCAAAAAGCTCAATTTGCTTTCATAGAGGCATAGGTAAGACATGTGACATAAGCAATGCACGCTAAGATACAAGTTGAAAACACTAAAATTTACAATAATATGTTTCCAAATTGAGAATCTAGTACAAGAATGCTTTTATAAAACAAAGCATGAAAAATACCTTCAAACTAACCAAATACATCATGCTGAAAAGCACACCAACCTATTAATGGTTTATTATACATTGGAATAACTAGTCATATAAACAATATTCTAGTTGCTTCTTTCCTTTTTTCTTCCCTGTGATATCTATAAATTCAACTTCTTCAACAACTACTTTCTTAGCCACTATAATATGTCATTCTCACAAGCAGTAGAACTAGAATAGCATCACACAACAAGAGAAATAAAAGGTGCAAAGTTTTCAGAAAACAAATCAATCAATGTGTATTTAAGTAAAGTGCAGCACAACCGACACTAACAAAAGATTGGTTGTGAGTTTATGACAGCAACAAGCAGAGTTCTAATCTGATTTATAATAGCTAATTACTTACTAATTAGTAATTAGCATATATATCACCTCCATCTAGTGGCCCCCACAAAAGGACACACATAAACATGTTTTTTTTTTTAACCATATGAGCTACGAAGGCAGTACAAACAAGGGGGAGGACTCGAACGTGTGACCTATCGTTCACAGCACCTCAATCTTAACCACTAGGCCAAGACATCATTGGTTAAACATGTTGATTGTGATGATCAAAGGTTTATAAGGTGGTCCATAACATATTATTGACAAGAAACTAATTCAATTGATAAAACCAAACTGAGCTAAAATTCTCACCTCAAACCACAACAGATAAAAGCCATTCTTATTCAGAACAAATGGAAACCAAAACTTGTAGTAGACTACTGTACAATGCTAGAAACAGTTAAGAGTTGGGAACAAAATTTACTTACCCCCCATTATGAACTCGACGTATTCGACTTTACACGTAACAGAACTAATTGGTTTGTATACAACGACCGAGACTGACGAGGAAGCGATATGTACAAAAACTTCCTAGGGAAAATTATGTCTTCAAGCAGTATGAGTGTAGTTCATGCGTCTGTTCGACTTCAACTTATCCAGTATACTATTAGCCTTCCTTTTTGCCCTTGAAGTTCCATTCTCTGCCAGCTTTGAGATTGTTCCGTGGTCTTTCTCCTCATTTCGAACATCCTTCAGAGTAAAATGACTATATCCACAGATATCATGCAGAATCACTATGCAATTTTCTCTGTCAGGCTCACAATTACTCTCTCTTATGATACTTAGCAAGCACCCGGCTGACTCAAGGTCCTCAAGTTCATCAATTGCTTTATGATTGGTTGACAGAAGAGCGAGGATAGCCAACAGCTCAGAGACATGGGTCTTCTCCTTGATCTTTTGTAATATCACTTTGACTGCTCCATCACGGATAGCTTTAGCCCTGTTCTCCCGTTTTCTGCACAGGTTAAAGATTGCTGAAGCCACATCTTTCATGGCGGATTGATGCCCTTGTTCCAGAAGGTCAATCAAAGACTTCAAAGCACCCGATTCTCCAATAAGAAGCTTATTTTCATCGAGTGCTGACAATGTGAAAAGGGCAGCAGCAGCATTGGTTTTTGTTTCCATGGTCCCACATTTCAAGGATTCATTCAGAAAAGGGATAACAAGTGGATAGTCCGCTATAAGCTTCTTGTTATTGTCATGTATGGACAGATTCAATATAGTTGTTACAAGATCCTCCCGAAGATCAGGATGATCTTCCAGGATTACTGAGTCTTTGAGGGGGGCCAGCAACTGTGGTAGAGCATTGGGAGACTCACCAAAGAAGGAGCGAAAAGATGGCATTCGCCTTGTCAATGTACGAATCTCTTTTGCAGCCTCCTTTAGTTCAGACAGAGTTAAAGACATCTTCTCCAGGAGTGTATTTAACTGATTCCGATCACCATCAGTCACAAATCCATCATGAACATCCTGAAGAGGAGGAGGGAGTTCAGTTCCGTGATCCTTGCACCATTGTTTTATCAGCTCTAGGACTAAATGGTTAGGGGTAAGCTCAACATGAGTAAGCACTTGTTGGGTCTGAGGACATAATCGATTGCCGTCTTTTAACCATCTCTGAATAAATGGCCGATCATAAGTCTGGAAATGAAGGACATTTTCCCCTTAGTTCAGAGCCAGAATCACAGGAATGCAAAAATGCAAGAACAGAAACCAAACCACAAAGTTCAAAGGGCAACATTCTATATAAAGATATACCCACACAAATGTAGTCACTAAAACCAGCTCTAAGAAAGCTGAATACCCAATTGATAATCACATTATCTTGAATTCGCAACCACAACGAAAGGCGAACCACATGTTTTCCTATTGAATGCAGAACAAGAACTCTTACATACAGGTAAAAGAATCACATGTTGTCCTCCAAAACATATCACCATATACTACATTTCACATAGACAATGTGAATCAAGAACATTATGACTCATATCCTCCACATTAATATACTAATCTAGTAATAACTAATAAGCTTAAACAAATAACAATCACATTAATCTAGAAATTCCCTACCACTTCTTTAATCAGTTAATCACATGGAAAGATTTAACCCAAGAAAATGGATAAGGCAGAATTTCTCAGTACAACCACCATCAGTTTTATTTTTTCTAACCAATTATTTTGTTTCTAGTACTTGTCCTTGTAGAAACAAACACTGCAACTACTGAAACTGCTGGCATTCTCTGAGCAAACCATACCACACGAAATCCAAACAATTCATCATCACTAAAAATTGCACAAAGAACAACAATATGCTCATATCATACATCAAAATTATATTAAAAGAAATTATAAAAAAAATAAAAAAAAAATTCAAGAAATGTAAAAGTTTTAGTAATTACCCAGAAATTATGGGAATTCAATTCCACCGACTCATAACAAAATTTCAGTTCACCAAACACGAAAAGTTCATGTAGTGTTCAAGAAAATGCCAAACCGACACTCCAAGAAAAGACGAAAAAAAGGACCACAAATTCCCAATTCAAAATCACCCAAAAAGAATAAATTTTTTTTAAAAAAACCAATAATTAAAAATCAACAAAAACCCAGAAAATTAAACAAAAACCCAGAAAAATTAAATAAAACCCAGAGAAATTAAATGAAACCCAGAAAAATTAAACAAAAACCCAGAATAAGTAAATAAAAACCCAGAAAAAATAAAGAAAAACCGAGATTAAAAATGAAACCTGGCCAGTAGATAGAACAACAGGGTCCTTCATAATTTCTTTAGAAATCGGGCAACGATATTCATCAGGAACATGTAATTGATCAAGTGTAGAAGAAAGTGAGCGCTTATTTTTCTTGTTTAACTTCAACTCTTTCAATGCAGTTAATGCTTGAATTGCTTCATCAATTCTACCTAAAATTACTCCATTTTCACTCTCATTATTATTATCATCTTCTATACTGATTTCCGTTGCTAAGTTTAGCAATTCTAACTTCAATTCTTTGGCTTTGTTGTTTCTATTATCATCCTTCTCTGAAACATCCATATCTTCACTTTTCACCATTTTTGTTGGAGGAGTTAATTCAGAAGAATTCTGGGAAATTTTGTTGGGAAATAAAGATTCATCAAGACTTACTCTTTCTATCTTTATATAACTTTTTTTTTTCCTCTCTGAAAAAAAAAAAAATCTTGAATTGTTCCTGGTATTTTGGGTTTTGCGTTAATAAGGGGAAAAGGAGAAGGCTTAGGCAGTGTTTGGTTGTGTGGGTTTATTTGATTTTTGGTGGTGAAAGAAATTAGAGAATAGAGATGAGGGGTCTCAACTGCTCAAGTGGAGGTTATTATTTAATGGGATAATCAAAAATTTGGAATTCACTCAAGGGTGATTTTGATGCACGTGGATTTAGAATTAGCTTTGACACTTGAGAGAAAAGAAAAACTACAATTTAATTTTAAATGGTAACCATGAGGGTAGCTTTTAGATGTGAGAGTAGTGGTTCGCTGCGATGGTAGCTATTAGTGGTTGATGTGTATCTTTTTAGTTGTTTGATGTCAAAGTAGCGTTATAACCTCTTGATGTTCGGTAAAACAAGTTGTCAAAACAATTGTTTACAAATAACTAATCAAAAACTCAAATAAAACCTTAACATAAAATTTATAGACCACTAAACACTACTTCAAAAATTACAAATTATAATTTTGACAAACACTACCAAAAACACTACTTCTACCACTAAAAACTACTCATACCACTACTTAACCACACACTCCTATTTTTCTTAATTAGTGTTTTGACTTAAAACACTAAAAGTTACCTTAAAAGCTTGCACCGAACATGCTCTTTGGTTTGTAAGAAACCGCCTATTTTTAAATGAAAATGAGGCAATGGTAAGCCCAGTATTTAAAACAGCATAAGCCCAATAATGACTAGGTTACTTTCTTTCGGTGACTAGTTTAATATATTTAGTGACTATAGGTCTACTTTTATATTAAAATTAGACCGTGTTTTTTAATAATTTTTGTATTTTGTATTACTAGTAAGATATTTTTTTAAAAAAAGTTTCCATCTATATTTGCGGTAGTTTGGTCACCTAAAATCCCTCATGTTGTTTGCCGTTCGTATTTATATCGTCCGTATATATATTATACGATGCTTTTTTTTTCTCCCTATAACCAACACTTAGCCACCACTACCCACCCCCTGCCAACCCACCGAGCTTCCCGTCAGCCCAACCGACCCCTATCCCTACCAGCCCCATCTGACTCCCTGCCATCACACCCGACCCCTACCCTGCTAACCCCACCCGACCCCCACCTCGCAGTATTCCAACCCAGTCCTAACCCTACGTGCTCTTGATTCACCTCCATGTCAGCCACCCCGAACTCCCGCAAGCCCCCTTCACCCTCTCCTCTACCTTCGTCCCTCAATCGATTTTTTTTTTGTTTCGACCATGGTGGAACTGGGAAAAATGATCATGTCCACCATGGTGGAATTAAAAAATTGATACGTTTCTTGCTAACAAAAATTATCTCTCTCTCTTTTTTTATTTTTTATCTCTGAGTACTTTTATTAAGGTAATAAGATTCTCTTACCCCAATTATATTGAAATCATTGTTTTTCTCTCCAAAATCGTAGAAAATCTCTTTTAAACAATTTATCATGCAATAACATTCATATTCTGATTCGCACTAGACAAGAAAATTACAAAAACCTAATAAAATCAATTATATGAAATTTATGAATAATAATGTATAGATTTGATAATTGTAATTGATCCGTAGCATCGCTTGGAATACTTGTTTGAGATTTTAATAGGTGAGCTTTCGTATACGCTCTAAAAGAAGTACATTTTTATTTATTGATCCTAACACGTGTGAGTTCATCCTGTATAATAATGTAGCTAATTGCTATTATAATAGTTTCCTTTAACATTAGTTATTGAGCAATTTCCTTTCTCAAGGCAGGGAATAATAAGAGCTTGACTTATGTTGTCTTGGCCTTCAAAATAAAGGTGATTCTTTTTTTTGACATCGAGAAAACATACATTAATTAAACAACGAAGTACATCCTAATACTAATACAATCAAACATAAACAAAGGAAAATCTAAATGAGCTTTATGAGCTCTTACATGCCCTAAAAAATAAAACCAAGTAAAAACGATAGAATGCATATTAAGGAGCGCATCGCTGGTCGACAGTTGGACAGGTGGAGTCAAAATTCTGATGACGAATGGAAGTGGTAGGATAAGCGAGTTTCATTCACGAGCCGAACAATGAACAACCAAAGGCAAGAATCGCATCTTGCCGCATGAGCAATTCCAACGAACTTCTGACGCTTGGGATTCTTGGCTCATGATCAGATGATGAGTGATGTTCCTAGGTGACTTAGGACTCTCTCTCTCTCTCTCTCTGAGAGAGAGAGAGAGAGAGAGAGAGAGAGAGAGAGAGAGAGTATTTCATGTTTCTCCGTAAGGTATGAGAAACAGGGCGTACTAAAATCCACCGGATGAAACTGGAGTGCCGCCTGCAAAATTGAATTTTTCAAGGCAAAGCCTATGACGGTCATTGCTGAGTGAAAAAGAGAGCTAAACATGGTGAGCTCCCAAACACACCTCTAGCTTTTAAAATCGGAAACACACAAGGTCCGACCATGAATACCGATCAACTTCTCGATCACACGAACACTTCACACCCTCGTGATTCACCTGTTCTTGCATCAAAGATTTCAACAGAATACTACAGATTTTATTACAACAACATTACACCACCATCACTTATCCAACTGGCAAACTTTTTTCAATTGTCATAACCAACAACATACTATGGCCTGAGCAACTCTAAAGAACCAACTTACACTAAGTATGAGATTAACCACACATACTGTCAAAAAAAACCACTAACTTTAGAACTAGGGGCCGGGAAGGGAAAATGGAAAAGGGAAAGGGAAGCCCAAGGACTAGGGGGAGGGGATGCCCGAGAAACAAAAAACAACCAACAAAGGGGAACTAAACTGAAGAACTCGAACAGGAAACGGTGACATGACAACTGAAACTCGAATGGAGCATGACATAACCAGAGGAAGGGAAGGGAAGGGGAAAGGGGAGCCTGACACAACTAGGGGGGAGGGGGAAGGGGGAAGGGGGAAGGGGAAGCCCAGGCCAGTGTATAACAGGGGGAAAAGGGACGGGGAAGCCCACGAAACTGCAAGGGATGGGACTACCTATATATGCACGACAGGAAAAGGGGACGGATTCCGATAACCAATAGGGAAGAGGAACAAGAAGGGGAAAGGAGAAAGGGACGCGACTACGGTGGTGGAAGAAAACCAGCGACGACACAGAACGAAACATGGACCACAAAAACGAAAAATGAAAATGGAAAGAGAGAGGGCTCGACTGTCCGCGTGAGGAGCCCAAGGTTGCTCATGCGGCAGTCGCACCCGCTGGGGTGAAGATTTACGGTGGGGTGTTTTAGGGTTTAGAGTCAGAGGAGTAATGTGATACACTACTGCGTCTTAATGTTTTCTTAGTATCACTTTCCTTACTATCGTATTTGAGCGAAATAAGGTGATTCGGAGATGGTGTTAAGCAGTTCAATTCAACATATATATACAACCATTCAAACCAATGCTGGTATTATTAGTTGAGACTTTTCTTCATTAACTTGTTAAATAGCATCGTAAATTCGTAACTATCACGTGCTAAACAAATGGAAGTAAAAGGAGCTTGCATGACCTTGAAGAAGTGTGTAAGTAACATACTTGTACTAAACATCCCTCAAATGAATAATCTCTGAATTCTAATCAAAATTAGGTTCACATAAAATATTCTTTAAACAACTTTTTCTACTGCAAAGAAATTGTGCATAACACGGATCAAATGCTAATTTAATTTGATGATATAGTACTAATGTATTATCCAAGATAGGTTTATTTTTAGAGGATTCATGCGTTATTTATGATCATTACTATCATCCGTGATTTTGCAATTATTTACACATTGAATTCTATAGCTACTATAAATGATATTTATGTGCTTTCTTATTGAAAACTGGAAAGGGATTATATACTCAACGTGTCATAGGATTATTATCGTACAATGAATTGTTGTGATCCTTTCAGATATCGTTACCATTAGTTACTATGAATACAAATTATATTTGTCCTCTAGGCTTCTTTAATCCCTAAAATGGAATTTCTCACATGATGACATGAAGATAACTCGAGTAATAAAAATGCGAAATCAAATTTCTTCACCAACTTTTAGTTTACATACTGTGTGTAAAATGTCTAACAATTAAAAGAAAAAAAAGTAAATGCTTCCTCTCTCCTTTTTTTTTTTTTCTCTCTTCTCCTTCTTCGATATTAAAACCTTAATTTTCAATTTAGGGATACTGCCACCCTTTTGGACGGTGATAAAACCCCTTTGTTATTAGTTTTCATGTTATTGTTTTTAATAAACTTTAGTCTCTCTTCAATGAAGGGTTCTTCAACCCATATATTGAATTATATCTATCTATATATTGCATTTTATCTCACTCAATGTGAGAGTTTGAGGACCTTATTTTTGATATTTTATATAATTTAAGAGGTTGATTTGTTGATCGAAATTTGTGCAAGGTCGCAACAGATGTCAATACTTTGTGTACAAATTACAATCACTTGAACTAAATCCATGTAGCTCTACTTCAAAAACTGCAAAAGATCGATACACCTCTTTGTAGAAAGATGCATCAGACAACTATGTGAAAGATGAGAGTTTTAAGAAGTGTTAGATCTGCTCAAATAACAATCGTGATTTTGTCATACTAGAATTGCATTTATTTCATTTTGATAGGTTCTTTTGTAGTTTTGACTTGTTATATAACTTTGAATCAAATAATTAATTTTAATGTCAAAAAAATGTGTAAAATATGACTTAGAGGAAATCATTCACCCATAAATAAAGATAGAAACACTACTCCAAAATTTCGAACAACCTTCATTTTAGTGCTTACTTTGTTTGTGAATTGATCACTAATTTAGAAGTAACCAATATATAAACCATACTCTATAAAGGGCTCTCTCACATGCCGAGATGCCCACACTTCACTTACCCGTGAATCGTAATACCATAATCATACTTTTTCGAGAGAAACCATGATCATACTTCACTATATACTTCATGGACATACCTTCCTAGCGGTGGATTTGTACAATATGAAAGAAATAAAATTTTCAACTTATTTTTTCATCTCTTAGACGGATCTAGAAATTATATTCAGTGGGATCAAAATATAATTGAAGAAAAAACCCTAGCCTCCCCTAGTCCCCTTCTCTTTTTTTTTTCTCTAAAACCCTAGCCTCCCCTACTCTTTCTTCATCAGTTAGGGGCTGCCATGGATGATTTCATCCATGGTAAGCTCCCTTTTCCCTTTTATTTTCAGTTTTTAATTTATTTTCTTATTTTGTTGAATAAATTAGTATTTCTTTATGACATTTCTTCAAACCCTGTTATTATGGGGTTTTTAGTCTATGTGGTGGAGATTTCCTTCTCCCCTATGGGAGTTGTGAGTGTGGTTGTTTTGTTTTTAGGTATGAGAAATTGTTCTTATTGGTTGATGTTCAAGAGTCTACATGAAGGTATTGGAATCTCGGATGCGTTTAACATGGCTCGATCAAGAATGCTCTTCCCAAACTATGTCAGAATGATAGACTTCCTCATCAATAGCTGTTTGATTCAGCAAATACAAGGGGTTGTGCTGTATTGCTCGATTTGGCTCATTATAGTTTTTCCGAAGACGAATTTGATTTAACCTTGTCTAATTATATCTTGTTTTTCTTTAATATTTGTTGTGGATGCCGTTTGGCCTTCCATTAATGAAATTTCTCTTTCAAAAAAAAAAATTGAAGAAATTCAGAAGAGTCAAATAGTTAAATTTATAAGAAAATCTACCAAAATGTCATAAATTTTAGGAGAAAATTCCATACTTTTTAGGTTTAAGAAGGGTTAATTGACCCCACAACTAGCTATGTGACTCCGCCACTTCCATGAAGTATATAGTAAAGAGAGTAAAGAAAAATCCAACATTCATGAAGTTGTTAAAAAAACCACCTCAATTTAACCTTTTTTATATTTACATAATGTATCTGCCAAACCATTTAAATTATTTACACATTTTAAAAATATTCATTGAGTGCTCATTTAAATTAGCTAAACAAGCTACGTAACAAGCGTCCAAGCATAGGTTACTAAAACATAATAAACATGCATTTTGAAGTATTATCATAACATAAATACATAATAATAATAATAATAATAATATGGGGGTTGTTAAATACTCCAAAATATGATGGACCAAAACATCACACACATCTTTTATTTGTAGCAAATAAGTCTAAAGACACAACTTCTTTTGCCTCTTATTATTGGTGGTTTGATGGTGAGAGGCTGAAACTGAAAAGAGGGAGGGACCCTCAGATTTTACTTTAACCCAAGTGACAAGGAAGTTCTAAGCAACAATCGTTAGAGTCCATTTTTTGGAGCAATAATTTTTTTTTTTGTTTTTATCTAATTAATATATGTATTTTTTATATTATATATTGTAGTTCTGATTTTGGTACTAGTTTCGTATTAAATTGGTATAAAAGGTGATTTAGTACAAAAAATACTCTTACAATTATTGACTTTTTTAGACTCTAAAGGTACTGTTTTTATTATTTGGTATATACAACAATTTTTTTTTGAAGAGTAGTACTAGTTTCGTGAGCAGCAGGTGAGGCATCAGCTCTGATCTCAGAGGTTAAGGGATCGAGTCTCACCCCTTGCAAGAAAGGATCCCCAATTTCCCCCCTTTCTTGCAAGGGACTTCATCTTACCTTTTTTTTTTCAAAAAAAAAGTACTAGTTTCGTGTTAAATTGGTATAAAGTAGAGGTGATCATGGGCCGGGCCGGGCCGGGTTCGGGCCGGGCCGCGGCCAAAAAAAATTGCCCATTGGCCGGGCCGGGCCGGGCCGGGCCTAAATTCGGGCCGAATTTTTGTGTCCAAAGCCCGCTATTTCGGGCCGGGCTTAGCGGGCTTTTGCGGGCCAAAACGGGCCGGGCCAAAAAATAGACTAAAAAGTCGTTTTTAGCTTGCCCAAAGCCCGGCCAAAAAAAAAAAAAAATGGCCGGGCCGGGCCCGGCCCGGCCCGCGGGCCGAAAAATTCTGCCCAAACCCGGCCCAAAAACGGGCCGGGCCGGGCCGGGCCAGCGGGCCGGGCCATGTTTGATCACCTCTAGTATAAAGGGTGATTTAGTACAAAAAATGCTCTTAAATCTTCGACTCTCTCTAGACTCTAAAAGTATTGTTTTTATTATTAGGAAGAATTGAATTGGTACAAAAGGGGGTTTATGATACTCTTGATGGTACCAAAAAGTGTTCTTAACAATTAAGGTATTATACTAATATTAACTCTAATGACACCACATTTACCAATTTTCTTTAGTTTTTCCTATGCCAATTTTATCGATTCCAAAGTTGGTACAAGAAAGGATTTAAGTGGTACTCATGCTGTAACAATATATGCTCATACAATACTATCTTTTACCTTTAAAGGAGAGATCAAATATTCCTTGTTTACTGTTTAATTAGATAAGATAATTGTCTTAAGAATTAATTCTTTGTTAGGCTACTAGCTTGAATAGCACATCAATTTAGAGGTTAAGTACAACTTATAAAGCTTAATAGTCTAAAAGACAACAAATCTTAAGCAAAGCCCTAAAATTTAGAGTGCGTGGTAATCTATTAAACTACTACCTCTTTCTCTACTCCTTGTCCAATATGATTGTTGAGACTCGACCTTGTTCTTTTGGATACATTTTCAGACCAGGTTAATTCACTTCAGTTCAATTTAACTACTTTTCTCTTATAGTTATACTTTACTTCAATTTAGATCAACTTAGTTCAACTACTTATATTTCGCAGTTTTACTTCAGTTTAGTTCATCTCAACTCACTTCACTTCAATTCATTTCAATCAATCCAAAAAAATCGCGTCTTATGATGTAACCAATTTGTGTCTACTCTTCCCATATCTTGGCTCTGCAGCTGTGTCAACATTACATGTGAAATTTGTATTATTGAAGCACAGTATTAATCATGGAACTAAACTCGACAAGCCGTACTATATCCTCTGATTCTATGTTGTTGGGATGTAAGTCTGTAGCAAGTACTCCTAATTATTCACTAATTTGTATGCAAGGTACTTTTGATACTGTATTAAAATTAGTACTCCTCAATTTTCTGTAATGATTAATAATAATGATAGGACTTTACACATGCACTACTTCATGAGATTATCATAAAGTCAATAGAGTAAAAGATATTGTTCTCTACCCTTTAATCCCCATACCTCACATACATATACTAAAGTTTGAACCACTAGGCTAGGTTATACTTAGTGTTATTATCATAAAGTATTAGATTAATAAATGAATTTTTTTCTTACCCGAGGCATAGCCCGAGCCCAATAACTAGTTCTATTATTATTCAATTCTCACAATTTTTCTTGTATATTTCCAAACTTATTTTTCTTTCTTCTACTCCGTGCAATAACTTATCAGAATGGTCCTTCCTAGCTCACCAGGACAAATTAGAGCTGATCATTATGGTCCGGCCAGATTTTGGACAGAGTTTTTTGGCCCGCGATTCCGATTTTTTTTTGCTTTGGGCGGATTTTGGACAAGTCAAAAATGACTTTTTAGTCAATTTTTGACCGGCCCGATTTGACCCGAAAAGCTCGCTCCGAATTAACGGGCTTTGGACACTACATTTTGGCACAGCCCGACGGGCAAATTTTTTAGGTCTGACCCGGTCCATGATCACGTCTAGGAAAAATGTATGATACACAACAATCTACTGTCTTATTGGGCCACTCACTAGTTAAACGAAAGACAAAAGAGAGAATCATAATTATCAAGCATCCTTTCTTTGTATTTTTAATCTCCTAAAGTTCTAATATTTTATTTTTTATTATATTCACAACTTATATACTATTTATATATTTTGAAAAAGTTAGTTGAATAATTTAGGGTACGTTCTCTTCAGCTGAAAAAATCTGAACTTATCTGAACTAAATTTATTGGACTTGATCGACCCTTATTATTGGAACATATTTTTTGGTGTTGTGTTGGACTTAATCAAACCTGACCAGACCTGATATGAACTTATTGGACCTGAAACTTATTTATATAAGGTGAAAAGAACACAAGTTGGACTTAAGCCTTGTTCATTTGGATTTAATTTCAGTCCAATTTCTCGCAGTTTAGTTTAGTTTAGTTTTCTCCATGAACGAGGCCTAACCACTCAGTTTTGCCTTCAATAGTCTAGGTTCTGTGGAAGCTGGAGGGAAAAGTAAAGGAATCTCCCCTAATAAGGTTTGATCCCGTAATCCAACAAAGTCTAGCATTAACCAAGTACTACTTTCGTTACTCCAACTATATACTTCTATTACCGTATTATGCGATCACAAGTATTTTCAAATTAGTCGAGACATTATTTTATATGGACAAAACTTACAGTATAAAATACCTGAAAATGTAGTTTTAATTTTTTTTTTTTTTTTTGATAAGGAGAGAAAACTTAGGAAGACCCTTCAATCAGGGGGCCAACCTAAAACATCCTTGCGGATGAAAAGAGAAAAATCAATATCATAAGGAGGATAATTATAGGCGAGATCCGAGTGAGAGTGTCCCCGATGCGCCATAAGGTCCGCTGTCTTGTTTGCTTCCCGAAAACAATGATGAACCTGAAAATTATCAAATTTAAGCAGATTAGCATTGACATCTAAAATGATATTATTAATTTCCCAGGGGACTTTCCAGATATTCCTAACAGCATTAATAACAGCGAGATTATCGCCTTCAATCTCTAGATTAGAAATATTAAGCGACAAAGCCGCACTAAGGCCTTCCTTAAGACCCCAAGCTTCAGCTTGCAGGATAGAAATGTTAGAACCAAGCGAGCGAGCTCCAGCCATAAGAGCATCACCTGAAGAATCCCGGATCACAAAACCCAAAGCAGCATTACCATTATTTAATTTGGAGCCATCGAAATTAAGTTTGCAAAAGCCAGGCGCAGGGGGGGACCAGACTGAACCAGGACCTGTGCGAGGTTTATCTCTCTTGGTGTTTGCAGCTAGAATAGGCTTAGAGCCCATTTCTTCCGAATTAAGAGCTTTTGACCACGAGGTAGCAAAATTACTAATAATGAAACTAGCCTTCCTAGAGGAAACCACTTCATCATTAAAAACAAGCTTATTCCTGAAAAACCACACAAACCACCAAACAAAGGAAAAAAGAGATATTTCTGACTTAGACGACAGCGAGAGACAAGCTTCCAAAACAGAACGGAACGAAGTAAGATCTATATTAGCTAAACAAGAAGGGGGGCTCGGCCAATCAAACGAGGCCTTAAGATGGGAAAAAATATCTAAAGTAAAAGGGCAGGCAAAACAAATATGGCCTATAGATTCACCTGCATTATTACAAAACACGCATTGCTGCGGCAAGAAAATATGACTTTTCTCAAGACGCAATTTAGTTGGGATACCATCATTACAAGCTTTCCAAAGAAAGTTTTTAATTTTAGGAGGAATATTAAGCTTCCAAATCCAATTAAACTCAACTTTTTCTAAAGAGGAGGGAAGCATACCTTGTGCAAGAAGAGCCCCACTCTTAACCGAGTACTCACCATCAGCCGTAAGGCCCCAGATGAGATTATCTGGTTGGGACTCAGAGGGGATATAAATAGAACAAATCTGCAAAACAATGTGAGGAGGGACAAGGGAAAGAAGCATCTGAGAGTCTCATTGTCCAGAAGGCATGATGCATCTATTAACAGTCAGATTTTCTGTACCGGGGATAGGAGAAATGATAGACTTAAGAGAGTATTGAAAAACCCAATTATCCATCCAGAAGTTAATACTTTTACCATTACCAATCTGCCAACGCAAACCTTTTTTAAAAATATCACGTAAACTTAGAAGGTTACGCCATTGCCAAGAAGCCGATTTAGAAGCTTTAATAGAAAAAATACTTTTATTTTTTATGTACCTTTTTCGAACTAATTTGACCCACAAATTGTTATCATTTTTAACAATCCTCCATAATAGCTTCATTTGAAGAGCTTGGTTGTTAGCTTCAGCCTTACGAAAACCTAATCCACCCGCCGATTTTGGCTTGCAAATTCGATCCCAACCAATAAGGTTAGGGGATTTATTAGTGGTTTCCTTGTTCCAAAAGAAATTTCTATATGTTCTATCCAGATTCACTAGGATAGATTTAGGCAACAGAAAACTTTGCATTTGATAACTAGCCTTAGCAGCAAGATTTGATTGAAGAAGAACTGACCTACCTGCTTGGGAAAGAGCATTGGCCTTCCACTTAGGGAGTTGGCTAGTTGTTTTACTAACTACAGAACTAAAGGTTTCTTTAGTCACCTTAGAATGAATAATAGGACAACCCAAATAATCCCCAAGATCATTAGTTTCCTGCATTTGAAGGATAGAAGCAAAATTACATTTTTCTGCCTCTGGGATATTAGCAGTACATTGGAAAGAAGATTTATGGTAATTGACTAGTTGACCAGACATCGAACAATACTTATCCAAAATTTGACGGATGATCAGACAACTATAATTAGTGGCTTTAGCAAAAATCATTGTATCATCTGCAAAGGTAAGAAAAGGAATTCGCATACCTGTTTTACCAATGGGAACTCCAATTGGTTTAGTAGGGCCAGAAGCAGCTGAAGAAAGTAATCTAGCGAGAAGCTCAGCACACAAAATAAATAAATAAGGCGAAAGAGGGTCACCTTGTCTAATCCCTCGAGAAGAGGAGAATTTTTCACCTGGGAGCCCATTTACTAAGACAGAAAAGGATGTAGAAGATACACATTCCTTGATCCAACCTATCCATTGCGGACAAAAACCCAATTTATCAAGGGTAGAAAAGATATAATTCCACTCTAATCTATCATAAGCTTTTTCCATATCCAGTTTAATGGCTATCCAACCGTTAGAACCCGATTTAGTTTTAAAAGACTGAAAGATTTCATGGGCAATAAGAATATTATCCTGAATTAACCTATCAGGAATGAAAGCACCTTGAAGGGGATGAATAATCTGACTATGACTTCCTTTAATCTATTAGTGATGATTTTTGAGATTATTTTATAGATAGTGGAACATAGGCTAATGGGTCGAAAATGGTTGGCAGAGGAAGGATTATCAATTTTAGGAATTAGGGCCAAAAAAGTATGATTTATTTCTTTAAGGATCTTTCCAGAATGAAAAAAAGCTTGAACAGCTCTTATAACACTATTACCTACTAAAGTCCAGTATTTTTGAAAAAAGAACGGGGGAAAACCATCTGGACCTGGGGATTTATCAGGGGCTAGATCAAAAGTAGCCGCTTTAATTTCGTCTCCAGAAAATGTAGTTTTAATTATATAACCAAAAATCCTAATTCATTTGGTTACAAAGTAGAACACCTTTTAGATCTCTTTTATAAAAGAATTTGGTGCCCCCATTTTATATCCCAATATTTGCTATTTCACATATCACATCACAACTCACAAGTACTCATAACCAATCACCATAACCTCAAAAGTCAAAATAAAAAATCCAAAATTGATGAAAATCAGTAAAGAAGACGACAAGACTATGATCTTACAAAGAATTAAAACATGCAAAAGAAATAAAAAGAGTTAAGATAGCATATTATCTAAATGAGTTTGGATAAATAAGACGATGACAAGTATAATGTTGGTAGTAAACGAAAAGTACTAATTTTCATGTTTGAGTGTTGCAATTGATTTTGAATATTATCCGTTAGTTACTTAACCAAAGTGGGAATAGCTTTTAGTCAGCACTTACAGCTTAACGTAGTTTTCACTCTTCTTGTCCACAAACAAGTTGATAGTTTAAATTACACTACTTATTTTGTGGGAGAAAATCCTTTTTAGGAAGACAAAAGAATTTGACCTTTCCCGACTTCTAAGAGCATCCTAAAATTCCTCTTTTGTTCTCTTAGATAGTAGTTGCCACATCTTGATGACCTTTTCTTTCATATTTTTTTTTTCATATTTGAGCCTTGCTTGTTCGTGAACAGTTCAGGCTCAGCTTGATCAAAGCTCGGCTCGGATTCGAACTCCGCTCGAGACTTTAACGAGTCGAGCTAGGCAAAGTTCGACTCATGATGAGCTCGTGAATGGGTTCGATTTACTTTGTATAGAAATCGGGGAAAAACCTATGATTGTACCAACTTCCAGAAAAAACCTCATGATAGTCAATATGGACCCTCACCATCCATCAATGCATGGCGTTCTGTCTCAGTATTAAGGATTACTCTAGTGATAGAAATAATACCCTGCTATGCCTGGACTTCAGACAATTTACGTTTTAACCATGTTAATGATCCTACATTATTGGTTGATAGAGACTCAAAGTATATTTACCAACAAATCACGAAATGCTATGGTTCTTACATAAAAATAATATATATATATATATATATATATATATATATATATATATATATATATATATATATATATATATATATATATATGGGTTATGCTATATGCAGCCCTTAGGGTTGCATATAAGACATAAATACACTACTTAAAATGGAAAGAAGTTGTGAATTTATTGAAAATTTTTACATCAACCGATGTAATAAATGATTAATTAATGCAACTTATTTCCATTTTTATCTTCTTATATACAGCCCTTAGGGCTGCATATAGCTTTTCCCTATATATATATATATATATATATATATATATATATATATATATATATATATATATATTAACCTAGATATTGCACAATAATAAGTTAATAGTTCCTTTATCTAAAAGAAAACCTATAAATCTCAAATATTAAAAAAGGGAAAACAAATAAAACATGTAAAAGACTAGGGGTGATAAAGAATCAAGCTTGTTCGTGAACAGTTCGAGCTCAGCTCGTTTAACATTTGGCAAAGTTCGGCTCGTTAAGCTTTGAGCTCGGCTCGAGCTCAAATAAATTTAAGCGAACACAAGCTGACCAGACTACATTTCGGACTTGGCTCGACCGATAAATAACCTTACTCGTAACTATACTTTTACTAGGTTTTATAGATCACTTATTATAACTCTAACAGCTAATGTAAATCGAATTACTCCATGTGTTGAAAGATTGATAAGGAGAAGAAAGTGCCAAATAAGGAATAAACTAAAAGTGAGTAGAACTTAAGAAAAAAAATGAAAAGTGAATAGAACTTACGAAAATAAAGTATGTACTATATATTTAGCTGAAACTGCGTGCAGTTATTACAATTATCCATTCTTTATAAGAGTTAGAATTTGATTTAGTAATGTTAATTAGGTGATTTCATACAATGCTAACAAGATAAGTTGTTTAAACTCTTTCTACAATTAAGACCTAGTGTTGAGTTTGTTACCTAAAGATACAAGAGATAAGTTGGGGAGCTAGGTTTATATGGACACTTTATATAGATGCATATTTCTGCTGAAATATACACTTCCCCCATTTCATAGTACTCGCTACACTTCTCAATTCATTAATTTTTAGGCAACTTTTTGGAAAAGAGAGAGGTAGAAAGTAAAAAGAAAAAAGACCCATGTGAGAGGAGAGAGATAGATAGAGTTTATTGTCTAAAAAG
Organism: Beta vulgaris subsp. vulgaris; assembly: GCF_026745355.1. Classification (NCBI taxonomy): domain Eukaryota; kingdom Viridiplantae; phylum Streptophyta; class Magnoliopsida; order Caryophyllales; family Amaranthaceae; genus Beta; species Beta vulgaris. The sequence continues at coordinate 58,901,865 of NC_079205.1, read as the reverse complement.
AAAGTGTAGCAAGTAATGTGAAACTTCCCACAATGAAAAATATAATGAGTATTATGAAACGGAGGAAGTATTGGACACTGACATGCATCAAACTCAGTAGTGATTTCAATAAAATAGTAAGACAAGAGTAGGAAGCAAAAAAAAAATCAAAAACACGTTTTTTTGAATCTTCATAAAAATCAGTGCTAAAGTAGAGATTTGGGAACTAGAGGAAAGAAATAAAAGCGTAAGAACAATTTTTTTTTCTAATAATTTAATAAGAATTAATCAATATAAAGATGTGTTCCTAATATTCAGTTTTCTTCCATATTTGTACTGTGTCCGTGTTCATACTTGAATGTGTACAATTTAGTTGGAGAGTCTATTTGATATACTCCCTCGCTTTTATTTATTTACTACATTCTTGTTTACATAAGAATTTAGGAGATGTCCCTTTCATTCTTTTTTGGTGTACTAAATAAATATAATACTATTACTTTTTAATAGGTCAAGTCTCTTAATAAGAAAATGTAGCAAATAATAAGCAACCTTTTTGAAATTTAGCAAATAAAAAAAAAGCAGAAGGAATAATCTCCAACTTTTGTTGCTATTGATGGCAGTATGGCACTGAAATGGTGTCTCCTCCCATTTAGACCGATGATTTTTCCAACGTAGTATTTGGTACTCCCTAAGCAATTATAGTTGAAAGAAGGTAGCTCCTTAATCTTTAATTTTACTATAACAATGGCTAACACTACCTCGAAAAGATCATGTCCTTTGGTTGAATATAGACAAATAATAAAAAAATATATTTTATCGAGTAGCTCTAGAAGCATGTGTACAAGCTAATAATGAGGGACGTGATCTTGCTACCGACGGTAATGCGATTTTTCGCGAGCTAGCAAATGAAGTCCTGAACTAGCTGTTGTTACTTGTGAGGTATAGAAGGAAATGAAATTTGAATTCCTAGCAATGAATACAATCTAGGCTAAGTAATTAATGTTCATACCTATCTAACAAAAACGCACATAACTATGACTACAAACCTATTAGGTAAAAGTAATTGTTTCCTCCTGGTTTTCTTTTTGCACATTTTGGGACAGCCTTTTGCGGGGTACCACAGTTACATATACAAGTGGATGGTTCCTGGAAGAAATCTTCTCTATTGGCCGGTATTGCCTGGGTTGCTGAGCATGTTACTACTCAAACTACAGAAGTGCAAGGGGGCTGCATTTATGCGGAGTCACCACTAGGGCTGGCAAAAACTGACCCAACCTGATAACCCGACCTGAAATTGACCTGAAAGTTTTGGGTTTGGGTTGAGATTTTCGACCCGAAAAAAAAATGGGTCGACCCAACCCGACCTGAAAATATAATGGGTTAGGTTCAGGTTGAGGTTTTGAACCTGAAAACAACCCGAAATGACCTGAAATAAAAATAACATAAATTTTCTTATAATATTGGGCCAAGCCAATAAGTCAATAACCCTAATAAGTCAATAACCCTGAAATATGTCCTAACATTTATGGTTTTGAATGTAGAAAGTTGAAACTTTAACTTTTACATCTACAAGTGTTTTGCGAATTAAGTTGGCAATATTTTAGTTGATTCTTATTTCAGGTCATTTTGGGTTGGTTTCGGGTCAACCCGAAATATATAAGGTCGGGTTTGGGTTGACATTTTCGACCTGAAATATAAATCAGGTCGGGTTTGGGTTGAGGTTTTTGACCTGAAATATAAATCAGGTCGACCTGAAATTGACCCAACCCGACCTGATTGCCAGCCCTAGTCACCACTGGTTGCTGAAGCACGGGCTTGTCTGGGGGCCTTGATTTGGGCGCAATCTAGGGGTTATTGTCAAATTTTGATCTACACTGATTCTGATGTACTGGTCCGAAGTTTACTTCATCAAGACACACAACCTATCTCGATTGCATGGACTCTCAATGACATTCGCTCCCTTGGACATCAACTCCAATGGTGTCGAATTCTAAAAGTTAATCGTCAACAAGTCCAGAGGGCGCATGACCTGGCCAATCATGTTCGCCTAGGACATATTCCCATGGCCACTCTGTAGTTGGTTAGGTTGTTTTTTTCTTGTAAATTTTACCGATGTCCAAAAAAAAAAAAAAAAAAAAAAAAGAGTAATTGTTATGATAATCTATTGTATTAACTATTTTTTTAAAAAATTAGCAATCAAAATAGCTTTTTAAACGATTACGTTAATACAAGTTATTAGATAAGTAAAAGAACAGAAAATTAACGATTTCCAAAACTTTTAGCTCTCTAAAACAATATTTCAACTACTAAAAGCATACCAAACATCACTTTTCACCTTTCGCAGGATTTTGAATCTCTAACCACTACTTTAGTTTCAGATTAACAAAAAAACTAGCTGAAAACACAACATAAATTTATCAAAACATCAATCTGTTGGAAATGTTGCACACCAAAACGAATAAACAGACGGTTGGAAATGGTTCTTATCAAATGGAAATCTTGATCCCTACATGTTATTCTCTCCTCACCTGATCAGCTTAATGGACAACATCAGAACTTCGAAATTCCGACCTTTCGTTCACTTTTCTGTTACTCTTTCCTGCAAATGCTTACAAGTTACAATTATGTAAATCTGAAAGCCTACGAAGTTCCATATTTCCATCCTCACTTTCGATGACTCCCAACGAGATTTTTATGCCAGTAGGACAATGAAACAGCCTCCAGAATCCAGATAATATATCTTCACTTGAGTTTGAGATCTACAAGAAACAAGATTCAAACAGAGATCTCTCAAATAGATTTAGTCAGAAGCAAACCTTCATTTTCTGTATAAAGGGAGCATTTGACCAACAATCCCTACCAAAATCATCAAGTTCTAACAAATGATATCTCTGCAATCTATGCTAGCATCAAATAACTTGTACATACAGTCTTCTAAGCTTTAAACCTGATATCATGCCTGTGTTCATGTAATGAACTAAAACAGGTGCAACCTATTCAGAACGAAGCCTTTTGAGTAACACCTTAACTGACAAGCATCAAATCCTGTCATATATTCCTTATATTCAGCAATAATTGTAGATATATAAGCATATATTCATCAACATGGACACTTCATGAAGTGATAGCAATACTCGTATTTCAAAGGCAGAGAAGTATTAGTAATATACTAGTATAGAGCTTTATGTTTTTACAAGAATTAATAACAAGCTTGAATAAGCAATCAATGAGAGTCAAAGTAAAACAAATAGTTGTTGTATGGAACAGTGACTACCAAGTAAATGTTGTCAATGATTGTCCCGACATGATAACACCGGAGAGCCTGACAAAGTATATAAGGTTTAAGCAAGATATTTTTGACCTGAGACCTGCAACTCCATTAAAAAAGTAACTACAAAGGGGGCATGACTCGGAAGTTGTAACACAAAAGTTTAGCTGACCTAATTTGACAATATGGGCAAGACAAGGGATAGAAGAAACAAGGTCTGAAGTACAAGTGAGGGCGACCTGTAACCCTGAACTAATAATGTCTACGCTTCTCAGACAACAAAGTATTCATTTTAAAGAAGTTGACATAGGGGTAATCAGTTTCAAAGAAGGGAAGTGAACTATTTCGATAAAACATTGCCTTATGTATATTGTCAAACCATGAAAGCATGTGCCAACAGTTTAAAGGTATGTTATGCTGGATGGTAATAAATCTTATTAAGAGCTGAAGGTATAGGCGTATAGCTATTGTCTGTAAAATCAATATCAAACAAATACAAGCTCTACCTTCCTTCACCACTTTACCGACCACATTTCTGTACACAACTAGCAATAATAGATATGATCAAGCCAAAGTGTAAGACAGAAGTAAAAAGGATGAGAAAATAAAAGTGGGGCAGAGAAAGAAGACAGCGCAAACAGAAAATGAATGCATATATAAATCATAACATTCAGGAACAAGAACCAAGAAGCAGCATAAACTGCTAAAGGATACAAAGGAGGATACGAACAAAGAAAATACTGCTGAAGCCTGAATGACTTCCTACAGAAAAGTTTTATCAATAAACCAGGTCAAATTCACAAGCAATAAGCCAATCATTAGTTAAAAGTGACACAAAAGCCAGTGAAATATGCTTAATGCCTGGTTTGACATACCTGCTAAAGCACATGAGCCCCGCAGTATCCACTCACCAAGGGTAAAAAGGTCCTTGTATGGAAACCAGACAATACTTCGCAGTCAAACTCTCATGCCATTATTGATTGTTTTAAAATTCTGGCCTTGTTGACTGGCTGTCATTGAACCGATCATCATAAATATCACTAGCTTCAGAAGGATCATATCTATCACTGAATTCACCACTTTTGGAAGAGCCCCATACATCATTCTCATGTTTTTTCCATCTATGTCTATCTGGAGAGCCTAACTTCCTCTTGTCCTTTCTACCTGAAGAGCTCCTCAGAGTGCTTGATGCAGAATGCCGTGCTTTCTGATCACTATAGCTAAGCTTATTAGGAAAAGAACAGTTGCTTTTAGAAAGTTCATCTTCATCCAATTCCATAAAACCATGGTTCCCTCTGTGATTCACATGCTCTCTTGACTGGCCAGGTCTTCTATTTGTGCTAGGGCTTTTGAAATAACGGTCCCTAGAACTTCTCTCCCTGTTTGTTCTTTCATACTCATGACGTCTGTGATTGTAAGATTCTTTTTCCTGTAGCTCTTTTCTACGAGCAGAAGCATCAATAATTTTATCCATAGATTCAAAGTCACTATCCACCAATTTCCTATAACCATGTCGCTGATCATCTATTGGGTGATGAGTCATCTCAATGTTTGTGGAGTTATGAGCAGAATATTTAGATGCTGATGTTGCTCCTTCAGCATCTCCCTTTGCAAGGCCTCCAATACCTCCTCTTTCCTTAATAGCTTCCATGTATTCTTCTATGATATCCCTCATCACCTTCAAATGGGTAAAACAATCAATAAACACTCTCAATGGCCATATCAGATATCAGATATCAGAAATGGCATGAGGGACAAGACTCAGGATGTATGTTAAGCACTGCTATAAAGGGTACTAATGGCCTATTCTTTTGGACTAGACTGAACTGACACTGTGGGAGGAAAATAGTTGAACTCAACTGAATTGAATATGTCTGAACTAAACAAATGAACGAAGTTCATTTAATTCAGTACAAAAGAACAGGGCCTAACACCCAAGACCTTAGAGGCAACATATTTTGAAAGTTAAATTCCATATTCTTGGGGAAGGGACATGTATGCGAGCACGCGCACACACACAGACATCCAAACAGTTACAAAAAAAGGAAAAAAGCCTGAGAACCAATTGGCACCCTAGAGCCTCAAATTAAGAAAATAACATGGTTGAACTACCCTCATGTTTAGTTAGAAATTTCACATGCAAGACCATCAGCCTACACCAAAAAACAAGAACTACAACAAATCTGCTGTCCTATTAGCATACCCTAAGAAAAGTACAAAGATAAAACTTGGGACATTCACCTCTTTTGCTGTTCGTTTCAACTTTTTTCCACGATAGGACATTCTTCGACGTTTATAGTCCCTTTCTTCAGCCAATAATTCCTCTCTAGTCTTCATCTTGGTAGTTTCCTGATCCATCAGCAGCAATATTCGAAAAGGTTGTCAGATTACCCAGTCAAAAGTTCATAGACTGCAACACAGAACACTAACAATTAAGTTATTAAGATAATCATGCTATTTGAAAGGCTTATCACTAGCATCAGAATTTATTTTACACTTCCTCTGGTTGTTGATGGTTACAACACTCCTCTTTTATGGAAGTTTCAGATAAATTGCTATATTTTATGTTTGGCCTTCTATTTCCCTCTCTTTCTATCCCTTCATCCAGTAACCCACCTATACTATCTCGTTGTTTTTCTCCCCTATCACATAGTTGTCCTAAATTCATATGTAAAACCCCCATGTTGTGACCTTCAAAGAGCAGAGGAAGTATAATATATAGAAGGATTTTTTGACTTTAACCACCTTATAAAATTAAGTTTTTCAAAATAACCACCTTATACGACCTAAATCCTTCTAAATACCTACCAATTGACAAATTACGTACAGGAAATCATCCTCAAGAAGGATTTAAGAATGATTCCATCACCTCCACCTTTATTCATTAGAATGTATATAAGGCTTTAACCCTTCTTTAAGACTGATTTCTTGGATGAAATCTATCAATTGGTACGTATTTAAAGAGATTTAGGTTATATAAGGTGGTTATTTAAAAAAAATGGATTTATAAGGTGGTTATCTTGAAGATTGTGATTTAAAAAGGTGGTAAAAATTAAAAAATCCTACATAGAAGCACTAAAAATTATTTTGTCATAAAAAGTACCATATAGGTCATATCATGCATTTGTAAATCCCTTCCAACTCCATCATCATCAAGAACAAAAAAAGGAAACTATCAAAGTTTTGGGGGGATGATTTTACAAAGCTTTACATAAGCTTAAGATATAAATGTGACCTAATGCATCCACAAGATCCATCAACTTTATCAGTCATGCAACATTATCAATTTACATTTCTTTCCTATAAGATCTATATATAAGCAGAACATGACCATATAAATGTCCGAGAGAGATGGAATAGGTAAGACGAAAGAGGCTAAGGCATAGGCTTGTTGATACTGTCACACGTCAGCCAAACCCAAAAACATTATTAGTAGCTCACTTGTGCCTAAGAATATAAACCTGAACTTTCAAAAGTTTTGTGAATCCTTCAGTTTTGCAAATCAGACAAAATCTCCCAAGTCTTCTTTAGCTCAAAGTATATTCTAACATCATATAATGTACCAAAACCCTAAGACCAAGAGTCCTTCTCCATCATATCACAAAATGAACGCGAACCTTTTAAAAAAGAAATGTCAGAACACAAATAATACAACAAACTATTTGCATTCCAAACATAAAACATGCCTGATCATGTTGCCTCTGATGAAGGAGGCTATCATGCTCAATTAATGGTCTATAATCAGGACGTTTTTGGCGTTCCTCATCAGCCTTCTTAGAAATATACTGATACTCAGCCATCCTGCAAACAGAAAACTAAAAAGTTACAACATGCTTCTAAGAGAAACAATCTTTCATTTCTCTTCACAAACAATAAAACACAAAAAAGAAATTATGGATAATATTACCCAATATGAAAAATCAATTCACCAAGCAAATATCGAGGCTTATAGCAAGTAACTACCATCACATAATTCAACCAGGAAGCACCAAAAAAAAAAAAAAAAAATTCAACCAGATAGTAGTCATCCAGGATGTCAAACATAACTACATTTATCATCATACAAAATAAAATAACAGGTACAAACCGTTGATAAGCAGTACGTGGCACAGGATTCCGGAGCGCCCTGATTCTTTCTTCCAACAATGACCTTTCATGCAATGCAGCAATAGCAGCTGCTATTTGATACACAAATATAGACTTGCTCAATTTTCTTTCATCTGTTCTATCACCCCCTTCATCCTCCATGACCTCCACTGCCGAGTGACCCATTAAAATACTGGTTTCTTGCTCAATAGCAGCAGAACTGTGCTCCACTTTCCTGTCTAGAGGAAACAATGAGGCATGAGATGCAGCATTAAGCAACAAATGTCCAAGCACCGCGATAACAAAAGACTTGGCACTTGCTTCGCCATACAAAACGGATAGTTGTGATGCCAACCATCCCAGTACTTCAACTGTAACAGGACACTTCAACCTCAAGAGCTTTGGATCAAACTTATGACCATTAGCACCCACATCACTATTCAACAAAGACATATATGAACGTATAGCCTCTCTCGTCATTGCTTTCAAGCAAAGTCTAAAAAGTACTGACATATGATCCCTCATAGCCACATCAATTACAACACCAAAGCGCGGTGAATTCGCTATCAACCATGATAACAAAACACTTCCCTTCACACATTCCACACACACAAATGCCCTAACAACACTGTAAGAATACTCATTGGGGAAATCAATCCACTGCTCAATCTCACGCTTAACAACCCCTATCTCAGAGGGAAGTAACTTAAGACTACTTCCTAGAATTCCCTCAGTTTCCCTATCACTATTACCAACAAAATTCGCACACTCGACCGATAAAATGCCAGGAAGAGTGAAAATCCTCCTACTGGCATCATCATTTAGTGAGCTTACTACACCATGGCATCCCTGATAAAAGAAATTGGAACCGAAATCGACGTAATCGTCAAGGGAGAAGCAGAGCTCTGAGGTGGGATCATTAAGGGGCTGAACAAACTTATTCTGGTCTATCAAGTTTTGATCAGATTTCAGGGTTTTAGGGTACTGGAGAGAATCTAATAAATCATTCACATCAAGTGATGAAGGGCAATGAAGGGTATGCAAAAAGAGGGAAGATGGGGGAACCCAGTGATGGGGATTTGAAGGGCATTGAATGAGGGAATTTGAAGAGAGAGAAAGAGGGGAAATTGTGGAAGAGAGAGATTGAAGAATTGAATTTGATGATTTTATGAGGTTTTTGAGAGAAGAGAGAGAATTGGGTAAGTCAGGAAGAGGGGTTTGAGAGTGAAATTGAGATTGAGATGGAGGTAAAGGTAGAGGTAACGATGGATTGAATTGGGGATTTGAGAAATTAGGGTTAGGGTTTATGGGATTGAAAGAGAAGGTGGAATTTGAAGCTGGATACTGAGAATTCATTGATGGGGGAAGTGTATAGCGTCAAATTTCACAAAATTAAGCATAGATGAACCACAATTCACGGCGATTTAGAGAAATAAATGAGTTTGAGGTGTAAATTGAAATCTGGGGGTTTGTTCATAATAAGGTTGAATTCAATTTCAAGATTAAGGAGGTAAACTTCCAACGGATATTTGGTTGCCCCAATTCACGGCGACAGCACGTCTTGCTTGCTTCGTTCAAGTGTGCAGCTAGAGCTACAAGCCATAGAGACACGGCGGGTGTTTTATTTTTTGTGTGTGTTTTTTCGAATGTAGTTTAGTTGGTGAAGTCCTGTGCAATGCTACCTAAGATCGAATCTCGTCTACGTTACTGTGTTTAGTCGCTTATTACACAAAGAAAAATGTAATGCTATAAATGCTACAATATGTAGATTACATACGAAAAATTGACATTGCTTGCAACTATATACAATATATCGTCAATGAACATTATTTTTGTAAGAAACCACAAAAACCACGTGGAAGATTGATTTAGCTTTGGACAATACTTTTACTCTCACATATCACTATTAATTTCAGTTCAGTTCAATTCAGTTGTTTTATGCCGAAGTAAACAGGCCCTAAAACCAAATAATTTCTTTTCCAAACTATGTCAGAGTAATAAACTTCCCCATCAATAGCTGCATCGTTCTCCAAATACAAGAGAATTGCGTTGTATTACTCAATTTGGCTTATTGTAATTTCTTCGAAAACGAATTTGATTTGATATTGTATGGTTATATCTCATTATACTTGTATTGCTCGATCTTGTTCATTATGCACTAAGAAACGTAAAAATCCTATTGTTGCAAGTATATTGAAATGAAAGTAGAGTAGCTAAGATAGAGGACCGAAGCTTTGTATGTCATGTATGAAAAATGCAATAAGGACACTTGACCTCAAGTCTCAACCCTGGAATATAGGGCCTCTTAAATTCTTTATGTTTCATTGGTATACATTTTAGTTCTTTTTCATCCGAACTTCATATACCTCATATGTTAAAAAAGAACATAAAACAAAGATAATGGAGACAATACATTCCTAGCAAAATATATGAAAATGAGTTAAGGATATCAACTAATAAAAAAGTGGATTTTGCTCTCTACAGAAAATAATGCTATTTCATCTCTTTGCAACTTAATGAACAATTAGAGTATTAGCAAGCAGCAACCCTTGTCTCATTGGCCTCCATTTGTCTTCGTAATTCCTTTGATCTAGAATCATCAATGTAATTCTGATAAATATAAGAAGCAAATCCCCAGAGTGCAGAAAGCATAGCAATAATCTTGACACCATTCATCTTATCGTGGAAGGCTATGACAGAAGCAATAGGACCAACAACCAAAGCCACTGTACTGATGACATTCGAGAACAGCGAAGATACCAAAAAGATAAGGCCAACCACACCAACTGAGCAAACCTGCCAACATATACCGGTCCAGACAACAGTCATCACATAGGAAACTTCCCCCATGTGAAAGCCGTGCATTTCTCCTTGCAAGGTCCGCCATTGCCCACTTACAAATAGTGCTATAACCGAAACAATACTTGCAACTATTGATGGGTAGATTTGCATCTCTAAAACAACCGAAAATGTTTCCTTTTTCAGAGCCTTTTGAAAGGTAAGTTGCATCAGTGAAAGCAAAAGTGAGTAAATAGCTGAAGCTGCAAGGGTGCACATAAATCCAATTGCATACTGTGACTTGGTCACTCCTTCTGGCATATCGGAACTCTCATTAACCCCTAGCAGAGCCGCAGAGTATGAAAGAATGACCACAGCATTAAGAATCAATGGGGTGAACTTCTGAGAATTGATGAAGTAAGCAAAGACAGCATTAAAAGCTAACTGGGTAGCACAAATGAGAGAATATGTCGAAGCAGAGAGATATAACAGTCCATAAGAATATAGTAAATTGTCACCAGCCAGAACTATTCCCAAGGCAATATAAATTAAGCAAATATACTTTCCAGAAAGTGCATCGGAAGGGGTTGGAGAACGGTGAGAAGCTGGAAGAAATATAAGTGGGATGAAAAGGATAGGAAACCCAGCAGTTTGTACAAGGGTGGCCAACAACGTACTAGATCCGCCTTGATCATAATAAAACCTTCCTAAAAGTACAGCAGCTGTTTGTCCAGCTACAAGGAAGAATATATTGAGTCCCACCAAAAGCCACCATTGCCAACGATTTAGTTTGAAAAGCATTGGGATCATACTTTGTGGCCCATCTTTAGCTAAAATCGGATCTCCAATATCTGTTTCAAATGAGAGTCTAATATTAGGAAAATATATTCATGATAATGCAAATATACAACAAAAAGATAAGTTGTAAAAAGAATCATGTACAGCTCCTGCATTATAAAGAAATTTAGATGATAATATGCAATAATTGACATAATACAAGTAATCAAAGATAGTCGCTGTCATTCTGAATTCTAGCAAGCGAAGACATCTCATATAAATCTACTAGTTAACGTGGTTTACGAACATGTATGCCAGATGGTTCAGGAATAAAACACAAGAGATGAGCACAAATAAACTAATTTGACAGAAACAACACACAATTGAAATGCATTATTTTGCTTTAGTGCAAAGAAGTGATTTCTGATTCCAGCCAGGAAGCAAATGGAAATTAACTTGAGACAAGAATCATCTGCAGGAAGACTACTTGCTTGTGCCTCCAAATGAACAGATAAAGAAACACAAAAGGCAACCGAGAAATGGCTTCCTAGGCCACCATACGACTTCTATCCAACCAGATGATGGCAGAGGTCATTTCATGCACAGAAACAATATGGAAGTAACCAGGTCACATTAGAGACAAAGGATCATATCCAATAAATCTGGAGTAAAGTACACGCCTACACGGGGAAAATATTCAAATTAAGCATGCTCCAATTATACTGAATGTTATCCCTGTCTAATCAAGTATGGGTTCTCTCCCACACATTACAGAGAGACATATCACTCTTTCTAGAGCTTCAGTTAAAAAAAAAAATACTTTCTTCATTCTTTGATGCTTTCACTTGTTTTTGAAACAAATAGCTATCTATAATAACCACTAGATCCCTTGAACGCCCATTTGGTATGCGGTACTAGATGATCTAATGGTAATCAAATTATATGCAATTTGCAAGGGATTCCCCTAATCTACTCATCACAATTTATGACCACTTCTCAAACGGGCCGTATGAGCACAACAGCTCTATCATCAAAAGTATCCACCAAAACCATCACATTCCTCCAGTTCACTCTCACTACCACCGTCCCAGGTCCCACTGATCGAAGTTACGAATCACCAACACTTTTTTCTTTCATTTTAAAGAAAGAATCAGCAACACTTCCCCTCAATTTTTCAAAACCATAAATTTTAACTTAATTAGGAATGAAATTTCAATCCCATCATAATTCTGGGAAGAATTCAAGTGTCCAGCTCTAAATAGTCTTTCTTTTATCCATATGAGCCACGAAGACACTACAAAATACAAAGAATGCGAGGGGGATTCGAACTTGTCACCTATCGTTGACAGCACCTCAATCTTAACCACTCGGCCAACATCATGGTCCAGCTCTAAATAGTCTGATTATACAAGAAAATGATAAAAATTTGGAATTTTAATTCTTTTACAAAGTGTAAAAGATTACCCAAAAAAACAAAAAGAAACAAACTTGTTATGAATCACGAAACAGCTTCATATGTACGCCAAATAAATTGTAGCAAATAATAATTATTCGAATAATTGAATAAAAATTGAACTTGAAAAAAGACCCAATTTAATCGGAAAACCCTAAGAATTATAGGAGAGAGAAAGTACCTGACGTTGCCATAATAACGCAGTGAGAAAGAGAGAGATTGAAAATTGGAAGTTGAACAACAACTGCGTTTACATATGATGACAGTGTGACTGTGTGAGTAAATAAAGAGTATCAGATAAAAGCGGGAACTAACTAAAGTTGTAAAGCTAGGAAAAAGAAAATGATAAAAATTTTTGTTCATGATATGGTCATTTCATCAAGTCAACGGCGGCTGGAGTTTTTGACTCCACTTTTTATGCGCTTTTGCATTGATATTTCAAACAGAGATATAGATATTCTTTCAAATCCCGATTTTCTTTCTCAAACCTTCACAACCACCTACTTTTCAGTTTACAAGCTCCGTTTGATGGGACGTAAAACATTTTCTCGGAAGACTGTTTTCCTCTATTTTCAGTTTTACATTGTTTGGTTGACAAAAAAATGTAAAACTATTTCAATCCGACTTGCGTGGACCCGGTTCACACTAAAAATAGTGTGGACCAGGTCCAGGCACGTGACCCGTTATATTACTTTAACATACACTATATCATTTTAACATACACTATATCATTATAACATACACTATATCACTTTAACATACACTATATCACTGTAACATACACTATATCATTTTAATATACACTATATCATTTTAACATACACTATATCACTGTAACATACACTTTATCATTTTAATATACACTATATCATTTTAACATACACTATATCATATCAATATACACTATCATAAACTCACGTGATATGGATCGGGTGCACACTAATTAGTGTGCACCGGGTTCATATTAATTTTTTTTAATATAAGGTAAGAAAAAAGAATATAAGGAGCCACACGAGGGGTGGTCCTAATATATCGTTTACAATGATTGAGTGTAAAGCCGAAATAGTACAATCTTGAATAATAAAAGGTGCATCAATCAAATGATCAACATTCGCAATCTAGTCTGCCACTTTGTTTGCCTTTCTATAGATGTGTTGGATGCCCCAGTGGGAGAATGATGTTAGAAGCTCTTGGATGTCTTTTATGATGTTGGCAATATGCCATGGTGGTGTCTAATAGCCTTGAATCGCGTTGATAACACGTATATTGTCTCCTTCTAAGTAAAGATTTATTATTCCGATTTGAATAGCAAGGATGATACCTTTTTGAAGAGTTTTGTTTCAGCTATGAAGATCTGAGCCGTTCTGAGGTTGTATGTGCATGCTTTGAGGACGTTGCCTTGTGAGTCGCGGATGATGACCCCGGCAACTGTACCTCATAAGGATCTTGATTGTGTTGTTTGGGTTACTTCTTAGAATCTCAGCAGCATACCTAGGCAGTAAGACATACTGTTCTTTGTACTCACCCACAATTAATGCTTGACCTTTTCTTCTAGCTCTGAAAGCCATGAATTTGCTTATCCTAATGCCCCATTCCTGCCAAACAGTCTCCATTATTTCATCCAACTTCATCTAGGGATTTACTTTGAACTTGGTTTGGTACTTAGAAGCAAACCAAGTTGTTGTCATCTTCCTCAATTTGGAAGATCTCCCACATGTGTGACCAGCAACCAAAGTTTTGACGATGAAATTTTTCTTACCTCTATCCCATGATGCCCATATTTTCCATGGACAACCTTTGTCCTTATTGGCACAATGTGCACCAACTCTGTCTTTGTCATTCCTATGAAATGGAATGTCCCTTCCAATATCAATAGCATAGTTCACAATAGCCTTCCTAAAAGTTTTTGCATTCTCAAATATCTGACCAACATGAAATGTTGACTCCCTACTGTAGTGACCACCTTCTAACAACCTGTCCTTTTTTAGGATTTGGGATGATTCATCAGGTGCTGTTAAAAAGCCACAATCCTCATCATCTGATTCACTAGGGTTGTCTAAGTCACTATCACCTTCAAAATCATTACAAAATTGAAGTTCTTTCCCCTTGCCATAAGCTAATCTCCTCAACATCTCCAACTCCTCCTCAAATGACTTTTGTGTCAAGCAATCATCTCTTACCCTATCCCTAGCAATTACCACTTCAACATCATCCTCATCAGTACCTGAGGGGTCATAATCAATGTCTAACTCAGCAACTGTACCTCCCTCAAGATCAATAACAGTGGGAATCTGAACAGAATTAAGTAGATGCAGAAAAGAGGTGGTTGTCTTTAGGTTTAGGTTAACATCATGTTCTGAGTCTAGGTTAACAACATGGTCTGACTCTAGGTTTACAACAGGGTTTGTAATCAAGGTGTCATCATGCTCTGTGTAAACATGTATGACCTTGTGCTTTAACAAAAGTGCAAGAAAGGGATCAAACAAGTTACTCGATCTCATATCCCAAAAACCTAACCCCGGCCCATTGCTGAGTTCTTTCCTAGGATCTAAGTAGTGAAGCTTGACAATATTGTTGTAACCCAAGCTACTGATCATATTCTTCACATCAGACAAAGTGACATAATTACATAAATCCTGAAACATCTTCACATCACCACCAATATAAACCAGTTCATTCTCCATTTCCCATGATCCCCCATGATGAACAATACAGGGATTCAATTCCATTCCTGTACAAATAAAGAATGACATTGACAACAGAAATAACTCAAGTAAAGTGCAAATCATCAACATATTAGTTGCATAACACACACATAAGTTGTACTTAACAAAGCATAATCAAAGAGATGTTAAACAAGTCATACTTTCATTCACATTCATAAGAAACTTACATTATGGTCAACATGATCAACACATTACATAGATAACTGTTGATTATCAAACCTAACACATCAAATCTTGTCACAGTAGTGACAAAGAGCCCAAAATGAACTTCACTCTTTGTCACACTAAAAAAAATGGTAAGAAAAGGATACTAAATAAGACCTACAGATACCAAAATTCAATCAAGAGTTTTATACATCATCATCATCAGATAGCTACTTCATTAACATAATTAATAACAACTAAGGGAAGCTAGACCCAAAAAAATGCTTCAACAAAACCATCATCAACAATGGAATTTGAAATCCAAGCCTAACCAAATAAAATTGAGAATAACAAAAAGGTATATCTACAACATCGTCACATATTTAAACAAAATCATTTGAAAACATGTTTCATATGACATGCATTGAACCCCCAAATCCTACCAAAAAACTAGTAAAAATTAGAAACTCACAAAAAAACATGCTATCAACAACATTAACATAATCAACAGTATTATATTTAAATAAAATACAAATAAACAAATAATTCGACACATTACCCAATTACATAAAAAAAATTTATCAAATTTAAGCACAATTACTTAAAAAAATAGCCAAACAGAGTATACGAGATTCCAGTTGCCGTCATTGTTCGCCATTATCAGAGATTAAGAAAAAATAAGAGAGAATTTTGGAAGAAGAAGATAAAAGTTTTGTGGGTTTTTTTAGTTCATCAGAGACTCCATTGAAATGTAAGGCAAGCTTAGGAAGTACACTCACCTTGGTAAAAGAGATTAGAAAAGGCGGCAAAATAAATCATCAATTACTTCCTTGATAACAGCGCCTCGTTTCATGTGCAAATTATTTAGAAAGTTTAGTGAGTTAACCGGAATACGTATTTGTACCGTCAATACCACCGGAATACTTGTATGAGTGAGTGACTTGCAACTTTTGCAAGTTTAGTGAGTAAACTGCAACTACACCCATACTTTAGGGCCCTAAAGTATACTTAACTCATTTTTAGAGTCTATAATTTTAAAAAATTATTGTTATTTGTTTCCTTAATTTTGCAACTACAAATTCCCTTTTCAAATTTAAATTAAAAAGGTGTACGTGCCTTTACCTTAAGTGTAGATGTTCATTTACTATATGTTCTTTTCATTATAACCTTTGTTCGTTTATAAATATAAATTTACACGTTCTTTAATTTTAAGCCGTGTGTATTTTTTTAAAGTAGAAAAATTATTGAAAAAAGCTCGTGTTCTTTTATATAAATGGTATGTTCTTTTTGGGTGCACAATGAACATTGTGCACCCTAGTGCATAATCCACGCTTTGCCGGTACACCATCTATACGAGCCACGAAGGCAGTACAAAGTACAAAGAATGGGAGGGAGATTCGAACCTATGACCTATCGTTCACAACACCTCAATCTTAACTACTAGGCCAAAACATCATTGGTTAACAAATAACAATATTAATTATACGATCAGAACCTTCCCCGACCATTGTTCCTTTTGCCAAACTGAGCATGAAGATATGGACCATATCTTGCGTTTGTGTCCTAGCTAGTGCGAAGAAAATTTGGGACCTTGTGAACATTAACCTTGATCTAACCTGTCCCTTTAAAACATGGTTCAAAAAAATGGTCACCTATAATACCATAGCTCCAAACTCTTATATTTCTTTTTTTTTTTTGAATGGACAAACTCTTATATTTCTAGCAACGTTACTTTTGTGTTTACTTCTTGGGCCAATTTTTTTTATAAATTATAAAAATATTATTTTTATATATTTTAATTTGGGATTTATTACTTGAAATCTAGTTGATACTTTAGATGACTAATATATTATATCTTGATACCATCTTATCATATCAATTGGCTACTATATAATATTTTGGCTGCATCTTATCATATCAAGTGAATAATGGTGTATTATATTGAATTCTACCAAGTTGCTAGTAAAATTACGAAAATGCCATGATATTAGACAAGTTGTCCATTATCGAATATGGGAAAATACTCTCCATTTACCGCATTGGCCAAGCAACAAGCTCCAATTTTTTTCCTAATAACAGACGGGTCCTTAATGTTCACCATTGTTGTTGCTCTTAAGACGCATTACTAATAACAACCATTCGCCACATGAACAACCACCGTTTCGTTTTTACTATATCTTCTAATCTCTATGCCAAACAACAACCGTACAAAATTCATACAAATAGGTGTCTTTCCCATTTCAATATATGGGATGATAAACTCACATAGTGCTACAAGAAACAAGACATACAGAAAGACCAATTCATGTCTTCTATATCATCTGAAATAAATCTACTATCCAACTAATAAAGTACCATATTTGGCAAGTTTGGAATTCTTTTTCCTTATTTAGGTATATATCATTTACTAGTTCATAGAACTCTTGTCTAAAACTTAGAGGTACTCAACCATAAATAAATTAAATTGATTGCCAGCAAAGACCAACACCTAGTTACTACTACTATATACTAGTACTAAGTTGACTTCATCTAATGAAAAATAGCATATTTTTCCATGTCAAACTACTAGAAAATGTAAACTCTAAACTAATTAATTTCTTAATTATATCAGCCGGCAAGACATGGAAATCACTATTTTGGCAATGAAACAATATGGTATGCACGTTGTTACAAATAAAGTCATTACATACATATTCTTCTCTACCTTGCATCTTTTTAATTTTCTACATTGTCATACTTGTATCTCATCTTCATGTAATAATTGTGGTACTAGTACATTTTTTTCAGACACAATAAACACACCAATATGCATCCTTCTCCTTCTTCTGTCATACCCACAAAAGGCGATAGTGCTCGGTACTCCAACGGCAGCAACTTCAGCGACGATGAGGCCGGAATTTTCATGACAATCGATAACGAAAAGGGGACCGAGTTCTTTGCTATAGAGCCTCCTAGAGCTGTTCTAACAAAGGACAACTCCCAAAAGGAGAGACAAATTTCAGTTGATCCTATTTCCTTACAAGGGTCAAGCACAATAAGGCAAGCTAGCTTTCGGCTAGTTTCTCCTCCTACTAATCCTAATAAAGGTTTGGGCCATAACAATCCACCACTACCTGCACCACCTCCGAAGCTCAAGTTTGTGAGCACGAGCCTCCCCAGCTCCACCTCCTCATCCCCAGAAAGTGCGTCTAAGAAGATTGATCACAAGAATAATGACCAGCATGCTGCTGCTGCTTCACGAAATAATCTTTCGAGGATACATTCTGTGATGGATGATTCACACCTTGAAATGGCGGAGGCTAACACAAGGAAGAGCAAGTCTCTTGGTGAGGGGAGAACTAGCGGTCCTACAGATGACTTTGATCTCTGGCTCGAAAAATCTGGCCAAAATCCGAGAAGAGATCATGGTAGTAGCATTAATAGTAGTAATAATAATAATAGTAATAAGTATGGCGGTTTCTCCAAGCCGCCATTAGGGCCAGGCAATGTAGATCGCCATCATAGTACGATGAAAAAGAGCAAAAGTAGAGACCCAAATTTTCAGGAGGATAAATTTAAATGTGGGAAGTTGTGTCTTTTTCTTCCTAGGGGGAAGGGGAAGACTGTAAGATCCATCTCATCTACATCAACAATGACACAAGCATCATCTAAGACCGAACCTATGGCAATATCGAGGAGAGTCTCATTAGAGAAGTTTGAGTGTGGATCATGGGCCTCAACATCCTCGTTGGAGCTTGAAGAGGGAGAATCAGCAAACCTCTTCTTTGATTTGCCAGTGGAGCTGCTAAGGTGTAGCGTTAGCGACATGCAATCTCCGGTAACAGCTGCATTCGTGTTCGATAATGATGAGGACAATGGCGAGAACAAGGACAAGGATAAAGAGAAAGATATCCAAATGGATTTCCATGCCTTCCTAGAAGCACAAAGTTAGTCCGTTTTACTGGTTTGATAGTTTTGTGTTGCAGTCACCAGTATGTAACCTCTTTTTACTTGTTAACTATGCAGATGTTTTTGTAAATTTTCAACATAGGCATCTGTAATTGAGGTATTCTGTGGTAATGTATAATATGAAGTCTTAAGTTTATGTTGTTTGTTTCCTTCTTTCCTTCTTGAATACTTTGAAGTTGCAAACATAAAAAATGCTACTAATTAGATTCCAAATCTAGGAATATGACACAGTAATATAATCAACTGGTGTTTTTTTTCTCCCATCAGTCCTCACTTCAATCTTTACCTATAACTAACAGCATTCAATCATAAGATCATATGACAATATCAGAATGGTGTAGAGAGGGCAAAAAGGCTTCCAATGTTGCACAGTAAACAAAAATCACCTATTTATAACTTTGTTGAGGACAAAAACAATAGTGAAATGTTTGTATTACACAATTCATTCATAAAATGCAACCTCCACTCGCGAATGAAAATAAAATTACAGCATGGTGTAAAAAGCACAAACTAAATAGCTATGGTGTTTGCAAACAAACCTTCTCACAACATCATTTTCCACAATAATATACAGAGGATAAATTAAAAAGAAACTCCTTACATGTCTCTGCTCAATAATCAGTTAGTATCCTATTACGCACTTCCTAGCGTTTTCCATTTATTGAGAATCGCCTAGCTGTGCAGATCTGTACCCCTCACACTTTCTCCAACCTACAAACAAAGAGGATGTAAATGATACTTATCACGAAACATTGATACATATAATTGATGCTGAAGATATTCAAGTGTCCTGGAAATTAATATACACACAATTAAACAAGAAAAATACTTTCTTTACCCACTAGAGATCAGGCTTGGTTAATGTTCATAAGGGTAGGGTTAAGTTAAACAGTTTTATTTGGATAGAACCTATTTGGAAGAGTCGATAGAGGGCCAAATCGTAACCCAATTATTTCATAAAAGAGAAAAGATATGGTAAAAAGTTTCATGTATGCTTTAGTTTCTACATCCGCTCCCTTCACTTTCTCTCCTCTTTCCTACATCCTTATTTCTCTATTGGCCCCCTGGTTATCGGCTTGCAACCCGCAAAGCTCAGCAGGATTTAGCCCGTTAAAAATGTGACCAGTTGTTAGCTCGAGTGCTGTATTAGGTACCAAGCCACCCAATAACAAGGTGTACAAGTGATGGCCATAAATTAAATGGGGTAAGACAGCAGTATAATTTTTTTTAAAATCTATAATCACTGATACAAATTGAATAGTATAAAGAAGATAGGAGGCCACTAATACCAGGTTGCACATTAATACTTGAACAGTTAAACTGGAATGCAGGACCATGAGGAATTGGTCAGATCCCCCTTATTATCTGCTAAATTGGATGCAGGATTTGTCTATTCCATAGAATTGAAAAAATCTGATAATCAGCATGACAAAGTCATTTTTCTAATCCAGTTAACGTATCAATAGGTGAGAGTGGGAGTTCCAAGTTCTGTTGTGTTAAACAAGGGTCATTGGTGGCAATTGCTGTTTCCAGGTTGTTCTGTTCTCAAAGTGCACTCTGCTCCAAAAACAAAGTGATTCAGTTAGAAGTGGTGACCAAACACTAAAAGTGATATCTGAGGAATTCTCCAAATGTGGGGGTAATTTGGTAAGAATACAAGATGACCTCAGGAATTCCCCAAATGTGGGGGGTAATTTGGGAATTACGCCAAACCTCAGGGTTATCTGAGGAAATTTCCCAAAGGCCAAAAAATAATTATTAAAATATTTTAGACAAAATAAAGCTCGGATTTGAACAATATGACTAAAACAAACATTTAATTTAAGACTTTCAGGCCCTTTAAAAAGTGGGGCCTTGTGCCGTAGGTAGCTTTAAATGCCCTATTAAACGGCCTTGGCTGCAAGCACCTTGGGTTAATCTTTCAGTGGAATGTAGAGATTAACCAAGATGTGACTAGCAAAAAACTAGAGTCTGGGTGGCGTAAATGGAGAGCAGCAACTTTAATGGAGACTGTGCAGAGCTGCAACTGGGGCATACTCTGCGGCTGTAGAGCACCTGTAAGATTAAAGGAAAAATTCTATCGTACTCTTATTAGACCAGCGCTATTATAGGGGTTGAAAAGTTGGGCATCTAGCATATTAAGAAGATGGAAGTTGCAGACATGCATATGTTAGAGATGGATGTTGCAGAGATGCGTATGTTAGAGATGGGTGTGTGAAAACACTTAAAGGCATGAATTCGACACGAGGACATTCAAAGGAAGACTCAAGTTGCAAATATAGAAATAAGACAAGGGAAACTTGACCATGTTAGTTTGTGCAATGTTGATCAAAAAATGCACCAATAAGAAAAGTGGAGAGTAGGGATTATGAGGATTTAAGATGAAGTTGGGAGAGGTCGAGGGACTCGTCTATGGCAAAGTCCTCAGAAAGAGAGTCTAACGGTCTGACGATCGAATGGTTTAGACCAAAAGAAGGAAAAGTCGCAAGAAATAGGTAAAAACTTTGATAGTTATATCTATACAGAAATCCTCAAAAGTTGGCTACTTACCAAAAAGAACATAAAAGTTGAGGAAAAAAACATTAAACGTTAAGTGGTTGCCAAGACCTCACAGGCACCCCCTCTCTTGTACATGTATGCTAGGAGAAAGAGAAAGAAAGCAGAGGGAATGGAGCGCAAAGATGTCACTGGTTAAATGAGGTAATGCTGGAAGAATATTGCTTGGGGATCAACAAAAGCATTTATTGCATCGTTCGGAAGGCATCTTAGTGTGTGGCTGTGTGCTACTAAGGTGTAGAGAGATGTAGTGGGAGAACTAGATTTCAATTGTAATAACTTGCATTGATGTAGGAAGGGAAAGGCTCATTCAGAAAAGTGGTTCGTAAGAACTTGTACTGGTAGAACTCTCACCACCTCCAAAGTGTGAGAACCTTTATTTGGTTGGTTTACTCTGAATTAAGCAAATCACAATGCTATGTTTTCCTGATTTCCTCTAATTTGGCCTGTCCTCAGTTTGGGTCTTAGCAGTGCTCTGAACAGAGATGTTGGGTCAGACCGTCGAACACAACAATAACTCCGCCTCTTTCCCCTAACTGCAAAGGTTCGACTAATATATGGGGAATCATATATGACTTGATATCAGTAGAAGAGAGGGATATAACAGCAACGGAAGCCAAAAGCAAATGAATATTATTCACATGATTGTTCAAGAATTCAAGCAGTTTGACTAAGATATAGGAGAAAGAATACTAACCAAAAATGTACACCCACTTGTAGCTGAAAAGACAAAAGGGGGTGATCAATCAGAACCTTGTCATCTGCTGAAGCATTTGAGAAGCAGTTGACTGTGCAACAAGTTGCTCTGTACTAGGGGACGCTTTCATCATGTGATTAGCACTAGGTAAGTTACCAATCCCCTGTCTCACCATTTCTTTAGAATTGTTTGGATAGAACCCCGACTGTGAGGACTCCATCAGGGCACGAATCTGGCATTTTATTTATGTGCACAAGAAAATTTAGAAACATATATAGTATACAATATACACTTACATAAATGTAATGAACGTATATATACCATATCGAGGCGCTTTCTGTGAGCATCACACGAAGGCTGCAAGCAACAAATGTCACCATGTTAGAATGACGTAACATTTATAATTTATCTCACGATAATGGTAATAACATGCCAATGATAGCCTTTTGAAACTCTTTTACATCTCATTTTTCCCCTCTAAATTTTCTTTAATTGACAAAGTTTCTTTCAGTTCATAGGAAGACAGAGACTCCGTCTCATGTAAACTTGTTCTCCTTTTGCACACAAGTTAACTATCATGTGACCCTAAAAAGGCATACAATTACTTGTAGCCATGTGTATTGACACATTTGATAAAAATAAGCACGCGCATGCTTCACAGACAAAAGATATTAGCAAAGCAAGCACTTACGTTGTCGGTGTTGCTTTTCCTATCTTCACTCGAGTACCCCGGGATTGTCAGATGCCAATTTTTTTCTGCAATAGAAACTCTTAACATTAGGCGACATGCCAACATCAGCTCTAGTAAGATACACTAGTAGATGGAGAATTTATTTAATAAACATAAATTATGTTCCAAGAAAGATTTTTTTTTTTTTTTTTTTTTTTTGCGTGGAACATTCGTCAGCATGATTACTGTTCACCCAGCTTGAGGGTTTAAGGAAGATCGTCATCACCTGTTTTTCATCTCGGAGATCTATTACAGAGAAGGCAGAAGAGAAAAAACAGAAATTACATTTCCTCCCCCTGTTTAATTCTAGCATTAAATATTTATTACACTTCCTCTTTCTTTCTTTAGTTGTGGCCAAAGGAAATGGCGTGTATATTTAGGTTGGCCGTTAATGACAATATTAGAATAATCAAATGTGAGGAGAAAACCTTTCCCTAAAAGAAAATGGTAAAAGAAACTCAAAAGATACCAAACAGGAATATGGTACAACTAAAAAACGGAGGTAGTATTACCTTACATGTACATTGGCAATTTGGCACAATACTGGCAAGCAAATTAGTCAGTCACCCTAGAATCTAGATATCAATGTAATGTTAACTATTCCAATGAAAATTACAATAAATAGAACTTAATGCCAAATATCACGTTTCAGCTGAACCTATAGGAGATTTATCAATGTATTTCTTTGGTTCCTTTTTAGGAAACTAAATAATCACAAATTTGAAAGCAAGAAGCAGATTTAACTCACAACTTACTCCAAGCATACACCCAAAGAATTGAGATCAACAGTCAAAAGCAATAGAAAAGACTTGGATTGAGGGAGTTTGTAAGAGGTATAGAATGATACCTAGGTGTAGCAACACATCCTTGGATTCTAATGTTGAGGATTTTCGATGCTTTGCCAAATTGCATGCAAATGTAGTCACCTGCAAATAGGAGCAAAAGTAATAAGACAAATGAAGATTAAATGCTAAGGCAGACATAATATAAGACACAGTGGTAACAAAAGCACAAACCCAGGAGGCGGAGAGGGTATATATCTGTCAATACAAGCTAATAATATGCTAATACCACCAACAGTAAATGATTACAAGTCAATCCAGGCCCATTATGAAACCCAAAAAAAGTAAAGCTCCGCAACCGTCACATGCTCACAACCGCAACCATGATTGAAGGCCATACGTGTGTTCTGTCAAAAGCTTCAATGAAACAGCTAGAAAGGTGGTGGAACTTACTGAATCAATGAAGTCATCAGCAATTTCTAAAAGGAGATCTTCAACTTCCGGATCCAGCTTTCCATGTGCATCTACCTGAGAATAAACAAGCTGATTTGAGGACCATATGGCTAAGAAGTATTGCAACAACATGAGCAGATTTGTGATCTAAATCAAAGCTAATGGAGAAAAAAGGTATAGGAGGTCAAAACAAGGCTACAAAGTGCGAGGTACGACTGTGAATGGGCATAAATAGACTGTGCAAAAAAATTCTTGGAAAAATCTGCTTCAAAAGAAAATTAAATTGATAGATATTGTTTACTTTAAAAACCAATAGAAAGAACAAATTATATTAACTTCATGTACTTTAAAAACCAATCAATAGAACTAGTTATGTAATGTAATTAAGTCAGTCTTGCATCATACTGAATCAGTGAAACCCACATTTACTCTACTAATAAGCCTTCAGTTTTGACTAGTTATTAATACAGCACAAGTACTGAGTTACCATCTGGCAAGGACATGAGAAAATAGATGTAATAAGAAATGCAATCTCCAATTTTCACAAAATTCACCAAATGCCAACCGCATGCAATGTTATGCATCTATAAAGCAAAGCAATTAGGCAGCACCTGGGAAACTAAGTCTTGTATCTTTCTTTTCCCAAGGAGTTGGTTCATTGCTTCTGTTCCTTGACTTGAACTCCCCCCCGGAGTAGTTGTCCCAGATACAGTAGCATCTGGCTGTGATCCAGTTAAGCTTAAAGACTTTTGGCCTGGTGGTCCCTGTATCCTTGGAGATAGCTGCTGCTGAATAGGTGATGGTTGTTGCAGGAGTTGCGGCTGCTGCTGTTGTTGTTGTTGTTGCTGCTGTAGCTGCTGTTGTTGTGATGGTTGTTGATGTTGTTGTTGCTGCACCGATGGTGACTGTTGCAGCTGTCGCATTTGCTGAGATGTTTGCTGCACCTGAGGATGTCCCATAGATGACTGCTGCTGAACAAGCTGAGATAATTGCTGGGAATTTAAGGACATGCTCTGCTGCAACTGAGAAGATTGACCCACTGACTGTTGCTGTCTTTGGCTTGCCTGCAGACGCAGTGAAGGGGAGCCAGGGGCAGACATAGCAGGCATTTGCTTGAACCATTGTTGCTGAGGCAAAGAGTTCTGCATCACAGCTGGCTGTCCATTTTGAGATAAGCCAGATAACTGAGAATTCGTATATGCCAATGATGGCGTGCGTGACAGGTTCTGGCTCTGATTCTTCTAGAAATAGGTAGGAAATAAGCATCAGATTCATCAAGATGAAACACAAAGAATGCACATACGGAACTACGGATACACTTACTAAAGTTTTAACGCTAATCAGGATTCAGGACTGTACAGCACTTAAAAATGAACAGATAAGCCACAAGGTAACAATCAGCCAATAGTGTTCAACTTTATACAATTCAGATTGTTCATTGCTAATATAGAAGCACATACGCTTTGTAAGTTGGTATAGTATCAAGATATATCATATATTATTAGGTGCTTTGAAAGTTGGCAAAGGGAGAAGGATACTTCTATCACCTTCCATATGGAAACACAATGTATCGAACAGAGAAAAGTTAATCCTTAATAAACTAACTGTGTGAAGCCATTTGATAAAGGTCTACTTTGCAAAAGCTATCTAGGTAGCAACTAGTGCTTTGACTACTCCCTCAGTTGAAACTAAACTTGAAGTAGTGTTTGACAATGTAGTGCTTTAGGGTGACCGGTGACAGTTATGTAGTTTTTAAGAGCTAACAATTCTAGCTTCTAAAAAGTTCAAGGTAACACTTTTGACATTTTTATTTAGTACCTCTGTGTTTTCGACACTTTTATTCAGTAAGCCCAATAGATTACAATTACACATAATACCCCTAATGGTTGTGGATTGCTAATCCTTCTTTAATGGCATAGCTTATAGGATTAAAGTTTGACCCAATTTAATCCTACCTTACAAGCCAGACAGTTCAGCATGTGTGTAAAAAGTAGCAATAATTTTTGGCTTGACCTGAACTGACGTGAGTCCTATGCCTACATTATTTGTAGAGCCCTTAGAGTAGTCTGGCAAAACGTCTTCCTTTTCTGAGAATAAAGAGTTTCGCTAAATCATTTTCAAATGACACGAAATAAATCTGAGTACATATATGGGATGGTTAAACAACAATAAGAACAATAAATAAAAGCATTCCTGATCTCACCTATTTCCATCAGCTATTACCTTACAAGTAGTTCCCACTTCCAATACCTAGTACTTTTCGCATTCTTGACTCTCGATGATGAAAGTGATATATAGCTAGGGCTCATAGTCCAAGACACAACAAATGAAGTGGCATTTGATACTTTATCCGAAAACATAACACTATACCATACCATATGAGATCTTTCAGGATGTACATAGTTTAATAAAAATGTAAGATTATAAAGCAATTGCAGTTGTAGGGCTATACACGAAACTGTGAAAGTAACTACAAGAAACCAGGTATGGATCCCACAACTAAGGAGATCCAAACATAGGCAACCTTGCCTTGGAAAGGGGGGACCACTAGAGGGCTGTTTTCTGAAGAAACTTAAATAAATAAAAATTAGAAAAGAAATTTCTTAACTGCCCCAAAATTAACGTGGTTCGGTATGAAAAATCATTTTAAGGAAATCATACATGGCTTAACAACAGCCGTGACATAATAAGTATATAACAAATAGAGTCTTAAGCATTCTGGAAGACTCCTTCCTAATTTCTTCTGGAAGAGTGAATATCTAAGTAACACATACGTAAGTAGTTAAGTTGAGCATGAGCTAAAAGCAGAGGAAGGTTTGACAAAAGAAAGCCGACAATAGAAAGAGACTAAAGCACAAAATAAAGTACAAGGAATCATCAGTTATATTTATACCTGGGGTGACAAAAGTGGATTTTGTTGTGATAACTGTCTCAACTGGGCTGAATTGATGCGTTGTTGCCCATACGAGACTGAGCCATTCGCTCTCAGCTGTGAACCAAAACCCATCATCTGCAATGCTTGCATATGCGCAGATGCATTTCCTGATGGAAATTGTGATCCTTGGAGGATACCCGCCCTTTGCCTAGGCTACAAAATATAAAGGGAGAAAATGCTGAGAGGTAAAGAGGATAAACATAACATCCACCTCTATGAACATGTACATATTATATACCTAAAGCAATCAGCCAAAAAGATACTTTCAGAATACACTTAACAAAGGACTCCCATTAATCATATACATCAAAAGATTTTTGCCAAAAATGTAAATAGCCTTGTAGGAGCCTGGAAGACTTTTGCATAATTTGCACCATAAGAACTAATGATTTCAATCAATAATCGTGCAACACTCCTTATTATGCTCATTACTATACTAGATTTTCTTTCTCCCCTAAATTATCTCCAAAACAAGACCAATTAATTCCAATACTTGCAATTAGCCTGACACATTCATGACGATTTCATTAGAATCCTATAACACTATCATTATCCTGTTAGCAAAAATTAAAAACAGTAACACAGGAAAACCATAATCTTTATCTAACATCCAAACAAGTATACATTCTCAATAACGAATACCATACCGAAGCAAGCAATTGTGACTGGAGATTATTGAACTGGGTAGGAGTAGCACTAGCTTGTCCAGACAACACAGGCAAAGACCCGCTTTGACCCATCATCATTGACCGCGACAAATTGCCACTGCTCAATTGTTGTTGCTGCTGCGGTTGCTGCTGTTGGGTTTGCTGCAACTGCTGCTGCTGTTGCTGCTGCTGAGATTGTTGCGGTTGCTGTTGCGACTGCTGCTGCTGCTGCTGTTGTTGTTGTTGTTGCTGCTGCAGTTGTTGCTGCGGCTGCTGTAATTGCTGTTGCTGCTGCCTAAACTGTTGGTTTAACATAGACCCACCAAAATTCATCTGTCCATACATAGCAGCATGTTGCCTCAACATCCCAAGCTGATGTTGTTGCTGCTGTTGTTGCTGTTGTGGGTTCCCTTGCTGTTGCAATTGCTGCTGTTGTTGTTGCTGCAACTGTTGTTGAACTTGTGACTGCTGAATCTGATTCATCCTCGACAACGAAGCGGATCGATTCATACCTTGTTGAGTCTGAAAACTATTCGAAATCCCAGAAACTCCAGTACTCATTCCTGTTCCCCCACTCATACCCATCAAATTCTGTTGCTGTTGTTGTTGATACTGTTGCTGAATCAATTGTTGTTGTACAGCAGCAGCAATATTAGGATTAATTTGTTGTTGCTGCTGTTGTTGTTGTTGAGGTTGTTGTTGTTGTTGTTGTAGTTGTTGAGGTTGTTGTTGAGAGATTTGAGAAAGAGGAGATGAAATACGTGGAATATCAATAGAAGGAGAATTATGTGAAAGATTTGAAGGCGAAGCCATTGAATTATTGGTTGAATTTTGCACCATTGATGGAGGTGGTTCCATTACATTCGACGATTGAAGATGTTTTGGGGAAGATGTTGAAGTATCGGCCATTATTATTCTTGGAATTTCTTCAATTGGGTTTTATTTTTTGGGAGCTAAATCATAATGGGATTTACCCAAATTGGGATAATTTTAATCTGGGTAATTCAGCTTCAAAGATTAAAGTTTGTAAATTTGCAACGAAGAGAGAGAAAGCAGAGAGAAGAAAAACGTTGACAAAGATGAAAGAAGAAGAAATAGTGAAGTTTTGGGTTGTTTTTTTTAATGTGTTTGTTTGTTTACAGCAGATTGATGTTCATTGTCCAATCCGATGAATCTATGATTCTAATTAGAGTATGAGACCTGTTTTTTTTTAGGCTTTTAGGTCTTGTTCCTGGTGTTTGATTTGATCATACTGATCACTTAATCAGTGCCACTGCACAATATTGATACTTTGATAGTCTCAAGTCTCTCAACCTAAATTTTTTTTTTTCTTTTAGGTGTGGCCAAAATACTTCCTCTATTCTTTTAGTTATGAATTTATAAATATTTCTTCTTTCAAAAAAAAAAAAAAAAACTATGGTAATTTGTATGTAGATGGACCGAAAAAATGTAATTCGTCGAAAAAAAATTGGAAATTTCTTTTTCTCGCTAAAAAACGGACATTTTCTTTCAGTTGATCTTATAAGAGAACGCTTACTTTTATTTTGAATTACGCAATGGTCTAAGCTTAGTATTAAAAAAAGAGTGGACTATCTCTCTAGATATAGTGACTAGTTTAATATATTTGGGCTCCATTTTACTTATGATAAACTTTGGCGACATTTTACATTGATATATATCATGACGTATGGTTTCAAAATATCTGGTTTTTAAATTTTTTTTTTGGTAATATTAGAGTTAGAGATATAAATGTCAAACATACACCTTGGAGGAAAAATGAACTGGAGCATCGATGTAGGTGAAACTCGATATTTCTAACAGTTAGAACTTGTGAATAGTGAGTCCCTTTTTTCGGGATTAACTGCTGGCACCATCCTGATATTTTGTCTATGTGGATCGAGGAGGCACTCATTTCAAGGGGGTGCAATACTTCTAAGTTTGGGCCTCATTTTAATCCTATATACCATGTTTGAAAAAAAGACTTCTTCTATAGGATGAGGAAAAAGAGACTATTAATCTATTATGGTGTTTAAAAATTCTCGATTTCCTCAAAACTTCCTCTCAAAGCAAACTTAAGAATATGAAACACTCTATATGTCCTACACTCTTTTCAAAATGCCCTTACGTCCCTTGTTATTAGAGCATCTACAATGGGGTGAGTTGGTCTTACTTGGTCTTGGAGTTTTTTTTCTCTCTCCTTTTCTCCTTCTTACACCTCACATCCCACTAAAACTCCCACCAACTCATTTTTTTTTGTCACAATGGTGTGGTTGGTCTTACTTGATTTTTCTATTTCTCTCTCCTACTTTTACCAAACCCCACCATATACTCTCTCTCCTACTTTTACCAAACCCCACCATATACAATGTTTATTTTTTATATAAAATAGATGATTTATATAAAATAGATGCTTTTGTGCACACCATCCCATGCTCATATGGTCTGGATTTCCAGACCAACCAAGCCAAAGAGTCAAGTTCCACAACAACAAAACCAAGTAAAACTAGTTTTACTATTTGCTAGACCAAGCTAAACCCACCCCATTGTAGATGCTCTTAGGGGTGTTTATTAAAAATTGAAACCGAAAACCCGTACCGAAATACCAAAAAATCGGTCAAATGGGTGGTAACCATACCGGTAAGAATATGTCTAATGGTACGGTTACCCAATCGATAAAATTAACGGTTAAACGGTACTGTTACGGTTATACTTTTTGAGTTAACGGTTAACCGAATTACCATTTTTTTCTCTATTTAATTATTGTGAAACATTTTCAAACAATTACATTAATTGTAATATTTGTTACTAAGTTATTACAATAATTAGAGGAAATATGCGATTATTTGGAAACCCTAGTACTAATATATACAGTATAATTAGGAAATAGAATGAATTCTTAGTGTTTTCCAATAGATATATTATCTATATTATAAAATATTTTATATTCGAGTATATATAATAATAAAATATATGCACAAAAAAATTAAAAATGCATATGTACATTAAGTAAAAGTGTAAAACATAATAGTGTAACTTAAATAACGGTTAATGGGTAACCGAAAAACTGTACCCAAAAACCGTACCGAAATAACGGTTAGCCGCTTAGGCGGTAATCAGTCTAAACGGTTATGGTTCGCAAAAGGAGCGAATCCAAACATTCGGTTACCGAACCAAAATGTTGTTTCACATCGGTTAACCACCCATAAACACCCTACTTGTTGTTATAACCTTATCGAAAAACAAATATCCTTTGTTACAAGTTATAACAGTTAGAATTGCGTTATTACTCTAAATTAAAAGGATGGAGGCAGTACAAATAAATGCACAGGGATGCAGAGAGAGAACTAACAAGCCAAAAAAAGTACCAATATTGAAAAATATTGCAACTAATAAATGGTGGTGGTATAATTCTACTAATTAATAATTACCCGACATTCATAATTAATATTAAATTTTATTAAATACTTCCTTTGTCTTTTCTTAGTTGCTATATTTAATCATTTAGACATGTCTCTTTTTAGTTGTTATATTTGCCAAATATTTCTACTTTTCATATGTGGTACCTACATATTATTTACCTTCATACCCTTATTTTTGTATTCATTACACAAAATTGCAATATTTTATGATTTATTGCTCTACTTTTCAATAGTCCCCACATATTTTCTTGGTTTGTGTGTTAAAGTAAATGTAACAACTACAAAAAGACAGAGTGAGTATTTCCTCCGTTTCTTTATAATTGCAACCAAAGGGTTTGCACAGTATTTACAAAACACGAAATAGAAAGTAAAAGGGACATGTGGTCCCTTACTTAACCAAGTTGATTACTTATCTCAAATTTTAACCTCATCTCTATTAGCCAAATAAACCACCACTACCATCACCAGAAATAGAGCACTGCTACCACACCACCATACTAGTGTCACCACCACCACTAATATACATTTTTGTTCTTTGACTTACTTTCCCATTTCCTATCCCCACAAATTCCATCCTCACCTACATCCACCACCCACACTCAGCCTAATCACCACCACCTCTTGACCATCGCCACTCGATCACAACCACAATAACTACTACCACATTATATTTTTCAATAAAATCAACATCAAAATCAAAATAAAAAAAGAATAAAGAGAAAAACACATTTTACAATAGAACTTGCAAGAAAATGAAAGAGATTCAGGAAAAAAAATATTTTCCGTCGATCTAAGGCTGTAATTTTGCCGTCGAAGTTCTCTAAAATATACAAATTCATCAGTGATGGTGAAAGAGGGAGGAGAGAGAGAAAGATTAATGGCAGGCATGGAGCTTTAATAGTCGAACTTTACCATGAAAGTTCCACATCTGGAGCTTTAATGATGAAATTCCACCATCAATGCTTACCGTTATCGAACATCTTGAGCTGTTGGAAAATAGAGGGTCGAAAAAAGGAGGGGATAATCGTCGAAAAAATAGGCATAATGATGGTGGTGTTTGTGAGGGTTGGTGGTGATGTTGGTGGTTGGGAGTTGTCACGTGTTTGAGGGGGAGGTGAAAGACGAGGGTTTTCAGAAGTGTTAGATTTACTCAACGATTGTGATTTTGTCATATTAAAAATTGTATTTATTTCATTTTGATATGTATTTGTTTAGTTTCTACTTCTATTGTAGATGTCGTATAACTTTGAATCAATGAATTAATGTTAATTTAAAAAAAAAAAGAGTAAGGGTATATGTGTCATTTTATTATAGAATAGTTTCTATTTTGGGCTTGGTTGCAAGATTGTGACATTTCCCAAAAAGGAAAGCGATGCAAGTAAAAAGAAACGGAGGAAATATATATTTAGCTATGATGGATTATCAAAACTATCGACTAATCATGGATCATATACTAAAATAACTTAAATTATCTAGTGCTAAACATGATTAAGGAAAGATTACTAAGAGATTAACAAAAGATTATAACTAGATCAACAAAACTAACATGGAAACCCACAGATAAATAAGCATGAGAAAAGTTAACAAACAAAGTAGAGATTCTAGAGATGGAAGTTGTAGAATATCCAAGATTAGATGACAAAATAAGCTTATCAATGCTAAAATCTCAAGCTTCATCTCTCCTAGAAGTACTAGATCTAAGATGGCAAAATCTAAAATATGAAAGAAGTTCAAATCTAAAGAGACACCTTGGGATATTTATATTAGGTACGGAAACAGGGCACACGAGCCTCAAAATATCATCAGACCCCAAATGTGAGGGTGCACAGGTATAAATGGTGCAGGAGCACCAATTTTCCTGCCAATTTTGAGAATTTTTGGTTGGTGCAGGACTGCGAGAGCACCAAGCCTGGACAGCCCCCATCTTAAAAGGCGCATATCTACCTCACTTTAGCTCCTAATCAAACTTATGACTAGCCATTGGAAGCTATTGAGATGAGTTTCAGCTCCGACTTGAATAACCTGAATCCGATGTGTAGTTTGAGGGATATGGCCATCCAAAGTTCCCCTTGCCAGATTTTGAAGTGCATTATGCTCCATTTGCTTGCTACTTCTTTTCCAATGTTTTGGTGAAACAAGTAGGCCTCCAAAGCTACAGTACCTACACAATAGACAAGCGAGAGCAAGTATGAAGTTCAAAAGCACATAATACATTTAAAAATGGGTCGAAAAGTTGCATTTTTACAAGAATGACCTTAAAAGAAGAAATTTGGAAAGGAAGAGGAAAATGAAAAGGGTAGAATAAAGGATAAACGGAGGAGAAAAAAGGAGGGTGGGGGGAAACGGACTTAAAAGAGTCTAATAAGACATGCATTCTGAGTTAGAAGGTCCAAGTGAACAGAAGATGTGCATTAAAAAATCAGCAAGACATCAGAACCAGAAAATCTCCATAACTACATGTTCTTCTCAAGTTTTAGTCAAAGTGAAAGCAGACTCATACTGGATATGGTAAAATCAATCTATTATTTGCTAGCACCATGCGGTGACGCACCAAATGGTACAGCTGTACAAGATATACCAAACAACATTGTGTTGTGTTTCTATCACCAAGCTTAACTCATTGCGTTCAAGTTAACTAAATTGGACTGCAGAATGAGATAAAAGCATATTATTGTTAGCACCAGCTCATATATACCCAAGTTCCAAAAATTGATTGTTTACATTGAAAATTTGGCACGACGAAAAGGACAGGCACCACTTGAAAATAGATGCTCTTGCTATCTAATTTCACGCAGTATTGTTTCCAAATATCATTTCATTTCAGTTTAATTTCTGGGTATGGTGAAAGAAACTAGATTTAGGTGTGGACGACTTATACCTAACCTGATAGCCTCGACTTTCCTTATATCCTTTTACCATTTTCCAACTTTCTAAACAAGCAATCAAACACCAAGAAATCTAACTGTGTCATTCAAACATCAAGGACTGTAACTCAACAACCATAATAGCTATGGCAGGATTTCACCTTAGAAAGCAAACCTACTTTCACTCATGTAGCATAAAGGACATGCAACAAAAGTATTACCACTAATCAAGAAAGAATTGGAGAACACCTTAGTTTCCAGCAGCATGAGGTACAGTGAAGAACACAAGCCACATATAAAACACCACCTTAAGTTGCTTTCAAATATAGACTATCAACTATAAGCTTTTCATACAAATCCATGAATAAGTAAGCATAATTCAAAAACATGAGAGCACAACTTAAGTCCATCGCTGATACAATAAACCAAATATTTCCCAAACTAAATCTGCTATATGGCTTGCAAGATTCAATAAGTAATAGTGAATGATGAAATTCTTACCACAGTTCCATGAATATGCCTCTTTGAGCTAAGAGTCACATCTCTGCCGTCAGCAAGCATGATGGTTGATGACCCTATAGTATCCATAGAATTGTCCACATCGATCATCGATCATCTAACACATCAAACACCTCTTAACGACACTTCTAATTGCTCTATCCTTTTGGCCAGGTCATGCTTCCCACAATTCTTTAATCCATCAGTGACCATATCGAAGCTTCTGGACAAAGGCGGTAAGTTCATCTCAGTCATCTCAACCAAGTAGTTAGCAGCCTCAACAAATCTACCCCCACGAGCACTCATCCTAATCAACATTGTGTAAACTGGCCTATTTGGCGGATGCCCTCTAACCTTCATGTCACTGAAAAAGCAAAAAGCATCATCAAACTGCCCAGCTCTACACAGTGCCTTGAGAATTGGTGCATATAGACTCGGGAAGGGCTTATGACCTTCCTCAATAGAGCAATGTAGTAGCCGAAACGCCTCATCCAACTTGTGCAACTTAGCAGCAATTGGGATCATGATCTTATATGTATCAATATCAGGGCAAAGCCCCAATTTACACACATCTTTAAACAAGTCAATACAAAACTCAAACTCCCCCGACTTACAAATCGCTTCCAACAACGAATTAAACGTCCTAATATCAGGCACAAACCCGTCCTCCGCCATTTTACGAACCAAACCCTTAGCATTCTCTATATACCCAGCATTCAACAACCCATCAATCAGCAAATCCCGACCTCTAACAGGCGGATTAAACCCCTTCCTACTCATCTCCTCTAAAAACTCCTTCGCCTCCGTCAATTTCCCAGCCTTACACCACGCGTTAACAAGCACCGAATAAGTCTCCTTATTAGGGCTAGTCCCTTTCCTAATCATTCTCCTAATCAAAGAATAAGCACCATAGAAATTCTTCCCCTCACATAAAGCAAACAACAAAGAATTATAAACACCAACAGTTTGTTCACACTTAAAAACCTTAGTACAAGAATTAAAAACCCTAACAGCTTCATCAATAAAACCTTTACTACCATACTCACGAATAATAATCTCAATTACCTCAGTGGAAAAACTCAAGGAAGATTCATTGCAAAATTGATGAAGAACCTTCCACATTGTCTCCCAATGTTGAGTTTTAGCTAGGGTTTTGATGAGTTCTTCGTATTCGATTGCAGTGGGAGAGTACGAGGAGAGAGAATTAGGGTGAGAGCGCGCCCAATTGAAGAAACGAAAAGATTGAATTCCGAAACGAGAACAAGTGCGAAGAACACGGTAAACTAGCTCGTTTGTGACGGTGATTTGGAGCTTATTTAGGGTTCGTTCGAGGTAAATGTCGCGACGAACGATGTTGGAGATGTGGTGGATAGCGGCGAAGTAATCGTCTTTTGTAGCGCCATTGGAGGAGGAGGAGGAGGAGGAGGTGGAGAGGAGAGAGAAAATTGATTTGAGGTGGAGAGATGATGATGGTGATGGAAATGAAGGGTGAAATTTTGAACGAAGGAGAGAGTTTCGAAGGATGGATTTCGCAGTTGATATCATTCTTCAGTTCTTCCTCTATCTAACAATGGTGAATATGGAAGAATAGAGAATTATAGCATAATGTGCATTAGGCAATGTCCTGGAATTCGCAATGTTACTACTTACTCCTATCATTTTTTGCTTAGAGCATAACGTGCAGATGTATATTGATAAATTTGTCATTTCGGCATGTTTTCGATTCGTTGTTCTATTTGTGTGAAATTTCTTCAATTGACTCGGCATATTGCATACAAATTATGAACAACTTTTTTAGAATTACATAATCAATTCGACTTGCGTGGACTCGGTTCACACTAAAAATAGTGTGGACCAGGTCCAGGCACGTGACCTGTTATATCACTTTAACATACACTATATCATTTTAACATACATTATATCATTATAACATACACTATATCACTTTAACACACCCTATATTACTTTAACATACACTATATCACTTTTAACATACACTATATTACTTTAACATACACTATATCACTTTAACACACCCTATATCACTTTAACACACACTATATCACTTTAACATACACTATATCATTTTAACTCACACTATATCACTTTAACATACACTATATCATTTTAACACACACTAAATCACTTTAACATACACTATATCATTTTAACATACACTATCATTATAACATACTAGTACTCCCTCTGTTTTTTTTTATCGTTCTCACTTTTCTGTGCACGCTTCCCAATGCACTTCTTTGAACTTAAATATCTTTCATTATATATTAGTAAAAATTATAATGATTGAATATTAATAATGTACTAATTGAGAAGAATCAAACAAGATCCTACATGACTATATTTTTTCTTATAGATTGAAAACAATTGAGAAGATTCTCTCTAAGTAAGATTCTCTCTAAGTATGAATAGTGCCAAGATTCTAAGTGAGAAAGATAAAAAAAGAGGGAGTATCACTTTAACATACACTATATCACTATAACATACACTATATCATTTTAATATACACTATATCATTTTAACATACACTATATCACTGTAACATACACTATATCATTTTAATAAACACTATATCATTTTAATATACACTATCATAAACTCATGTGATATGGATCGGGAATCGGGTGCACACTAATTCGTGTGCACCGAGTTCATATTAGTTTTTTTATTACATAATAACTATTGTATACTATTAATATTCATATTTTGAAAAATCATAGATTTTAAAATCCATATAAAAAGAGAAAATACTGTCAAAGTTGACATAGTTTAACTTGAAAATCTAACTATCAATCCTACTTCCACTTGCATAAGATATACATTAGTACTTAAATCTTATAAAGTTACATCAAAAACATTGTCAAGTTTGCAATATAAAATGAATCACATCAGTAATATTCAATTAAGCATCTAATAATGAAGCTTGATCAATGCTTCAACTATGAAAAAAACATAAAAGTACATCAATTTTTATGTTCTGAGACAACATTGTTTCATTTGTTGTTCTAAGATATAATTACTTAATCAATATAATTTAGTTTAAAGTATTTTATTTTAAAAACTTTAGTAATATGTTAACTAATAGACCTCAAAGTTGTAGCACCATACATATTACTCCCTGAGTGCACGACATAACTTACCTTATATGCATAATAATCTGAAATTCTGAATAGTCAAAAAATGATTTACTAACACGCAGTTGTTTGGCAAATAACAATGGAGCCTGTACTGCCTTCGCGACTCATATAGAAAAAAAAAACAATGGAGCCGAATGAGCAGCTCAACAATCACCATAATAGACAAAACCATTTTACAACAAACCATCACGAGTAATAACCCGTGGAAACCGAAGAATCACTGTAATTTGCCAACGATAAACTACATACACATACTACACTTCTTAATAATGTTGTACACGCAAATCACTCAACCCTCATGACATCCTCAAGAGTCCAGAAACACATAATCATAATTATTCCTACATGTTACAACTCTCAAATCATTATCTGAGGACTTTTGGGGTGCAACAGTTGTCTAACCTAATATCTATCCCCTCCACCATTGCTCACCCTACTAAAAAATCTCTAGCATCATCAAGGGCTTTTATGTGGCTCTACTATTTATTTACAATTCCGTTCGGCTAATTTGCCTACCTATTAGAAGGCAAATCCACATCATTTTCAGTGACTTTGAAAGCCTGAGGATGTTGTCCTGTGCAATACAGATTCCACATCTTGAAGTATGCCCTATCAAGATTCTTCACCTGAAAATTCAAATGGAAATCGTCAGTCAGTCGTCAATAACATGCTCTTGAAGCAAATGCTTGAAGCTCAGTCAGATTCCAAGAGAGGGGAAGAGAGAACTGAAGAAGCTTTACCCAGCGAGTAGTGTCGAACAGGGGGCAAGTCAAGCGGACAGATTTCAATTGATCTCTAAGGGACTGAAGTTTTGAGGGATTTAATGCCAGTGAAACTGCTCGCTCTTCATACTCTTCCATACTACATATACCAAGAGCAGCGTGGTCAATTGTTAGAGCTCCTTTTCACAGCCAAACTTGTTTACAAGGTAACAAAGAATTTTCACACTATATGCATCTTCATATATCTATAGAGCCATTGGTAACAAATGTTGAACCGTGAGCCCCTATTATCTTCGCATGATTTCTTTTGAATCAAAGTTGCATTCACTAAACTGATTACTGAGTTTTACTGATTGAAAGTGATTCTTACTGCTTGATTAACTAGTATACTTTGTTATATGTATAAAACTGAATTAAGCTGGTTGAAACTAGTTTTACAAATTAGAACTGATATAACCTGATTAAAACTGAGATACTATATAAAATGTATTTATAACTTAATATTAGTATTTCTTTGAAGGTGAAGAGAAAAATGCCAAAGAAGAATGCGAAGAGCCTTTTCATGGGAAGACCCTTTCCCTGCTCTTTCAGCCCAAAAACATTTCATGGGAAGACCCTTTCCCTGCTCTTTCAGCCCAAAAACAATCACCCCTTCCGCTCAAAATAAGAAGTAGAAAAAGGTTAATGTACTTGTACCAGGGGAAACCAGTTGAATCACACACATGCTTAAAAATGCAATAATGGTATTTGAGGGATTTCTTGTTCACTAATATGGCATCTTTTTAGAAGATTTTTATTAGTTATTCACCCAAGTGAATCTGAGAAACCAATTTTTTGGGTGTTAAGAACGACTAAGCACAACAATATAGACGGGATTCGATCCCATGTCTTGGAAACCACCCCCTCAAAACTTTAGAACTAAGCTAGATGGCATTCACATCTAACAAACCAATTAATATGGAAAGTTCTAGACTGCTATCAGATAATACCACCTTGAGAAGCATGAACATAATGTGCACAAAAAATCCAGGAGCATTGGGAATTGGGATAATGCTATGAATACAAACTAATATATTAAAGCACCTACACTATCAAAGCTTACCTGTTTACTATCATCTCGTCCCCAAGTCCAGTAGCAAGACAAAGTGACCCAGCAACTCTTGTAGCCATTTTCTCAAGGGGTAATGTAATCATCGGTAAACCAGCCCAGAGTATATCTGTTCCAGTGGTATGTCCATTGCATAAAGGCCTAATAAAAGAGCACTTATGCGTCAAGGTTATTGAAGCAATACAATTCGGAAGTAGAAGACTACAGAATAACAAAAGGAGCACTATGACGGGAAACAGAGAAAATCTATTACGTGTCCAAAAATAAATCAGCTAAAGCACTGCGTCTGATGTGCTCATTTTTAACAGCAACATCTGTAAATACGATCTGATCTGGCCGCACTCCTTGAGCAGTAGCATCTGTTAAAACGCAAGGACTAATGATGAATATGGTCTCTGGTAGAGTAGGCATGAGAAAGCTAGAAAAAAACCGAAGAAACATTGTTTGGTAAATCATCAAAAGATTGTCCTCTTCTAGGAAATGGACAACTTACATGCACGTAGTCTTGATTCTCCAGCAGCTGGAAATTTCAGAAGCCACAAGGCACTGTTTGGTACACGTTTGAGAATATTACACCTTGAAACAGAAAGCAAGATTGCAAGTTTTATTAGCAAATCGGCATCGCCTGACGGTATTGAGAAAACATCAAAGTGTAGGTAGAGTTTTTTCTCAGGATATTATAGGTAGTCATGCCCACTGAAGGTGACAAAGCAAGATGACAAGAATACCAAGTAACGAAAATTTCAGGATCCATCTTGTATAGTTGATTAAAGCACGCAAACAAGAATTTGTCTTCTGGAAGGCCATAATCTGAACGTTTGGGACGACAATTTGGATCCAATAGATCTCTATTTTTCTGTGAAAATTAAAAGTTTTATTTTAACTCGGCTGAAGCACTAATGTTCATAATACACAAATATCCAAAAGGTAGGAAACACAACCTGTTTGTAGTCATTGACAAAGTAGCAATGAGGGAGATGAACTAGCTTCTCGGAGTATATATGAGCATAACGTGAAGGTGACACAAACTGAAATAGAAAAAGAGTAAGATATTACTTACTAGCAATCTATAAACGACAAAGGCAAGAAGCATTAAGATCTATTTAACATGCAGTAGTCAAACACATTTCCTGTCCTGTCCAAAGCAATTACTAATAACGATTTGAAGCAAAACAAGATCTCCC
Organism: Beta vulgaris subsp. vulgaris; assembly: GCF_026745355.1. Taxonomy (NCBI): domain Eukaryota; kingdom Viridiplantae; phylum Streptophyta; class Magnoliopsida; order Caryophyllales; family Amaranthaceae; genus Beta; species Beta vulgaris. The sequence goes on along the minus strand of NC_079205.1, from coordinate 58,860,956 downwards.
CTCCAACCTCATCAGTAACCAAATAGTCAATATATGATGCCCCCATCGTGCCCGGGAATCCCATGTATGAGACCTGAACAGGTGCTGGTTGCATGGCAAATATCTCATTTCTGGCACCCTGTTTACACATGAGGGAATCAGAAAGGATAAGGTTAAAGTGGATGTTACTGTGTCATATGGAGTAATGCAAAAGACTTCCAATGATAAATGACATATAATTGACTATTCTTAACCTTGGTGTAGCCATTTAGGTTGACTAGAATCTGTATGTTATCCTCATTAATAAGTTTGGCAATCATATCTGATGACATAGCAGAAACATCCATAAAATGCTCAGCTTCAGATTGAGTTCGTTGTCTCCACTCAGTCCCATCATTAGGGCTTAATGCATAACAGAACACCTGCAAAGTAATCTTTGTCAGACCATCACAAGGAAAAGCGCAAAATCCAAATAGAGATTTCCGGTAAAACTAATAATTAACATTCACTATAGTGCCTCGGACGTACCTCAACATTTTCTCTACTGTGCATTCCAAACACAGAACCCATCAGATGTGAAAGAGGATGGTTACCAAAGTCACTGCTCACATATCTGCATAGCACAATAACAAGATTATGGTGGTGGCATCAGCAACTCTGACTGATATTATACTACTGGTTGATCTGACATACCCAACTCTAAGCCTCTGATAACCGCCTTCACTCTTTACTGGAATAGGTTGCGGGTGCTTAAAGGGAGACAGTGCATAGCGGGATGCAACTATTGAGCAGTGTTCCGCATACTTGCGGCTAGAAGATGAAGCCACAAGTTAGGCTTCAAGTTTACCCTTATTGTTCACAGCAGTTGACAAGCAAGCTTACCTAATCTCGAGAGCAAGCATTGGATCAAGAGGATATGCGATTGCATGAAAAGGCTGTACACTTGGAAGAACTGACGTCTGAAGTCCAAATCAACGAAATCAAAAAAAAAAAAAATTGGAGTACTCCCGTATTGTACAAAACATTAACAATTGGGAAATAAGAACACAAGGATCCAAACATCGAAAGTGCTTCTAACCTCAACTTGTCGTTTGATTATCCCCTCAACTTCCACAAACATTTTGTCTCTATCTTCCCAACTGCAAACACACTGCATAAAATGTAGCAAGATTAATAGTATTTAGCTATAAGGAGCTTTTCATAAATAACTATGAGTAATAAGCATGAATACCTTAACCATATAGGTCTGTGAGATAGATAAGGTCCAAGTTCAATTAAGAACTAAAAATGCATAGGCCAATACAAATTGCCAAATTCTATGACTAATAGCAAAAATATTTACAGATGTATGATTGCACAAGCAATAAATATACAAACAATTGAACCATTTAGCCATAGTATACATTTCCTTACACGAATGATCAGTGTTTAAAGGCTCAAGGCACAATGGCGTGATAGGGGTCCGAGAGCCTACGCATAAAGCACAGGTGTGAGGCACAAGCCTCATAGATGTGCGCCGTTAGTACTATTTTACAGCTTTGTGTCTTCACTGCACCTCTCTAAAACTCTTTGCCCAGTCCAACGATACTGTTGGACCAAGGCACACTTTTTTATACACTAGCATTCATGCATTGCAGTGGAAAGTTGACCTGAAAACCTCACAGCACAGCAGTTTCTGTTTTTTTTTCTTTTCTATTCTATACTTCCATTGTATTGGAGATCTGAGAGAGAGAATAAAAAACAACCAAGGAACACATAGTTTTTAACATGGTTCTTGACAATGTATTAACAACATCCATCAGGCAAAGGAGAAATAGTTTATTAGATCTTGAGGAGTTCAGAGTACATTTTGCCGCTAGGTATTTTACGAGACCCCAGCAATAAATAACTTTTACTCATACCTGTAATGTATGGAGAAGATTACAAGTTGCTTCAGGGAAATCTGCACGTAAAAGCAACGCTTGTTTATAGCTTTTGATTGCTGCTTCCACATGTCCACTACAATAAGAATGTTTCATTGTTATTAGTTGATTCCACGATGCAAATATTAGTATATTTGTAACAGTCTTACCTGTCTTTATAAGCTGAAGCCAGATTAGCATGTGCTTCAGCCATATTTGGTCGTATGTTGATAGCACTAACATAGTCCTGGAGGGCCTCACTCACTCTTCCAATCTCCTTATAAGTATTTCCTCTATTCACAAGCCCATCAGCAGCCATTGGATCAATACGTAAAACTTCATTGTAGCAAGATATGGCCTCTGCATAATTGCCCTAATATAAGAAAAGAAAGGATGGTCAGGTGTCATGTAGAACATGGAGGTGAAAGAACTTCAAATATATACAACCAGGTGACCAGAATACCTGCTGCTTATAGATAACTGCCAGGTTGTTGAAAGGAGCAGATAATCCAGATGTAACACTCAATGTTGCCTTATAATAAGATGCTGCCACTGCCACAGCACTCCTGTCCACAAGATATATTTTCAAGCAAAGTGCCACGCATATCCAAACATAGAAAGCGACTTTTTTTACTCATTGAAGGAAACTATAGACTTGAATATTTACCACTCCATATAAATGTTTCCAAGGTTCGTTAAAGCTTGAGGGTGATGAGGCTGAAGTGAAAGACATTGCTTAACAAAAAAAATATTCAAAATATTAGATAACAAGCTATATAAGAATGACCCAGAAAATCAATTTTATTTCATGCTTCCTATGAACCTACGTTGTAACATTGAATTGCTTCATTAATTCTGCCCACATCTTTAAGCGCATTACCCTTCAGCACGAGAAAATGAAAAATTAGGTTCAGTAACATGACAACATGATGAATATACATCGACAGGTAATCAGGAACAGACCAAATTATTGTAAGCTTCCAGAAACCCTGAATCACAGCCAATGGCCTCTCTGTAATGAAGAATTGCCAAATCTAACTTCCCTTGCTCATAATACGTACTGGCCAAATTTCCTGTAGTTTGTGAGGACACAATGCCATGTCACAAGCATAGACAGTATTATTTTAAAGAAAAGGTCAACCATATTGCACCGAACTCAAAATCGATAAAAATAACATCCCCAAACTCTCTTGCAACCAAACATCCCAACTTGAAGCATATGAATCAAAATTGAGAACAAAGTACCCGCCACCAGTCTAACACAAGCTACAACACTTTCCCCAGAATCAAGAAAATAAGCATAAACAGAAATGATCAAAATTGGAAGAAAACATATCCTTAAAGTGGCCTTCCTCTTCGAAGAAAATCTACAGGTTTAGGTCCTAGGGAATGGGAGTATATAGACCATACAATGTTGGCTCAAACAACGTTGGGTTTTTAAAGTACAGCGGATCCAAGGATTTCTCTGGCGCACTCTTTCTGCAAAAATCCTAGTCATTTTCTTTTTGCCAAAGATGCTCTTTTTCTTTCGGTATCTCATTACTGTTAGGACAATAGTAACAGTATTTGGTGCAGCTCACAATTAGTAGGAAGCTCACCGAATGCCATTGCATAATTTGGTCGTGCCTGAAGAGCATGCTGGTAGCACACTATAGCTTCTTGGCTCATTCCCAAAGCCTGAAAAAAGAATAATAAATAAAGGATTGCTTATCCTCCATATAACACTCTTTTGACTGACCTACTTAACCTCATAGCAAAAGGCACACCACTTTACCTTATAAACGTTTCCCAGGTTCAAATATGCATCTGGAAAAGATGGTTTAAGTTTTACTGCTTCCTGAGGAACATCAAAAAGGTCAAAAGTGACAGGAAAAATGAGATCAGACAGCATGACAAAAGTAAATAAGCTTCAGAACAAGGGTGTGGATGTGCATGCCTGCGTGTGAGTGAGTTCATAGGGGTGTGTTACGTATGAAGCAAAAATGCAGCTAATCCTAGTCTGTTCATAACAATAACCAAGCAGGTGTGGGGGGAGGGGACATGAGCTCTATCTACCTTGTAATAATGAAGCGCCCTATTTAGATCACCCGACTCCATGAAAAGGCCAGCAAGATTTGACCATGCAACCGCAAAACTTGGCTGTATACGTAAAGCCTCAAGATAGCAACTATAAGCCTGCACAAAAATAGATTCTAGAATATGGAGTCTCGGTGATGGAAGTAACAACAAGACCAACCATGATTTGAGCCTGCCCTGTAGCTAAGAATTGATATCTGTACTGAACTGTAAATCAAGACAGTTATGGACATGAATTACTCCCATCAGTAACTCCACCAGTAATTGATGAAGAAGAAAAAGATGAAACAGCGGGAAAAATGATAACAAAAGAACAATCAAATATTGAAACTGGAAAACACGATTTTTTTACATTACATCTTTTAATTTGATCCCACTTTGTATAAACCATATCAACCAACAGAAAGATCCATCTTAAAAACCACAAAAACGGAGATAAAATTGTTCAGTATCTAATTCTTTTTGTTCCCTTTCTGTTTCTTTTTGGGTGGAGGGTGGGTGAGTGAGTGCATCTGCTTCAAAAATTTCTTCAAAAATGAAAATGACCCCAATATTTAAAGATTTCTAGGATTGAAGAAACCATTTTCTGAAATTGACATCATAGTTTTTTGGTTTCCTCTCATTTCTTTTCAGGTGGAGTTGTGGGGAGGGGATGCATTTGATTAAAGAACTTAATTTTTAAGCAGAAGACAAATTACATAAAGATTCATTTTCCACAGAAGTAATCCAAACCAGTCCAAATTGTCTAGGTTCAGGTGGTGCGCGGAGGAGGAATCAGTTCAAATAGCATAATTTATCAGACTAAGTGGTGATTAAAATTTAAAACAAAAGGATATTGTAATCCTGAAAATTAACATCTGTGATCCATCTATAAGTAGAACCACAAGTAGCAATGGTTTATAAAGGTCAAGGCCTCAAGGGGAAAGCATCTACCATTAACAAGTTCAAGGATTCCCTCCCCATTATTAAAAGGATTTAAAACTCTCCCATTCCGTTACGAAGATTTTGATTTTGCCGCTTCGCAAAATCCCGTTACAGAACTTCATAATAAAAATCACATGCTTCTCGCCGCGTTGTCCGTTCCTTTAACCCGAACTCGCCGCGTTAGAACGTTTTTACATTCTTTCTTTTAAACATTGGCCAAAAATATTTTATGATTTTATAATATAGCTGATGTAACATGATAATCTGATAGATATGATTATATTATGCTGTAATAACTAATAACGCTTCATAAACTAAAACATTGCAAATAAGGTTAGAACATACTTCCTCCTTTTCAAAATAGTTGCACCATTTGGCATTTGATTACTATTCATCAATCAACTTTGACAAGCTTTCTCTCACAATTATATAAGAAAAAACATAGTCAAGTGGGATCTTGTTAAAGTCGTCTTAACACGAGGATTCCAAATATCAACTATTTATAATTTTTACTTATATGCAATTAGAGATATCAACGTTCAAAAAAGCGTCTTGGCAAACGTGAAAAAACAAATGATGCAACTATTTTGAGACGAAGGAAGTACTAATGTGATTTTTTTAAAGATTCATGCTCCATCGGCCACGATCCGCCCCATTCACCCGTTACAAGCCGCTTTCGCGGCAACGCAAAGTTGTCGCGACCGCATCCGCGATTTTTTTCCTTGGATACAATTTGAAATAGGAGATACATTACAACTAAAGAATCTCATCTTTCAGAAAAAGAGTAATACATGTTAAGATCGACCAACAACTCATATGACACACTCCAAAAAGCACAGCTAACCTCATCATTTTGACTTTGGACAATTTACTGATTCAATGTTTCCCATTAAGTAAAAGGAGAAATAATAATCTGCTCAATATTACTGTATAGGACTTACTTCTTGCACTAAGCCTTGTGCCTTCATCAAATTCCCAAGGTTGCTATGTGCATCAACCTGATCAAATGAACAGAAAGTTCAGCCAACATATGACATCGAAGAAGAGTGACAAGGCTGAAGAATTCAGGTTCAAGGATCTCACCAAAAGAGGATTTAATGCAAGAGCCTGCCGGCAACATTGGGCTGCCTCAGTCAATCTTCCTTTACGCATGTATGCACTAGCTAAGTTTGACCAGGCATCAGCAAAATTTGGCCTGAGCTGTTAGGTTATATAGATGAAGTTCAATATAAGCAAGGAAAGAAGGACAAGATTCAACTTAACTACTTACAACTACACAAAATTTAAGTTTTGGATATAACTAACTTATAGTCAGTAATATGAAAATCCAAAGTTCCTTTGACAGGATAGACTGTCAATCGTGCACAATCTACACCAAAAGTTGAAAATAAGATGCCAATACTACTACATTGTGAAGTACGAGCACAGGCACAACATCAACTAGAATATTTTATTCTTGTGTAACTAAAGTAGTCAACCGGGGATGTCTTTGCATAAACACAGCTAAAGGCTACTGGTGACATGACTTTTTCAGTTTGATAAAGGGTCAAAAAGAATATCTAAAAGACTAAAATACTCCGTCCATTCCACAATGACAATTCTGACTTTCTATAGTACTCCCTTGTCACACATTAATCGATTCACTTCCTATTTTCGTCCATTTCCAAATTAATTGATACACTTCCTAAACTGGTTGAAATATACACATTCAAATTTCAAAGAGAACTTTGTAACAAAAATACCATAACTTTCTTCAAAGACCTTTTGAGGCAAAAAAAAAAATCGCCAATTTCATTTAATTGGTTTAAGAAATACAAATTTTGCCTGGATTGAAGTGTTAATAAAGGATGCAATGTTTTATGATGAGTGTAACATAATTCCTTAACCTCCCCACGAATTGTGATCCGAAAAAAATGAATTATGGTCGGTTTTCGCCTATTTTTGGCCCATGTTTGGTGAATCGCGAACTGGAAAAGCGAATTATATAGTGAATTATGTTACAATAATTCTGATCCTTACTATTTATTCAAGATTAAAAAGCTCAATACAGCGGATTTTTTTTTTTAATCAGTGAGACATTAAGAGATCCGAATACAAAACCATATGAGAAGCCTGTCGAAGAACATATGACATATGAGTCCTCATAATCAAGTTGTGGCAAGTCTAAGCGATTTAAAAACAAAAAATGTTCCCTTCCATCTGGTTTCTCTAAAGATTCTCAAGAAACTAGTAGTCAATATTACAAATTTATGCTAAATGCTTGAGTTAGATTTTACTTCAAGGCTTTTCCACTAGTGGTTAAGATAGAAGTGAAGCTCAAGGGTGATTTCCTTTAACTTTTGAACTTTCATGTAATGAAAAATCTTGATTTTAATGAAAGTTGTTTTAGGATATGCTTCCGTAACTATCAAATGACGATTCATTCCATTTGAAAGGACGACAGGGATTCTTGCAAGACACGGGTAACTAGCAATTATTAATGAGCTTGTTATGTCTACAAAATATACCTCCTGCGTTTCATTAAACTGGCTACATAGAGAAAGTGGGGAGCTTTTAAATGGAGCCACCACTTTTTGAATATAAAAGACATTTGTTGAGGTAAAAGTAGCACATTTTAAAAGAATAAGTGGGGGAACACCAACTTTTAAGGTGTTTTAGAAAGTTTACACGTAAAAAGAAGTACAATTATAGTATATAGCAAGTATTGTGACATTTTGTAGTGAGTATTTTGAAATAGAGGAAGTATTAATAAAGAACAAATAGCGTGTTTGTAATATGTCAATAAAAAAGGAGAAATCATGGAGTACATTATTGGTATAATTCATGTTGTAAATACATGTTGGACAATCAAAAGTAAACCCCGTTTTTACAACAATCTATCGCCAAGGTTACGATGGTACTAGCAATATGCATGGTGCAATTATCAGCATTAGTTAATCACGAATGAATCTTAATCGACAATTGTTTTACTCATCCAATTCCATCGACACTTGATACTCTTGCAAAGAAAAATGACAATTGTCATTGTTAATTTTGTAGATGCTTTCACCTTTACTGAATTTTGTGGGGTGGTCCATGGACACAGAACAATTAACTCGGCAAAGATACCTTACAAACTTTAATAGAACGATAACTTTAGGTGAACTTGGATTTGTAACTAGTCCAAACCATGAGCATAATTTGAGCAAACTTGGTGATACTCATTAGGTTTGTCACTTTAGAATAATTTTGAATGTAATTAATTTTGTATCACACAATTCTCGAATCGTTGGATGCCATTGGAGACATTTTTCATACTGTTCACACAAATAGAGAACACTTATTATTGTCATTGGAAAGTGAAGTATAAATTTACGAAGATAAATGAGGATATGGAACTGAAAAGAAGAATGATTAGATATTGTAGATGGAATGACAATGAGTGTCATCACGGAAGATAATTTACAATAGATAAGAGATAATGGATGACAATTATCACAAATAAATAATTTAGTTATGGTGAAATATGAAATTGAGATTCCAAACATGAAGAGAAAAGTATGTTGTCTAGGGGAAAACGAAATTTCAAGTTTCATGGTGGTATGGTACAGATTACAAATTGAAGCTAAACTAAGTATTGATTCTAGATTATTCCATTTCCCGATGTTAGCGATGTACAGGGGCCAAATAAGATCATTTTCGTCCTGAGACCTTTTAATGTTTTTCTCATAATGTGAGAATTAGAATTAAGACCTGTTTACCTACTCTAATCCATATGGAGTTCCTCATAGTCATTCACTTAATCAGTAGATAGGAGCATACTCTGAATCCGAATTTGTAGGAATATTGCTTGATCATTTCTACAAATTTAAAGCCTCAATTAGTATTTCTTTTAAATAAAGATATCTCTATGACTATACAAATCCTTAGTGTACTTTGGTGTTCCTAGTCATCCACTTATTTTTGTTCAATCTCTATGGTAATTCATGTCATGTATGGTATACATATAAAAAAGATAGTCAAAACTCCATTGAATCTACAATGGCAAGTAACTGAAGGCAAGTAAGAAACCACTCCCTCCTTCCCATATGTACCGGGACATTTTCCATATCTAGCCATCTCACATTAATTGAGACACTTATATTTTATGCATAGGTCTACCTTTTTTTTAAAATAATTTCTCACTCTACAACTTCACCCAACCCCACAACTTAATTGAAAATAATGAAACAACAATAACATAATTCCCACTCTACCCACCCACTACCAATTAGGACCCACATAAAGATACTTGTAATATAAAAATTGTATAATCTTCTACTTCCTCTGTTTCTTATTACATGCAATCTCACTTTGAGAGTATTTTTTTCACTCTAGGTTGCACAGAGACCGGATACGGGTTCGGGGACGGAAAACGACAAAATTTTAAAATTTAGGAATGGGTACACATACACATACACATACAACATACGTATCATATCGGGTACAGATACGAATACGTGACCTAGTAGAATTACCCGTGATACATAGAATTTACTAATATATAAAAAAGAAGATCATATAAGATGGTGTTGAATTTGTTTCAATGAATATTTTCATAATATCAACTTTTTATAACTTTTACAAATACATAATTAGAGATATTAATGGTCAAAGTTGTGAGTTGGCAAGCGTGAGAGTCAAAATGTGGCACTATTTAGAAACGAAGGTTAGTATTACACAAATTCTCACAATAAAATAATTAGAGCCATATGCACAAAGGTGTTGCAATTTAAATGGGACAACAAGAGTGCTTATCTGGATGTCTTTGATTAAAATCCTATTAAGGTTTTCTTCATTTGCCATGAATGCAGTTCACACTAACATTTACATACCAACCATAACTTTGGACACCATCACATAAACACATCAAAGGCAGACGACTTGGTTTAGATAGGCCGATTCGTAGCATATATTAGGTGTGCAACACTACATTGTACACTTGAACTAGAGGAAAGTTTTCACCTAACGTTAACACCTTCCGAATTTCCAATTTGTGTCGTATATATAAACAATCAACAGAGCATGTTGCAGATACGCCCTCCTCCCCCACCCCCTAGCAAGAACTTTTATCAATACAAAGGCAACCAAAAGCACAAATAATAGGACTAGAAATCCTAATAAAAGAAAGAAATAGTGAAACATTAGCTTGCCAACCATGCCAAGCGTGAGGCCAGAGACCAAGAAAAGCTTCAACTGAGAATGAACATAACACGCTAGGAAGATCACACTGTTCAAAAGCATGGTGATGATATGTGCAGATACGTATTTTAGACTAGGGACCGGTTGGCGCACCATTACATAATCAAATACAATATAAAGAACATACCTCAATAGCAATCAAGTAGTAGCGGATTGCCAGATCAACATTTCCTTTTTCCTGTAAGACGCAATACTATTAATCCATAAGCTATGGTTCCAGCCATTGAAAAAGCTAAAGCATTGATACATCTCAAGCCAACACTTTACAATCACCTTCCATGCATTTGCCATGTTGCCAAAACACTCTGCAAAATGCGGCTCGATTTGTATAGCCTCTTCATTTCTAGCTATGCACATATCAAAATCATGCAGCTGCAAAGTGGTATACCAAAGGTAACTATCAGGTGTTGGTATGAACATTAAATTAGCAAACAAGAGTGCAAGACCAATTAAAAAGCAAAATAATTCAAGAGCAACTACCTGATAATGTATGGCCCCCAAAAGGAGGAGATTATCCGTCCGTAATGGGTTTCTCTCATAAACAACATTACTATGCTCCAAAGCCTGTTTATAGTTGCCACCCTTGTACATTTGATGTGCAACACCCAGCAACATATCTTCTTCTACATCCCATGATAAAAGAGTGCATGTTAGAACCACACCATCGCAAATGAGGCAGTCTTCCTCCACCCATCCACATATAGAATCACAATAAACGTACTGAAAAACTCTCAACTCATTCCCTAAAACACCATAACAGCAAGCGGCCTACCCAATAAAAAGCCTCCAAATGTTAACAAACGACCCGCATACCCGACCTCCATAGATAAACAATTTAACAATAGCTTGCACAAGCAGGAGTGAAGGACAAAAAGGTCATAACTCATAATTATCAAAAAGCTTAACTTCTTTTCTGATAAATCACCCGAGGATCAGAACTAGCACATAATTACATAAACCTTATAAATTGATACATCCCATTCATACGCTATATACTAATCAAACTTCTAAATCACAAATAATTAAACTAAATTGTTAGAATCAAACATGTTCTTACTTGCTCCTACAACATCACATCACAATTCTCATCATATACTAGCAATCATCGCCAAAAAAATTTTTTAAAAAAATGTAAAATCTCATAAACTGATCACTGATCAACAAATTAAAAAAATTGAAATTCAAGCTATTCACAATTGAAAAGAGGAGAAGAAGAAAAAACCTTCACGAGACTCGGCGCCCTTAAAATGACTCAAATTGGAAGAAGAAACATCAGACTTGAGATCGAAAGAGGAACCCGAATTCGAGCGATCAAGATCAAAATCATTATGATTAAGATTATGATTATGAAGCTGTTGATGCGATTCACTTTGTAACGAAATCATATTCGATTCCGAAACCCTAGAAAAAACACAACAGTTGATCACATAAAATCACACTCTTTAATTTCTTCCAGAGTTAATTTGATCTTAATTTTAAGAGTTACGGAAGATAAACAAACACTTCCTTTAATCTCACACTTTCTCTCTCCTAAAATTGATGATCGATAAAGATGAAGATGAAGAAGATGATGATGTTATAACAGAAGGAAACAGTTGAAGATGGGTGTTAATGAGAGAGACTAAGATAACGCCATTTGTCTACCTGAAAAGAAAGGAAGAGGAGAGAGAAAATGGAGGAGGTTAAATCAGGGCCGTTTATGTGTAGGGTGAAGATATTAATGGGGCTTGTTCTTTTCGACATAAAACAATTTAACTGAACTGAATTGAACTGAACTGAATTGAACTGAATTGATAAGAAATGATATGTGAGAGTAAAAGTATTGTCCAGAACTGAAATGAACTAAACTAAACTAAACTAAATTGAACTGAACTGAATTAAATTGAACTGAACTGAAAATAAATTGGGGAGAACAGGCTCTCAGTAGGTACATATGTCCGTAGAGTGAGAAGATGTGCACGATAAACATCAATTACTAGTTATGAACCTGAAAGACCAATATTAATGAATATATATTAATTGAGATATATATGGTTTATTTGGCTTATTAGTCATGTATATGTATGTTCATTTTACTTGTTATTTATGTGCATTCATGTGCGTACCTTTCTCATCATACGAACGTGTGCACTATCTGCGAATTGGTTGCGGTTAAAGAAAGAGTTGTGTTGGGGTAGTATCGTCTTTTTGAAAATAAATATACTTTGGAATTTTGGAATAAAAGGAAGAATAAGTAGATGACAAAAGAAAAAAGAAGGTGAGTTGTAATCTAAGATTTGGTACCATGTTCTAGATAATCTTGTTTTTTTCTAAGGTCTATTGTTTGGTCTATGAGAATAAGTCCCATACACCTGTCAAGTTCCTAACCTTATTATAATCATCTTGGGGACTGGGGATCATAAGATGCATGGATTCTTAGAAGTATGTAAATGTCGTTTTATTGATGTTGTCCTAGATGGGTTGGTGTAAATATATTTGTTATCTATGCTATTTAGGTTTTATTTTGTTCCATTTATCTTAGATAAGATTAGTTTAAATTACATAAAATAATTATAGTAATTCGTGTGTTATGTTTCCAAAAGCATAATAAAAAATGTGCTCCAACAATACAAAATAGAATATTTACGAAAAAGAAGACGGAGCATAATAAGAAATATGCTCCCACAATACAAAATAGAATATTTACGAAAAAAAAAACGAATATTTTACTGTTAATTTGGAATATTACCATAATACAATTACGAAAAATGAACATTTCACTGTTGAATTGGAATATTACCAGAATTTAATTACTTAAATAGAACATTTTCTCATCAAATATAGAACATACTTTCATGGAAAATATAAAATATTTGTTTTTTGCTGAAAATTAAGCTTTAAACGGTCATTTTTTAAAATAGAACATTTGTTAATTGAATATAGAACAAGTTTCACGGAAATTAGAACATCATTTTCTAGCTGAAAAATAAGCTTAAAACGAACATTTGTTGAAATATAACATTTTGCTTATTGAAAATAGAATACATTTTTTTTTGTTGAACAATATGATTAAAACAAACATTTGTTGAAACAAATTACATTTACTCATCGAAAATGAAATCTGTGCACCATACTTTGGGAACACAATAGAATTTTCAAATCAAAGGGTATACTGCCAAGAACAGAAAAAAAGGGCCTCCCTCCCTCTCTAAAAAATTAAAAACCTAAAAACCCTAATTTCTTTTCCAACCATAAGGGGCTACCAGCTTACCATCATTATCTCTTTGATGATGATGGTAAACCCAAAATCTTTCTTTAATTTCTTGAGTTTGTCTTTTAAGAAACCACCTACTTTTAAATTAAAATTAGGCCATGAGAAGCCCAATATTAAAAAGAGAATTAGCCCAATAGTGATTAGGTTAATTTCTTTGTGTGACTAATTTAATTCATTTAGTTACTAGGTCTACTTTATATTAAAATTAGACAGTCTCTTTTAATAATTTTTGTAATTTCTTAGTTTTTAATTATCCTCATTCTTCTCTCTTTATGAAAGTTTTTTTCTCAATTTTTGGGTTTGTTCTCTCCTCTAGTGAGATTTGGAGTATTCTTCTCTTTCCTTATGAAAGATTAGAATTTGGTGATTGCAATTTGCTTGGAAGATCAATCTCGTTGATTGTTCGTCTGGCATAGAATGAAGATGCAGGGTTTCATAATATAAGTATCTATAGGACCACATAATTATTTTAACCCAATTGACTATACATCAGTAGATCTCAAGCCGAATTATTGCTAACATTGTATTGCTTCAGATGAAGTTTTTTATTTTATTTTTAAAGCTATTGTTTGTCGAATTTGCGATGCAATTAGTTCTAAATTGTTATGTATTTATATATGTTGAAATTCTAGATTTCTTAGAAAATATTTATTAGTGTCGTATGGTATTATATTATTAATGGAACCCTATTTCTATTGAAAATTCTATTGTGCTCCCAGGTGCATGGTGAGCACGGTGTACACCATGCATCCAGTAAATTTGTTCCATTTCCTATAAGTAAATGTTCTATTTTAACAAATGTTTATTTTAAACATATTTTTCAGCAAAAAAAATATGTTCTAGTTTTCGTAAAAATTGTTCTATTTTCAATAAACAAATGTTCTATTTCAACAAATGTTCGTTTTAAGCTTATTTTTTAACAAAAATTTATGTTCTATATTTTGTGAATTTGTTTTATTTTCGATAAGCAAATGTTCAATTTTAAAAAATATTTTTTTAAAACTTATTTTCCTCCAAAAAATATGTTCTATTTTCACTGAGAATATGTTCTATATTTGATAAGCATATGTTCTATTTAAGTAATTGAATTATAGTAAAGTTCCACTTTAACAAAAAATGTTCACTTTCGTATTTGGATTATGGTAATGTTCCACTTCAACAGTAAAATGTTCTTTTTCATAAATGAATTCTTGTAATGTTCTATTTCAACAATGAAATGTACATTTTCGTAAATGAATTTTGTAATGTCCCACTTCAACAGTAAAATGTTCGTTTTCGTATTCGTAAATGTTCGTTTTCGTATTCGTAAATGTTCTATTTTGTATTGTGGGAGCACAGTTCTCATTGTGCTCCCGGGAGCACAATGCACGCATTATATTTCTATAAGAAAAACAGATAAAATCAAATAAGATAAACAAATTATTGGGTATAACTATCCTACCATAACTTATTGTGTAACAACCTATAAACCATCGTTTCTTTTGTAACAACCTACAAACCACATGAAATAAATGACAAAATGACATGAGATTGATGTCACTATATATATAGTATGTCATTCTTCTTGAAGTGTATGTATCATTAGTACGTTCATTACGCATATTACACAAATAATTATGATATAACATGTTACACCCAAAATGCACTTATAAAATAAGTTCAAATTAGATTAGTTCTAAAAAATACAAACATTATGCAAAAAGTTCCAAAATAAATTTTAATTATAATATGTGCAATACTAAATACATGATTACTACACATAAATGTATTAAAACAATATTATATATGCCATGAAGCTATTTAGTATCGCCCAATTAATAAAACTACTCCTATTTTTTCCTTCGAATTCCAATTTACCCTCCTTCATCCTCCTCCACTTAGTCGGCGCCCTATCGGAGTACATACTTTTTACAACGTGTTATAGTCCATATGTAATACCATTTGATTTATTAACTAACTAGCTTTCCACCCGTGCAAAAATGCACGGGAGGTTTTATGTAGAAATGATTTGGAGCCGTGTATAATGTACGACAACATTATTTTGTATATTAAGTAGTTGTATTTATTCGAAATATATTGAATCCGTGATTATTAGAATCCATGTCCATGTATTTAGATAAAAGAAATATAAAAAGTAAAATTATACTTAATATATATAAAAATATCCTTTGTTACAACATTTTGAAACTTTAAAAATATCGTAATCGTGATATATACATTTATAATTACGTAAATGAAACAAAAAACACGTTAAAATGCGGGGAATACTTTGTTTATAAATTTAAGATTTTAGGATGTTTCTCCTAAAATCATGATTGATATAATAGTAGCTGGTTGATTTCAAGTTTTCATAATCATATCGTGTATTAAAATAAATTTTAAAACCGACTTACGAACCGTATGTTCAGTGATTGATGTAGCTAATGTCATGATAACACATGTGACCAACCAACTTTTTTTTGTTGCTTAGCAAAGGTTTGCTTTCTCTTAGTTGGTCTTAGGTTGTAACTATTTGCTCTAATTAATTTTATTACTTGCTTAGCAAAAAAATTTCTTAAACAAAAAAATTAAAAGAAGAAGCTTTTGTTCTGCCTATCGTTTTATACAGAGGCTCAATAAAAAACACAATGCGCAGCACTACTGTCACTCAATCATGCAACAACTTTCACTCCTTGCTTTCTGCAGTTTCGCTCAACTCCTCTCTCTTATTAAACTATCTTATTACAAATTTTTTTTTAATGATATGATTATCCAAATTGTATTAAAAAACAATCTCAAAGTTTATATAGCATGATTTTCATCAAAGTGAATGGGGTTATCTCTAAATTTCTAAGTGAAAAAATTAATTTAAAGAGGCAATCACTCAAGAAAATTATACAAATATGGTATTTTTTTTCTTGATTTGCCTTATATTTCTTAATCACCATATGATCTGTTTTTTTCCATATTCTTTTCGATTTTTAGAATTGTATTGTAGAACAATTTCAAACTTCTATATTTACATTCCAACATGCTCGTGAATGAGGTATATCTCGTAATTTTAGGTTGAAATATTTATTATGGCTTTGTGATCAAAAAATTTAGAATCTTGTAATGAGAATAGTTTAAAACTGGCTTACGACCTTGTGCTGTAAGATTATGACTTGTGAATTATCTATAATTAGTAGTATGATTGTTCTTGTTTTATTAGAACGGGCCTTATAAAAAATGGACCTGCTTAGAGTCATTTATTTAACTTTAACTAACTTTTTAGCGGTAAAACTTGTCTCGTAGATACTTTAAACTCACGTAATTTTATGCCATTGTTCCTTATAGTCAATTTTAAATGTCTATATCAATTTCTTTACACACAAAAACAAAGAATAGCCCCCTAATACCATGGTTCTCATGTGTGAGTGGAGATAATATATGCTACTAATAAATTTGTTCGAAAATTTTTAGTATAGGTTTTTGACCCCTGCAAATTACATGGGAATGATAAATATAAGATTTTATGATAGTTTCGCCAAAAATATGTTGTAAAGTTCATAAATATTTACCGAAATATTATAATTAAGCCAATGTATTAAATATTATTTAATCAAAGTAAAGAGTGATTACGTTTTCCATCATTTTAAAAAAAAAACATGTGAGTTTATTTATCAAATAGACAATATATTTCATTTATATATCTTTCCTTAAGACGCTCCTTATGAAATTAGGATCTAGATTCACCAAGTCAATAACTCTTGTATGATTTTTAGTACTGAAATTATGATTGGTCGTACTGTTAGATATATCCAATAAAGGGCTCTTATGAGTTAAGAATATAATTTTTTTTCTTACTGTTATGTAGCACAGTCCACAAAAATATTCTTCAACTATATCTAAAAGCATACATCATATATCAAGTACGTACATTATGCATCAAAAGAGAAAACCCAAATTTTTAACCTGATAATAAGTTATGTATACATCAAAAAATAAAAACCATAGTAATATGTTTAAAAATTGTATTTTTTTTATATAACTGATAAGTGTGTTTCAAACATACTTTATGGACTCCTTTTAACTCATTTTGATCCTCTTTCTCCCCTTTCTTCCCTCGTTATTCTCCCTTTTCCCTTCTATTTCATTCACTTGATCATACTTGATCATAGTGATATTTTGCTAGATTTTTAGTCATTTTTGACCGAATTTCTAGTACATTTGCTTTCACCTTGTTTTGCTATGTTCTTGATATAGGTGAAACTACTAAGATGGCTACGATTTGTAAAGTTGGAAAAGGTAGCAATTAAAATAAAGCACACATTGATAAATGGTACGCTTGCACCATTCCCCATGTCCGCTCGCACAAAGGAGCACATTGCACAATGAAATCTTGAACAGAGAACTTCAAATGGACATAACTTTCAAACCACAAATCGGATGAAGGTAATTCCAGTTGGAGGTGAAAGCTCGTTTCGATATCTTTCCAACGACTGGTCATAAGCTTGATTTGGATATAAAACGAAGAAGTTATGCTCGTTTTAAGTTGAACTGTCCGGTTTGAGGCAGAATGGTGAGGTGCGCCCGCACCTGATTTTGGTGCGCCCGCACCTCTGTTTGGTGCGCCCGCACCTCATCTTGGTGCGCCCGCACCAGTCGTTTCCGGAAAAGGGAGCTCGTGGCTTCATTAAACGAGTTTTTGTTTTATTTCGAGGACTTACGCTTTATTCTATCTTTCACACAACTTTTTAGGGTTTTGTATTAGAGAGAAAACATTAGAGTTTTCATTGGTAATTGAGATTAGAGATCATAGTTTTGTGATTCGATTTACATTCAAGGTACTTTTTATTCAATTCAATTCAAAGTTTTAGTTTTTATTTCATTCTCTTGGTGTTGTTTATGTTCTCATATTATTTAAGATCTTCATTTTCTGAGTTTAATAATTGCGATTTCTATTAGTTTAATAATTTCTTAATCATGTTTAACTTTAGATTAGTCATAGATTCATTGTTTAAGTGCTTTAACTCCATGATTAGTGAGTAGTTTCATAATCTAGGGTTAGGGTGAAAGTATGGATTAGGGTTTTAATTGATGTTGATGTGATTGTGATTATTTAGAGAAAATTATGCATTGATCTTGGCGGTTTGAGACCTTAGGATAGATATTGATCACATCTATACTTTGTATTTTGATTTCAAATTCTTAAACGGATTTTGAACTCTTTTATCATCCCCAAGAATCAACTTAATTTCTATACCAAGATATTGGATGGAAATTAAGGGGATCCTTCATTAGGGGTTTTCCAAACTTATCGAATCGCTTAATCAATTAACTAAAGACCATTCGAGAGAGGATTTAGTTGATTGATTGAATGATTACTCTTGAGGACCATTCGAGAGAGGACTCAAGTAATTTAGAGGGAAACTAAACCTTGCATAATCGTCTCTGTTCTTCGCAATCGCATTAGAATCATCATCCGTTCTTATTCATACTAGTAACCTTAACTCTAGTGTCTTTTATTTGATATTTAAACTCGTGATATTTGCTTGTTCTAGCTGTTAGATAGTCTTAATTGTTACCAAACATCTTTCAAACCCCAAATACCTCTCAATTAGGTGTCTAGACTAGATAGACCTAATCAATCCCATTTTCCCTGTGGATCGACCCTTGACTTGCCCTTACTATTCTCTTAGTTATTGCTTGTTAGGACTATAAATATTGTTTGGAAAGCGGTTCTTAGTGCCTTAACGACACATTAAAAACCTATTATCAAAATGACGCCGTTGCCGGGGAAATATGCTATTGATTGAAGTTTTCTTAAGTTTGAAATTGCTTAATTGATTTTTTTCTTTTTTTTTTTTTTTTTTTTTACTTTCTTATTGTTTTTTCTTGTCTTTATTTTATGTGGTAAGTGTTGTTATGAGTCTAGGATTTTGTACATAATTTTTTTTAATTTTTTTTTTAAGAGAATTCCAAAAAATGACGAACTTCTTTTTTCCTCAATATGAGGATGAACCATTTTGGAATTATTATCAGAGATTTGAGAACACTCTTCTAACTAAGTATAGACTTGAGATTTGGGAGATGTGTGAGGTGATATATGATGGTTTGAATATGCATACAAGAGAAATTGTGGAGTCTATGTTTAATGGTGAATTTCGATTCCAACACTTTGATGAAGCATGGAGTTTCTTTGGGTGGTTGTCTAGAGATACTTATGAGTGGGACCATGGAATACCACTTTCTCAAATTTAGAAGATGTCTCTATGTGAACGCCATGTTTATTATGAAATTCTTAATTCACTTGAAGAAAATATGGCATATAAAGAGATGTGATTCTATGATGGACAACATTGTCGAATCTAGCAAAATATCAATTGAAACATTGGGTCAAATTATCAATAATCAAAATACTCTTGTATGACCATAACTAATGAAGATGATGAGTGGGATATGGATGAGAATCCCAGAGTAGAGGAATCATTTGTTGAGAAAGCTTACACTATAAAGTCTAATGATGTTGAAAAAGTAGTTGATGAGACTTTTGTTTCTACTCGTTCTCTTCATATTCCTTTTTCAAGAAAATTCGACTTAGTTCCTTCATTTCCCATCTTATTCCCTCGCCTCAAAGTTTCACCATTGGAAGAGCCTTTGACCTCTTTAAACCTTCACAAGACCCAAATGAAAGTCACGAGGATAGACCGGCTTAAAATTTGCAAGGATCAAAAAGAGAACTCATTGTTTTCTTCTTTTTATTTGAATCTTAATGTTTGTTCTTCATACTTTCCAGGATTCTCTTGGAAATTTCATTATTTCCGGCACTCATTACTTGGTAAGCATATAGACGCATTGAAATTTGTGCATGCTCTTTATCTATATCATACCTATTTGATCCATTGTGAAATGTGTGCTAATGCTTATGACAAACTATTGAGATCTTTGTCAAATTATTTAGTGATAAGGTCTAGCTAATTATCCTAAAAGAGCTCTTTTTGCCAGGTATGTTGAGACCCTTCTCCTTATCTTACTTGGTTAGGATTTTTTCTTGTTTTTTTGCCCTTACCTCATCCCTTACTTTCTCTTTGCTTGTCACTCCGAGGACGGAGTTTGTATTAAGCTTGGGGGAGTTAGTTAGCATGTGTTCTCTCCATCTCAACATTTTTTTCTCCCTTTGCATTTAGGTTTTTTTAGTGCTTTTGCATGTTAGGTTTGCATAAAAAAAAAACACAAACAAAAATATTTTTTTTCCTGCATTTAGGATAGCTTGGTTGCATGCATGATTTGTGGCTAAAAATGTTCATAACTTGATTGGAAGACCTTCCCTACATTAGACTTGATGGTTTTGGAAGCCCTGTTGTGACTTTAAGTGACTCTTGAGAACGATAACTTTTGGTAGAGTCTCTTTGAAATTAGGCGAGTTGGATGAATGGATTGCCTTGCCCCTTGTGCGATGAATCCCGAAGGAGGGCCAAGAACCTCGTAAGACTCACTCACAACCCTCACCATTGATCGCCTAACTTGTGACTTGCATTTTAGCTCCCCAAGATTACATGAGACGAGCCTCTAGGAGAATGATTTAGGGCGTTTCTTTTTGCTAGTAATAGGAGCTACAAAGCCAAAAGCTTGAATACCTGCATAATATTCGCTTCTCAACCCATTTGAGCCTTTCTATCCTATTTTTGCTTAACCCACATAATGAGTCATGGCCAAACTTTCCCCAAGTGGAGTACATGTTGTAGTTTTTGTTGAGCTAAGTGGTTTTGATATTAAGTCTTGGTTGAAAGAGTTAATGTGCTTGTATGATGCAAAAGTTGAAAAAATTTGTAAAAGAAAGAAAAGAATAAGAAAGAAAGTTTATGTTTATTTGTTTATTATTGAAAAGAAAAGAAAGAAAGCAATTGATGAGAAAAATGAAAAATTCAAAAGTGAAAGAAGAAAAAGTGAAATCAAGGTTATGTGTGAGTTCTTGAATTGAGATTGGTGTTAGGACTAGCTTGGGGGAATTTACCCCTAGTTTGTACTCCACTTACCCTTTTTGCACCACATTCCTAAATATATCCACACCCAACCTAGCCCCGTTACAACCTTAACAAAGTCCCTTTTGACTTCTAGATTGGACTTGGATTTTAGTAGTGGCGGCGGAGATTTTGTGCAAGTCATGATGAGGGTCATCAAAATGTGTAGAGGCGAGCAATTATGGTTGAGCATCCCTAGGGAGGAGTCAAACTTGGGTCTTGGAAGTGGAGAAGAGTGAGAAATACTCTTGGAAAGCCTTTCTTTCAAAAAGACTCGGTTGATCGGTGGATTGAGCCTTAGAGTCACTCTTGTGCTTCCTAATCATCATCCCTCTTGTGTTTGGTTGGTCTCCTAAATCTTGCTATGAACTCATTTAGCTTGCATGTCATGTTTGTAACCTTGCATTTAGAGCATATAGGTTAGTTTGTTGCATGTTTCCCTTTTCTTTTTATTCTCTTTTTCTTCTTCTTTCCTTCATTCTCACTCTTGGTTTACTTGAGGACAAGCAAAACGCTAAGCTTGGGGGAGTTTGATAAGTGTGTTTCAAACGTACTTTATGGACTCCTTTTAGCTCATTTTGATCCTCTTTCTCCCCTTTCTTCCCTCTTTATTCTCCCTTTCCCTTCTATTTCATTCACTTGATCATACTTGATCATAGTGATATTTTGCTAGATTTTTAGTCATTTTTGACCGAATTTCTAGTACATTTGCTTTCACCTTGTTTTGCCATGTTCTTGATATAGGTGAAACTACTAAGATGGCTACGATTTGTAAAGTTGGAAAAGGTAGCAATGAAAAAAAGCACACATTGATAAATGGTCGCTTGCACCATTCCCCATATCCGCTCGCACAAAGGAGCACATTGCACAATAAAATCTTGAAGAGAGAACTTCAAATGGACATAACTTTCAAACAAATCGGATGAAGGTAATTCCAGTTGGAGGTGAAAGCTCGTTTCGATATCTTTCCAACGACTGGTCATAAGCTTGATTTGGATATAAAACGAAGAAGTTATGCTCGTTTTAAGTTGAACTGTCCGGTTTGAGGCGAAGAGGTGAGGTGCGCCGCACCTGATTTTGGTGCGCCCGCACCTCTGTTTGGTGCGCCGACCTCATTTGGTGCGCCCGCACCAGTCGTTTCCGGAAAAGGAGCTCGTGGCTTCATTAAAGAGTTTTTGTTTTATTTCGAGACTTACGCTTTATTCTATTTTCACACAATTTTTAGGGTTTTGTATTAGAGAGAAAACATTAGTTTTCATTGGTAATTGAGATTGAGATCATAGTTTTGTGATTCGATTTACATTCAAGGTACTTTTTATTCAATTCAATTCAAAGTTTTAGTTTTTATTTCATTCTCTTGGTGTTGTTTTGTTCTCATATTATTTAAGATCTTCATTTTCTAGTTTAATAATTGCGATTTCTATTGTTTAATATTTTTAATCATGTTTAACCTTAGATTAGTCATAGATTATTGTTTAATTGCTTTAACTCCATGATTAGTGAGTAGTTTCATAATCTAGGGTTAGGGTGAAAGTATGAATTAGGGTTTTAATATGATGTTGATGTGATTGTGATTATTGAGAAATTATGCATTGATCTTGGTGTTTTGAGACCTTAGGATAGATATTGATCACATTCTATACTTTGGTATTTTGATTTCAAAGTTCTTAAACGGATTTTGAACTCTTTTATCATCCCCAAGAATCAACTTAATTTCTATACCAAGATATTGGATGGAAATTAAGGGGATCCTTCATTAGGGGTTTTCCAAACTTATTGAATCTCTAATCAATTAACTAAAGACCATTCGAGAGAGGATTTAGTTGATTGATTGAATGATTACTCTTGAGGACCATTCGAGAGAGGACTCAAGTAATTTAGAGGGAATAAACCTTGCATAATCGTCTTGTTGCTTGCAATCGCATTAACAATCATCATCCGTTCTTATTCATACTAGTAACCTTAACTCTAGTGTCTTTTATTTGATATTTAAACTCGTGATATTTGCTTGTTCTAGCTGTTAGATAGTCTTAATTGTTACCAAACATCTTTCAAACCCCAAATACCTTCAATTAGGTGTCTAGACTGATAGACTCTAATCAATCCCATTTTCCCTGTGGATCGACCCTTGACTTGCCCTTACTATTCTCTTAGTGATTGCTTGTTAGGACTATAAATATTGTTTGGAAAGCGGTTCTTAGTGCCTTAACGACACACTAAAAACCTCTTATCAATAACCTTAATATCAACTTATACAATAAGATATCAGACTTTATTTTCAACTCTTTTTATAAGTTGTTACACTTTATAGCAAACTTATACAATTGTTTGTATTCAGATAATTCAGGGAACTTAAATGAGATGCATTCTTTCTTCCTATTCCTTATATTGATGTACCATATATTAAATTTTTTTTATGAACAATTATCCATTACCAACAGCCATTCTTCTTCCTCTTTGATTTTCCATCAAAACCCTCCAAAAATTAAGTCCAAAAAATACGCCTACTCATCTTCTAAAATCTAGAGCCTTCAAGCAAATCAAATTACAATCTCTCATTTATAAGTAGCTACATTTTTATACTTTTTAAGCCACAAATTATCAATCAAAATTATACTCCAACATCTTGAATTGTTATCTTCTCAAGTCATCGACTTTTGCAACAACAACAATTATAAAACTCACGCATGT
This sequence comes from Beta vulgaris subsp. vulgaris, assembly GCF_026745355.1. Lineage (NCBI taxonomy): Eukaryota > Viridiplantae > Streptophyta > Magnoliopsida > Caryophyllales > Amaranthaceae > Beta > Beta vulgaris. The sequence goes on along the minus strand of NC_079205.1, from coordinate 58,836,930 downwards.
GGGTTTGTAAAGAAATTAAGCCTTTGATTATCTTTATGTTCTTTGCATTTGAAGCATGGTTACTATAATCCCTTAATGCAACCAAGGTGTACATCATTCCATCTACAAAGTGAAGAAGATTTAAAGACCGCATGCAAAATCACAAATCTGTGAAGGAGTTGGATTGAGTGGAGTTCGAAGAAATTTTCTAAATGGGTCAATATAGGTTGGAATTATTTGGTAAGTTTATTTTTAAAAAAATGATTTTTGACTAATTATGATGAAATTTCCATGATTTTATGTTTGATGTAGTTTTTAGCAATTAGTTATATCTTATAATTATAATACTAAAATGAGTCATATAATTCCTAAAATTGATAACAGTGAGTGGGAAGAATCAAAATTCAAATTATTTGAAACAATGACATGAGGTTGAAATTAAATAGTGACTATGCCAATCTATAGAAAATATTCTAATTTATTACAGTTAGTGAGTGAGAAACCTATTGAAAAAATCAAGATTCTAAATTTTAACAGTTAGTGAAAATTAATTTAATATATTAGTAGTATAACTGTCATTTAGGAATTTAGAATTGAAATTGAAATTAGGATGAATGCACATTCTAATTTTCTGGACAATCAGTTTATATTAGGGTGTGATTACATAAACATCTTATATAATAGAGTAATTAACATTTTTTACCTTTATTATTCCGCAACTATAATAACAATTCTTGGTGGGTGAATTTTGAATTTTAAATAAAAAAATATTTAATTATATTTGACCGGTAGCTATAATTTAGGTAGTTGTTCAAAACTTCCCACAGTAATATCATTGTTTGATTTCAAGGTAGTTTTTTTTGGAAGGAAATTATCACGCCATGTGACATCAGAATTTTTGTATATAATAGAGTGTCGAATCTGGCAATGACACGTGGCAGATGTAGTAGTAGCATGACACGTGGGCGAAGTGAACATTGAATAATGCTGGCTTGACACGTAAGCAAAATGAACCTTGTTTTATATATATATATAGATAAAGGTTGAAAAGTTGATTGGCAAGTGAGACTCATTCAAGCTATATGAATTGTAGCAAACCATTGGAAAAATATACAATAACTTAGAGAATGTTGTTGCTCGGAAATTTGAAGTGGCATGTCAAATTAAATGATATAATTATTTGCTATTAAAGATGCCCTAATTGATTAAAAGAAGCCTAAGATTACATTTCCTAAGTAAATGATCTGTATCCCTTGATGTTTCAGTAAAACATCAAGCAATATAGAAACTTGGGAGTAAACAATTTGAGAAAGAAAAAGTCCACATACAAACACATATTGTATATGAACAAACATACATGCTTTGCTTCAATAATTTTCATTCATTTGCAGAACTCTTGATTATTCTTGGCTTAACTTAATCATTAACTGTTATTTAATATTTGACGTCAATAACAAAGTAGCTTAAACAGGAAAAAACTGTCTACCCATCATTAATAAAGACTTGTTGAGGATTGTGATAATGAAATCCAACTCAACATAATTAATACCTTTTTAATCCTCTATTAGTAGTGGGTTGTCTACCCGGTGGGTATGTGTAGCAATGTCCGCTTAAACACGAGCTTGGTACAAAGCAAGTAACTTTTCCCTAGGAGGTAAACATTCCTTTACAGCATCACAACTAACAAAATCCTGAGCCCAATCCCACAAAAGAGGAAATCTTTCTTGAACCAACATCCTTTTATTTGTGACTTCTTCTTGCACCCCAACCCAAAATCCTATCCCATTAGCAACTATATCAACAAACCCAATACATTCACCTCCAAAAAACTTACTTTTCTTAACCTTAAGCTCATTTTCAAGCCATCTTAAGCACTCAAATGTTTCTTCCATGGCTTCTTTACTCTCTTTTTCATCACCCCATAAGGCCATTTTTCGAGCTCGAAACAGTTTCTCATCTATAAATATTGCCCAGAATAAGGCATTAGCTTTTTCCCAAGGATCATTAGGCAAAAGTGGGAATAATTCCCATGTTTCATCAATGTATTTAAGGATAATAAGTGACTCTACTATTGGTTTACCATTATGAACCAAAACTGGGATCTTTTTGTGAATAGGATTGTACTTAAGGAGTTGAGGGCTCTTATTTGTTAAGTCTTCTTCTATGTATTCATATGGGATACCCTTAAGTTTAAGGGCAGTTTGAATTCTGTGACTGAAAGGACTTGCCCATCTCCCAAAAAGCTTCACTTCTTCATTAGCCATTGTTTTTTTTTTCATAGTTGGACACCCTAACTAGCATTTCTCATATCATATGAGCTTTCTTAATTCAAAGATACTTTATAACTAGTAGAATGCAACATGACTTCATTCATGATTTCATCTTTTTTAGACTGACATGGTGAGTGACCTCATTTTTTTTTTTTTAATTATTATTTGGAAATTAAGTAGCTCAAGGGATAACCCCCCTACAACGTTGTAGGAAACACCAATATAGACTGGTAAGGCATGGATAACATATTAAGGAAATATCCCAGCATAATGGTGAGGATAAGGATCGAACCCCTAACCTCAAGGGTCAACTGATCAAGAAGGAGTGTTCTACCCACTTAAGCTAACTCCTATCCTTGAGTTATCTCATTCTTTAGTTTAAAGCCACTCACCACTGATTTTCATCATAGACTACTGCTGTAAAATTCTGTTCATTTTAATTGTTTTTTTGGGCACATGGTTTTACTTTTTAGGTACTACACATGATCATATCCTTTTGAGATTTCTTTTGAGTAATAAAATTCATTACCTTATCCAAAATCCAAGTAAGATCTCAGCTGTGCAAAAGTAAAAAGTAGATAAAACCAATTAAAGAAGAAGCATAAAAAAAGCATAATCTTCTCGTCAAAAAAATAAGCATAACAATAATATAAAATGACAGTGAATAAAAATATGAATTTTTTCCTTGAATAATACAAAAGTGGATTTTAATTCCAGAAATATGCCCAAAAATAAAAAATTCCCTGCGTACTGTCCACGTAGGACGACACCCGAGAATTTTTTTTTTCTACTTAAGTAAAACCGCTACTTCAAGTAGCGGTTTACCTGGGCAAAATGTTGCAATCACATATCAAACTCTGGAGTTGGGGATTTCAGTAAACCGCTACTTCAAGTAGCGGTTCATTAATGAAAACCGCTACTCCAAATAGTGGTTTACTGAAATCCCCAATTTCAAAGTTTGATATGTGCTTGCAATATTTTGCCTAGGTAAACCGCTACTCGGGGTAGCGGTTTATATATATAAACCGCTACTTTAGATAGCGTTTTATGTGTATAAACCGCTACTCAAAGTAGCGGTTTATTTTAAAATTCATAAAAATATAGGATGAATAAACCCAAATAAACCATTATCACGTACTCCCTTCGTCCCAATTTATTTGCTACATTTTGCTATTTAGGTGTGTCCCAATTTATTTGCTACATTTGCAACTTTTTCATATATAGTACATAGGTCCCACACTTTATTTACAAATTTACCATCACTCCCTCCTTGGTTTTTGTATATACTAGCCTTTTGTGCACGCGATGCGTGCGATGATATTTTTAGGCATAATACTAAGTAGTAAACAAATTGAAAATGCAAGTTAGTATTTAAGTTCATCTCTATTTTGTGAATAAGATTCTTTCATGTTCTTTTTATGTTGTTATTCATTTTTGTGATTTTGAATAGTTTTTTGTTTCTCAAGTCTTATATGCGCATGTTCTTTTATAATCAGTATGATGTTCTTTACTAAATATCGTCATGTTCTTTTTTTTTGGTTTTATTCATTTTTGTAATTTATAATAGTTTTTGATATGGATTTCAACAATTTCTCTATGATCCCAAAATTGTAACCGAAAAGTATAAGACAATTTCAATTTTTTTCACTTGTCTAACTTCTAAATTATGGTTTCACAAATTGATATTTAAAAATTTCATCATTTTAATTTTTCTCCTTTTCTAAATGTTCACACTTTGAGTTTCAACTATATTTGAAATGAAATTTTAAGTTTTTCATATACAATATGATTTTGCATGAAATGGTCATTTTTTATTTTTCTCCTTTTCGAAATTTTAGCACTTTGAGTTTCAATTATAGGTGAAATAAAATTTAAAATTTTTCATACACAATCTGATTTCGCAAATTAATGTAAATTTTTTTTTTCTGAAAATGGATTTTTGCAAAAGTTATTCGCAAAAAGGTTTAATATTGTTTTGTTTTTCAAAATTTAATTTATTTCTGAACATGGATATTTTGCAAAAGTTTTGGGCAAAAATTTATATTGAATTTTAAAAAAAGAACTAAATTTGTAACCATTTCATCAGTGTCATAAATTAATCAAATTTCATACACATTTTGTTTTCAGATTTTATATGAAAATGAATCAAATTTAAGTCTAATTATATAAAAGCCCTTTTCAACTAATTCCTATTATCTCCATTTTTTCAACTACATAACAGTCAACTAATGTGAAATAACTCTGAAGATTAAAAGAATTATGTACATGTTTGAAAGTTCGCAAATCGTTGATGGATGAATGTGTGATGTCACTGTCAAAATCTTATGTTTTTCTCAGATTTGTATTTATAGGTAATTTTGTGAGTATGTATTTGTGAATGGTTATTGAGAACAATGATTTGTAAGTGAATTTTGTGAATTTTTTATATGTATTGACGTCCTAGTATATTAGTTTTAGTTGGTAAGTTAATTTTAAGTTTTTGTAAAGTTTCCTGATCATTTGAGTGATTTGCGTGATTTTTACAACATGATTTTCTCAATTCTATGAGTGATTAGTAAAGTTTCATTTTCTGAGTGATTGTTGAAATTAATTTCTCGTGGCTTTGTTTGACACCCATTTTGGTATTGAGATTCCTTTTGTAATTTAGAAAGAGAAAGAGGGCAAAATAGTCAGTTCAAAAGAGCACACTGTTGCTACCCCTTCCCTTATGTAATAGAGATTTCCATATATAATACATAGGTCCCACAATTTACCTATTTGCTTTTTTGTTAATTCTTGTTATGGCAGTGGTCCCCACTCCGTTCTTAGTTTTTGTGATATAGCAAATGTAGCAAATAATTTGGGACGGAGGGAATATCAACTAAGTCATTGACGATGACAACTACTTTCGTCATTCCATAATTTCATCTCACTTTCTATCTCTTTTATTCTTAAATCTCTTTTATACTTCATCACCCCAAATTTTCTTGGAACTTGTTCTTTGAATTCATAATATATTTATGAGAAAGGCTTGGTAACCAACTGTTTGAGTCCAAAAAAGACTCAAACATCCAAAAAAACACACAATGGTACCATTATAACCTGACATTGGTATCAAATTGTTATCAGGACTGGTACCAAGGTATCAATATTTACGGAGAATGGTACCATTATAACCTAGCATTGGTACCAAGCAAATGTCAGCCACACGCGCGTGAAATCTTCCAACGCATAAAATGACCAAATTACCCCCGTTTGAGTCCCCTAAGAGACTCAAACGGTTGGACGCCAAGACAAGCTCTATATTTACTGTTCTCCCTTCATCCCATCATTTTACTTTCTCTTACCTTTATTCTTTCTTTCTAGCCAATAACAAAACCTTTTAATACTATTACTTTCATTACTACTCTTAATCTCTGCAAACCCCACAGGTGGAGTATATACCAGTAGAAAAGTGGGTGTTCAACATGATTAAAAGGTATCTTTAGTTTATTGAACCTTTCATATCTAGAGTATGAGCATGAGGTGAGGTGGAAGAACACTTCTTTCATGTGGACATTCAAGAGTGCATGTATCCTTTTAGAGTACAAAAAGCTAAATTTCTCTGTGTTACCTAATTCGCTATCTAATTCGCCAATTCGTCCAAAATAAGCCAAAAATGAACCAAAACCGACCATAATTCGCTTTTCTCAATTCGCACTTCGCGGGGAATCAGGTAACATTGTGAAAATATGAAACAGAACATGAAAAAAAGACAGGAGCCAGAAGGGAAAGGATTGAGATTATGTCACTTTGTCAAAAAGCTGAATCTTCAAGCAATATGAACCTCATTATTTCATATATATACAAGCTTTATATATAGCTTAAGCCGCTTATTGTCAATGATACAAAGATATACTTCCCTGCTAAAAGCCTATAACTACTATTGATTTCATAGATACAAAAGAGAATCTGAACAAAAAAAAAATTCAAAAACTACTGTAATGGCTCATCTTTATAACTCACATCCCTACTTGGGAAGAGATTATAGTGGCCTTCCTGTTGATTAGAATCAATGAGCATCGACACGACAGCCCGCATTGTGGGGCGATCATGAGGAGACATACTAGTACACAACAAAGCAATTTTTAAGACCATGGTCATATGAGCAACAATGCTCTCATTTTGTAAGTTTAATCTAGTGTCAAAAATACCACTTGATAACGCGTTCTTCTTGATGTAGTTTCTGACCCATGAAACAAGATCACCCCCTTCGTCTACTGGCTGTACGGGTGTTTTTCCTGTCAACAACTCCAGCATTACCACCCCGTAACTATATATGTCACATTTTTCGGTGATTTTCATGGTGTATGCATATTCTGTAATCCAAAAGAAACAATATTTACATCAGCAAACATGAGAACAAATGCATGAATATACATTTAAAAACACGATTGAGACAGCAAACAAAGTGGTAGCACACTAATAGCACAGAATAGCGTTTTGGACTGATAAGTTTCATTCTTTTCACGTGAAAAACACTAATCTGAACTTGTTGAACAGTTGAAATTATCTGCAGTTTTAGGAACTACATTGAACTTATCTCAAAATTTATTTCAGCTGTGAATCAAACTCGCGCAGCCCTTATTTGAACTTATTGGAACTTACGTTTCCTTGTAGTTACCTTTTGGTTAAAGGAACACAGCCAAAGGCTCAAGATCCAAAAGATCAACTTTGATCAAAGTAAAAGTGTATAGCCTCAAGTAACCAATATATGGATTTTACAAGACAAAAAGGAAGCTTTAGTCACCTATCCTTAATGCAGTGAAGCAGATTCTTTACTAATATACATAACTTTCTAGTCTCTTAGCAATTTATATGTTATCTTTAGCTTTTATCTTCGGCTCAAGTATCTTGTCATTATCATGATTAAATAGCTTCTTTGAACAAACAATAGCTATTAAGATCATACAACACATGTAACTAAATGTTATGCAACTAAAAGTAAATAGTGGAGAAATGAACATACCAGGAGCAATGTATCCATATGAACCAGCAACAGCAGAAACCGACTTAGAAAATGGCATGTCAATTACTTTCGCCAAGCCAAAATCTCCAACATGAGACTCGAAATTTTCATCTAGTAGTATGTTGTTGGATTTGATATCGCGATGAACAATTTGAGGCTTACAATCATGGTGCAAATACGAGAGGCCTTGTGCAGCTCCAAAGGCAATGAGAAACCGTGTTTGCCAGTCAAGATTACAAGATTGCCCATGAAGAAGCTCTCCAAGACTACCCCTTGGCATGAACTCATAAAGAAGGACATTGGCACCCTCATGAAAGTAGAAGCCATGCAACTTTACAATATTCCGATGCCTTATTTTCCCTAAAGTTGTTATTTCAGTCCTAAAGCTATCATTGATGCTTTCGTCTTCCTTATTAGAAGCCACCTTTTTTACAGCAAAAGTTACACCAGAAGGCAAAACTGCTTTGTACACTGTACCACAAGCTCCACTACCGATCACAAACCTCCCATCAAAATCATCAGTGGCTGTAATAAGGTCTTCAAAAGTGAATCCTTCCTTTGGAAAGAAGTACATATCTGAAGCTAGATCATTGAACGACTTACTATCTTGCAGTGGAGTAACTATGTCAACTGGGCGAGTCATCAAGTATAAAATCACCACGATGAAGAAAAGAGAAACACCACCTATAACAGCACAACTTATAGCAATAATTTTACCACGACGGAAACTTCCCTTTCCATTTTCAGGAAGAGAGAGTGGAGAGTCAAAGTTGCTGCAAGCACCAAGGGGACCACCGCACAGACCCTTGTTACCGGCAAAACTGGAAAGAGTTACACCCTGAGAAGCAGGCAGTGTAGGTATTGGACCACTGAGGTCGTTGTAAGAAAAGTTGCATCCTAGTAAGCTTGATAGTCCCTGGAATGAGCTAGGAATTTGACCAACTAACTGGTTGTTGTTGATGTAGAGATATTCAAGTAATGCTAGATTCCCCAGCTCAGATGGGATTTTCCCTGATAGATTATTGTAGCTAATATTCAGACCAATTTGCAGGCTTGATAACCTACCCAACTCTGGTGGAATTTCTCCAGAAAACAAGTTTCCACCCATCTGCAAGTCAGTTAAACGAGAGAGGTTCCCTATAACTCCAGGTATTTCCCCAGAGAGCCTGTTGTCAGAGAGCTTGAGAAGCTCCAAATGAGAGAGACTTCCGACCTTATCAGGCAAAGTACCTACAAAATTGTTACTGCTGAGATCAACACGTTGTAGCAAACTGCATTTGAAGATATCAGATGGTACGGGTCCACTCAGTGAGTTTGATGAGACATTAAACGCCACCAACTCCGAAAGTTGGCCAATTTCTGCAGGCAAAGCTGATGTAAAGTGGTTGTGTGACAGGAGAAGCCTTTGTAGCTTTCTGCAGTTCCCAATTTCGGGTGGGATAGGGCCACTTAGATCGTTTACTCCCAATTCAACAGAAGTAAGGTTCACCAACTTGCAAAGATCAGATGGAAAACTCCCAGTAAAACGATTATCATACAGGCGAAGCTGCACCAGTGGTATGCAGCTGATGGTGTCAGATGGGATATTTCCAGAAAGCCGATTTGAGCCCAGATTTAACAATATCAGGTTAAAGTTTCTGCAAAGATTCCTAGGGATTCTTCCAGTCAGATTATTCGAAGAGACATCAAGAACCCACAAAGGACTACGTAACCCAAGCTCTTGAGGAATTGTACCTCTAAGAGAATTGTTGAAGAGCTGCAACATCAGGAGGTGAGGCAGATACTGAAATCCTACAGGAATTGTACCTGTCAGATAATTTATGGAGAGGTCCACTTTACTGAGATTTCTCAAGTAGGTAAGCTCTTTGGGGATCACACCAGTCAGCTGGTTCTCAAAAAGATAGAGCAATTCCAACCCTTCTATCATACCGATCTCTGCAGGAATTTCTCCGGTCAAAAGGTTCTCTGAAAAATCAATTTGCATTCCTGAAGAAAGACTCCCAATCTCTCTTGGGATTGTACCATTCAGAGCATTTCTGTAAAGGTATAGACTATTAAGGAACTTGAGGTACATAAGCTCCTTAGGTATTTCACCCACAAGATTGTTCTGATAGAGCGCAAGAGTTTGCAAATAAGTGCAGTTTGCAAGCTCCTTTGGGATAGTCCCTGAAAGCTGATTATCCCACAGAATGATTTCAGTCAAGTTAGTCAGCAAACTGAGCTCTTTAGGGATGTTGCCACTCAAGTGATTTTGAGCAAGACCAAATAACTCCATGCTCTCACATCCACCTATCTCTGCAGGTATGCTACCAGTAATGAAGTTCTGTCCTACTCTAAATTTCCTCAACTTCTTCAGCTTCCCTATCGAATGAGGCAGCACGCCGCTGAAACTGTTGGTGTATGCCACAAACTCTAACAAAGAAGAAAGATTCCCAAGCACTTCAGGAAGAGGCCCAGAAAGCTTATTGTTGCAGATATTCAAATAGGTCAAGGCTGAAAGTTTGCCCAACTCCTGAGGGATGTGCCCTTCAAGATGATTGTTTTGCAGAGAAAGAGATTGAAGATTGGAGCAATTTCCAATCTCTTTGGGTATATTTTTAGACAACCCATTAAAGGAAAGATCAAGATCAATCAAGTAAACTAACCCACCAATACTAGAAGATAGAAAGCCAGATAAATCCATTCTGCTCAAATCAAGAGACTCCACAACTGGATTACTATCATTACTACAGCTCACACCTCTCCATTTACAGGGGGTTAGGTCCAATGGATTCCAATTACCCAAATTATCAAACTTATCTACCAAACTACTTTTCACATCTAAAAGGTACTGACCCTCCAAATTAAGGCCTTTTGCTTGATCCCACAAAAGAATATACACAACAAGAAACACCCTCAAAAACTTACAATATGATAAACTCATTGCCAAATTAAGCCTACCCATCTCAAAATTAGCCTTTAAAACCCCAAAATCAATGCACCCCAAATCTCAATCACCCAGAAAATGAAAAAGAAAGAGGATTGTTTTTTTTACATAAAGACTACAAAAAGGCAAGATTATCATATATATACACACCCAAAATACCAAATTAAACTACCCCAATCCAACAAAAAGAAAAAATTCTGCAAATAAATTGCAGAATTGGAGGTAATTGTTCATTGATAAGGAAGTCAATGGTGAAGAAAAAGGAAGAAAGTTTGCATACCTTCAAACTGAAACAAAAGTCAGAAACAATGAGAATTATAGAAAAGAAACTTTTTTCCTAAAAAAGTTTTCAACTTTCCCACAAAAGATTTAGGCAGGCAAGTATTTGACTTTGATGAAATGTCACTCAAATTTTTATCTGAAATTGAATATACTTAAGAAAAAGGAACTTTGTGTAATCATAAAGGGTAAGACTAAAAGACCCATCTGTTAAATTTGTTTAAAAAAGACATAATCATATAGAGTATTGAAAAGAATTTATGTGATTCAGAAGAAAAAGGAAGAGAGATAAAATGCAAAAATGGCCGACAAAGCATGCAATATTACCATTTATGCGATCCCTCTCATTTCTCATGAGTCATGCCGTTTCTTAATCTCTCTCTTGCTTGATTTTTTAATGCTTCAGAAAGCTGGCCAACTTCCAGATACAGAAGCAACCACCAGAACTGGATAGTTGATGGTTTAAAAATACGTTTCTTTTTTAAAAAACAACTAATTTTTCCCTCTTCTCTGTATAAGAAAATGACGGCTTTTCCAAAAACAAATCGTCCATTTTCCCACCCAGAGATCTTATGTACGGACCTATAGGCTATAGGCTGTATAGTCTTGACTCTTGATCAGTGGTCCTCCCAAAACGAGAATATTTATAGTACACCTGGGTGTACCATGCTCATGGTACACCCAAGACTATTTTCTCCAAATGAGCAAAATGAGTGAATGAGCAAAATGAACAAATGAGCGAATGAGCAAAATGAACAAATGAGCAAACATTTTTACTCATTTAAGAAAATGAGCAAACACTTTTATTATGAAATGAGCAAAATGAACAAATGAGTAAATGAGCAAAATGCACATATGAGCAAATTTGGTGTCAAATGAGCACCAAAATTTATAATTTATTACAGAAATACCCCTGGGTGTACCATGCTCATGGTACACCCGGGTGTACCATGATCATAGTTCACCCCAGGTGTACCATGAGTGAACTCTCCCAAAACAGGAGTACTACTTTGAGGGTGGAGATTTCTCCTTACATTCTCCGTTACTCTCAACTTCCAAAGGATCTTGCCGGTAAATCCAGGCCTGGTTGACTTGTGTGAGGTTTCGGTCCGGTTATGATCGCCTTCTCCTTATTAAAAACAAATAAGAAAATATTGGAATATTACTTTACCATAAATATTTATAATTAGATATAAGTAAAATTATAAAAATTACATATTATGAAAACAGATCACGAGATAAATCTAACAAGATCTTACTTGACTATATTTTCATTATGTAAAAATCACAAATTTTAGTCAAGGTGATAAGTGTGAATAGTGAAAAAGTTCAATTATTGCATTTGAAAAAAAAACTGACGAAGTATACTCTATTTGGAGAGTGTTTGGTTGCAGAGAAAAATATGATTTACGAAAAGTGATTTTTTCGATTTTATTTTTGGTGTAGTTTGTAAAAGAAATTCATTGAAACTAATTAAGACGGTGTCAACCAAGACTTTTCTTAATATTCGAAAAAATTGACATGAAAAAAACTAATGTTCAATTATCTCATTAATAATCTTAGCTTTGGATTCTTGGGATTACCTTCTCAAAATAATAAAACCTCAAATTTTACTTGCTTTCGCTATTCCATTTTGGTTTTACCGTTCTACGGTGTAAAAAAAAATTAAGATTTCATATTGTTTTGAGAAGATAACCCCACCAAACTTGGAATTATTCCAAAATATTTCAAGTTAGCATTATATCGGAAAGATAGATAAAAGTTGATTTTCTTCATGCCAATTTTTACTTAATTATATTGCATTTATTTTACCACCATTCCCCATATTGCGTAGGGTGACTGATAAATGATAATGTATTAGCCTTAATATAAAATCTTCGTTCCCTACCTTACTTTTATTGCAGTATTTATATACAAATCCAACAAAACCGATCCGACACCAAACTCGAGAACTAAATCACGATGCCAGTTTACCCAAAATCCTAAATAATTCAGTAATGACATTCTTTACCCCGTTTACTGACTAATTTATTTCATTTAGTAACTAATTTAATTTGTTTCCTAAGACTACGGAATTATTTTTTGAAATTGTCTTTTGTAGTTCAAGAATCAAGAAAACAAAGAAAGGAGAAAATAACAGATACCTAGAATAGTGTTAGGTTAGAGTGAAATAAAATAGGCTTGTTAGAAAAAAATTGTATTAAATTCGTTTGATTTTATATTAAAATTAAATCGCCTATTCTAATAATTTGCGTTAAGGATAATGTAGGCTTTTATAATCCCATCATATTTTAGTGGACAAAGGTCTCCAAATATTCCCAAGGGAGAAGCACAGCAATCATTGATTGGGAAAAATTCTAAACATATTGTTTCTGACTTTCTTTCATGGCTAATGCAATCTGACAAATAATTTTAGGCCAGCTGATTCTAAATTAAAGCATTAATTAACTTCCATTATTGGCTAAAAAACTCTAAACTTTGAGCTTCTACCAATTAATTAAACCCTGATCATTATCAACATTCACTCCCCCTCCCTTTGTGTTCCTCAAATATGCCTTTCTTTTTCATCTAAGTCAAACTTTGACTTATAAAATGTATATTTAAACGTATTATTAATAAAATACTTTTCCATTATATTTCATATATTCTGAAATCGACCACCAAAATTCACACAAGCATTAAAAAATGGACACTTATCATATTGACGTGAAGAATGGAGATATATATAATTTGACGTGAATATGCATCAATGTAATTATGTAAGTGTCAGCATGCTTGCAATTGAAAAAACACAAATTATTAAAATAGGCGATCTAATTTTAACCTTAAAAATTAGACGAATTCAAGACTGACTTTTTCTAACAAGCCCATTCCATTTCACTCTCACCCAACACTATCCTAGTCATCCCTTCTCCTCTCCTTCCTTTTTTTTCTTGATTATCGAACTCCACAGATAATTTCAAAAAAATAACTCGATAGTTTTACCGAACGGATTAAACTAGTCATTTAATGAATTATAATAGTCATGAATAGATTAAAGAATGTCATTACTGTATATATTAAACGGGTTCAGATTAAACTAGTCACTATATTAAAAAAAAGGTGGCATGTTCTCCTCTTAATATTATGCTTGGACCGTGCCTGATTTTAAGTTAAGATTAGGCCGTCTCTTACCATACCAGTTGTTGAAAAAAATAAATCTGGTCTGTCCCACTATACAATTTAATACGCAAATTTTTTTATTTTGTAAGTCCCATTGTATTATAAAGTCCTTAGAAATACATATTTACTCCATCTTTTTTAGTTTTTCCTTTTAGTTTTGCGCTATTTAAAAAAATATATTAATAAAAAAATTTCCCTTAAATATGAAAAGAAAAACTATCATATAAAATATTTCGGCTTTTCTAAATAATAGGCTTTTATCATTTTCACTAATATATATACACACACACAAAGTTAGACTATATCATCAGAGTATTATACTATTGATGAAAAGGATAAATATCCCCCTGTTCAGAAAAAAAAAAAGTCGTCAATTGTAAAAGGGAAAATGACTAGCAATAAAATCCAAAAGCACATTCAAGTGTATCTTAGAGTAACTTCAAGATTATGACATTCATGAAATTTACATACTTATTATATTAGCTACAATAGTTACACAAACCAAACATATACATGACATCATGTTGTGACGCAACCTTTTTCTCTATGACGTCAGCCATCCCATATTTTTACTGAACAAGTGTTGCAGATGCAAAAGAGTGAGCATACAGTTGCTTCAACAATTCTTGTCTTCTGAAGTTCAGGCGTAGCTGATACAAAGGGTATTTCACAATCCTCTTCTATATAAGCTGCAATCTATAAAGCTTTCTGTTTCCTAAGCTGGATTAGTGGGCATTAAGTAATTAACAAAGGGGAAGAAATGAAGAATCAGGTGCTCTTCTGTGGAAGAGTTTCAAATGCTGAGACTGTGTTTTCAAACTTAATTCGATGCAGAGGAGTTCCACTTTGCTTTATCGCGCATGCTACTTTGTCTTCAAGAGGACAACGCGCCTTCAGCATTGAAAACACGTGATTGTTTAACCTCCTCGCTTTCTTCATGGCTTCGATTAAGGGTTCCCATCCCTTTCAATCCAGAAAGCAGACATATCAAATAACTCTCGAGACTCGAGGTGTTTAAGAACATGACATAACAAAAAAATTAACCAACTTCCAGAAAGCATAGGTCTCAAATTATAACTATAAATTTAGCTCAACTTTAATTAAAAGATGATGGTGTTTCTGGTTAAACTTCCATCTGTGACAGATTATACAGTTATATAGAGTTCATATGGCTACAAGCTATAAAGTGATTCTCAAAGGGAAGCGTGTTGTCCCTTTCTCCCGAAAAAAGAACGTGAGTATATTTTAGGATCAGTATGATCTGCATTCATAATCCACGCACAGGCAAATATGTTTACCCAGCAATATCTCTCAACAGTTACTATTTAACATTCAGAATAAACTTTCCTTCAATATAATGAAGGGAAAAACTCTCACAACACCACCAGAATCCCCCACCCAAAGCACCAATGTGGATCCTGATGTGGTCACATTCTAGGGAGGTCTAGATGCAGTTATGGAGTCTAATCCTTGACAAGTACACATTTGCAATAATGCAACTGACCCAAGAGAAAATGGAATCTGAGTAATATGGATGAAGGAAATAATTAGTGCAAGGGAGGAGATAGAGGGGAAAGGTAAATAATGCTGACAGTAACAATAGCACGTAGCAAAGGTGAAGAGACTGATCCGCTTGAGGGTAAATACAATATACAAACGGACAGACCTATACGATTGGTAATTACTTGAGACGTTCATAAATCATAATCCGCTTGAGGGTAAATACAATATAAGAATCTGTGCTCAGTAATTAGTTGAGCACACATACAGAAGTTCTCTGCTTGGTCATCTACTGAGGTTCATGCTACTATTAGATGCATCATTAAGCTTCCAGAAATATACACATCACCAGCCTTATTATTACTTAGAAAGCGGAGATCTTTCAAGACATAAGCATTGCAACACATGAAAAAATGTACAAGCAACATCGAAGTTACTGAAAGGTCCATCTGAAGTAATTACAGAAGGAAGATGGTAAATTGAATTCAATATAAATAAAACATTTAGTGGCAATAAATGATCAGATATTAAAGAATTCTTACCTGTATACCCTGGAGATTTTTATGCATTTGTGTAAGTTCCGTAACCTCAACTTCTGCAGCGTTAAGGACTTGATATGAGAAATCAAAAAGTTCAAAATGCAGCTGCTGACCAAGTAAATATATCATTGTACAGCCTCCCCATGCTACTGAATCTCCCAGCACCTCATGATTACTAGGGACTCCTTGAACAGATTCCTCCAAATAATCCTGCAGTTCAAAATTCTTTGAGAAAATAAAAATAACCAATACATTTCACGTGCCTGTCATCTAAAAAGCTTGATAAGTACCAAGTACCAACTCATGCTCAAGTGAGCATTCTTGTCGAGATAAGAGAGAGTTTTGCTCCCACCATCACAAAACATCTGACTGCAACATGGGGTACCATACCATTATCCTAATGCCTCTGATGAGGCTCCCACATCCCACCTAAGGTGGGGTCAGTCAGATGTACATAGCCTTGCTTTTGCAATAGCAAAGAGGCTCTTTCCATACCTTATAGACCCACAGTCGAAAAGGCTACTAGTAAACAAGGTGAGCCCAAGTTATTCTCTCTCTCGCTCTCTGTCTGTGAGTGGGGGGGGGGGGGGCAATCAAGATATTCATATAAAAGAGAGGAGGTACCAAAAAGGTAGTATTAACGCCAAAACTGAAGCTAGTATTACTGGACAACTTGGTCACAGCTAGAAGTGAGCCATAAGAATGTATACACTAGATCTAATCCTATAAATAAAAATAAAAAAGAGAAAAAGATAATCAGGATACACCTGAGTCAAAAGCGAAATCCATATCACTAAAGCTATAAGCAATTACTAAAGAATGACAACCTAATATGGCATATCACTTACAATTTGAAGACCACTAAATATTCGGTAGAAATCCTTTGAAGTTGTAATGTCTATGAATCCTGTCTTCGGAGTTGCACTCCACTTGCTACAGTACTTGTCCAATGCTGCGCTTGTAAATGCAAGAGCATATTCCAGAACACTTCCAGTATTCAAATTTGCTTTGTATAAGAGATCTGCAACAAGAAATCTAAACATTACACAAGTACAACACACCCTAGCATTATCATTTTCTCGTCTGTTAGACGTATGTCTTTTGTTTGAGAAGCAACGAAACTTGTCTGCATGTGTTCCTTATCGTGAAGAGACTTGAAATTTGCTTTGTATAAGGCATTACACAAGTACTACACACCCTAGCATTATCATTTTCTCGTCCATCTACGTATACAAATTTGCTTTGTACTCCGTCCCTAAATAGAGTTCCCATATCTTTTGGGCACAAAAATACGAGATTGTAACCAAAATGGTCGATGTGTATGTAAGTTTATAAAAGATTATCTACCGTTAATTACTAGTAAAAATAAATCTTTTGATAATTTTTCCTGGTGTTCATAGCAAGAGAGGCATAAAAACACAGGCAATTTAATATCTAACAGGTTCATAAGCTGTTTAATGAAGGAGATGTAATAAAGTTGATCATTAAATAGTTATTGTAGCTTCGAACTTCTGATACAAACAAACAAAAAATTATTGATAGGAAATGCATAAAAAGTCTTTCCAGAAGCAAACACAGATTGACAGAGGTTGTTTCATAACGAAGGGCTATTGTCTACAGCCCATATCAAATGCAAAAAGTGACAAATTATTATTAATTGGCAAGGTAAAACAGTTAAGTTATCCGACTGAATAGTATCAGTTATAATGATAAACTATGTACTTAGTCCATAATCAGAGGAATCAAAAGAACAAAAAAAATCCCATTTTGCATATCAAGTAGACAAGCATAAAGTTCCAAGTTTCAATGAATTTATCTGCCAAATAATGCCAATTTACTGCTCATAAGTTACTCCCTCCATCCCCCAAAGGCTTTTCCATTTTATCATTTATGCTTGTCCCAAATTCATTGCCCATTTCCTTTTATAGACTATGGGTCCACCAAATATAATAAATTCTTTCCCCTTCATTACTTTTTGGAATGTTTGTGAACCACTACCTATTAGTTTTCACTTTTTGAAAACAACAACCTAATAAGGTTTTATTAAAACAACTACTTTTTAGTTTGTCTTTGGGTGGCACTACTGGAAACTATTAGCAGCTTCCGTCTATGAACCAGAGATGAGGATTATCCCCTAATTCTAATTTTTAAAACCCTAATTTGCAAAATAACTTCCTCACCAAATTGATGAACAATTATCCTCAATACATAACCCCCATGCACGATTATACCCAATTCCACTTTTTCAAAAACCCTAATTTGTAAAATGTTCGGAAAGTGTAATCGCTAAACCCAATATTGTAATTTTTTTAAGATAGATGATATTACTTGTTGCTAGATGCACAATTCGGACACTCTTGTCTTCGATTCGATGCTACGAATCAGGGAAATGCAGGACTTGAGAGCATAAGCAGCGAAATTGCGTGAGGAAGGGGGATTGCGGGGCCCATTAACAGAATTGTTTTAACGGTTTTTGTCATTTGGTAGTGTCACTCAAAGAAAAAATTGATAATAGGTAGTAGTTTGATAAAAACAAATAAAAAACTTATTAGGTAGTTGTTTTGAAAAAGTGAAGACTAATAAGTAGTGTTTCACAACATTTCCTTACTTTTCTTATCATTTGTTTCTCTCGTCCAGCAATAACTTGCATAATACTTCTTAATACTTTACTCATCAAAAGGCCCACCACAAAGCTTTTCCTTAATACTTGTGTCCAAAAGCAACGAGAAAGGTTTTAGGAGATGGAAGGAGTACTACATACACATGCATTAGAAATTGTTGAGACTCACCTGTCATTGACCTGGAAGCAACAATACTTCTATATCATGAAATAGATGGCTAAAAGATGGAGTCATCTTTATACCTGCTGCTTCTGCCTGTTTTGACATTGTGTAGAAGGATGATGGATTTGAGCAACTAGGATTTGAAACAATTGCAGTAGTGGTTGATTTCAGGAGATTGACAATAGGGCTTTCCCCCTCTCCTTGTGATAGCAGGATTTGCCCATCTGCACCAGGTATGAAGCCAAGCCAGGGTGCGAGTTGCATAAAGCGTGATGTATCCACTTCCCTCTACAGAAAATAAAACTCTACTTGTAAATAACTAGAAGAAATGTTCTGCTCTCAGTCTAATATTTGGCTATAACTTGAGCTCATCTGCTCATGCCTGTACCTTTTAACGCAAATGACACAGGTATATATGATTAAGAAAAGCAACATGTGTTTTCCTTTGGTGCACGATATAAGTTATCAAAGGTGGGGCCTTGGGGAGCATGATTATAATCAAATACCAAGTGACTGTAGTACTGTACTGTAGAGTGCCAGATTCTGAGAGCTCTGAATCTACATACTTCCTCCAGACACTTTCTAATCTTCCCATTTCTCCTTTTCAAAATCACTCAACAAATTTTAATCATAAATTCTTACCAATATATAACAAAAAATATAGTCATGTGGATCTTGTTAGATTCATTTCAATGTGTACGTTCAACTATAAAATTTAATAATTCTTAAAAGTATGTAATTAAAGAATTGTAAGTCTTACACAAGACTACATTACAATAAACTGTGATCAGACCACCTCACTTTGTGCTCTAAGCCTCTAAAAGGGTCCCTTTCAGATGACAGGTTAACTTATATCTTAAAAGGGTCAATTCTACTAAAACTGACTCTTTAAGGAAAAAGGTGACCCTTGTCTTACCATTAGTTACGGTAAGGCAGTCTTATATGATATTTTTGTAATTGAAGAATTCATTGTCAAAGTTGAGTGTCGGAGATTTCACAAAGAGCAAATGGGAAGGTAAAAAGGGGAAGAACAGCAGAGAAGTCAAACATCAGATAACAGAATTCTTCTAAGTGCTTCAAAGTGACTCCCTCCAATTGTTCCAGGTAATTCAGTGAATGTTTAAGTAATCACTTATGCTAATAACACATTTTATCAAGTCAAAGATCACTCGAGTCATCTAGCAAACTGTATTTTGGATTTTGGAATACAGTGGTTATCCTGTTATCGTCATCTGCGGCTGTCTCATTCCATAGGATCAAGTTTAACAAATTTACAGCACAGTTAGTGGGTCACTTTGTTTGACTTTCATTTATTTAGTTTAAGGAATGCTGAATATTCTGGATTGTGCTTACTTTAGTAGTGATACTATTTGCTTTTATCTTAAATACAAAATACACAGCCATAAAACTTACCAAGACAATATCTAGAAGACCCATCCAGTATAGTATGCTTCCTATCTCCTTAATCCCCTGAAGAACTTCCTGCTTGAGTTCTGTCTTTGAGGTCCAGTTAAGCTGCTCTTTTATATGTTTCATGCAACCTGGATATTAAAACTTTAGTTTTGATCTGCAAGAGATGCAATAGAAACCATCCAAGAGATAAAACATAAACTCTGCAACTAGAGCATAGTAGCATACCTGTCACACCACCATCAAAGGGTAGCAGACCTATCGATTTGGGTAATGCTTCTTGTAATCCTGTAATCGTTGCTTCAAGAGAACTTATCTGTGTCATAAAGTAACTCTAAATGAGATACAGACATGAGTCAAAGAAACAGTTCACATCCTCACTTAATCATGATAAATTTCCATCAAAACTATCTACCCGGCCTAGGGCCTACAACCAAATTTAGCCAGCTCTTCAAAGTCGTATTTCCACAAAAAGCCATCACAAAAAGACATGGGAGCCCATGAAATTGCAAAGCTATCATCAATATAATTTATGTGGCTTCTAATGGTTCGAAGTTGTTTTTTCAGCTAGTAACATTTGTTGTTTGACTTATACATTGTTCATTTTGACTTGATAATCACATGTAAAAACTGGGTTAAGAAAGTTATCAGGTCATTTGTTTGTTATATATATATGTATGCGCTTGATAATCTGGTTAATAAACGAGTTGGGTGACCCCGTTTAATAAAAGGGTCTGATAGGGTAGTTGACCCGTTCTATTAATGGGTCAGGTTAGGTTGAGGGGATTCATTTTGTTTACTTGTAAACCTGACATGAACTCAACACGACCCGACTTATATGCTAGCTCTAGTTTAGCCTAATGACATTCTTGATTGTTCAAGACTTCAAGGGGACCACTGTCCTTGTGGTGAGGGGGGGGTGGAAGCTTTTACGAATCGTTGAGTTTACCCATAAAGTCTAGATGTCGTGGAGATATTCTTTTGTAATGGTTTAGATCTTGGTACTGATATGCACCAATTCTAGAAAAAGTGAGAGAACACTCTAGACTCTAGAGTCTTGTAAGAAGATACGAGACTTTCAATAATAGAAAGTTTCTTCTGAATAAGACTAATGTTAGGAGATCTATAGACTATATCCACAAACAAAAACAAAAAAAAGCTAAAAAAAAGGTTTTTCCACATACATGCGGCTGTAGTTAGATTGGCACATATTGTACGAGTAGGTATACTCCATTCTTAGAATCAGACTAGAATGTCACCAAGTCAGAAAGTCCCAAAGTTCAACCCCGACTCTCACAGATATCTCTAGCATTTTTCATATGATACTATCCTTCGTTCCCGACCTAGCTAACTTTTTCTTATCCCTGTTATTTCCACATAAAATGCCAATGGGAGTGATGGATCAACCCAATTAACCCGATAAAAGCGACAGATACTTAGCCTTTTTAATTACCTCAATTAGTATCTAGTAATGTAAGGGTATCAACTATCACGTCTTGGCCTCCCTCATCCCCCACCAATAAGAAAGAAAATATGAGGTCACTGTTGTATAAGTGGAAGATGCTTTAAAACAACAGTTGTAGACTAAAAAAACATACCTTATTAGATATGTGATCCAGAAGAGCGCGAAGCAGCCATGGCAAAGACCGGGTTCCCAAAAGGCGGACGATGGAAAACATGTGAGGCATCCCAAAGAAGCCATTGTGCAACCTCGTAAAGCTTTGATGTGCAGAATTTAAATCCTGAACATTGGTAAAAGTAAGGAATAAAAAATTAGAAGCTCGGAATAAGAATGTCCTTCTGCCATGGAGCAATAAGGCGAGGACTGGAGCACATAGGAAACAGCTTAGTGTTGGAGACAAAATAGTTGACAGACTTCCACTCATACCATGGGAAGCAGGAGCAGTACTTGATTATTGTGTTTAACATCAGAACAGATATAACAAGGAGAGCTGATACCTTACAAAAGTTTGGTATGCCATAAGCAAATTTACATTATTGAGAACTAAAGCTTTAAATTGTATATGAGATGAAAAGATATCATGTTGAGACCAGCCAGGAAGAAGTCAAGTAAACATAATCTTACTTGGTTACCACAGTAGAAGTTTGGCTTGGAATAAGGCATCGATGGCTTCTGAACTCGACCATTAGACAGTTTCGGTGACCGAACAAATCGTTGAGTAGTATTACATAATATGAAGTTTGGAAGGAAATCATTCTGCATTTCTGTCCAGATCTGCGAGTGACATGAAAAGAAAAATGGTCAAGGGTTCTGCTGGTAGAACACAGAAAGCCTAGGCAACCAAATCTTACAAACCAATGCAGATGATCAAAGAAGTAACAATATGGTGAAAAGTTAGAAGGTAAACCTGGTAAGCAAGTCGACTTGAATAAGAAACAAGAGATAAGTTCTCTTGCATCTCACTGAAGATAAGATTGAAGGAGTCTATTGTCAGATCCTCACACAGCAACTTATGGGCATGTTTTAAGATATTTACGAGGTTTTCCAATTCCTGAACAGAAATAATATTATAGAGAAAGGAACAAAAATGAATTTGACAGAATATAATGTTCTAGTAAACAAAACCAAGGACAAACATGGACACTTACAACGATAGCACAGATATCTTGAGACTCAAAACGATCAAACAGAAACTCCAGGTTCTCTCTGAAGGCCTTGTTCATACGTTGTGAAATCAGGCATCTTAAATCAATGCTCCTTCCCAGTAACTATGCATCAATCACAAAGAGTATTAGACTGTTAAATACAAGGAAACAAATCAGAAAACTTTTGTTTCTATTTTATCTTTTCTCTAAGGGGTAGGAGGTGGGTTGGGCGGAGGAGGAGAGGGGGTTGTTCGGTAGAAGATGCATGGGACAGAGCCGCAGAGCTGCCAGGGGGACCATTGTCCACTGAAGGACTTTTATATGATAGAAGTGTACTACATCTAAAAGCAGGAATTTCAACCAAATTGAGGTTTTACTCCTTTCTAGATCTTAATATTTGTAATAGTTGACTAACGGTGGATATGCGGTGACTTACATTTGTGGTCTATCCTATGGCATGGGGGCAGATTGAGTCGGCGTATGGAAGTACTATTTGTTTCGTATCAATGTTCATTTTTTTCATGTTGAGCATACCTCCATATTTCAATCTCCTGTCAATTAACCCCCCCTTAAGTTCGCTTGATTGTGAAATTAACCCCCTTAACTTTTCAATGTAGACATGGTCCCCATTGCTTTCACCAATTGTGAAATTCAAACCCGATCATAATTTTTGGTGAAATGTTCACCAGGAAACAATGACATGACACACTTAAACAATTAAAAAAAACATTACAAAATTTTATTGTGATACAATGAAATTGCCAAAAGTTGTTTTTAATTATTTCAAATATGTTAAAAAATTATTTAAGTGTGTTATGTCAGGAGTAATTCAGCAAAAAATTATATATTTGGGAAATTTCAGAATTGGTGAAAAAAATTGAGCCTAATTCCTACAATGAGAAATTATGGGGTTAATTTGGCAATAAATCAAAGTTAAGGAGGTAATCGCCACATTCACCAGCAAAAGAAGACGGAGAGAGAGTTGTGAATCTTGTGATTCTTTAAAATTTTCAAGCCCAAGCTGCATCCAGAGGTATGATTTAACTTCCATAGAAGCCAAAATCATATTACAGCATACAATTCTTTTTTGTTTAGTAATCCTACTAAAAACAAGGTCATATACAAATCCGAAAATGAGGACAAAAGTCCTTAAATAACAGAAGGGAAGAAAGCAATCACCACAGAGGTGCTAGCCAATCACAACATGTATATTAGTATATTACATCAGTCAAGGACACTTCAAA
The DNA here is from genome assembly GCF_026745355.1 of Beta vulgaris subsp. vulgaris. NCBI lineage: Eukaryota > Viridiplantae > Streptophyta > Magnoliopsida > Caryophyllales > Amaranthaceae > Beta > Beta vulgaris. The sequence continues at coordinate 58,813,244 of NC_079205.1, read as the reverse complement.
AAGTAAGGCACGTTAAAAAACCATGCCTATCACAATCTGCAGTTATTCCTGTTCTTAGCTAACCGTGATTCAACAATTTAGTAGCTCCTGAAGATAGACTTCCGACTTCAGACAGTTGATGCATTTTAGCAGTGCATACTACAGGCATTTAATTCCAGTTAAACTTCTTCCAGTTTTTCAGTAACTTATCTATTTAAGGAAAACATAATCTCAGCTTCAAATGGCATAGACATTAGACACACATCAGAGATAATTTCTGGAGATTAAACAGAATTTGACATCGAATTAAAATCGCCTATCTCTTTGACCAAACAAAGTCCGAAATTGTCATTTTCTTGTAGGATAATGTATAGCATGAGACCATTGAGTTTTCAACTTAGCCCTTCTTTTTGTTATGAGTGAAATTAGATACATCTTTATTACTAATTAAAATTTAGTAAGTCACTAGAAGACGCCTTTGAAGATGATATAAAGGTGGAAGATCACAAAACTCTTGTGAGTGATGGACTTCCCCGACAACATGGAATCATGCTCACCTTTACTCTAGTCATTTTAAATAGCGCATTGAATCTCATAGGTTGAACAGAGTATTTTTCTCCATTGTCCACTGCAAAGAGGAATGAGGAGTCGAGCAATTCTCTAACAAATGGAAACAACAAAGATTAAGCTTTAGTGAAAAAACTTCGAAACTTCAAGTATCAGAATGGAAGAAGGGAAAATAGATCACTGCCAGACATACCTCGCTGCCCAACTCTTGTAATATGTGAAAATAATATCACACAATTTGGAGACAAAAATATCAAAACAATGGTCCACCTGTAGGATATCACGGATCTAATCAAACCCCATCTCAGAATCACTAAGCAAATCACATAATCAGCATTAGAAGCTGTATATTAGATCCCACAATGTACCAGCGTATATACTTCTACGAGTACATCATATTAAATTAAAATATATAGAAAGATCTTCTTTGCATATTTTACAGAAAAATATAGAAATTAAGAAAAATAGCAGACAGAAATCTGACTGCAAATTAAGTGCCTCATGCTCATCACCAAAAGGGGAAGGGAGAAAAAAGATTAAAAAATTTCCAATATCACACTATATCACAAAGGTCTAACAAGCATAGATATAGACCAAGCCTAAGAACCAGGAGTTCTTCATTAAAGCATTATTGATACGAAATAGCATGCCAATTGTGTTGAATTTGGTCAACAGAGAGAGAAAGCGACAAAAGCTAATTTCAATTGAAACACATATCACGAAATAGCTAAAAAAAATGACAAACACAAAAAGAAACTTCCTAAAGCATAATATCTAATATGAGAAAACTAGAAGCAAGAAATGTTAGTGCCCTTTCTTATTACACCTATTATAAGTGCTAAAGGAAGAATAAGATGACAAGGCCCACAACCCATCACTGAAAGCCCTGAAAGAACTCACGAAGATAGAGACTAAAACAAGACCTCAAATATGATTAGAGGAAAGATGATCAACTGTTTGGGGGTGGAAGGAAAAAATACATCTCAAAAGTACCTCAGCTTCAATTTCATCATAGAGGAACCGCTGCTTGAGCACAGTTAATGCCTGTTGAGCAGCATCGTTGTAGATGTCAAATGGCATAACAACACTCTCAAAAAGGCCCGCATTTTGAGACTCAAGCACATAATCCACCAGCATCCAAGGAAGAGAGCACTCAATTGGAAACTGCAACCAAGTAACAAGTCAATTGCATCTCATTCTGAAATATAGTATTGTGTTTTACTCCTTCCTATTGACATGTGATGACTTCAATAGTGCCCAAAACTGAACTTGGCAATTGATTACTTCCCAGGTAAGCCACATGGCCTGTTTACCTGAATGACACGGGATGTTTCCAAATAGAATTCTCTGAACCAAAGGAAGCCAAGATCCGTCAGTGTTGCTATTGTCACTGCAGAGACAATCAAGAGCCAAAATCAGCTACTTTGGTAATCTTTATTACTCAAGACCCCAGCAGAACTAGCAGCTTCTAATACCTTAGTAATTAGTACATCACAATTAAATACACAGCAGAGTCTGAATTGCTCTTAATTTACTAAGTCGGGGAAAACCAACATCAAATTGGCAGACTAGAACAAAATTCTGGCGTTAATTTTACGAGAAAGGGTGCATGGCCTTGGTAAACCCTTATCACAAATTTAACGCAGCAAAGAGGGAGGGAAATTCGAGTACAGTGATGGATAACAGGATATAACCTGTGTGGTCTAGTAAATGCAGAAAGAAGCCAAGCTTGTAGAAAAAGGTTTCCAACTGTTTCAAATCCTCAACAGGTATCTCTGACCCAGTATTGCTGAAGAGCCCACCTGGCTTTCGAATATTACCGCCAGAGACAACCTCATAGATCAGGAACTGCAAGCAGTGGACCTGAATTTTGGAATGAAACAACTACATCAATATCAACATTGAAATTAAGAATAGCTTCGTTGTTTTTCTACCAAGAGAGAGAGAGAGAGAGAGAGAAAACATCAAATACAACTTATGCTTCTATTTCCCCCCCCCCCCCCCCGGGGAAGAACGGAACTAAAAAGAATAAAGGGAATGAGTAATATTTATAACCGCAACATGTTAAATAGAAAAAAGAGATAATGATAGTTGGTTACATTCTGTGTTAAAAGTGGCAGCCATTTTCATTGTGGTCAGTGCAAATGAGGCAAAGGAGTACTCACCCTTGTCCTATTCGACTCCGAGAAAAGAAAAATCCGACTCTAACTTTGTTTAAAAAAATCCTAACTCCGACTCAAATCAGTATTTCAAGAAGGGGGACATTGTATTATTTTAGGGAGAGGATGTTTTATGAGATTACACTTGTGTTGAGGTTTTTTGTTTGAATTTTTTTGAGAATTCTAGTTAAAAATTCATTAAAATCAACCTTATAATTGTTGCCTTCTAAATTCTACCCATCAATTCCACCACTAAAATCACCTAAGAACCTTCCATCCATTAAGATCAATATCAAATGTGTATCAAGGGCGTATGTTTTGTAAGTCTCTTACTTACACGATCTTCTTCTTAATAAAAAATATCTAAAAGAAAAAGAGACAGGGAATTCCTTTGCTTCGCGATCAAAGATTTATGCATCAGGTACAATTGTTGGGTTTTATGATTAAGTGGTGCAATATGGAGTTTGATCATCGTAATCTTGGTGTCGGTGCATATTGGAGTGAACCTGAATATTTGCTTTGGTTAAATTTTACCAAGGCTTGTTGGGTAGAAAGTGGAAGTTTGATTGTTTTGTTTGTTTACTTCGTCTTGGAAAATAATTTGATGTTTATAGTTGCTATATTGCTGCAGAGAATTAGATGTTCATGGATTTTTTTTCTTTTTACATCAAGGGGTAGTAATAATTGGCTCTCGAGTCTCAAGTAATATTTTCAATTTGCATATACCTGCACTGTTTGGCCGAATTATATTAGTGAGATTGCGATCACGGGAAGTCGGGAACTGAAAAGAATTATTATATTGTTCAAAATCTTTATTCCAGTGCGGTGTGTTGGACAGAACTTGTAATTTACCATTGATAAAGAACAAAATTTCTAGTATTGCTTCTAAACATATGGTGGAGACACTTGGGTTGGAGATCACAAAACATCCTGTCCTTATGAACTAGATGAGGGTGTTAAAGTAACTCGTCAAGTTGTGGTTGATTTTTACGTTGGGGTATTCTGCAGACATGATACTTTGTGACGTTGCTCCTATGGAGAAAAACTGTATGGTACTTGGAAGACCTCGGCTGAAAGATAAGAAAATTGGTTTTGTTGATAATGAATGTTGGATTAATAGCTGGTACTTGAGGGTCAGGTTTACGTCTTTACCTCCTGCTACTGCTCCTACTCATCATATGTCTCTTACTACTCAAGGTAACAAGGTTAATGAGGAAATTGCAATGGAAGAGAATTTAGAAGTGGAGACTAAACAAAAAGAATCATATTTATGTCTCCACAAGAAATACACATTGATGTTGCAAAATTGCTCCATGTGATACTACTACCTATTTGGAGAATAATGGGTCACAAGAAAATTGTTCGGAGTCGGGACACATATACCATGTATAGAAAATGAAAAGTAGCATAGTAACCAGACCTGAGCTGCTGTTGGTGCAACTGGCCTTGGATACAGGTAGCTCCCCTTGCTTACTTCACCTTCTTGCTGCAGAGATTGCAACTCGGTCTCTTGCTTGCTTGTATTTGCCATCCAATCAGCTGAAAGGGTCCGCATATCAGACAAAATCCTGAAAAATAATTGTTCCAGATTATTAAGGTGGAAACAGATAAGTCAAAAAGAACAAAGACAGAACCATCAGTCAATGTTTAACAAAAAAACAGAAATTTTAAGTGATGAAATGTGGCATTGAACTAAGACAAAACCGTCCTTTTCTGATGCTACATATGCATCAAAACTACAGAAGTATTTTGGATGTTAAAACGAAAAATTCCATAGTCTTTCTTCCAAACCACCCACTGACAAATTTTTAGATCCCTAACCTCCCTCATTGCTGATCGAACATACAGAAAAGGAGGCTGAGTAGCCTCACACTGGATTTTGGTAAGTGCTTGAAGACCTTACCTGAAAGCTGCAAGTGGAAGTTGTGCTTAAGCAAGAAGGGGGAACAAGGAGAGAGAGCACGAGGTTGGCCACAGAAGCATTTGACTGTGTTACAGAAGGGTGCGGCACTATGGGATAAGAAGGGAGATGGATGAGGAAGTTTAAGGTACGGTAAAGTGGATGAGGGCGAGTGCCAGAGTCATGGTGTCAAAACAAGGCCGCATCATATCTTATCGCCCGTGTCGTAAAGGTTTTCAAAGATCTACCGAACCGATATTACCCGCATCATAAAGGTGTAAGAAAACCGCATTTTAGGCAGGTTTTAGGGGTATTTCATGGTTTAAGCCGGCATTCAGCGATATGACAACCGCATCATCCCCGTTCCCGCATCACCGTGACCGTTACCGCAACACCCAAACCGTATTCTTGAACTATGCCCAGAGTCGAGCAAAGGAAAAATTGGTGTGATTAACAGAGAAAGAGAAATCTATTTTGACATAGAATTCAATATTCTGCTCGTCTTGTCCCCCTCTGGTTTCATTCTGACATTATTTCCCTTCCCCAAAAAGTAAAAATACTCCGCCTAATGACAAACAGTAATATCGCTCTGTGAATATGCTGGTGTTTCTCATTCAGAAAATAGTATCTGTTTAGAACATTGAATAAGATACTTACCCTAGAGTTTTTAGAGTAATTATCCTACAAGAAGCATGCGCAGCCTTATTTACATGATTGATGAATCAGCTTAATTTTCTTTCTGGAATGATTTTCTCTCACGAGAGAGTTTCAATCATAAAAGATAGCTAAGAGGAGGCTAACCAATACCATCCTTGCACTATAAAGTGCAAAATATGCCTGCTAAACAAAAATACGAGGAAGAGTATAATATAAAACAATAGATTCTGAACAAGATCATTGATCAGTAACCCACCTAGAAAGGTCCTTTTTTCTCCTAAAGGTAGTACGCAGCATAGTTGCTAAGGTATTCTGAACAAAATCCTGAACTTCAGCATGGATTGTTTCCCATAAGGCATCAGCAACTAATGTATCACAACGCTGCATCATTGACCCAATGCTTTTAACATAACCAACAAGCTCAACCAATGCTCTCCTCTCCTCTGCACTGTAATTATACCGTACAACCTGCGATAGCACTAAAAGCATTAACAATCAGGAGAAACCCTACTGGCCCTTTTTTGGAAGAAAAAAAACAGTTTATAGAGGAAGAATTGTTCATCAGCCCCCACTTTCTGGGGTTAGGTGGGTTAATGGCACCCTTGGTGAACAATTTCTTCCCCTAGACCCTGCATACCCTCTGACATCCTCAGCACCCTCATCCCCTAAAAAGAATAGTCACTCTTTATTATTGGTTTAATATCACAAATATTAGATAAGGCAGATGGAGCATTTTTGAGCTGTACAAATTATAAGACTAAGAAAAGTAATGCAGAAAGTGCCTTTTCGTAGTCAGAATATAATGTTGAAGTATTATTTGTTTCTTCAGAAGTTTGGTCCTTGCACGGGCGAGAAAATTTCCATGCACATTGTTCCCAGATGCGGCCAGTCCATCTGCTCAGAAGTTGAAATCCTTCAACAGCCATATCATACATGTTGCCTTTGACATCTTTGGACCACTCAACTTCAGCACCATCTGTGGATTTTAATAAATCTAACTGCAAAAATGATAAAGTATAAAACCCATTAATGTAAATCTCAGCATATCCTTACATTAAAGATATGCCCACATAAGTATTTTGCTTCATGCCTACACATGGAAGGATATGATTTCTGAACAAACAAAGCATCAGAAAAGCAGTACCTGATTGATGGATGAAGCAAAACGAACTGTAAAATCATCATGTTCAGCCCGAATAGCACCAATATGATTAATTATAAGATATTGTCGCTGATAAGTAATATAAGTTAAGGAGCATTACAAGTCCAATAATTTGTTTGTATAACAAAAACAGAATACAAGTATATTCTGTATCTAAGGCAAGCCAGTAATATCTGCCAACATCTTCTCATAGTCAATAAACATATAAACTTGAATTCAGGCAGGTAACATACAGTTTGCCAGCCCAACTCAGCAAAAATCATTGTGATAGATATGTCAGCCAAGAATTTCAGTGATGTTAGTGCAGCATAGGAAAGATAAAAAAAAAAAAAAAAAAAAAAGAGATGACAGAGATAGAAACCGAGGTAGTGTGCAGCACAGCAGCAACCTCTACATCCTGTTGAGAAGTTTAATTTTCATTTTTTTATATAGATGACTTCTGCTGGGTAGTTTTACAATATAACCTGAAAAACACATGAGAAACCAGGGACCAAAAGGGTCATTTTACACTATGCTTACTGACTTACAGACTTGGCTCAAATATTGGAACTTACAGACTTCATCCAACTATAGACATTTAAATATAAACTATGAGCAAAAAAGAGTCATTAAGTCCATTGCTGATAAGAAGGACTAGAATTTTGTACTCCCTCTTATTTGGGGGTTGTTTTCTCTCTTAGAACATGGGTACACATTTTCTTTCAATCTATCTCTCACCACTTCTTGTTTATTGTGCAACTCCACATGTCAAGCTTATTGCCAAATGGAGGAGTAATTATAGCAACAATAATGGAAAAACATAAATTCAATTCTTCAACCATTATACTGAAAGTATGTGTGGCCAACAGCAGTCTTATCCAATAAACAAACTGAAACAAAAAAGGAACAAAGCTGACAGAGGCAGAAAAACTGAAAGAGATGGAGATAAAGAGATAAGCATATACACCAGACTGTCGTAGGCACAAACATGCATACTGACGCACGTATGTGGCAAAAAAGATAATGAAGAAAAAAATGAATATAAAGATAAAAGGATATTCTTGAACCTCACGAGGCTGAAGCTCATGTGGTGCTGGGAGAGCAAGAAGACGAGCTTGACTAGCAAACTTCGGAAAATATGATGACAACTCTTTCATAATAGCAGCAGGAGAAAGATGAAGGTCTGGAAATGCGGGTATAACTGGGTCACTCTGCACATTATTAGCATCGGATAAGTCAACCATCCATGATTTAGTTCGAGACAGTGAAGCAACAACATACTTCAAATTTATGAAAATATAATTACCCATACCTTGAAAATTCCTATAAGTCGGTTGATTTTGACCCGCTTAAAGAGTGCTTCAGTATCTTTCTCTGATGTAGTTGCTAAGACTACAAGAACAGGCAGGACACGCAACAGAGTATGCCGCTCTGGAAAGAGAAGTGCAAAATCCAACTCCAGAGACTCAACAGAGAAGACTATCAGAGCTTGAAGGATATCTTCTACACTATCCACGGTTAAGGAAATCCCAAGATGAAAAAGGAAAGCAATAATAGAACCTCTCCACCTACTTATCAAGTTTGAACCTGACTCACAAGACCTAAAGACCTTAAATTATGAAAATGGCAGCTTATATATGTCAGGATACTTGTTCACCCTGAACATCTCCACGTGCAAGTTCATTAGAATAGCCCACCTTGTGCTTAAGAAAATCTACTGGCAGCCAACAAGAGTGTGCTCCCAAGTTAAGAATTATCGATATAATTACAATATAATTACATTTGATGATAATCAGTGTTTAGAAAGTTCAAATATTGAGTTAAACATGAGCATGACATGACAAGTACAGCAAAGTCTCGATCACCTGTAAATCGTCTAATTCCTCCCTCATTGAATCGGTGTCTTGCCACTGAACACTGACTTGAGTAAACGTCCTATATCCAAATTATTCAACAAGGCGGTCAATAAAAAATATACTGTACCAAATAAAGTAGTCAAACAATTTTATTTTAATGATATATTCCCACCCCCCACCCCCTCCCAAAAAAAATACAGAACTCCCATCACAGAAATAAGCATTTGCAAAATACAATGAAAACAACATATCAAAATGGAAGAGAGATTCATTGTAGAATTAAGACAGCTCAGAGTACATTCACACTATAATCATATACTAAAGAAACATAGCATCTAAAGCATCGATATCTAGACACAGATGGAGAACAAAAAAAATGTAAATTGTACAGACAACCAGGTTTCCAAAAGTATATCCATCTGTTTGCATAATGTGAGGAAAATTAGGGTCCAATCTCAAATGTCCACATAATATACAGAAAAGAAAGGCTGAAAGTAGAGACATAGTACTTTATATTGTATAGAAAGAATAGCCAGCATACCTCTTATACCAAGAAAAATCATTTGGTATGCTTGCTTTCGCATTTTTTAGATGGTCAAGTTGCACTAAAACATCCAGCAGCTTCAACATGGACCTGTATCATAGAACAGAGCTTCAAGGACACTTGAAAAAGTAAATGCTATTAATTTTCTTTTCTTTTAAGGCAAGTATAGACATCTTATTAAGAAAGGAACGGACAGATAAGGCAGATGTCAGAAACCTCAATAAGAAAAATCCAACGTTGACTAGATTAGTAACGTTACTTAGAAAAAGACACCTTTCATGATGCAAATCAGCAAATGTATATCCTAGCTTGTTTGGCTAGTCTCTCCATTTGGTAGAAAAAATTGGATGCAGGGGTAAGTTAAAGGAAACTGAAGATAAGGCGTTGATTTCAGATGATTTATCCTGCCAATCAATTTAAATAATTTACATGGCGGCTGAATACATATTGAGCATTTTTCAATTTTCTGACTATCATGAATAAATGTTGTAAGCAAATAGGAGACAGAACATGAAACAGAAGAAACGAGACAGATACTTGTTGCCTTTTTGGTAGAATACCCAGTAAAATATTTGACTGTTATATAAAATATCCTCTTGAAGAACCCAGAATTTACAGGATTTGCAGAGCAGACACCCTTCGCTGAATTAATTTTAAATGAAGGTGAAAGTTGATCCCCAACCAAGTAGCTTTGTTATTATTCTCACCAAAGATGAGTTACAGTAGGGCCATTGATGCGTCTCTCAGGCCTTGAAAAGCGTTGCATGTCAGCTGCTAGCTGCACTAGATTACAAGAAATTATATACATTCTATGGTACGATAGTATAAAGAATGTAGATTGTAAGTCACTGGAGGTTGAAGAGGAAGCACATAAGGTAGTCGTACTTTAGATGCCGCTGATGCCTGCCATCGCTGAATTTCACGTAAACGACTCATCTCCAAGTCCAAAACTTGATATGTCTCCAAATATAGTTCAGCTTGGCTATGTTTCATGGAATCAGGAAGCTGCGATCATTCCCAAATCTTAGAATTAAAACATGAAAACGCATGGGGGTCAGGGAGGGGTGTCTTTGTATAGATTCATTTCAGAAAAAGGTCCAAGGACAAATTTGGCAGACCATAATGCTTCAATAGAGGTTATGATAGAGCAGTTCTAAATCTTAAAAACTTTCTACATATCGAGGTCTGTACCGAATCTAATTATTGCGCATCACTATATGCCCTTAGTATTTTAAAAAACAAGCTGAAATTAACCTGAGGAAGCGCCTTTATACAACTTCGATATGTATATAGCACGGATGCCATCTCTTTCCCCTCGTGGATAAGCGTGTTCTGCATGCAGAGCATATATATGTTAGATTCGTCCAAACCAACATGACAGAACTTCATGTGGAAATTGAACATAATCAGTTGAAAAGGCAATCCAGAAGTCAACTCTAGACATTTCATAAATCTATAAGTAGAGGCTGGCAGGAAGAAATGCATACCAGCTGATTAAGAGCTTTTGTGTCTTCTGATAGAGACAGGCGATAAGCAGCAATATCACTATATTCTGCAAAGAAGAAATGAAGTCATATTTCATATGGGAAGAAAAAAGCTCAATGAAAAAATATTCACTTTCCATCTATTATAGATAAGCCGAAACTATCATCATATAAACATTATGACAGAATTTTGAAAAGTAGAACTATTTATGTTTAATCGAGCCCTACGGATGAAAGTTCTTTCTAATAAACTGTGATGGTTCTGTTAGATAATCCTCTGCTGCTGCAGGACAGTGATCAAAATTCAAAAACATCAACAGAACTCCACTTTGTGCCAAATCTTTCAACCTGGGTACATAGCTTTGGTGACTAATGATATAGTGCTTTGGAACGGTGTTGTTCTAGCAATAAATCTTCATATCAAGAATATCATCAGTGAAGGAGATGAGTCAAATAGTTATCAAAATTCTCAAAAATATCTGTAATTATCCATGGGGGTTCCAAATTCTGATAGATGATCTGTCATCTGTGTCAGATACTAAGCTACTTTGATGACGTTAAGATCTATATCAAATTTTGAGAAGTGAATAGTGTTGCACTTTAGATTGCAAAACAGGGTCATTTCCATCCAGAGCTGAAATGGTATGAATCCTTTTGTAATCAGGAAATCAAAATCTAACTTTGTATGATAAGCTAGAAATAGATTCCAGGATTAGAACCTCCAAACAAACAATGTATATATTACCAGTTACCACACAAAATAGAGCATCCCATTTTGTTGTTTCCTGCAACCCACATAGACAACTAATAGAAGTAAGTATTATACCGATTGGACTTGTAGTTGCGCCTCTATCAGATGACACCCAAACTGCTGGCCCTTGCACCTCAGGCTGGTCATTCTAAATTTGAAAAAAAAATTGGTAGAACTACATTATATAGAATTTAAAATATATATTAAAAAAATGAAGCCATTAACAAATTTTTGTGTTGATGATTGACACTCCTCAAACAAAACTGATAAACCTAAATTCATAAATGATATTCAGTTATTACACTATAGTCAAAATACCATCTAACCTAACAAGAAATCAGAGGAGCCAAAAAGAGACATTAACATTAAGAAATTCACTTGCTCAACACATACATCAATCAACGGTTCCACTGTTGTCGATGTGTGACACTAGAATTCAACTCAATCTTAAAGTCGGGGTATTTGAAAATGGAATTCGAGTTACTCGATGTTAATATTGGAATACAATGATGATACAAGGTTTAGGACAGATATTTGCACATTACTTCACCATCTCTCCTAAGTCCATTTAACAATTCTTTAAAATACCAACGCAATGCTACTTATACCAAAACAAATAATATCAATAATCAAATTTACATACCACATCAACAACTAACAAGTCCTTGTCCTGTATGAATCACTCTCACGAAACATTCAAAGATAGCAAAATTCTATAATAAATGCCATAACAATTTACCAATTATACATCACCATAAAATTTGCCTACTATTTTGTCAATAATATGATGAAATTAACAAAATGAACCACAATTAAAACCCTAAAAACAATTTTCAAATAAATACCTCAAGTGAGAATGTGGATAGAGCAGCAATGGCTTCTTCAACTGGAACAGCCATAGATTCGTAGCAATGCCGCAAAATACCTATTCAATCTGCATTCAAATTCAATTTTTTTTTTATATACAAAAACGTTAGTTTAAAGCATTACGCATAATGGCAAAGTAGAGGTACAATGATGTACACAAGACAAATTTCAGCGGATCAACATGAAAATGTGTATGAAATTGATGCTAAACCTTGAAGAATGAGGATAGTTTTGCGGCAAAAATGGTAGTGAGATTAAGTAAGATCTATAGTTGGAGAGAGAATTAGGAAGAATTTGAGATTTTGAGTAGTGGGAAGGTGAAGGTGAAGGTGAAGGTGAAGGTGAAGTTGGTTGAGTTTTTGTGACTTTAACTTCACTAATAAGCTGCTATTGTTGTGAGAAATAGAGAGAGAAGTTATGCAAGTAGAGAGAGTTTTGTATATTGAAGTATTTTGATCTGATGCACATATGTAAATCTTACGCTTACATATTTATAGTGGTAAATTATACCACTGTTTACATATAGTAGAGTAGTAGGGCGGTAGAAAATTGTTGCATTGATTGAATGTTGATGGGCATTGTTCAAAGTTGGTATGCTCCAAAGTCCAACCTGACAGTCAAACTGTTGCAACACTCCCCTTGAATGTCAGTGTTGGTTCTATGTTTTATATGCTTTTGATATACTGCCTCATTAAAAACCTTGTCAGGAAAAACCCGGTGGGATAAAAACCTGATCGAAGGGAAAAAGAGTGCAGCGCATATAATACTCCCCTGAATCTAGCATATATCACGAAGATGAGCATTCCAATTTTTCGGACTAATTCTTCAAATTTCTTCGCCGGAAGGGATTTGGTGAATAAATCTGCAAGATTCTCACATGATTGGATTTGTCGAATGTTGATCGTCCCTTCCTTTTGGAGGTCATGAGTGAAGAAGAGCTTTGGTGATAAATGTTTAGTTCTGTCTCCTTTGATGTACCCTTCGCTTACTTGGGTGATGCATGCAGTATTGTCTTCGTAGATGATAGTTGGATTTGTTGTTATTGTTTCCATCCCGCATTCTTCTTGGATATTCTTGATCATTGACCTTAGCCATACACATTCCCTTCCAGCTTCATAAAGAGCAATTAATTCTGCATGATTTGATGATGTGGCCGTCAAAGTCTGCTTCGTGGATTTCCAAGATATTGCAGTACCTCCATAAGTGAATAATATCCGGATTGAGACTTAGCCTTTTGGGGTCTGAAGGTAGCCAGCATCTGCATATCCAATGAGTGACGCATTGGTCTTGATGATAGAATAATCCGAGATCTTGTGTTCCTCGAAGATAACGTAATAAGTGTCTGACTCCATTCCAATGTCTCTTGGTTGGTGCATTGCTGTATCTAGCTAACAAGTTTACTGAAAAAGCTATGTCAGGTCGAGTATTGTTAGCCAAGTACATTAAGGCACCAATTGCACTTAGATATGGTACTTCAGGACCAAGAATTTCTTCGTTTTCTTCTCGTGGTCTGAATGGATCATCTTTCTCATTCAGGGAACGCACTACCATTGGAGAACTTATTGGGTGGGCTTTGTCCATGAAAAAACGTTTCAGGATTTTTTCTGTATAGTTTGATTGATGGACAAAAATCCCATTTCTTAGATGTTCCATTTGCAGGCCAAGGCAAAATTTTGTCTTCCCGAGATCTTTCATCTCAAATTCTTTCATCAAGTATTTTGCAGTCGCTTCAAGTTCTCTAGGAGTTCCGATAATGTTCAAATCATCGACATATACAGCAATGATCGCGAATCCTGATTTAGATCGCTTAATGAAAACACAGGGACTGATTTGATTATTTTTGAATCCTTCTTTCAATAGGTATTCACTAAGACGATTATACCACATTCTTCCAGATTTTTTTAACCCATAGAGTGATTTTCTCAATTTTATTGAGAACATCTCTTTGGGCATGCAATTTTCTGGTAGTTTTAGTCCTTCAGGAACTTTCATATAAATATCTGTGTCAAGTGAGCCATACAAATATGCGGTCACTACATCCATCAATCTCATTTGCAATCCTTTCGAAACTGATAAACTTACCAGAAATCTTAGTGTAGTTGCATCGACTACTGGAGAATATGTCTCATCATAATCAATCACCCTGGCATTTGCGAGAAGCCTTGGGCTACTAATCTTGCCTTATATCTAGTAACCTCATTTTTCTCATTTCGTTTTCTCACGAATACCCATTTGTACCCAACTGGTTTTACACCTTTTGGTATTTGGGTTATTTGACCGAATACTTCACGTTTTTCAAGTGATCTCAATTCTGCTTGAATTGCCTCTTTCCATTTTGGCCAATCTTTTCTACGGCGACATTCATCAACTGTATTTGGCTCTACATCATTTTCATCGTATGTCATTTCAACCGCTATCGAGTAAGCAAAAATTTCATTCAAGACAACATCTTTTCGATTCCATTGTCTCTTTGTAGAAACATAATTAATTGAAGTTTCATTGTTGTCTACGCTTTCATGTTCCTTTTCTTCTGGAACACGTTTCTCTTCATTTTTGTTTTCATCATGCTCTGTTGGGAGATTTATATTAATTTCGTTCGTTGTCTCCCCTTGCCTTTTCATTTTTCTCGGTTTTAAATCTTTAGAACCGGGTGGTCTGCCACGTTTTCGACGTGCTATTGACTCATTTTCAATTGCCTTATTGTCATTAGGAATTTCAATCCGTTCCGGAGCATTCGCAGCAGGTACATGTGACTTTGTCACTTTCTTAGAATCTGTGAATGCATCTGGCAATTGGTTTGCAATACTTTGCAGATGAACAATTTTCTTGACTTCTTGTTCACATGAATTTGTTCTCGGGTCCAGAAACGACATTTGCGATGCGTTCCATGTAATTTCCGATTTTATATTTTGTGGGTCCACTTTCTCTCCCCCTAAGGATGGGAATACCGACTCATTAAAATGACAGTCGGCAAATCGAGCCGTAAATAGATCACCAGTTGTTGGCTCTAAATATTTGATAATTGATGGAGATTCAAATCCAACATATATTCCCATCCTTCTTTGTGGACCCATTTTAGTACGTTGGGGGGGAGCAATAGGTACATGTACAGCGCACCCAAAAATTCTCAAATGTGAGATATTCGGTTCTCGACCAGATACTAATTGTAATGGTGAGAATTTGTGATAGGCTGTCGGCCTTAATCTTATCAATGTTGCCGCATGTAATATAGCATGACCCCAAGTAGTAGATGGCAATTTTGACCTCATTATTAATGGTCTTGCAATTAATTGTAGTCTTTTGATTAATGATTCAGCAAGACCATTTTGTGTATGTACATGAGGTACGGGTGCTCAACAATAATCCCAATAGACATGCAATAGTCATTAAATGTTTGGGATGTAAATTCCCCAGCATTGTCTAATCTTATTTTCTTTATTGTATGATCTGGGAATTGAGTTCTTAATCGAATTATTTGAGCCAAAAGTTTTGCAAATGCAACATTTCTGCTTGACAGAAGGCTCACATGTGACCATCGAGTAGAGGCATCAATTAATACCATGAAATAACGAAATGGTCCACATGCAGGATGAATAGGCCCACAAATATCTCCTTGAATTCTTTCTAAAAACATTGGAGATTCAGTGGCAATCTTATTTATAGATGGCTGATTATCAATTTGCCAAGTGAGCATGCAGAGCATGTTAATTCATTTGACCGAGGAATTTTGACATTCTTTATAGAGTGTCCATTTGAGTTTTCAATGATTCTATGCATCATTCCTGTGCCAGGATGGCCTAATCGGTCATGCCATAGAGTAAATGATTTTCTATTATCTAACTTCTGGTTAGATATCATATTAATTTCAATCGGACGTATATCTATGCGATATAGTCCCGAGGAAATTGCTGGCAATTTTTCATAGATGTATTTCTTGCCGTTTTTCTCTGCCGTTAGGCATATGAATTCCTCTTTGTTCACCGTCATTGTTTCCAAATGGTAACCATTCTGACGTACATCTTTGAAACTTATGAGGTTCCTTCGAGATTTACTCGAATATAATGCGTCATTAATTATCAATTTTGTCCCATTTGGAAATATAATGCAAGCTTTTCCAGAGCCTTCAATTAGCTTGGCTGTCCCAGAAATTGTACTAACATTTGCTTGGAATATTGTAAGTTTTGAAAAATACTCTTTATTTTTCAATATGGTGTGTGTTGTCCCACTGTCCAGGAGACATTGTTCTTTAGTTCCAACTTCTGATGAATTCATATCTTCATAAATAATAAATACGATGATTAGTATAAGAAAAATACGTATTTTTATTAATAATCAGGAACAAATACATGAAAGTGGATATTGAAGCAGTTGAAATAAACTAAGCACATTAATCGATTGTGATCTAAACAAACTTATTTTCAACTTCAGCATCATCCATAAAAAAATCTGAAACATCAAGGCTGGGCATGGATGTAGTGGCTTCATTAACAAAGTTTGCTTCAGCATTTTTTCCTTTGTTTTTTATTGAAGCTTGATATAGATCTACCAAATGTTTGGCAGTACGACATGTGCGGCCCCAGTGCCAGTCATGCCACATCTATGGCAAGTATCATTTCCTTTATAGGACGTCTGCCTTGATTTCCAGATGATTGTCCCCAATTTTTATCAGAATGTTTAAAATTATTATTTCTTGGGGAAAATCGGCCTCTTCCACGTCCACGCCCTCGGCCACGGTAATTACCACGTCCTCTCCCACGACCGTTGTAATTACCGCGTCCACCACTATGTATAGCATTTGCTTCTGGTGGATTAGAGCTTTCTATAGCATTTATCTCATGAGTGGCTGAAGACCCCGTAGGTCTAAGATTATGATTTTTCAGCAAAAGATCATTATTTTGTTCAGCCACAAGTAGTACTGAGATTAGCTCAGAGTACTTTTTGAAAGCTCTGAACCTGTATTGTTCTGCCAATATGATATTAGAGGCGTGGAAAGTGGAGAGCGTTTTGTTTATCATTTGCTCTTCTGTGATGGGATGATCACAATATCTTAACAATGATACAATTCTAAACAATGTTGAATTGTAATCACTGACCGTTTTAAAATCCTGGAACCTCAGATTGGTCCAGTCATAATGTGCCTTTGGGAGAAGCACATTTTTGTGATGCCCATATCTTTCATTTAGGCTATCCCATAGTTCTTTTGGATCATCCACAAGTAGATATTCACTTTTTAAACTTTCATGTAAATGATGTCTTAGGAGGACTAAGGCTTTTGCCTTTTCTTGTACAGTCGCAATTTTAACTGATGCGGCTGTTGTAGTTGCATCCCCTTGTTGGGTTGTCACATCTTTAATTGTATGTTCCAGTCCTTGGGCCTTTAAATTCATTTGGGCGTCCACCGTCCATTCTAAAAACTTTTGCCCAGATAGATCTAGTATGTTAAATTGTCTTTTCACTAGATCTCCCATTCTTTTGACTACAAATAGGTAAATATTTGAAATTAGTAATGATGATAAATCACATATATATATTATCTCCCCCTGATTTATATCATTATTATTATAGATAAATAATACAAACAAAAAAAAAACTAAAAATAGCGTACAACAATAATGAAGCTAAGCAAAAAAAAACAAGAAAATACCAAAAATAGAAACAAAATACAACAAGTGAATAAACAAAAAAAAACTTCCTAAAATGCACTTAAAGACAAAAAAAATTGATATTCATGTGCATTTTTCGCCATTCTTCCGGGGGAAATTTTTTTTTTTGTCTCCTATTTATGTATTAGGAGATATATCATTAATGCCATGAGGAGGAAAAAGAAACCGGCTATAAGAAATAAGTAGAGTTTTATTTTCCTAAAATCCTCTTCAAAAGAGGAAGATGAGGGTGGAGGACGGTTGTCGTCGGCGTTAAACATGGTGGCCGGAAGGTTGAGGAAGAAGGAAAAAAATTTGTGGGTTTAGAGAAAAAAATCGGAAGAAGATAAGGGATATGTGGTGAAAATGGGGATGGTAATCCGCTTTTATAGAGGGTTATCCCTAACTGTGCAGTTCATATACAGTTAAAAAATATACAACGCAATAAAATTCTAATATTGACAAATATATATTAGAGCATGCTAGTAAATTGGTAATATAATATATGTAACTATAAATGCAAAAAAAGTAGAAGATTAGAGACAATAATATATAATAATGTTCTGAATGCTTGTTCCCTGCATACATACGACATTATTGCACATATAAGACATAATAATGCTATCACTTCACTAGGCCGTCCATATAGGTGGCAATAAAAAAATTAACCTGTCCATATAGGCGGTTTAAGAGCAGATAAAATAAAATAACGTAAATAAAATGTCCTTGCCCTCCATGAAGGTGGCGTTAAAATTATTTGTTTTCTGCGTTAGTAGTATGGTGACGTTTACTACTAGTTTCTTCCTGTTCATCTCTATCTCTTTTATTACTGGGGGAGGTTGATTTTCAGCTGGTTGTATAGGAGGGTTATTATTGGTGTTGGGAACAGGGGTTTGTGGGTTTTCTCTGGTATGAGTATTTGTACCGTTGTTACGGTTACTGGGTCGGGGCTGTATTACAGTTCCCCTCGCTGGGTTGGTAGTGAATGGCACATTGTTTCGCTCTATCCAAAATAAATACCCGAGACAGAGACATTGTGTAAAACAATGTTAATCCCGTTACTTTGTTGGTCCATGTTCGGGTAGTAAAAGGGTTGGGCTTGGAGAAAAAAAATTTAAACTTAAAAAAATGGATGTAAAAATTTTAAAGATACCTTAAAAAAAATTTCCGGTAGAACACTCGTGCTGATAACGTGTTGTGAGAAATAGAGAGAGAAGTTATGCAAGTAGAGAGAGTTTTGTATATTGAAGTATTTTGATCTGATGCACATATGTAAATCTTACGCTTACATATTTATAGTGGTAAATTATACCACTGTTTACATATAGTAGAGTAGTAGGGCGGTAGAAAATTGTTGCATTGCATTGAATGTTGATGGGCATTGTCAAAGTTGGTATGCTCCAAAGTCCAACCTGACAGTCACAACTGTTGCAACAGCTATGTCTATAATTGGTTTTTTTTATTCATATGAGCCACAAAGGCCGTGTTACTGTAATCGTCTAACTTTCTTCTAATTTATCCACCGGTTTACTCGATCCATGTCTCATTGATCTCGAGAATTGACGATGTACCAAATCTAGTGACGTTTATGTAAGTAGCGAATGGATGCATTATGTTCATGTGAAAAGGCCTAAATTATAACTTTTTTGAACACTTAGGGGTTGTTTGGTAATTGACGGTTTCGAATCTCACTTACAAAGCTGGTTGATTGATATATATATATATATATATATATATATATATATATATAGTCTAAGTTGTGTATCTAAAAATATGTTTGTCAAACTATACTGATTTGCTAAGGCGGATGAGATATCAAATATATATGTTCAACAAAATGTCTTAGGTCTGCATTTACAATAATTTATTGTGCACCCAAACTGACGATATCACACAAAAACTGAATATATTTGGGGGAAAACGCTTATATCATACAAAAACTTATTATAGTAGAAAACTGACCATATTATACAAAAACTGACTATATAAAAAGTGATTATACAAAAACTTACTGTATCAAATGAAAACTAACTATATCATATTGCGTATGGTGCACAATAAATTATTATGAACCATTCCATTTAAGTTTTTCTATTATGTTCAAAATACTTTTTTTTGAAGGAGAAATTTCATTAATTGAAGGTCAAACGCATCTACAATAGATATTAAGAAAAAATAAGATACAATCAAACAAGGTTAAATCAAATTTGTTTTAGAAAAACTACAATAAACCAGATCGAGCAATACAGCGCAACCCCCTTGTATTTGCTGAATCAAACAGCTATTGATGAGGAAGTCTATCATTCTGACATAGTTTGGGAAGAACATTCTTGAATCTTGATCGAGCCATGTTTATCGCATCTGAGATTCCAATACCTTCATGTTGAGTCTCGAACTTCAACCAATGAGAACAATTTCTCATACCTAAAAACAAAAAAAACCCTACTCACAACTCCCATAGGAGAGAAGGAGATCTCCAAAAAAGAGACTAAAAAAATCCCATGAAGAGATACTAATTTATTCAACAAAACTAAAAACTGAAAATAAAAAGCGAAGAGGGGCTGACCATGGATAAAAACATCCATGAAGCCCCTAACTGATGAAAAAGAGGTAGGGAAGTAAGGATGGAAATGGGTGATGGATCATCCATCACCCGTTTCACCCGGTTTTTTAAATGGATAAAAAACCCGATTTAAATGGATGGAAAGCGGGTGGTGGGTGAGAATTTTTTCACCCGTCACCCGATCCATCACCCGTTTAACCTCCAACCCATCACCCATTTATAAAGTTTTACATGTAAACTTACTTACTTTTTTATATTTTTGATAGAAATATTTATATCATGTATATCATATCACAAATTTCATTAGAAAATATACTCCATGGTTTCACCCGTTTATCACCCGACCCACCCGTTTCACCCGGTGGGTGACGGATGGATGGATGCGGGTGGAGCGGATGGATGCGGGTGACGGATGCGGGTGATGCTCCACCCGCCCCGAATCCCATCCATTTCCATCCTTATAGGGAAGGCTAGGATGTAGAGTGGGGAGGTTAGGATTTAGAGTATGTTGTATCTTCCTAGTTGCAGTATTTAGATGTCTTTTTTTCTATATGTTCAAAATACTTTAACAATAGATATATTTTAAAAATAATGAAATTAAAGATGGCTAAAATGAGATAAAAGAAATAAAAAAAGGTAATAAATTGAAGAGCTTTTATCCTGTTAAACGCCCTAAATTTTCCTAGTAACTCCCTAAATACAGTATTTTTATACTTGCATAATTACATTTCTTTTCTCTCTCCTCCCCCTTGACTCACTCCCCTAACCCTCCCTCTCCAATTTCAAAACTGACTTCCTTACCACCACACCACCACCACCACCACCATCTTCTCCATTTTCAAAAACTATTTATCGGAATTGGAGTAGACAAGTCAGCCATAATTCACGATTAATTCAGTCAGTCCATAAACAAATCGTCGGAATTGACTGTTACACTAAACTAAACAATAATTCACGAAACAAAAAAAGTTCAAAATTGACTGTCACAGATTGTTAGAATTCACCATAATTGCAGCGTGGCATTAATTTAGTAGCAGTGTGTCGCATATTGGAATAGACAAGTCAACCTTAATTATTTGGTTTTGCACCACCATCTTGTACTACAGTGTTGCACCACCATCGACTGAATTTTTATTTTTTTTAAAAAAAAGAGGGGCGTCCACCAAGGACGCCCCACCATCGGTGGAGGCGTCCTTGGTGGCCGCCCCTTTTTTTTCTGAATTTTGTTTTTAAAAGAAAGGCAGGTGTCCACCATGGACGCCTCACCACCGGTGGAGGCGTCCAACAAAAAAATTTCTTCACTGTTAATGAAGAAAACAGAGGAGAGGAGAGTATGGGGTACGACGGTGGGGGTACGGCGCTGACGGCGGTGGTAGTGCGACGCCAGTAGCAGTGTGGCGGCAGTGGTGGTGTGTTGCACCGGTGCTCAATTGTGATGTGGAAGAAGAGGGGAGGGGAAAGTGAATGAAGAAGAGAAAAGATCTGAAAATAAAAAAATACAGTATATTGTACGTATTTAGGACGTTAATAAGAAATCTTAGGACGTCGTTTAGCAACCCAGAAAAAAAAAAAAAACTTTTAAGTGGAAGCTAAAGCAGGAGCCTTCAATAGTTCAATGTGATAACTAACTGATAACGCAAGGGAAAACAAGAGAAACTAAAATTCTTCTCTGCTGTTCGTATTATCCACTATCTTCCTCCTTCTCGAATCCCACGACACAGCAGAACAAGCGTTCCCTTCCTTCGACTTCGCCGGTCCAGTAATTCTTCCATCCTTCGTCGTCGGCGCATCGACTGTTCAGTCGTTCAGCAACTCGTTTCGTCGAATCGTCGTCACTTACTCACTTGTGACTCGTCGCCGGTGACTCTTCGTCTTCACTTCTTCATTTCTTGTTCGTCGGCAGGTCGGCAAGCGGCAGCGGCGCCAGAATTCAGTCTTCAGGTATTCTTCTAATTCTACGTTCTTAATCTTCGCTTAATCGTTTCTTCAATTCTTGTTTATTGAATCATTGTTGGCATGATGCTGAAAATTGATTTTTTACGATTGTGGCTGAAAATTAAGTATTTAGGTTACTAAAGATTGTGTGTTTGTGTATTTTTGTCAATTGGATTTCAGTTGTTGCTGAAAATTGAATCATGATTTGATTTTGTCGTTTGGGTTTTGTTTGTTGCTGAAAATTTGTCATCTGTAATGTATTATATTGCTGAAAGTTGGAATCACGATTGTGTTGTGATTTAGGGATTAGATTAGGATGCCAAATTGACAAATGATTGTGTTGTAAAGTTGTGATTTAGGAATTATGTTACTAAGGTTAGAAATTATGTTAGGATGGCAAATTGTGATTTAGAAATCATTATTTTGAATGATGTATTATGTATGATGTGCTTGATTGTATTGTGTTGGCCTTTTCAATCGACTTATTTAATCTCATTCAAATTATTAATTTAATTTTCAGAATGGAAAGGAATAATACGAGGGATATTTCAATTTTTTTTTTTTTTTGCTAAAAGAACGCCCACTCAAAATCCACCTCCTCCACCCTCTAAGTACTATTTGGTTGTAATATGAGTATTTTGCTTTTGGAAACTTTTATGAATTTCTTTTAATGTATTGGTCATTATCGTATTGCCGACTTGCGTTAGTGTGACCAACCATATTCAATCTCCTCTATCCGCCACTGCTTACAGATTACAGATAGAGATTAAGACTTATAATAGTACTCAATTTTTTAAACCCTAAGTTTAAAGATTTAAATTTTGTAGTTTGATGTCAAATAATTGAGTAAGAATTCTTTTTTTTTTTTGATAATTTTTTTTATTCTCTAGTATGCTATAAAATATCCAGATTTTGGGCCTTGCTTGGATGCCATTGTTTAAGTAGTAGTATTGCTGAGTTTCGTGTTGAAATTACCAGCTTTTGTAAGCTTTGTGGGCATTTTTCTCTTCTTTTTATAAGGTTTACAGGAGAAGGAGAAATTACAGGACAATAAGGTTTATCTTGATTCTTGTAGTCATGTGGTCGATACTAATAAAATGCTCATATTTAATCATACTTTTGATGGGATAATTTTTAATACTCAATTGAATGACTGTTAGATTTTATGTATGTAATTGTCTTAATTAATAAATAATGTGGATCTTTATGTAAAATATTTGGAATGTCAACTAATATATTGGATATTTTAACGATTTTATCTAGGTCTTCTTCGTCAAACGACTTTGAACCCACGCAGCTGGATTTGCCACTGCTCCAATGTCATCCATGTCAATGCCTTCATCAATCCGAACAATCTCAACCAAACTTCCCCAATTTAACCTCTTCCCTTATTCTTTTTCTTCTTCTTCAAAACCTGTAATTTCATCTCTTCCTCACCCTTCTTATTCTCTTCCTTCCTCCTTTAGACCTATCTCTTTCCAACGTCTCCCTGCAAAATCCGAATCTCTCTCGTGTTCTTGTTCTTCTTCGTCTTTAGTTCAACCAACGATTGAAGAACTTCCCCCCAACCTACAAGAAATCATCAAACTCTTCCAAGCAGCTCAAGACCCACGAGCCAAATACCAGCAATTAATGTTCTACGCCAACAAGCTCTCTCCCCTTGAACAGCAGTACAAAACCAAGGAAAACAAAGTTGAGGGATGCGTTTCTCAAGTTTGGGTTCGGGCTTTCTTAGACCATGATGATGATGACAAAAATGAGAAAGTTGTTCGTTTTGAGGCTGATTCTGATTCCATTATGACCAAAGGCCTTGCTGCTTTACTTGTTTTGGGTCTCTCTGGTCGTCCAGTACCTGAAATTGTAAGGGTTTCCCCTGATTTTGTCACCCTTTTGGGCCTTCAGCAGAACTTAACCCCTTCTAGGAATAATGGGTTCTTGAATATGTTGAAGTTGATGCAGCGGAAGGCTCTCCTTTTGGGATTGGAGGCTGAAAAACAACAAGAAGGAATTGATACTTCACCTCAAATTCAATCGGGTATTGAACAAATGGAGCCCCAAGTGGAAATAGTTGGCCTTAAACTCAATGGGTCTTCTGGGGTGGAAAGTTTGGATTTTGATGTGGGTAAGAGCGAAGATGTTGCAGATGGGTCGAGCTTATTGGGAACTAGAGGAGAGAGAATTAAGGAGAAATTGGAGAGAGAATTGAAGCCTGTAGAGTTGGAAGTTGAGGATATATCTTACCAGCATGCTGGGCATATGGGAGTTAGGGGGAGTGATGGGGAAACACATTTCAATTTGAAGATAGTTTCTAATGAGTTTGAAGGGAAGAGCTTGGTCAAGAGGCATAGAATGATTTATGGTTTGTTGCAGGATGAATTGGAAGGAGGTTTACATGCTTTGTCAATCATTTCCAAGACACCAACTGAAGTAGAACAAGGAAGGTAGACATAATTAAGAGGAGCATAAGTCTACAAAAGAGGTTAAATTTTTTTTATATATAACTTATTTCAACCCAGAATTTGGTGTTTTCCCTCCTCCTTTTATGGTTTATGATAATCATTGTACCTACAGTTTTACACATTGCGACTATTCCATGTGCATTATATTACTGGAATAATTATTGAGAATTTTTATCACGAGATTAGATATCTGTTTCTGCCTATACTGATTACTTCCTTGTACATTCTCAGCTTCTGTTGATTGCTTCAAATAGTGCTTAGACAGTCTTTTAGGTAATGTGTAGCTCATGCTAATATGGTGGCTTGTTATGGGTAATATATGTAGTATGTACCATACTCATTTGGAATGCTATCATGGATACTATTGGAATGATTTTACTGTTTGTTGTTGCATGAATTAGACTTGATGCTTGGAATGCTTGGAATGATATTTGTTTGAACAGTTGGAGTATAAAAGCTTAAGTTAAAGGAATCAAAATTATACATTATTTTTTGAACAGTTGTCTTCTGATGACTTCTGAAAGGAGCTATAAGTTTAATCCTGCCAAATTTTTATTCCTCTTAGATTGATTTTTTTGGCTATTAAAATACTTTCTAATATGATGCTATTCTATGTATCATATCTTATAAATATAGCTAAGTGATCTCTAATACACAATTTGTAAGGCTATAATTATACTACCTCCGTTCTTTTTTAGTTGCAACGTTTGACAAATTGCACTATTCATATTCTCTTACTTGACCACATTTGTTGATTTATATGTTAAACAAAATATAGTCATGTGGGGTCTTGTTTGATTCGTTTCGATGTAAGCTTTCATAATATTAAATTTTTATAATTTTTACTTACATACAATTAGAGATAAAACGATTTGAAATTGTACATTGGCAAGCGTGAAAGTCAAAATGTTGCAACTAAATAAAAACAGAGGTAGTACTAAACTAGCATAGGAGGTACAGAGCTTTACTTTCGGAAAGGATAAATATATCTTGACAAGAGAGAAATGCCATCAGACTATAATAATCATTTAATACAATAGGAAGAGGTTAAGTATTATCATCTTGTGGCAGATCGGGCTGGATTCTCAACCCTTACCCGTTATTCTCGGGTTAGGTTGGGGTTATGTTAGCAGGTCGGGATATTTTTCCCTGCTCTAATCTTGCCCATATTAATGCTTCCATAATGGGTATCTTCAGCTTAATTTTATCATGTTCTAAGCAACAGGCACTAGTTCAGATGTGGGATTAAGCTGTATTTTCAATCAAATTTGAATGTTGCCCCCACTGAACTACTGCTATAAGACATGAATCTCTGATCAAATTAACATCCCTAAAGAAAGGATAAAGAGACAATTAGAACAGCAATGCTAATAGCATAGGACCAAGAGTAATATGAGACTTTAGATTCTGTAGGAGATTCTAAGCTGTTGATTTTACAAAACTGCTTAATTTTCTTTTTCCCTCTCTGTGATTGAAAGTTAGGATGATTCTTTTGATATTGATGTATACAAGGTCACTAGTCATGTGGCATTAGTGTAGTCAGAACTACTTACTCCTGCTTATTTTTCTCTAGGCTTCCTTCCTTTTGGTATGTTTAATCTTCTCAAAGTTCGCATGGTATCAAATGAGTTGGTTTGAAATCATCAATATATTGAAGCGCTTCCGCAGTGTATATTACAAATAGAACAATGGTGAGGTGCGCCTGACTATTCAGATTTCAGATGATTATGTGACAGGAGTGACGAATTTTGGCGATATGCCTACAACCTTGAATGGAGGATTAGCCATTACACAAGTATCTGATCGAGCTGCTACTTGATTCTCTGAGTCACATTCAAGTATTGGCAAGTGTTTTGACTCACTATCTTATAATGTGAAACTAGCAAGTATTAGCAAGAATGTAACTTATGTAATATGACTAATGAGACATAATTTAGGGGCTTTTTAAATGAACATGAAGCAGATGCTCTTCCTGCAGTGCAATCACTGGCTGCATGTTTCTAGCAGATACCCCTAATAACTCTGTAAGGCGATAACTATTTCAGTTTATCCAGTGTACTATGAAGATCAGTTCATTGCAATGATGTAGTAGTATGTGTTGCATTTGCCGTGTATTAATACGTTATACCTTGGGGGACTGCGCGCTATTTAAAGACACTAATAATCAAAATTTTACACTGTCAAACATGAATGTTAAACAGTTAAAATGAGCTAAGGTACAAGATATGATCATATTGTTTCTCACCTTCTTGTACCCATAAACACGGATCGTATTTAATTATTTGTTTTAACTTATATCGTGATCAACTTGTATCCATAAACACGTATTTAATTATTTGTTTCAACTTATATCGTGATTCTTCTAATAACAAACACATCGTAACTTGTGAGTTGTGACTATATCAACTTGTTAGGGGAGCAAAGCTAATGTACAACCGTTAGATATACAACTCGATATAAAACAACTGCATGTCCGCTCCGCTAACAGAATGACTGCACACTAGGGAGTCGAACACATTGCTACAACCAAATTCCTTCTCATCTTAAACTTTAAAATTGCTACAATAAGGTCCATTATGCAAAGATGGCTCTGAAATTCCAAGTGAGGTTACAATGCCTATAGCTTGCGGATCAGACTAAGTAGCAATACAAGGTCATGGGAAAAGGTCAGAAATATGTACAATAACTTTCAAGAATATTATTCAAGAAGCTTCATCAGCAGCGTTTTCAGGCGTTTGTCTAGCAGCAATCACCTTGTCCAGTGTCTCATCAGGAACTGTGATTCCACTAGTTTCTAGATCGGCAACAATTGCTATTGCCGCGTCAAGTTCCCCGAGATCAAGGCATAGAGTGATGATTTCATCATACAAAGGACTGTATGCAGAAAAGTGTTAAATTAGAGTACAGTAAGAATTCCCTAAAATTTAATTCAACATTCAACAGAGAGCCTCCTAAGGAATTTGATTTGGAGACTGAAAACGGAGCAATAGCAATACAAGTATTATTCAACGATTTCAGTTCAGTAAAGTCACAGACTCTCACTATAATTAACATCTGTTTAGCAGTAAACAAATAAGGTTAATCTCTACAAGTGACAATTAGGTTAATTACACACAAAAAAAAAAAATTGCTTGTCAAGGAGCGCATGATTTCATTCTATGTAGCTCCATCTGCTATTACAGAAGAATGTCTATGGTTGGAACTTAGAATCAAGACATGAATACTCAAAGAAAGACTCAGTAAAGAGAAATCTCAAAACTCACCTTCCAAACCTGTATCCAAGGCTGTGTGTAATGTGTAAGATTGTCAGGAAGGCTGAAGGAAGAGGAGCTTTTATTGCAGCACGAAGGATCATGGCGCAGTCCCCAATAGTAGGTATACCACCTAATTCTATTACCTGAGGCAAAATCCAAACTGTCAGCAATTATAGCATCTAGATGTATTTCAAGCTGCCATGATTAGCATGTAATCTCCACTCTCCAGTAAGTAAAACAGTTGAAAAAAAAAATAGCGAGCTGGGATGCTAATGTTTTAAAATTCTTTCTCATACTTGAATTTCTGTAGACAAAGAGTCAAAGCCAGTCTCTCATAAAAGTGAGGGATCTTGAATTATAAAAACTTGCCTTTGACATGACTTTCATCGCCATATCAACCTCCCATTCTTGAGACCACCTGCGAAGAGGTCTGCTCTTCAGCTCTCTCTCCCATGTCCATCCCCAGACATCAGCAATGGTGTACATATCATCCACATTAAAGATATTTCTCTTCCTCAATTCTTCGAATGCCTCGTATAAATCTAAAGGAAACCAGTCATCATCATCATCATCCTGCATATATGGCATATAAAGCAGTTGGTTGATACACGAGAATCTAAAACGTAATTGGACGAGCATGAGAAAATCCATGTCTCCTTTTCGCCTAGCAAAAAAATTGCGATGGCATTTATATTAGCTTGCTTATCCCAAGACAAGTACAATAACTACATAATTAAAACTTAGTGATGTATGGTGAGAGCATGCTTTTTTACACACATCAAACTCTCTCATAAACCCAAGTCAACCAAAAATATTCTCCTAAAACAAACAACACTTGTCTGAGTGACTGAGCCCATAGAAATATAGCACCATGAATACCAAAATTGGCTTTTACGCGAAAAGCAATCTGCAAATCAGACAGAGTGCAGCAGACTAACCTGTAGCATCCACATACATAGCACATTAATGTATGATACCAAGAGAGCTTCGGTCATCTATCATACACCGACATGATTCCTCCACTAAACTTTCATTTCCACCCAAAAATAGGAGGGGGTAATAACAGGAAACAAAAAAAGAGGCACTACTGCGATTGAGGGAGGGGATGCTTGGAAGGAAAATATATTAATAGTGGGGAAAGAGAAATCAAACATGTGGAACGTTTAACTGTATGAAACGCGCTAGCAAATGGCATAATTCTGATACCTCTGCCGCCATAGAAGATCTGCTCGTTGATTTTTTGGAGGTTGTTGGCTGATCTGCATCTTTTAGCAATTGGATACCGATCATTTGAAGAGGTTTTTTAGCATCGACTTCCTTGTGCTTCACCCTGTCTACCAGGCCTTCCTGGCTTTCAGATTGTTCTACTTCCACTTCCGCTTCTACTTCCTCCTCGTCATCAGCTTCATCATCTTCAATCTCTTTTGCAGTATCATCCTCAATTTCAGCATCATCCATTATGTATCCAGGTTCTAATTTTTGCCCATCCATAGGCTTCATATTGTCATATATTAATTGTTCCCCAAGAAAACGACGCTTCCAATATTCTGTGTTGCCTTCTTCCAGTTTTATCCTTGAAATCAGTTCATCAACTTCTTCATCAACCTGCCAAGACATCCTTGCTTGAATAAATGACCAAAATTGAATTAAACATATATAACAGAAAAGAACAGGAGTACAGGACAGGGAAGCAAAAGAGAGCTATCAAGTCCAAAAACAAGAGTATCACCTCCTCCTCTTCCTCCTCCACTGGAGGAACCCATAGTGGACGACCACGTGATATGTTTATTCTCCTAGCTTTTTGCACCCGCTGATAGAGCACATTCCTAGTTCCATCAATAGGGAGATCTTGGGCTTCTAGTTCTTCTTTTAATTCAGAAACTACCATCTTACTAGCTGCTTTTGGCTTCACAACATTCTTCTCACGACCTTTAATCATTTTCTTCAATCTTTCCTCCACTCTCACATAATCAGATTCTGATGCATTTGGTCCAAGAGCGGCTGGTCCTTCATTCCTCAAGTGTCTTAAGAGCTTCCTATGACGTATCTTCCATTCTTCAAGACATCTTTGTTTGAAGGAGGTTTCCACTGGATTTGAGTAAATGAATCCTTCTGCATCAGGATCTAGAGGAGCTTTTCCTCTTCGAGGAACCCAACGTTTGCGCTCACCGGTAAGCCCTCCCTCTGAATTATACCTGGGAAATTGCCAACAAGAATTTTTAAGCCAATGAAATTCACTCACTAGCAAATACTTCCTCTTTTTTTTTACTTACAACGTTTCCCAATTTAGGAAGTTGCATATCACTTGCAACATTGACATATTTGGTAAATATATTCCCTCTTTCTATCTCCTAGCACATGGGGATCCCTTTTTATCTAGCTCTATCTTTCTCCTCCATTAAATTCTTGTGCCATACTTCAATGTTGCAAGTAAAAATAACGGAGGAAGTATCAGTTTAGCCTGTGTTGCTATACAATATATATATGTATATATATACAGCCTGAAGCAAGCCAAAGATCAAGAAACAGATAGTTGTCACCTGGCTATGTAATCAATCTCATATCCAAGCTCAGCTTCTTCCTGCAGCGGTTCAATCCATGAGCTAACTAATGTCCTGTATTTTCTACTCAAAATCATAGCTCTTGGTGGCATTGGCTGATTATCCCTAGCCATAGCTTCTAAAGCATCCAACAATTCTTCAATTCTTCCTGCTCTCCACCAAAATCACGACAAGAATTGGTCAAACTTTGGCAGCCAGTTATATCCCAAGGCAGCAAAGACATTCAACTGTTTAACATAACTTTGAAAGCTCTTGAATACACCCTCCGTTCCACATTATTTCCGCACTTGTTTTTCACATGAAGATTAAGAGTAGTGGATAGAAAGATTAAAGTTTGAGCAAGTGAGGAGTTGAAGAGAGAAAAAGTAAGAGAGAGAGAGTGAGGTTAGAGAAAAATAAAGCAGCATAGTTCACTTGAAAAGGTATGCGTGCAAGAATTTGGATATCCAACGAAGGAAAGTGTACTAATTAATATTTGAAGGAGCATTTCACAACAGAAGCAAAGCTCATTTTGCAGATTGAACAATTTACATTCGACAGTAAGTTGCCAGCATGATATTTGGAAGCTTAAGACATTTCCAACATTTCTAAACTATAGAAAACTAAGCAGAATCTGAACACAAATCCACATCTCTTTTAAAAATGATATCATCCATAGTTCAAGAAAGATGAAAACATGGCTCAATTGACTCCATATCGGATCTCCTCAATTGGAGTTTATACAATTCATGATATGTCTGTCTTCTCAGGCTCTTGTAACTGCAAATAAGCTTACATAACTCAAGACTGTTCAGTCTTCTTCTATAAATTATATTTTATAGCCTACGATTGAAAATAAAAATAATCAGATTCTTTGCCAGTATGACTAACATGACCATATCATTCCATTGAACTATCAGAAAATATTATACCTTAATCATAAGATCCAGCAATTAGCATAAACAAGAAAAGAATGTGATGCTAAAGTATAAGAAAGTAGGATAAATTTTCCACCTTCTCGACACAAAGCTCGGAGATACAAAGAAAGCGGATCACCAAAGTTTCCTTCATTATATAAAACTCTTGTTCCCCCTTCAAAAGTTTTCAATGCACGAAAATGTCGAATAGCTTCCCGCATCACACAGTACTTCGTGAAGCATTCCACCAACAACCTAAGACATCAATATTCATAATGTCAAGAGAATGTCAACCTAAAAAATTGCACGGATTAGACCAAGCACACTGAAATAAAATGAATGACCAAGCACATTGAAAAATCACAAAAGTCTACAGATAATGACCAGTTTAGTTATCCATGAGATTTTATTCTCCACCCTAGAATGTAAATTAAATACATAAAATTCTCCATGTACATCATTTGTCCTCTTCAAAATTTGCAAGCACTCCTCCACAAACTAATGGATAAAAAGTAGCATGCTCGTCCAGAAAATGGGATAATCCGTATGCCTGGTGTTATGCTACTCAACTTAACATCAAACAGAAAAGGAGACACAATCAACAGTTCTCTTCACTGCGTAAAACAACCCATAAACACTTACGCATATGTTCTCACATTTGGCTGCAGTCTTTTATGATCTTCAACCATCAAGCCAAGCAGCTCAGCAACATCCTGCACCCTAATCCAATAAAATCAAAAGGCATTGAGAATTACAAATCTGAGTGGCTCAAAAGCACGAAGATATATTGCTGAATAAACTGAAAACCAAGAAAAATCATGACACAGATGAACAGGAAGGGCAGAGCACACTACAGGGGTCCGGGAGGAAATATATTTTTCCCCCATAAGATGATTGGAAAATAAATTTTTTTTTGGAAGTGAATTGGAAGATAATGTGAACAACCCAAAATGTAATAAAAGTAGAAAACTTGAGGATATAGGTACTATAAGACTAGCCTTTCAGTGAGCATAGTGAAGTCATACATAGGCAATTTACCTTGATGAGGATAACAATCCTGTTAGATTACTTACTCACCTATCATAGGATTCAGCTCTTGTATATGCTTGGATCACCCAATTATATGTCTCTGTATCAGGTTTCATATAATCTGGCAAGCAAATCGAGAAGTAAGATCTGAAAGCATATTATTTAGACAGTTAGATGCAATTGAAATTAAAACGTTTAGAAGTTTAGTCTGATGTTAGAGATTTCTAAATTCTAATACATATCCTGCAGGACTTTTTCTTTATTTTAAAATGGTAGTTATCAACTTTCTTCCGTCTAATGAGAGCTGGGCTATTCTTGTAGTGCAGTGGTATATCCATGAGTTTGGGCCAGCTCCAAGATCCAATTTCATCCCTATGGAGAATGTTACCTATCATGTCGTCATTCGTAGCTTATAAATGTCTATCAAATGCCAGGCCAATATGCAACTTGAACTCATTAAATATCTTCTAGTCTCCCAGTTGAAGTTAGGTTTACTTAAAGGCTTGGTTCCTAATAATTAATCAATATCTTTAACCTTTGGAACTTCGTGGCTTGTTTTTATCTCCTCAAAGAATCACAGCATGATATCAAGTGTGAGTGACAATCCCAAAATGTCAAAGTTTTGTCTTTTAGGCTTTTAATCTCTCATTAATCTTTATGCAATACCTGGTCTATGTTAAATACATACCACAACAACTGTTGAGTAAATTTTTTGTTATCAATAACATAAAAAAAAAAAAAAAAAAAAAAAACACTACTCCATTCAGATAATCCAGAACAACAGATTCGCTAGACTTATGCTTTGATTGTAGGGGAAAGTATTCTGCTTTTTGTTTGTTTCCTGTAATGTCGAACTTATTTTTCTAACTCTCTGATTGCATACCATCTAGAATATTGCTATTTGATTTCAGCAGATTTGGCACAACATTAATTCTTAGCTTCTTGTGGCAGCGAAAAATAAAATAGTATGATTCTATGAAAGCAAGTGCTATGGCTCAAATCTGTAGTCAATCCTATCTCCAATAGGAGCAGTTGACAGTCGAATCCAAATTTCTCCATTATTTTAGTATGCATAATAGTGCGAAGTAGTCCCCCTCCCAGTTGTTCGAGACAAGAATAGTAGAATAGTGGTGTTGAGTTTCTCGACCCTTGGCCTTAGAATTAGTAAGTTCTACTTCTCGATGGGGGTAGGGAAGGGATATAACTCCGCGGTAGAGTGTCAATTTGACATTAAACTTGCTTTTTATATTTCAAATTCATAAAATGGACTACAAACCTTGTACTGCAAACATCAAATTAAGATGTTGCAAATGACAAATAGTTAAATAATCAGTGGAAAGATAAGGACATACCTTCACCAAATTCCATGTTCTCAAATGTTGCATAAGCAATTTCAGGTATTCCACAATTTGCCTACATTGCACAATCCATGCTTAAGGATGAGAAATGATATGGGAAATATCAAAATCAGTTAAGCATGCAATTGGGCCATGAAAAGAAAGTATCTCAAACTGCCACACCTTGGCATGCATCTTATAAACTCCGCACTATGAAATAAAAGTGAAAGCAGCAAAAGCAAATTAAATTTCAAGTTTCCACCTGAACACTCAAAAGGCAGTTAAAATGGAAAGTTGTAGCCATCCGGCCAGCTGCCTCCATTTCATAAGCGATAGTTAAGGCATTAGAGTGATCCCCATATTTACAGTCTTCCTCAATTAAGAGGTCGTATATCTCATCAGTAGCCCTTAATCCACCCTCAGCACCCTTCAGAAACACCTTGTTGGCAAATTCCAAATGATTGCTTCTAACCAGCTCCTCTGTAGACCAAATATTGACTCACTACGGAGAAATGAAAGAAAATCCAAATGACACCAAAAACTACGACTGCAATAATATTATACCAACAAGAACCAACCAAGCTTTGCGGATGTCATAATTTAACTTCTCCATCGCTGCAAGGATTTCTAAACCTCTGGTAGCATGGCCCTTGGACCCAAATAAACGAACCAATGCTAAAAATGTTTCATGGAGAGGAACAAGTCCAACACTCAACTCTCGTCTCAGGGATTGCATCTGCATTCATGTCAACCTTCACCTCATCAACACACACATTTGTACAATCCATGCCAGATATTTGGGAAAAAGTAATTTAAAATCAATGATTAAACCTCCAAAATTAGGTGAATATACCAAATCCCTTTTTGAAGTTGCACAATGACACCTAGCAACAATTTTGAAATGTATGATCATACCAGTAAAGGGTGTGTCTTCTAGAACAATAATGGGCCTTAAACCTTATAATTTTGACCTCACTAAAATCTTAAATTAAAACAGAAAACATCACAGACAAATCAATCCTTGTCAAGTCCCTTGAAAGAAGGATCATCAATCAACAATTGCATATCCTTTTTTCCGTTTCCGTGCAACAAAACATAATAGAACTCACGTACTCGTAAGTCGTATCCCTTTCATATACTTTCTCCGTTTACAAATATTTGCACCATTTCATGTTTTTACGCTTGCCGATGCATGATTTCAAACGTTAATATCTTCAATTATCAATGAGTAAAAATTATAAAAAGTTAATATTAAAAAAATATACATTGAGACGAATCTAACAAGATCTCATATGACAATCTTTTTCCTAAAATAAAAATCACCAAAGATAATCAAAGTATAAGATGTGAATAGTAAACACTATGCAAATAGTGCAACTATTTCTAAACGGACGAAGTATATTTTTCCATTTCCTAACATATATAGTGTAATAAAATGTCAACAAACAAAATGACAACGAATTATGTAGATAGATAGAGATAAAGAGAGGAAATAATTACAGCGCCTTCCTCATCGGAATTGAGGACATGAGCAACAACAAGACCATGGTAAGACCTAGGACCAGGATTAAGACCAGCAACAATCATATCATAAATAACGTCTGAAACTCCAATTGTGTCTCGATTTCTAGCCCTAATCATAAGTTCTTCCATAAATGCTAGCCTTAATCCTTTCTCCGCCGCTGAAGACGCCGTCGAAGTGTCCTCTTTCGGCTGTCGCCGGCGCCGGGACTTTCGCTCCGGCGACGAAATTGCCGATACGACGATGCCATTGAATGGCTTTAGAGGAAGAGGAGGAGAGAGAAAGTGTGGAGGAGAATGGAGTAAGGGATTGAAGAGAAAGAATTTTGAGGATAAGATGAGCGCCATTGTTGAAGGTTGGATAAGAGTTAAGACTTAAGACTTGGGGTTTTGTTGAGGTTTATCAATTGCTGGGTTTTATCGTCTTAACGTTCTTTTTTTTTCCAACCAAAAAACAGGTAATTATTGTTTACTCTATACTCTATAGTCTATAACAAGATGTGTGTTTCATTTAAAATTATGGATTTGGCCCAATTGTTCTAATACCTGAGGGTTCGTTTGGTTGGAAAATATTTTTTATAACTCGATACTAGAGGATTGTTGGGAAATGTTTTATGATGGACAATTCACGTGAATAATAGTTTTTCTTTGTTTTAACTGATAGAAAACTTTTAAACTAAGAAGTGGAAATGGAGATGTTGGATATGAGAGTAGAGGAAAATATTTACAAAGGGATAAAAACTCTTTTCCACCTTTATTTTCTTTTTTAAATAAGTTATGAATTTTGGATTGTCATGTCTACAATCTACTATTTATTAAATTAATTTTATTAAGTCATGACTCATGATTAAAGATATTTTGAGTTTTAAGTTGAGGATTGGAAAAGGAAATCAATAAGTCTTATCTCTTAAAAAGTCAAAATTTCCTTATTTAGAAATCTAAACCGTCAAAAACCTTCTTTTCACTCTCTTTCGCCCTCACTCACATCCCCACCTTTCTCTTTGTCGCCTTGACTACCCCTTTGCCGACGTTTCCATTAACACATTGAAGCTTCCCTTTTCCGCGTCTTAAACTCTTAACTATCTCTTCATCTTGTATCTATTACTCGTACCTTATAAAAAATATTTTACTATTTTTTAATATTTTATTAGAAAATATACGTATATTTCTATATCTC
The DNA here is from genome assembly GCF_026745355.1 of Beta vulgaris subsp. vulgaris. Classification (NCBI taxonomy): domain Eukaryota; kingdom Viridiplantae; phylum Streptophyta; class Magnoliopsida; order Caryophyllales; family Amaranthaceae; genus Beta; species Beta vulgaris. The sequence goes on along the minus strand of NC_079205.1, from coordinate 58,776,965 downwards.
ACAAATAAAAAAAAAAACAAAAGAGATATTTTATTTATAAATCTCTATTATATAAGCCAAGGGAGGAGGTGTGGTGTCCTTTTTTGAAGTGACTAAAATACCCTTAATGATCTAATTAATGGAATGAAAAAAATTACAAAAGCAAATCATTTAAAAATTCTCATTCCAACTTGCCATTTAAAACAAGTTTAAAATGGTATATGCATCAAATACTTCAATCAAAAATTAAATGGACAAAATATTTATACCTTATAAAAAAAGATGGCATACATAACGTGCACATGAAAAGTCTGATCATTCACTACATTTGATACTCTTTAATTCAGTTAAACCAACTCATTATTTTTGTTCTTTCTGTTCAATATTCATTCACAAAAAGTTAATGTTAACAATCACTCACAACCTTTTTATTTTTTTACATTAGCGAATTAATATATCTAAATTCATCTAACTGTTGAATTTTTCACATTTATGTTTAATCATAAATAAAGTACGAATGGAATATCTAATAGAATAACAAATTTTGAAATTAACGCACGCATCGCGTGCATATGAAGGCTAGTATGTTTATATGTTACTAGTACATACAAAGCTTCATTCCAAACACAAGAACAAATCCCCTTAAAACTTATCGTATTGCCAACCTCTCCACCCCTAAACTTGTTTCCCAGTAATATTTCCCAATAAAATTTCAAAAATTATTAAAAAAGACGGTCTAATTTTAAAATAAAAATAGGCTTGGTCACTAAATGGATTAAAAATCACCGAAATAAATTAACCTAATTACTATTGGACTAATTCTCTTACAAGACAAACTCATAAAATTTACCCCGTAATCTTTCCTTACAATCCAGAAGACCCCTAAAAAAAAGAAGATATACTTCAGACGACTATTATGCCAAAGATAAAAAGAACAAAGAATTAAAAGGACGGGGTTTTATTTACATGGGGACAACATACCAAAGAAAGAGAAACTTATTGATAAAAATGCTCCAAAATGTTATGGTATATTGATACTAGCTTTTGACTGAAAAGAATTACACTAGCTTTATCTGGAAATGATTTTGTAACAGACTAACAGTAATCAAAGTTTCAGAACTAACAACTATCACTGCAGATACATAAGGAACAACGAGACATTACAAGAGTATATTTCCCGCCTATTCACAAAACCTTCTAGTAAAATATAAAGGCTTGTGGCCTGTCAGCTGCCCCTATACAAACATTAAACACGACCAGGTTAAAATTTCGGGTTTGTATAGCAGTCATCTCCACCTATCTATCTGATCACCACTCCTGTTTCTTCCGACTATACTACAAGATATGCTCATATCAACTGCTCTCAATTCGCAAAGTAACTGTGTTCCGCAAAGCCTCGTCATCTATATCACCATATTCGATGCATCGAAAGAAAACACTTGGTACGATAACCTGTTCTTGTAGAAATGACACACACCATCCAATATTTTCTATTGATGTCAGATAGTAATATATGACCATTAAGGGTGAATATCTATCTTTCATCTCTAAGCGCCAGCAACAGTCAAGTTTGATTGGGTTGCTGAGAGATCACCGAGACCCTCACTCTCTAACTGGCTATGTAATATTTCCATGGTGTTTTCCGGTGGGCATTTATTAGCAGGATTCTTTGCCGATGTCTGACAAAAGCACTCAGGCCATGAGTTGGTGTAGAATGATTCAGGGGAAATCCGCTTATGGGGACCACCAAAGCTTGTCTTGGCCATTACAGTTCTTACAGCTTCTTCAAAATCAGCTGAGTGCCCCTTTTCTCGATCAATGAAAATTGGTGCAAGAGCTTTCCTGTCTGGCTTGATTATTGTTCGAAAACCGTAATACAGGCGGTGACCCAGGAGGTTGTTAGCAAAGTTGCTTGGGCCATCATAGGTGGGCATAAAAATATCTGCAAGGAGGCAAACCATGTAATCCACAGCCGACCCCAGCAAACCCCTAGAATTCTTTCCTAACTGTCCTGAAGTATCAACGGTACTGTGGTTTTCAAGACGTGGGAAAAGGGACCTAAAAGGTTTCATGAAACGTTCACCACCATAAAGATCACCAGCAGCAAGATAGATTCTAGTGGAGTTATCGAAACCAATTGCACGTAGGATGAGACCAACCTGCAACATGAAGATCCCAGTTACCAGAAAAAGGCTAGAAAAGCAACAACAAACTTCTTCAAATGAGTATCGTGTGATTGCAGGCAGCAAGGACTTCCATTCACAAACAAGAACAAGAAAAAGGATTCAAATAAAATTACTTGCTCCAATTTTTTTTTGTAATTGCTACATTTTCCTTGAATGGATGTTTCTTTTTAATTGCTACATTTTCCTTATTTGGGGTACTTGGCCCACCATAAAGTAATACTATTATACTTGTTTTTCTCTTTTTCCACCCAGAAAGTACTACTTTTTCACTTTTCTCCATTATTTTACATTAAATAGGCCATAAACTACCATGCAAAAAGCTTGAAAGTGACATTACCTAAATTGTTGTGCATGCAACAATGTAGCAATTAAAAAAACAAACAGAGTAAGTGTTAAAGTGTTAGCAACCGAGTTACCAAAGCTGAACAATCAATTGATACAAAGTTGATCTATAAAGTGATAATTGGTCAAAGCAAAGCTTGACTGTGAACCTCAGCAGTCGAAATAGTTTCTAAACAGCTGTTTTTTAACTGAGCTGCAAGGAGTTCAAAAGGAAAGAAAGAACAATGAGAGCAAGGTAGCTCTGATTGCAAGGAAAATCCCAAGTATTTGCAGAGTGAGTGCTTGAATGTGTTTGCTGATTATGATAGAGAGAAGAGCTTCACTCTAACAAGATATCTAGATTGGACATTTGGAACTTTGAAGTCGTTGTTCAGTATTTGATAGGAACAGGATACAACAGATTAAGAACTGTTGCACTGCAGTTCAGTATGACTATTAACTTGTTATATCTCGAAACTCCTTGTCTGAACTAGTAATCCTATGAAGACAGAAATCTCAACTGTGAAAACTGGTTGTTTTTCTTAGCAATCAGAACAAGACAAGGAAAGTGATCTTTTATCACCATTCAACAAAATTTCACTTAATCAAAGGGGTAACAGAAGAAAACAACAACAATAGAGTCGAGATATACCTCTTCTGGAGTCAAAGGACATTTTCCAATTGCGCGTCTCTCATTATACACAAGTTTTTTAGGGGCAAAATTCTTTTCCCGATATTCTTTCAACTCCTTCTGCTCCTTGGGGGTAAATATATCGAAACACCTAGAATTTTTTATCCAAATTTGTAATAATGATCATTAACAATAAAACAGCCCTTAATTTTCATGCATAATAATTAAGTTCTTTCCTGCAATAAATATAAAGGCATCGCATATTCACAACTTCCTCGTTAATTATGCACTAATTATACTATGTAGTGCAGTATGTAAATGAGAGGAAACGTGCAGAAACATGAAATTTCACCTATGATAATCATCTTAAATAAAGACCCTCAACCATTACGTGACTTACCCAGCAAATGACAGCATATCCATCTCAAAACGAAGATGTATTGCCATGAAGCGACCTTGTGCACGTAGTCTATTCACTATCGCACTGCTTAGCTCCATTATATGCGGCTTAAATCTGAGGGCATGATAATTGACTCTGCACCTTAGTCTCTGATATTCAGGATTGTCACTTTCCTCAGTCAGACGATGAGAAAATGGGGTGAGATAGATAGCACCATGCTCCTTCATCTTCTCCAAAGCATCAGTCGTATACCAACTGATGGGTGCATCTCTTGGAGGTCTTATCTAAATCAAACAAAAGGGCCACATGCATAAATTTGCACAATTGCTTCTGTAATCATACAAGCAAGCAGCCAAAAATACCTGAAGAGCTTTTAATTTCTTGGTTTTTCCGTTTCTACGGATCTCTGGAATGCTTTCAACTATTCGCACATCATATCTCAAAGTCCTGATGAAATGCTCCACATCATAGATACCTTGAAACCCACTGTGAAACAGTAACAACAATCAGATCCAACCCATGTATATTTTTCACATATGCAAATTCACAAAACAGAACCCGAGAGAGAGAGAGAGAGAGAGAGTGGAGAAGGCTACAGAACATAGATAAGAGATTGACAAGGTACTACAAAGATTAAAATAAGTCCCTTCCAAGCATAACCTTCTTATAGTTACGGTGGCCAAACAATAGAAGCCGATTTGATTTACCATAATTCTCTACTTATCCCTTCCCTTTATTAAACTAAACATTTTATTAATAAAAATTAAGTAAACAGAAACGGAAATTTAAGGCATTGTATTAGAAAAACATCCCTACGCGCTGAAGCCCAAGGCAATAGGGATCAAATGCTTTTATTGGGCTAGGCAACGCATTATTAAAGAGGCGCATGTGAGGTGCACAAAGGCGCAAAATAGCACACTAACGCGCACAACTTTTTTACACCAAAATTAATTTTGCCTCACTTCAATAAGGCTTGCACTTTGCACCTAGGATCTATGACACCTGTTGCCACAGTATGCCTTGAGATTTTTTAAATAATAAGGTAAAGATTAACAGCCAAGTCAACAGTTACTAAAAGAGGACATTCAGATATATATTAATACCTGTCGTCATGCCAATAGGAATTGGCATCCAGCTCAGGTAACACTAGCGTTGCATTCATGATTCGAGCAGCAAGAACAGCATTACAAATCTACAGATCAAAAGGGCACTTGCAGGTAAGAACATAATATCTTGCTTAAAATACAGGGACTATTCTAGGTTAAATAAGATAACACATTGCATTTCTGGAGCCAAACTCAATAATTGTGTGGATGGCATTATTAAATGCACACTGAAAAGCAACACAAACCACACAAATGCACAGCTTCAGATTTAAGAAGACAACCATTTCAGATATCTGAGCACAAAATTGATATAGAGAATATCATAAATGGCAGATCCTAATCCCTTCATCTTAAAAACATAAAAATATGACTGCAGCCTTGACTTAACACCTTCAAGGCCAAATCACCGCTAATGTCTCATTTCCAGGGGAAATAATGAAATTAGTAACCTTTTGAGAACTAAGTTAAGAGCAGCAATCTATTTAGGAGCTTATGCTGCAATACGTAACCTTTCTCCTTAGTCTTCTTCACTAATAGGGGCATTATTTAAACCAAATTCTTCAAGAGCGGATGACAATGATAATTACTCCTTCATCTCTGGAGCTCAACAGAGAAAAGCAATGTCTTTCTTGAGAGTGCAGAGTCAATAAGGTTAGGAGACTGATTTTCCCTAGCACAGATTCAACTATTTTCAGAGTCTAATTTCTATGTCCGTTTATAGTTATACTCCAAATTGACCTTATCAACTTCAATCACGAAATTATGCCCCAATCATCAAAGAAGATCCATATGTTAATGAAAAGAACATGTGAATACCCCAATTTTCTAGACAGGCAATCAAGACGACCAAGAGCTTACATAAGCAATAAACAAGACAGACGAGATTTTCATCAACTAAAAGGGTTAAGCATGACATTCAACAAAGCTGAAGGCAATGAAGAGGGCACTCACTGCACTCCTCTGCTGATTCAAACCACCATTGCAACGAACACGCAGATACCCATTAGTCTGGCTAGGGGGAGCTGCAGCATTAGAACGGGGGTGATAAGACAAAAGAGTTAAAATACATATATAAAGCACCAACAACCTCGAAATATATTAGTATAAATTAAACCTCATTATCTCACAAGAGGGGAAAACAAATTACGTGGCCAATCAGTACGAGGAGCAGAAGATGGTCTCCAACCCTCAGAAGACGCCGTTTGCCAAAGTTCTTCCACATTGATCTAACAAATGCACCAGCAGAAATTCACAAAACAGCAACCATACTATGCAAGATGACAATCAAAGGAGGCATTTCACATTTTATAAACACAACATTTACATTACCATGGTTGCCAGGATCCTCAATTTTCCCTGAAACAACCCTGGCACATATATATACTTCCTCCGTTTTTCATTAATTGCTACATTTCCGATTTCCGAAGTTTCATACCAATTGCTACATATCCCTTTTTGGTAATTCCTCGTCACATGGATCCCTCATTTCCTCTATTTCTATATCTCTCATATCACTTGATATGTGTGCCTCTGACTGCCTCCCCTACTTCAGTGGCATGATTTTTAGTACTTAAATCAAACTCTTTACATCGGTTTGCATATTCGTCGAACTCTAAACAATGTTTATATACATGGTACATACTATACTATACAGAAGCACTAAAAGGTACAATCAAGTAAGCACTAGACAAATACGATTTCACTGCGAATTGAACACTACACACTTATAAACAAAACTTAGAGAATCAAAATCAATGCTAGATTACTGAAACTAACCTCGGTTTTAGTAGTAGATCGGATAGTAGACCTTGAAGAGAAGAGAGAGAAAGTGCAAATGACGACAACAAACGCGGCAATTATTAGCTTCCCAACCATCCCCTTCATTCCTCCGCTCAATTGCTTCAGTTGCCGTCTTCTCTGCCCCATTTCTCCTGCCCTAAACATTTTTTTGATTTTCAGAAATTATATGAAGTAAAGAAATTGAGATCTAGACCATCTTTTTTGTTCATGAATGAATGCGTTATTACCTTCTCATGATCTCTTTTATACAACAATGTCGTAAAATGTACCAAATTGAACGAGCTAGGGTTTCAGTTTGAATTTTAATTTCAGTGCGTGATGAAGAAGGACACAGCGGAGGTGGCCGACGCTTCGTGGCAGCAGCAGGAAGAGAGAGAGAGATCAGATAATATCGGGAGGAAGACAGAAAGAGTAGAGTGAGGATTTGGGTTTGGGGGGTTGTCTGAAAATTCTATTGTGCTCTATGGAGCAGGGTGCACACTCACTATTTCATTTTCGACGAGTAAATTAAGTTTCAGGTCCAATAAGTTTAGATAAGTTTCAATCCGATCTAATTAAGGTGATAAGTTCCAATACAGGTTCAATAAGATCTAATAAGTTTCAATCAGGTTTAAGAAGTTCCAACCAGGTCTAATAAGGTCCAATGAGGTCTAATAAGGTCCAATAAGTTCCAATTGTTAAAAGTTAACAAGGTCTAATAAGTTTCAATCAAGTCAATAAGTTTCAATCAGGTCCAATAAGTTCTAATAAGATTCAATCAGGTCCAATCAGGTCTGATAAGTTCAGTTCAGGATCAATAAGTTCAGTTCAAGTCCAATAAGTTCGGTTCGGATAAGTTTCGGTCCAATATGCTGAAAAGAACGCACCCTAAATGTTCTATTTCAACAAATATTCGTTTTAATCATATTTTTCAACAAAAAAATATGATTTATGTTCCATAAAATTTGTTTTATTTTCGCTAAGAAAATGTTCTATTTTAATAAATGTCCGTTAACCTCAAATTGTGTTCTATTTTTCGTAAAAATTGTTCTATTTTCAATAAGCAAATGTTCTATTTTAAAAAAAAATCTTTTAAAGCTTATTTTCTAGCAAAAAATACGTTGTATTTTCCTTGAGAATATGTCCGATTTTTCCTGAAAATATATTCTATATTTGATAAGCAAATATTCTATTTAAGTAATTGAATTTTAGTAATGTTCCACTTCAACAATAAAATGTTAATTTTCGTAATTAAATTATGGTAATGTTGCACTTCAACAGATTAATGTTCGTTTTTATAAATGAATTATTGTAATGTTCAATTTCAACAGTAAAATGTTCGTTTTTGTAAGTTAATTTTTGTAATGTTCCATTTTAACAGTAAAATGTTCGTTTTCGTATTCGTAAATGTGCTATTTTTTATTGTGAGAGCACGATTCTCAGGCTTGTGCTCCTGGGAGCACAATGCACGCATTAGGGGTTGTCGATTTGGGCACGTACTACTCAAATCATTATCATTTTTGGTAGTTAAAAGATAAAACACAAAATACATTTAACTATAACTTATTTTTTTTTTTCTAAAAGAGAAATTTCATCAATTGAAGGTCAAATGACATTTACAAACAGCAATAGATGAGGAACTCTATCATTTTAACATAGTTTAGGAAGAACATTTTTTATCGAGCCATGTTAACCGGATTCAAGATTCCAGTACCTTCATGTTGAGTCTCGAACCTCAACCAATGAGAAAAATTTCTCATAGCTAAAAAAGAAAAAAATCATACTCACAACTCCCATAGGAGAAAATGAGGTTTCCACAACAAAGATTAAAAACCCCATAACAGGATTTGAAAAAAATCTCATAAAGAGATACTAATTTATTCAACAAAAGAGAAGAGAAACTAAAAACTGAAAATGAAAGAGGGAAAAGGTCTTACCATGCATGGATGAAATCATCTATAACAATCCCTAACTGATGAAGAATGGGTTGGGGAGCTATGGTTCTAACGAAAGAGGGTAGTGACGAACATGAAAATATATCGACTTTTTTTAACCATAACTTAACTCAATTTACTTAACATCATAATCAGATTTCATAACTATGTAAAAATTAAGCTTCGTATTTAGGGGTTTTAATGAACCTAGCTGGCTCACAAACTATTCGAATTAGGCTCGAAATTTTCTACAGTTTAGCATAACAAAGTTCGATTCGAAAACTTTGTGAGCAGGCTCGTAAATATATTTTAACAATATTATTTTACATATCTCTATTGTATAAGCCAAGGGGGAGCAATGGTGTCCCCCTTTGAATTTACATATTCACCCATCCACGACATAAAATCATTACACACATAAACTTACCAAAAAAAATCAACCAAATCTCTATTAATAAACCCAATCAACTCATATATTTGTCAATCACATAAACTTGCCAATAAAAAAGATTTAATCAAATTAAATTTATATCCAATCAACTAAAAAAATTGTAATCAATAACTTACCAAAAATTAATACCACAAACAATAAATAAATATGACATTCTCATTACAAACACCACTCATATACAAAATTAATCACAAATACAAACTCCAAAAAGAATTCAGTTTTTTCATTACTTGGATATGCAATTTTATTACTTATTGCTACTTTAAAAATATTTTTAGATACTATTTCTAAGTATTTAAATACTTCTTACTCACCAAATGAAGGTGAACTCAAATACGTACTTTCATAATTTTATTTTTCATTTATTTTAATACCAAGTAATAGTTATCCCTTAAATGTCACCACACGCAATGAAAATCTATACAAATATATTAAAAGGCGTGCATAAACAAGAAATTGTGCCACGTGGCGCTCTCCCTAGGGAGTTTTAGTTCATGGATTACATTGGTTTGATCTCGAGACCTCAAATACATATACCAAAGTCTTAACCATTATGCTAAGTTATATTTAGTGTTATTATCATAAAGTATTATATTAATAAAATATTTTTTTTTTACCCGGGGCATAGCCCGGTCCTAATAACTAGTTTATACTTAAATTATACACAAAATAAGTAGTCTAAATCTATTTACAGAATATATGTAATATAATTTTTTTTTTTACTCAAGATAAGTTTTAAGGTAAATTGAACAAGGAATTTCAAAGATCGACGCTCTACTCGAGTAAAAGTATTACGACCTGAGAAGAGCAACTCCAGGCTCGGTCGCGGGCCGGACCAAAATGATCACGGATCACCTCTAGCATAATTATAAAAGAATATAAATGGAGTATTGACATGTTAATATGATGATAATTATGATTAAACACATGGGTAATTCGTTTGTTAAATTGGGTTAGTTCGAGTTGAGTTATTCAACCCAATTTACTTAATGACTTAGGTTTAGATTGAAAGATTTTTAACCCTATTGATTCGAACAAGAACTCGACCCGAACATGAACCCGACTCGAACACGAACTCATCGTTTAGTAGTGTTTATACGGTTTAAAAAGCGACCGTTTCCAGTCATATATCAAGGCCCAAGGGTGAGAAGTGAGAACTGGCACCCAGAAAATATATGAATGAAAATGGATGTTTAAATTTGAAGGTATTCTTCCGAATATACCGAGTGAATTCATTGAGTGCTCCCATATGATTCCGAAGAAGATGATGTTGAGGATTAAATCTTCCCTCTTCTCTACTGCTACGTCAGGTATTCCATTTCAATTTCAACTTTTTTACTCATATTATGCAACAAATCTTCTTCATCTTGTTGATAAACCTCAATTGTTGCTCAAATCTGTGAGAGAGGAATGTAAATTAGGGTTTTCCAACGTTAATCATCCCCTTTCTCTTTTTGATGCTATGATTTCATTGCACCCTCTTCCTTCTATCATTGATTTCTGTATGCTTTTTACAGCAATGTGTAAAATTAAACCCCACCCCCCTTTCTCCACTGTTATCTCTCTCCTAAGGCAGCTTCATCTTTCCGGCATCCCACCCAATCTTTATTCACTGTCCATCCTTGCCAATTGTTATTGTCGCTCTGGCCGTGTCGATTTCGGGTTCTCTGTTCTTGCCAAGCTGTTTAAGTTGGGACATCAACCTAATATTGTCATTTTCACTAGCTTAATTAATGGGCTTATTCATTCTGATAATTTGGATGAATCTGTTCAATTGCTCGATAAGACTCTCAAGCTTGGCTTCCAACCTACTATTGTTACCTATGGGACTATGTTTAAAGGTCTTTGCAAACGAGGAAACAATGTTGGTGCTCTTAAGTTGCTTAGGACTATGGAATCCCATGGCCATTACCTGCCTGATGTTGTCATATATAATACCATCATTGATAGTCTCTGCAAAGACCAGCTTTTACCTCAAGCTCTCCAACTGTTTGAGGAGATGAAACACAAACACATTTCCCCCACAGTCATCACTTATCATTCTCTAATTCGAGGTATGTGCACTGTGGGGAAGTGGAAAGATGCTGAAGACATGTTGACTCAGATGTTGGACGACAATATAGCTGCTAATGTGGAGATCTACAACATGTTGATTGACATGTATTGTAAAGAAGGGATGGTTGCTCAAGCAAGGGCTATATTTGATTCCATGATTGACAGTGGTCAGGTTCCAAATATCATCACTTATAGTGCTTTAATAGATGGATATTGCTTATGTGGTGAGATGGAAGAGGCTGAAAAGGTAATGGATTTGATAGTAACACATGGCTATGAACCTAATATTTTTACTTTCAACATCTTAATCAATGGGTATGCCAAGTCTAAAAAGCTTGACAAAGCTTTAAGCCTTTTCCAGGAGATGCCTTTTAAAGGACTCACTCCTAATGTTGTTACATATAGCACTCTTATTGACGCCCTCTGCAAGGACAATCAAGTACAATTTGCAAGGCAGCTCTTTAAAGAGATGGAATCTCATGCCTTAAAACCAGACGTAATCACTTATTCTTCATTGATTGACGGCCTGTGTCAAGACGGACTAATTGACGAGGCAATACACTTGTTTAAACACATGAAGCATAGTTGTGTGCTCCCTAATATCATCACGTACAATATTCTAATTGATGGCTTGTGTGAAGCTGGGCAACTTGAAGAGGCTCTAAATATCTTCTCCTTTCTTGTAGATAAGGAGTTACCACTAGATGTTCGTACTTATAATGTGATGATCAAAGGCCTCTGTAAAAAAGGGCTACTAACTGATGCAAACGAGCTATTAAAGAAAATGGTGAATGATGGGTATCCTCCAAATGACGTCACCTACAACACAATCATTAGGGGATTTCTTCATAGTAATGATGTCAGCAAGTCTTTAGAGTTTGTCAACCTTATGACCAGCGAAGGCTTTGCAGCTGATGCTCACACTACTTCGTTATTAGTGGATTTACTCATAGATCCTAGAGTCAGCAAAGAAAACAAGGCTTTGCTTCAAAAGTTCTTCAAGAAATGAGTAAGTCCTTTGTAGATGCAGAAGCTATCATAGTTAGTCTTACATGTGTTTATCGGTTTTCTTTGTGAAAGTCAGTTTACTAGGCACATATCTTCATTTTGATGGCTTGCATTCCTTCCCTACATTTGCCCACCTTCATATGTATAAACAATGCATTTCATAAATTCATATGCATTGTCAAAGTGGATTTTTTTTAACTCACAAACCAAAATTGAAACTTTTGTACGAAGAACTATGAATATACTTTCTAGAGCTAGTGGACTTAATAACTTGATGCTCATAATTTACATCTATACAAGGGTATAGTTGCATTATCTTTTGAACACCAATGTTACAAGACTATGTACTAGAATGTACTCAGTTTATGTGCTATGTTCTGGATTGCTTTTGTTCAAGCTACAAGGCATGAACCTGTTTATGAACCGTTGCACCATTACACTTGATATTCGTTTCTGAATGAAAATGAATTATCTGTTTTATGTTCCAAAAGGAATATATGTTATTGCTATAGATAGTGAAAATGATGGACAAAGATCAAATTGAGCAAACTGGGTGTCTCAATCATAAATGTATTTGTTAGTTCTACAACAAATAGACTCGGATAAATGGATAACAGTTTACTCAATAAGTTTGACCTCCTAAATGTTGTAAGCTCACATTAATCGTTGAGTCATGACCAGAAATGCAGTAATGATAAAGGTCTATATTCACAATGCTAAGCCAATTTAGAGACTATTGTGTAAATAATCTAGTTTGGGTTTAGTAAAGCTGAAAGAGTGGAATACTTCTGTCACCTTTTTATGTTTCTTATTAGTGACCAGAAGAAACCAAGAGGAAGCTAAAAGAAAAGCAAAATGCGGGTGTCAAAGGTAGGCGTACCTAGCAAGTAGCAATCAAACTAAGGCAACTATTGTACTCACAAAATTATTATTTGTTCATGTCATTGAATCGCTCGTCTTTGTGCCTGTAAGAATGCACCACAATAAGTATGGTGTTTGTGAATTTTTTTGAATGCAATATCTTCATTTCAATTTGCTGGTGATGCATTGGATTTGGCATTACAGATCATGATAGGCATCCTGTTTTTTTCTGTTCGAATTTTATGATGATCAACTGCTGGCCTTTATGGTGCTGGTACTGGTCTGGCTATGTGAGGTTTTTACCCTTATCAGGTAAATCTGATGCTTTTAAGTTTCTAATTGCAACCTTTCTCCCTTTCTTTCCTTGTAGAAAATGATCGAGAAATCTTAAATGAACTGCCTGTGGCTTTTGCAGTGTTCGTACTCCAATATCAATGAAGTTCTTTCCACGCTTCTTCTTACTCTATTTCCTGGTGTTCCACATCTACTTCTTTTCGTATGCTTATGGTATGATCAATTTTGATGACCTGTATATGTCAAAATTAGTCTCTTATTTCAATTTTTTTGTTGTGTAATCTATTCTTCTTTCTTGCAGGTTTTTCATACCTGGCCTTATCTACTACTGCAGCATTTATGCTGCATCTTATTCTGTATTTCTGGAACAGATTCGAGGTAAATAATCTTATAACGCCTTCTGGAGCTTAGATCTATAGCTTGAACTTCGATTATCTTGTAAAATTGATGGCATAATGATCTTTGCAAATTGCAACCATAGAACAGTTCACTATGTTGTCATGTATGTGATGCCATATTCAAGATTGTAAATTGCAACCAGCCAACCATAGAACAGTTCACTATGCAATAGTGACGGCTGGATCCTGGGGAATGACAAAATAACTGCAAGGAATGGACAGAAGATGACATCATAACAGAAAATACAATCATCTTAATATCAAGATATTTCCTGTTCTTTTTGGACTGGAAACTAGATACTGATAATGGATTAAGCCTAGAGTATATGGGCTGCAACTTATCTTTTCAGAAATGTGCTATCCTGCAGTCGTGCTGTAGCATATTTGTACAAGCAGTAGCCGGTGGTTTAAACACTAGTCTCGTTTTCTCTTGTGTATTGGTTGATCTGTAGCTCATACATTTAATTTGAGCCTTTTTATTGTTCAGGTCCCTGCTTTACAAAGGTTTTTGCAAAATCGCCGTTCACATATGCAGCATCACCCGGATTTCCATATAACCTCCTCTATGATACTTGCTTCTACATTGCACATCACCCGGTTGAATACAAGGAATCCTGACCCAGTCAGAATGGAGGACGCTTCAGGTCCTGGGGTCTCTCTGCTCAGGCCTAGTGGTGATGTTCCAATACCTGCTAATGTGCAGGCAGAGGCTCCTGCGCTTCAAGAACAATCAACAGATGCAAATCGGCAAAATGAAAATGTGGATAGAGAACCTCTTCCAATCCCTGACCACGACGTTCACCAACCGGAAGCTGGTCAAAACCCGGGAAATATGAACTCCTTTAGCTCTTTGTTGCTATGGATTCTTGGAGGAGCTTCTTCTGAAAGCCTGAATTCTTTTTTCTCCATTTTTAGAGATATGAGAGATCTAGCGCAATTTTATACAGATTCTCCAAGACAGGAAAATGCTACTACTGATAATTTTCAATAATGGAGAAGCAGGTGAAGGTAAATCTGGAAAAAGATTGAGAGTATGCTTTCTTTGAGCTTCAGATTTTTGTAACAAAGTGATTATATCGCGATAGATGCCGAAGCAGGAAATGACGAATTTTTGTTGGTTGTAAAGGATAAGAATGAAAGAGAGAAGCTTTATAACAAAATGCTGAGTTCGTGTTTTAAATGCATTAATGGTAAATGTGTCAATTGGAGGATTTTGGCCGTGAGCAGAGGGTTTTTGTATGGAGTCCTCCTCCCCTGTCTCTGGAGCCTTGCTGTATTGCTGTAAAAAAAAATGTTTTATAAATGGTTTAAAAATAAGAGTTATTATAGATGAATAGCATAAATATGGCAGTTAAATTTTACCCAATTTTTGTCTTCTACATATATTACATAATTGTTTCAAAATGTTCAGAGACATGTAATCATGTTTGGATTTTTCAGCAATGTTTTACTGCTGTCTGCTGGTTTGTGAAAAAGGTATTGTTTTGGTATGCGATTAGACTATATTCAAATATGGCAATAATGTAACGAGGGACTCATTTGAGCAACGTGAACAGTCCAATTGAGGGCTGTTCGGTATTACCGTAGTTTTTTTTTTTGGTTTTCAAATTCATATGACATATGTCCTATAATGAATAAAAAATTACTCCAATTTATTGAGAATATGATGATTTTGAAAACTAACAACTAATAAGTGAAAATCATTTTTTCTGGTTTTCAGTTTTTGGTTTTTAGTTTTCAAAAAAACTGAAAACAAAAAACGATAGCGAACGGGACCTTGAGGTTTAAAAATAGTTTTAGGTATCTTTTTCATTTATTGAATTACTTCTTCCGTGCATGTTATATTAATTGATACAATTGATTTTCACACATGGCAATTGGTAATGCACAACTTTGATCATACTCATCTCTAATTATCTATTAGCAAAAATGATAAAAGTTGATATATTGAAAATATGAACTGAATCAAACATCTTAAAACTAACATTTGTGTTTATATGATAGTTAAACAATATGATCAAAGTAGGTTATGTGAATTGTGGACATGGTCAAATTATATTGATTAATATGGGATGAAGGTAGTATTTTATTTTATTGAGTGGACATGGTCAAATTATATCCACTAATATGAGATGAAGGTAGTATTTTATTTTATTGAATTCAATGTTAGCCAGATTAGTGTCAACATTTTTGTATTTATAGAATGGGTTGAATTGTAATTGTTTGGATACATTAAAATCATTCTTTTAAGTTTACCTTGAAACACATAAGAACTTGATGTGTACAAGGGATGACTTTTGCTCCCTTGATTACTTTCTATTCACTTCAAATCTTGCTATGCTTCGAAAATTTGTGGTTACTTTCTCGGTTCTTACTTTTCTTGAGTTTTGACGATTTTCTCATTCTAAGAGAATAAAAATTGAAATTGTCAAATAACTGAAGATTTCTTTGAAGTCAATGTTAGGTGAAACATTTCTCTTATATTTTTGGTAAATGATATTTCATGGATTCCTGAATAAATGGAAATTCAGTTCAGTTCAGATTCAATCAGTTCAGATCAGATCAATTCAGTTCAGTTCATACTTATTTAGTTTAGTTTAGTTCAGACTTATTCAGTTCAGATCAGTTTAGACTATAATTGATTGATTTTATTATTATTATTATTATTATTATTATTATTATTGTTATTATTATTACCATTACTATTATCACTATTATTACTATTATTATATTTATTATATTATTATCATTGTTGTTATTTTATTATTATATTATATTATATCATATTATATATATATTTTTTTTTGACTATGTCACTTTTAAGCTTTTTGGAGAGTATTTTTAACCCATTGAACATAAAATAAGGGAGCGAGACAAGTGATAAAAGAGTAATTATTATCATTATCAATGATGATAAAAATATTCTCTACTTGTAATTATTAATAATACTCAATTTAGATCAGATCAGTTCAATTTCGATCAGTTCAGTTCAGACCAGTTTAGTTCAAATTTATTCATTTCAGTTCAAACTTATTCAGTCTAAAAAAACAAAGCCTAAGTACAATGTTAAGCGATCCAATCCTCGAGGGCTGTCCAATTAATTACTTAGATATATCAAGTAAAATGTGTCTGAAATTTGCGATTGTATGTTTAACGTATAATTGTATGTTTAACGTATACAATTGTATAACTAAAGTAACTATGATTCTATGAATATCTCTCTACCAAATAACTGCAGCCTCTCCTTAAAGCAGAGAAGGAGATAGTTGGTCTGTTAATGAAAAAGCTCCGAAATTTGTTTGAGAAGTAGCAAGTATTATTTTCTCATCGAATCAGTTATTATGGTGGTTCATAAATGAAGATGATTTTGAGAGATATGGTGTTGTTGAGGAGCAAAACTGCTGCAATTCCACTTGTTCATTCTTCTGGTATTCTTCTTCCTCTCTCTCCTCCTTTCTTTCCTTCCATTTTCATATCTTTATTTTCTTGTCGAAATTATACATATGGTGCAACATATCATCATGTTGATATACATGTTGATGACCGTCAATTGTTCCTAAAGTCTGTGAGACATGAATGCAAATTAGGGTTTCACAAGATTAATCATCCCCTTTCTCTGTTTGATGCTATGATATCTTTGAGTCCTCTTCCTTGTATAATTGATTTCAATCAGCTTTTAAGTGCAATGTGTAAGATTAAACCCCACCCCCCTTTCTCCATTGTCATCTCTCTCTTTCGCCAGCTTCAGCTGTCCAGTCTCCCCCTTGATCATTATTCCCTGTCCATCCTTGCCAATTGTTACTGCCGCTTGGGTCGTGTTGATTTCGGGTTTTCTGTTCTCACCAAGCTGTTTAAGATGGGACATCAGCCTGATATTGTCACTTTCACTACATTGATTAATGGGCTTATTCATTTTGATCGACTGGACGAAGCTGTTCAATTGCTCGATAAGACCATCAAGCTTGGTTTCCGACCTGACATCTTCACCTACGGGACTATGTTTAAAGGTCTCTGCAAACGAGGAAACAATGTTGGTGCTCTTAAGTTGCTTCGCACCATGGAATCTCATGGCCATTGCCTGCCTAATGCTGTCATATATACTACCATCATTGACAGTCTCTGCAAAGATAAGTTTTTATCTAAAGCCCTCAAACTTTTTCAGGAGATGAAAAACAAGCGTATTTCCCCTAATGTCATCACTTACAATACGCTAATTCGTGGTATGTGCACTATGGGGAAGTGGAAAGATGCTCAAGAGATGTTGACTCAGATGTTGGACAACAATGTAGTTGCTGAAGTGGAGACCTACAACATGTTGATTGACATGTATTGTAAAGAAGGGATGGTTGCTGAAGCAAGGGCTATATTTGATTCCATGATTGACAGTGGTCAGGTTCCAAATATCATCACTTATAGTGCTTTAATGGATGGATATTGCTTATGTGGTGAGATGGAAGAAGCTGAAAAGGTAATGGATTTGATGGTAAAACATGACCACAAACCTAATGTGGTTACTTTTAACAGCTTAATCAATGGATATTCAAAGGCTAAAAAGGTTGACAAAGCTGTGCATCTTTTCCAAGAAATGCCACATAAAGGACTTACTCCTAATGTTGTCACATATAACACTCTAATTGATGCTCTGTGCAAGGACAATCAAGTACATTTTGCACGCAAGCTCTTTAAAGATATGGAATCTCATGGCTTAAAACCAGATGTAGTCACTTATAATTCGTTGATTCATGGTCTATGTCAAAATGCACTGATTGACGAGGCATTACACATGTTTAATGACATGAAGAGCGGTGGTGTGATCCCCGATACTTTCACGTACACTATCTTTATTGATGGCTTGTGTGAAGCTGGCCGACTTGAAGAGGCTGTGAATATCTTCTCCTTTCTTGTAGCTAAGGAGTTACCCCTAAATGTGCGTACCTACACTGCAATGATCAAAGGATTTTGTAAGAAAGGGCTACTAACTGATGCTCAAGAGGTAGTAAAGAAAATGGTAGATGATGGATGTCCTCCAGATGAGTGCACCTACAATACAATTATTAGGGGATTCCTTCAGGGTAATGATCTTAGCAAGGCTTTGGAGCTTGTCACCATTATGACCAGCAAAGGATTTGCAGCTGACGCTCAGACTACTTCGCTATTTGCTTACTTACTCATTGATCCCAGAGTTAGTGAAGAAAACAAGGCCTTGCTTCGAAAGTTCTTCGAGAAATGAGTACTTTGTAGTTGCAGTTTTCATTTTGAAATGCTAAAAGCCAGCATTTGTACAGAAAGAGTTAGATGACCATGCTTCTAGCTCAGTGATACGTTTGCTCATTTCAATTAGCTGAATAAGTTGCGATCAACCTGAGTTATTCAAATTTTTACATTTGGAAGTGTTGCCTGATTCTTTGCTGAAACCATAGTTCCTTAGATGACCCTATGGAGTGATCCTGATGATAGCTATCACTGTCGCGTTAATATGGTGTAGTATGAATTAGCTGGATAGTAACTGGCCGGTAAGTGTCCTTTTTGCTCTGGGTTTGTTTCTCGGCTTAGGTGTAGGTGGTTTTTGTTCCTGAGAGAAACAATAGATTTAATATTGACAAACGTAGTTTGATTTATACTCTCTTTGCTCATTAAGTGGGAGTACTTGGATTATTTGGCCTCTAATACACAATGCCTTTAAGCTGTTGTGATTACCAGATGAAAGGGGATGCACCAGTTGTGGTGATTACCAGATATGATAGGGGATGCACCAGTCGTGGTGATTGGTGAGCACCAGGTGTAAACTCAACTAAGATTATGAGAACTTGCTTCCACTTAGGCTCCATTTGGTGGGGTGTAGAACATTTTCGGTGTAAAATGATTTTCATAGAAAACAATTTACAATGTAAAACACAATTTCAAAATTAGTTTTCTGTTGTTTGGTTCCATGTAAGAAAAATGATGAAATGAAAGGAAAATGAATGGAAAAGTAAGAAGGTAGTGAAGAATGTACAAGAGAGATAAGAAAAACAGTTTTCCTTTCATTTTGAAAGGAAAATGGTTTTCATCATTGTGAGAGTAATTTTACCCCAAGGGAAAATGATTTTACATTATTTTGCCAATCAAATAATATAAAACTGAAAATAGATGAAAACAGTTTTTTAGGAAAATGTTTTACGCCCTACCAAACGGAGCCTTATATAGGGGCTTCTGTCAATAATGCATTTCTTATTTAGCAATACATTTGAAATGCCCTATATATTTGTGTATACGTGTGTTTCTTCCCTTCCCCTAATTTCCCTCCACTCTATTAGCTAATAAGTAAGAAACATTATTGTTGCTACGATACATGGGCATGGCTACCAGTTCAGAGTTATCGAGAGCTTATTCCCATTTTCCCTGCTTCTGATAGCATTTGCTTTATCCTCTATGGGAGGCCTGATATCAGACGAGTCTTATCTATGATAAAGATGGGAAACAAATAATAAAACTTTTATTTTATATAGAAGTGAATAGAGATATTGGGCTTTACTGATTTATAAAGTCCCACATTGTTTGAACAATGGAACGTAAAACTTTTGTTCTCTAGAAAAAAACTACTCCAATACCTAACTCGATTGACTCAAGCTCGAGTCGAGCCTTGAGCCGAGTTGAGCTTGTATTTGGAGATCTGGATCTCGAGCTCGAGTCAACCCTCGAAACAAGCCTAGCGGGTATTTGTATTTTTCGAACTCAAGCCAAGTCGACATTTTCGAGCTCGAGCCGAGCCTACCCAGGTTGGGTCTCGGTTCGACTCGTTAACACTCCTAAAGGTTGAGAAGTGATATCCAAAAGACAAGAAATATTGAAGTCTACAAATGCTTTGAGAGAGTTAAACAAATACCCAAGGTGGATCACAGAAATGAAAAAGAATAATGATCTCACAGCAGATTTTAAAATTGATGAAGGATCACAAAAACAACTTGATCTTACTACACATGAATAGATGATAAAAAAATTCAGCAACAAAATGTATTTAATTCACAAAGAAAGCATTCAGTGTGCTATAAAACAATCAATGAGAGTTTGTGTTACAAAAACAGCAAGAAATTATAAAATATCAAGGGACATCTTCAACCCATCAAGAAACTCACACCTGCTTAATTCCATCAGTCAAACACTCAATATCCGAGTGGTTAACCCATAATATCTTCAAGAATCACAAACCTAAGCAGAAACTACTAATTAGCAATAACTACATAAGTGCAGACATATATGTATATAGATATATATACTGCATGATTCATCTGATTTATTCATCCTTGAAGAGATTACCAATGAACTAAAGAGATGGTACAAATAGAAAAACAAGTATACAGTGGTGATATTTAGGTGGAAGTGAACTTATAGGAGCCATACGACATGATACCACCATCCCAACTTTTATGAATGAGTTCTGCCTTCGAATTTTCACCAGCAGCACCCATGGCTACATGCAGTGGATAGAAGTGCTCAGGCCACGGATGAGCCAATTTCCAATTTGGCGCTTTCGTTTCATATTTATTCACTTCTTCATACCTGAAAACCAGAGAGCACATAATCGTCAAAAGTACAAAGATCATTGTTTTAATAGCTAGGTACTGACGTACTGTTGTCTTAATCAACTGTATGAAAAACATAGAATGTAGTCGAAGGGTAGGGTCTTAATTAGCTGCCTCAAGCCACCAAAATGCTTAGTAGAAATACAAGCTAAGAAGTATAATTTAGTAGAAATACAAGCCAAGTCTAGTGAGAATAAGTTAAGTTTAGCAAAAGTAAAATAAGTTCAACCGATACATCATACAAGTTGAAGACATCGCTCAGATGAGCGCCTAAGTTATGCAACATGAATGTAGGATGTATTACATTTCGATATAAGTTAATATCTAAACAATTTCCTCTCCCTCCCCTCTATGTCCCTCTGATTCTATCTATCCAGAAAAGCTTTGTAGTTTCCAAGCGAGATAAGAAGCAATATCATGATTGAAAAGCCAGACACGCAATAACAATAACCATCCATTTGTAGTTTGAATTTAATCATTCAAGTTTGTAGCTGAAATGAAAAGAAATTACCTTCCATTTGTTAGAGCTGTTTCAAGCCAGTGATCAAAAGCTGCAGCCCACGGAGCAACTCCATCAGAACAAGGAGGGGTAATATTCACAGGGTGCGTTGCGCTTCCAGAACCAATGATGAGGACACCTTCATCCTTAAGAGAAGCCACTGCTTGTCCCAACTTATAGTGGTGTGTTCCATCCTGTGAGTTGTGACTTGCCGAAGGAGGAAGGCAGCAGCTTGGCGAGAGAAGAATGGCTCGGCACGAGTGGTGCTCCCGCACCAAATGTTGGTGCGCCCGCACCATGTCAGGTGCGCCCGCACCAAGTAGTGGTGCTCCCGCACATTCGCTACGACAGATTTCAAGCTGAGGCAGAACACTTTGGTGCTCCCGCACATCAGGCATGTGCGCCCGCACATCAGGCTGGTGCTCCCGCACCAGATGATGGTGTTCCCGCACCAGATGATGGTGCTCCCGCACCTATCGGGGAGGCGAAATTTTTTCGCGTTTCTTTTCTTATTTTACGACTTAGGGCTTGTATCTTAGACTTCATATAAATATGTTTTGTCATATTTAGGGTTTCAGAACCACAAAAATACTAGAGAGAGAGATTAGAGAAAACACAATAGAGAAGATTAGAGAGAGTCTTTGAGATTCAATTCGAAATCCATTCAATTGAATCTTGCCTATTGTATTTGTAATCGTCTCGTTCATAGTGAAGCGATCTTTTTCCCTGCCTTGAGGACGTAGCTATCACGTTGATAGTGAACCTCGTTAAATCTGTGTGTCATTTATTCGCTTTCTTGTTTTCTTTGTGTGTGTGCTTGGTTGTTGTGGATTCTTGTTTGGTTTAATTAAACGCTTCCGCATAACAAGTGGTATCAAGAGCTACAGGTTAACACCGGGGTTAATCGCTTTTGGGACATGGCAACAACAACCTTAAAGATCGACAAGTTTACGGGAAGGAATAGTTTTGGGCTATGGCAGATAAAGATGAGAGCTTTATTGAAACAACAAGGTATCTGGAAACCATTGATTAAGGGTTTCACAACGACATCAAAAGAGGGAAATCTGACTGGTCTAACTGAGGCCGAGTTGGAATCTATGGAGGAAAGAGCACACTCCACTATCTTGCTATGCTTGGCGGACGATGTCATCACTGAGGTTGCAGATGAAATCACGGCTGCAGGTCTGTGGTTGAAACTGGAGAGTTTGTGCATGACAAAGTCGCTCACAAACAAATTGCTATTAAAGCAAAGGTTGTTTGGCCTACGCATGAGAGAAGGTATGTCCCTAAAAGATCATCTCGATCGTTTGAATTCTATTTTACTGGACTTGCGTAATTTAGATGTTAAGATTGAGGATGAGGATGCTGCGTTGATATTGTTGGTTTCATTGTCAAGTAGCTATGAACATTTTGTAGAGTCTTTTGTGGTTGGAAAAGACACTGTGTCCCTAGAGGAGGTAAAGTCGACTTTAAACTAGGGAATTGCGTCATAAAGCAACTGGTGATATGGTAGAAGGATCGTGATTATTCTGCAGGTTTGGTAGCAAATGCTGAGAAAAATAAGGGAGATTCGAGTAGGGATAGGAGAAAACCTAGGTCGAAGGGCCCTAAAAGTAGTGATCTTTGCCATTATTGTAAAGAACCGGGTCATTGGAAGAGTGAATGTCCTAAGAAGGATGGTTCGGCTTCTTTTGCAAAACAAAATAAGGTTGACTACGACTCTGAGGAGGATTTAGCTTTAATTGTCCATGAGGAGAAACGCTTAGAAGATAAGTGGGTTCTTGACAGTGGATGTTCTTCACATATGTGTTCTGACAAGGAGATGTTTTCGACCTACAGCTTATGCAAGAGTAGTGTTACTTTGGGTGACAATACGGTGTGTGAGGTGGTTGGAGTAGGCTCTGTGAGGTTTAGAATGCATGATGGGAGAGTTAAGGATCTTAGAGGCGTGAGGCATGTTCCACAACTTAAGAGAAATCTTATATCTCTTGGGATGTTAGACCGTAAGGGTTTTCGATTCCAAGGAGGGGATGGAGTTTTGCGTGTGGTAAAGGGTTCTTGTGAGTTACTTCGTGGCGTGAAGTCAGGTGTGGGTAACTTGTATGATTTGCAGGGTACGGCACTGGCTAGAGATGATTCTGAGTTGAAGCTGCATTCTAGGTTGAAAAATGATGGTCTTGAGTGTGAGGTGGAGCTTATGGGGGCTTCTACACAGGTTGAGAGGTCAAAGTCAACAGGAATGAGTTCAACAACCGGGTTGGAGAGTACTACTTGGGTTGAGGATGAGAGTGTCAACAGTGAGGTAGAGTTTGTGGGAACTTCTACACAACTGGTTGAAACTAAGGGTCATCAAGAAGAACAACCAAGGGTCTTTCAGCAGCAGATTGGTATGATAAGGTTCGGTTCTATCGATACTTGTGTGCCAGCTTATAGCTATGGGATCTCGAGCGACATGTCTTTGCCAGGGAGTGTTGGGTTGAGAGGTGATTCTGGGAGAAGTCACCAAGAGATAGCTAGATTGGAACTCCAGGAGGAGTTGCCTGCGTTCCAATGAGAACGGGGTGGAGTGCTCCGGTGCGAGCATAGAAGAACTTCGACGGAAGTTCCCCTGCGCCAAGGGTGATTTGTTTTGGGTACTTAGACGTAAGTGCAGATGGCTCTAGTTGGAGCAACTGGCAGGGTACTGGCTCGTCTTGATTAAGGTGGAGCTAGTGTGTTTGCGATTCAATGAAGGCGATTTGATTTCCGACGGGTAATAAATTGGGTTTCAGGTGAGTGCGCAACATGGGTCTCATAGGCTGTGAGACAGGTCGTTCATGATGAGTGGTCAGCGATCTTGGCGAGATTGGGTGAGACTCATATGAGGGCAAGCCTGACATCGGGTGAAAGATGCATGAGCAGGAAGGGAAAGGAGTATCTCGCGTACGGTTGCAGAGATACATGATGTGTTGATGGTTTTGAGGTGGAGTCCTGTGATAAATGCAAGTCAAGGTGGAGATTTGTGAGTTGTGACTTGCCGAAGGAGGAAGGCAGCAGCTTGGCGAGAGAAGAATGGCTCGGCACGAGTGGTGCTCCCGCACCAAATGTTGGTGCGCCCGCACCATGTCAGGTGCGCCCGCACCAAGTAGTGGTGCTCCCGCACATTCGCTACGACAGATTTCAAGCTGAGGCAGAATACTTTGGTGCTCCCGCACATCAGGCATGTGCGCCCGCACATCAGGCTGGTGCTCCCGCACCAGATGATGGTGCTCCCGCACCTATCGGGGAGGCGAAATTTTTTCGCGTTTCTTTTCTTATTTTACGACTTAGGGCTTGTATCTTAGACTTCATATAAATATGTTTTGTCATATTTAGGGTTTTAGAACCACAAAAAAATACTAGAGAGAGAGATTAGAGAAAACACAATAGAGAAGATTAGAGAGAGTCTTTGAGATTCAATTCGAAATCCATTCAATTGAATCTTGCCTATTGTATTTGTAATCGTCTCGTTCATAGTGAAGCGATCTTTTTCCCTGCCTTGAGGACGTAGCTATCACGTTGATAGTGAACCTCGTTAAATCTGTGTGTCATTTATTCGCTTTCTTGTTTTCTTTGTGTGTGTGCTTGGTTGTTGTGGATTCTTGTTTGGTTTAATTAAACGCTTCCGCATAACACATCCAAATGCGATTGGATAGAGAGCTGACAAACAGGGATGTCAGCTTCAGGATACTTGATGTGATGATTTTAGTTGCAAGTTTTGGCACGAAAGTATCATGTTAAGTATCTGTATCAGGTTTTTTTTTTTTTAAAGAGTTAAGAGAATTCTTAGCTATTTTTATTGATGCATTGAATTATTACTGGTATCAATCAATAAGTTATAAAGATTTCAATGAAGTGATGAATTGAACAATCTGGCAGTCCTGATTTAATTTAGTAGTTGGAATTTTTAAATAATAGAAGTTTTATAGCATGATACACGAGCGAGCAATAGTATTATTGGAGAAGATTAGGACAAGAGGGGGTGGTAGGAAATTTCAACATCTTAAATTTCACCAATTTCACCAACTACTATTTGAAACACGCCAAAAAAGAAAGTGGGTAGAATAATTTAAAACACAAGTAGTATAATTGAAAGATAAATCTTTCCTAATTAGTTAAGGATATATTTTCTATCTTATCCTCGTTCTACCTAAGTTATATTATATTTGAAATCTTATAAATATCCCTTTGAATTAATAATCATTCAAGCTTTTTCCCGTCAAGCTATTTTATCATGCAATAGCAATTTGAGATTTTGGGTTTAAACTAAAATATTGTTGTCCAACCTATGGGGTTAGAATTTTGAACTAGAAATGGGCATAGATCAGATTTGAAACGGGCTCGTGTGACGACATGAGGACGTAAAAAGGAAAGAGAGGGGTGAGGTTTCCCTTGCTTTTAGTATAGTGAACCTCCCGTCGGGGGCCTGCCTGATGGGCTATTAGCTCAGTGAGACTTGTGCGAGTTAATGAACAACTCCAAAGTCAGAACTTTAAGATTAACGGTGAATTTCCTCAATTAATCCTTAAATATAATGAATTTTTTATCCACAAGGGCTATATATATGATATATAAAAGAAAATGGATATATGGGTCGAGTCTGGGTCTAAATCTACCAAACTCAGACCCAAAACTCAATAGGTCTCAGAATTTCAGAGCCTTACCCCTTACAAAATGGTCGGGGTCAACCGGGTATGGGTCAAAGTCCCGGATCCATGTCTATCCTTAATTTGAACCCCCGTCCGTATCTTTCACTCAAAGTTGAGATTTTCTCAGCTATCGTTGTGTGGTATTTCTTGATGTTTGATGATCTATTATTGGTGTTTGAATTGAGGTGACTACTTTTTTGGTTGGTTGTGTAATCAGCTTGTTCGCTTGAAGCTAGAGACGTTCGACCGTAAAATTGACTTTGATGCATGTTCAAATTACAAATCGTGTTTCATGATTTGGGATTTGTCATGTTGCTAATTTTTTCTATCCTATGCCGCAAGAAATATATACTATCTTCATATTTACACTTCACTTTGGAGGATGGATAACCAATGCAAGGCACAAAATGTAATACTCCGTATTTTTTAGAGTTATTCTTTATAAATAGAGAGAATATAAAGAATATAATCGAAAAATATTTTAACATTATTTACAAAAATAATATAGTTTGGTAAACCTATAATTATAACTTAATTATGCAGCCTATTTAGTATACCTAATTATATTATATTATGGTTTGGTTTTATTTTATTTTCGAAATAAATAAAATAAGAAACAGGAAGTTGATTTGGGAAGAAATCCTATTAGTAGGAATGGCAACGGGTCGGACTTGGACCGGATTATGCATAATCCGACTCCGACCCAACAGGAAGCCGGATTTTAAATCTGAGTCCGTCATTCGACTCCGAAAATCCGAATCCGACCCGGCTTAAAATCCGAACATCCGACTCCGATCCGACTAAAAATCCGAACACCCGACTATAAATCCGAACACCCGACTAAAATCCGAACATCCGACTTCGAACCCGACCAGTCTTATTTTTCTGCCCATTTTTTATAATAGAATAGTCTACTATAATATGATAATCTAATCATTATAATTTATTCTAATAATCTTATGAAAATCTTATATAGTACAAATAATCTAAATATTACTATTTTTTTAACAATCATTTCCTTAATGGGAAAATCCTATATGATGCGATTGGCTAATAGTCGAAGTCAGGTTATACATAAATTATACATTAACGTAAATAAAAAAATAGGATTGATGGACTCAAAGTCGGAGTCAGATTCAGATGTCGTATTATTTTATGAGATCCGACTCCGACTCCGACCCGGCCTCCTCCCACTTTTTAACGGAGTCGGTGTCGGATACTTTTTTTTCGGAGTTGACTCATATTTTTCCCTTCGGATCGGAGCGGACTAAGGTCGGATCCGGGCTGGACTGCCATCAGACTTAGGTTTGCCACCCTATAAATAGGAGAGAAGGAGAAAAAAATTAATAAAACAACAAACCCTAATTAGCCAACCGATTTCTTTATTTCCTCTCTCAAATTTTCTCTCTCCTCTCTCCTTCTCCCTCGTCTCTATTCCCCTCCCCTAAACTGTTGGCAGCCTCGAGTGGTGAGTGTACTGTGTGTGTGTGGGGTCAACTGTGCTGCGGTGTTGTGTGCGAGCGAGGGCGTCGAGGTGAGCGGTGCGACGCGAATCGAGTGTGGTGCGAAGGCGTGCAAAATCGCGCGAAGTGTCGAGGGCAGTGCTGGGCAAGAGTTGCGAGCATCAAAGGTGCGAGCGTTGAGTGTGCGACGCTGTGTGTGCGCGACGATCGTTGCTGCTGTGCTAGCGCTCGAAGGTGAGCGTCGAGCTTTGGGTGCGCGTGCGTTGTGGTCGCGCGATGTAGGCGATGATGTGGTGCTCGAGTGGGTTGTGCTAAGCGAGGGTGTGCGTGCAGTGGGTGGTGCGAGACTCGAGGTGATGATACGAGTCGTGTTTGCGACTGTGTGTGTGGCGTGCGAAGTGTCGCACCCGGCGCTCGAGTGGTTGCGTCGTTGCCGGAATTCCGTTGCCGGCAGGACTGTTCGGTATAAAAAAAATATAATATAATTTTCTCTTTTATTACTTAATATTGTATAATTTGATTTTGTAATTTCTAGTTGTAATTTGATTAAGTTGTAATTAGAGTAAGTTGTAAATTGATTAGGTTGTAATTGGAGTAAGTTGTAAATTGATTAAGTTTGTAAGTTGATTTAAGTTTGTAAGTTGATTTAAGTTTGTAAGTTGTTTTAAGTTTGTAAATCTGATTAAGTTTTGTAAGTAAAAGTAAGGTATAAAAAAAGTAAAAGAAATCAGATTATTAGTTATAGTTGTAATGTTTATAATAATCCTCTTATTCAAATTTTTGATAGTACTTGAGTATAATGGTTTAAGTGGAGTTTGTAAAGGTGATATGGTAAAAGTTGAAGAAATCGGATTCTTGATTATACTATTAGTTCTTAGGACGATTCTAATTCTCAATTCTATTTAAATTATACCTATGTATAGTGGGTTAAGTTTTGGTATTATGAATAAGTATATATTATAAGCTAACTAAAATCAGATTTGCACATTGTTATTAGTTCTTTAAAGATGTTAATTTCAATAGAGTTATGAAAAAAGAAGAAGTAAACAACAAGATTGGTTATTTTTATATTCCGAAACACTAAGTCTTATATATTTAGTCACATTTTTTTTATGGTAATAATATCAAGGACGTAGCAATGAAATATTTCATTATTCGATTAGGTCTCAATTTCATAAGCGGAGCGTTTAAATAGTCAGCGAAGATTCTTTGTTACAAGGTACGTACACGTACTAGTTTAATTGAATATGTTAGTATCATTAGGTTATGAATTCTTTCATTGGAATCTAGAATCATGATAGGGAACAATTCACTAGTAGAATAAACGCTTATTGATGCGGTCAAAAAGTGGCCTATTACGGCGGTTTTGGCTGCGCAGCAATTAAGGGGGGCAGCAATAGGTAATTAAAATATTGTCGCGGTTTAAAACCGCAGCAATATATTAATTTTATATTAGCAAAATTGAGTATATTGCTGCGGTTTCTAAGGAAAACCGCAGCAATATACTGTATTTTACAATAAAAAATAAGCATATTGTTACGATTCCTAACCAAAACCACAGCAATAGGTAGAGGGTAGGTCAAAAAAAATTTTTTTTTTTTTTTGCATTTTGCCATTAAATTTGAAATATGAACAAAATTCAGAAAAATAACAAAAACTCATAAACTTTTAATAAAATCTAACTACAAAACATAAAAATTGGAAATAAATGAAGATAAATACATCAACATTGATTCTAACACATAAACAAAAAATAAAAAGACAAACTTATATTACATCAGAAAAAAGGAAAAAAACATATCTGAAATAATTAAAAAAAAGCGAAAAAAACAGATGATATAATAAAAAAACAAAAAAATAAACAAATATGCAACAATTGTAAAACGAAAAAAAAAAATCTGAAAAACAAACAAAATGAAAAGAAAATCTTCAAGACTCGATCTTCGAGTCTTCGACAAAGAACTCGAGTCTTCGACAAATACTTGCTGTCGACGGAAAGAGAAGGGCGACAAATATCTTCGAGTCTTCGATCTTCGAGACGCCGACGAAGAATGACAAAACGAGCCGACGAAGAACAACGACGAAGATGCAAAGTCGAAGTGTGAGGTCTGAAATTGGCGACTGAGGCTGTCATTGAGCGAACGATCGACGATGTAAAAGAAAGGGCGACGGATGTTGTGTGGCGGTTGAAAGTGGTTGGTCAGGACAAAGGACGGTCGACCAGTTTTTCGCACAAGCCTGCTGTTCTCCATCGCCGTTGATTTCTCTGTCTCTCACCTCCACCGCAGATAAAACCGCGGTCCTCGACATCAATGGCCGCCTTCTTCAAGCCGGCTGCAACTGAGATGACACACCTGAGATGACAGGTCCTCGACATTAATAATGGTGCGTTATGTTGGGACTGGATGAGAGGGTTAGAGGAAGTTGAGAGGGTGAAAGGGTTAGAGGAAGGGAGAAGGATAAAAACTGAGAGGTTAGAGAGTTAGAAGCGTGAAACAAGAGAGGCGTGAAACCCTAGTTGTTGGTTAAATGACAAAATTAAATGGCCCATATCATTTAAATATCAATTTTAAATACCTATTGCTGCGGTTCTTTTGTAGGAACCGCAGCAATAGGTTCAAATAATATTTTTTTATATTATTTTAATATATTGCTGCGGTTTTTATCAGAAACCGCAGCAATATATCTGGTCAAATAGTCAAAATTTTTGAAAAAATTTCCGTTGAAACCATATTGTTGCGGTTTTGGGCCGAAACCGCAGCAATATGGTTATTTTATATATATATTTTTTTAACGTGATATATTGCTGCGTAGGGGTAAAACCGCAGCAATATCACCGCAGCAAATATCATTTATTCTACTAGTGATTGTATGATTATGATCGATAAGATTGTTTGGTAGCATGAAATGGATTGGAGATCTGTAAGTATTTCCTGATTGTATGACTTGTGAATTGGATTGCATTATTATTATTTAAATGCGTAATTCTATCGTATCACAAGCATGTAAAGTTTTGGCAAAAAACTTATAATTGGACTCCTTACAAGTAATGAACAATGGTATGAGAGTGTAGGACTTGTTCTATAGTCCTACGCAAGCTAGAGGTGATCATGGGCCGGGCCGCGGCCAAAAAAATTTGCCCATTGGCCGGGCCGGGCCTAAATTCGGGCCGAATTTTTGTGTCCAAAGCCCGCTATTTCGGGCCGGGCTTAGCGGGCTTTTGCGGGCCAAAACGGGCCGGGCCAAAAAATAGACTAAAAAGTCGTTTTTAGCTTGCCCAAAGCCCGTCTAAAAACCAAAAAAAAAGACCGGGCCTGGCCCGGCCCGGCCCGCGGGCCGAAAAATTCTGCCCAAAACCCGGCCCAAAAACGAGTTGGGCCGGGCCAGCGGGCCGGGCCAAAATGATCACCTCTAACACAAGCCTACTGGGACAAAAGTAGTGTCTGATCCTTATGAATTTTTATAACTCAAGTAGGTAGAAGATTCTGTACGATCTTGGGGGTATGCATACTAAGGTGATGGATCTGGGACGGAACGAAATCGTATTTGCATTTCATCTAATAGACCAAGTTGTCTATTAAGGATTAAGTAGCCCGTGTGATTATAGTAAGATGACGGTACCCGTTCCCTGCCAACTAATTATAAAAGTAATAAATGTAATACTATCGTAATATCATGTCTAGGAACGATTCTTATTATTTTGATTATGCTTAGTATATTATCTCAATATTTTAGTACGTACTCAGCATAGCTGATTGTTTGTTATTTGTGTTTATTTGTTGACATGTGATGAACCATTATGTTACAATAGGGAGCAGACTAGGTGTGATGGTGTTGCTGCATGAGATTGAGCATACGGAGGATATTCTCTAATTTATAAACTTTTAAACATTTTGGTTAAACATTATAGAACTATTATGAATTACTTAGTTTGTGGTTTGAATAAAATGGGTCATTGATGATTCTCGAGTTGTAGTTAACATTTTGTTTCCGCTGCAGTTTGGTCTTCATAATAATGATTTAAGTTGATGTTTCATTTCAATAACTTGCGTTTCACTGCGGATATAACACTCCCAAAGTCGATGCGAGTATGCGACGTAGTTTAGACGTATATGAATTTTGGGGGTGTTACACAAAAGAGCGCCATCACCAAAGTGCGCCAAATGCTCTAATCAGTTTAATAAAGAGATTAGAGCATCCACCACCATGACATAAAAATTCGATAATGGGATAAAAAAAATTCATCCCCAACATGAACATGTTGCAAAATATATTTGGTCGTATCGAACTAAGGAAATTGGTCACATGGTAAACAAAAAATATATGTAATGAGAAAAGTGAGCCCCACCAAGTGGTGAAAATGTGTAACATTTGC
Source organism: Beta vulgaris subsp. vulgaris (assembly GCF_026745355.1). Lineage (NCBI taxonomy): Eukaryota > Viridiplantae > Streptophyta > Magnoliopsida > Caryophyllales > Amaranthaceae > Beta > Beta vulgaris. Next base: position 58,744,996 of record NC_079205.1, on the reverse strand, counting down.
CAAATCAAAATGAATGGTTATATTTTTTTGAGATATAAAAAAGACATGTCTATTTTGACTAAAAATTTGATTTTGAAGTAAAAACTGATAAACCTAATTTTATGTTATGAGTGGGGATGATTTTGTGAATTTGGTGATGAGCGGCGGTATTTTTTAGAATTTAGATGATGAGAGAAAAAGTTGTGGCGAGAGAGGGTGAATATTTTTTTAATGATGTAAATGCTTTTATGCTACTTTCCTAAATAATACTTCATCCGTTTAGAAATGATTGCACCATTTGTCTTGTAAGAGACTGTTTACTTTTAAGCTAAAATTAGACAATGATAAGCCCAATATTAAAAAGAAATTTATGTCAATAGTGATTAGGTTAATTTCTTTCATTGACTAGTTTAAACCATCTAGTGACTAAATCTACTTTTACTTCATATCAAAATTAGACCGTTTCTTTTAATAATTTTTGTTCTAACTTTCACGCATGTCGATGTATGATTTCAATTATTAATATCTTTAATTATTAATAAGTAAAAATTATAACAAAAATTATAAAAAGATTTACATTGAGACAAATTTAACTAAACCCAACATAATTATGTTTTTCCTAAAATATAAATTACCAAAGATAATCTATGTGTAAGATGTGAATAGTTTAAAAAAAAAACCATATTTCAAAACTTGTTTATCCAAAGTAAAATTATGCAAACGAGAATTATATTGTTTTGGCTTCTGAAATTTCTAAAGTTTCCTGTCGTTTGGTGAAGAATGTGATTGTTACTCTATTTCCATAAAACAATCTCCAAAAACTTCGCAATTCATTTCTACTTCCTAGATTTCTTATACAATCAGTGATTTTAGAAAAACAGATGACGAGTAAAATTGCTTCAATCACCAACATTGTTACTCAAAATTCATCTTCTGCTTACTTCAATGGTCGCGGTAATCTTCTTCATTTCTCTCCTCCTTTCCTTTTTCCTTTATCTCGTTTTCAATTTCGAGATTATTATAGTTATTGCGCAAAAGAGGATTTTGAAGTTGATGAACCTCAAATGTTCCTAAAATCTGTGAGACATGAATGCAAATTAGGGTTTTGCAACATTAGTCGTCCCCTTTCTATGTTTGATGCTATGATATCTTTGAGTCCTCTTCCTAGTATAATTGATTTCAATCAGCTTTTAAGTGCAATGTGTAAGATGAAACCCCACCCCCCTTTCTCCACTGTTATTTCTCTCTTTAGGCAGCTTCAGCTGTCCGGCATCTCACCCAATCTTTATTCCCTCAACATCTGTGCCAATTGTTACTGCCGCTCTGGTCGTGTTGATTTCGGGTTTTCCATTCTCGCCAAGTTGTTTAAGTTTGGCCATCAACCCACTATTGTCACTTTCACTACCTTAATTGACGGCCTTATTCATTTTGATCGACTGGACGAAGCTGTTCAATTGCTCGATAAGACCATCAAGCTTGGCTTCCGACCTGACATCTTCACCTATGGGACTATGTTTAAAGGTCTCTGCAAACGAGGAAACAATGTTGGTGCTCTTAAGTTGCTTAGGACTATGGAATCTCATGGCCATTACTTGCCTAATGTTGTCATATATAATACCGTCATTGATAGTCTCTGCAAAGATAAGTTTTTATCTAAAGCCCTCAAACTTTTTGAGGAGATGAAACACAAACACATTTCCCCTAATGTCATCACTTACAATACGCTAATTCGTGGTATGTGCACTCTGGGGAAGTGGAAAGATGCTCAAGAGATGTTGACTCAGATGTTGGACAACAATGTAGTTGCTGAAGTGGAGACCTACAACATGTTGATTGACATGTATTGTAAAGAAGGGATGGTTGCTGAAGCAAGGGCTATATTTGATTCCATGATTGACACTGGTGAGGTTCCAAATATCATCACTTACAATGCTTTAATAGATGGATATTGCTTATGTGGTGAGATGGAAGAGGCTGAAAAGGTAATGGATTTGATGGTAAAACATGAATGCAAACCTGATGTGGTTACTTTTAGCAGCTTAATCAATGGATATTCAAAGGCTAAAAAGGTTGACGAAGCTGTGCATCTTTTCCAAGAAATGCCACATAAAGGACTTACTCCTAATGTTGTCACATATCTCTATTATATAAGGGAAGGGGGAGCAATGGTGTCCTCTTTTGAAACGCCTATTTTGCCCCCTTCTCTTTCTAAATTACAAAAGAAATGTCAAAAATCAAAATACCGAAAATAAATTTACAACACTCACTCATAAATCACTTAAAAGAAGAAACTTTACAAATCATCCATACAATTGAAAAAATCACGTTATAAAAATCACGCAAATCACTCAAATAATATTAAAACTTAAAATTAATATACAAACTAAAACTAATAACCTAGAACGTCAATACATACAAAAACATTTACAAAAACTTACTTACAAATCAATTCTCAAGAACCATTCACAATTAATGGTGGGTCATGATTAAAAAAATATAGAGGTGTATTTGTAGTAAAATCAGAATTTAGAAATTTGACAAGGAAAAAAATTATTTACTTTTTTTATAGTGTTTCCTATATATAATGAAACTTTTACATATATTTGGACATATTTTTTTCTATTATATAATAACGATAAATTATAAGGTAAAAAGGTTTATATAAAATATCATTCAAGAATTAAAGTACAACATATCTCTATTACATAAGGGAAGGGGGGAGTTATGGTGTCCCCGAATGAAGAGACTATCTTACCCCCTTCCCATTCTAAATTACAAATTCACTTACAAATCAAAGGGGACTTCAAACAAAAATATCAAAAATATAATTATAATAATCACTCACAAGTCAACTAAAATAAAAAAATTGCATAATTTACGTTATGCAAATCACTAAAATGAGGAAACTTTACAAAAACTTAAAAATCACTTACAAACTACAACCTATGAAAAAATTGACTTGAAATCAAAGTGTCTACTTTCTTTACAATTTATGAAGTACTGTACTTAATTCAAAAATCAACTAAAAAATTATAATATTAGAAATCATAAATAAATTCAAAAAAAAATTCTATTTTATTCATAGAATTTAACTTTGAAAAGTAAAAAAAAAAAACAAAAAGAATGGTGAGAGACTTAAGTACAGAAACTAAACCAATCAAATTTTGCAACTAAAAACAATTATAATTCGTATGTATAATGTTCAAATTTTGACTCTTATGTCGAAGAAAATTGAGTTTCTGTTCGAAAAAAATTCAAGCACGCATCGCGTGCAAAAAATTCTAGTAGCACTCTAATTGATGCCCTGGGCAAGGACAATCAAGTACATTTTGCACGCAAGCTCTTTAAAGATATGGAATCTCATGGCTTAAAACCAGATGTAGTCACTTATAGTTCGTTGATTCATGGTCTATGTCAAAATGCACTGATTGACGAGGCATTACACATTTTAATCACATGAAGAGCAGTGGTGTGCTACCCGATACTTTCACGTACACTATCTTTATTGATGGCTTGTGTGAAGCTGGCCGACTTGAAGAGGCTGTGAATATCTTCTCCTTTCTTGTAGCTAAGGGGTTACCTCTAGATGTGCGTACCTACACCGCAATGGTCAAAGGATTTTGTAAGAAAGGGCTACTAACTGATGCGAACAAGCTGATAAAGAAAATGGAAGATGATGGATGTCCTCCAGATGGGTGCACCTACAATACAATTATCAAGCGATTCCTTCATGGTCATGATGTGAAAAAGGCGTTGGAGCTTGTCAGCATTATGACCAGCAAAGGTTTTGCAGCTGACACTGAAACTACTTCGTTTTTATTTCACTTACTCAATGATCCTAGAATTAGCGAAGAAAACAAGGCCTTGCTTCAAAAGTTCTTCGAATTATGAGTAAGTACTTTGTAGATGCAGAAGTTAATATTTTTAGTCTTACCTATCATCTATCATTATCATTTTACTGAATGAAGTCTGTTTATGAAGGCAGAGATCTTCATCTTGATGCCTTGAATTCCTTCCCTATGCTTGCCTCTCTTAAAATGCACAATTTATATACTTCCTAAATTTATAGGCATGTAAAAGTGAAATGGTTTCAATTTTACGAGCACACATGATTGTGAAGCTTTTGTACTAGGAGTATAATCCAACTTTTATAGCTAGTGAGTGTTGATGTACCTTGGTAGAGAATATAACTGCATTTTTTTTCTACACCAGGTTCCAAATTTATGTACGAGAATAATCTCAGATTATATGCTATATTCTTGATTACTTTTCTTCAATCTGCGCGTCATAACAAGGAGGCAAGGTGTTTGATTATTTTGTAATGGTGTGCCGTAGGATAGTCTGGTTCGTGGATTGGGATAAGATAAGATCGACATATGTGAAAAAGAAAACAGTAGTCCTCTACTTCTCTATGCTATGATTTTTTTTATTGAGCCGGGTATACTGATATAACTTTTACTAAACTTAAATTGATCAACACCATAAACTTATTTTTCTTGATTTGAATATTTTGCGTTGAATTTGGGTTTGATATTATGTTTTTGGATCTTCTATTCTCCTATCAAATTTTCAGTACTTGAAACCTTCATTTAATTATGAAATTTAGTTTTTGGTGATTCTCTATTGTTTAGTACTAAAAGATTGTTATGTCTGATAATTGTTCAATTTATATTTTAGTTTAGTGACCTATAATATGTTTGTGATACAAGAATGTTCAAGTGCATGCCTGCACGGACCTATGATCCCTCTTATATTGGCAATTACTCTTTTTTCAGATTGGTTCTAGCTGGCAATGCCTTTGCGTATCTTACTCTGTCTTTTGTAGCTCAACTCACTTTGGCTCGATTAATCTGTAGGTCGTTTTATGTGAAGTCTTTCAGATTTTTATGATGTGAAGAAAGTTCAGGGTAAATTTCTGCTTTTATTCTGCTTGAACTTGTTTGGTTAATCTGTGCTTTCAAAAGCGCCCACTCATATATAATCAGCAGACATGGTTTTGCATGTTGAACGGTGTGCAAACGCTTCTGTTCTGCATTTGTATGTAGTTACTTTTATCTGACAAAATCTGCTCTATTGATTTTGTTTCTTTACTTGTATTTTTGAGAGGAATTTTAAGCGTATTCATTGGCTGGTTGTTTTGTTAAGAATTTGTACAATGGCTACCGTTCTTGATTGTAGTTGGGGAATTGCTAAGTTGTGGTGTCATTTACATGCCACCCCCTTTCCATTCCATTTGTGCGAATTTGATGATCTATTAGTCGTTTAGCGGTATAAAGGAGGACTTTAAAACCTTGATATAGTTTGTTTAGAAGCCAAAACAACATTAATCAGAAACACCAAAGTATTTGATGGAAATTTATATTCAATGGTTTCCTGCAGCTAGTTGTCTACACAAAGGAACTAAATGCTATCATGTTTATCTATCCTCCATTAGTAGGTACCTAGAATCCTTTTTACGAAATTGGTGGTTGTTTTCTTGTTACAATTTGAAAATTGGAGTGTTATGTCATGGAAGAGGCCCCTTTTTTATCCCATACATCAAAGTGTTTTTTGAGTCCTAGAATGAGACTTGTTGTTCTGAACTATTAGATAAGAGCAATTTATATGATAGATGAAATTCTCACTAAATGGTTTGTGATTGTATTTTATGCAATCTCGCTGTATAGGCATGTGAGAGATCAAATTAAAGATGCACTTGAAACTCTTATATTGTCTAGTATTTCCACATTTCCAACAGAAATCTGTAATATCCCGAAAATTTAAACTTCCTTAAATTATATAATAATAATTAGTGGCTAATTATTTTCATCTAATAATAAGTTATAATCGAAATTTCGTTATTTTATGGCTAAGTAATGGATAAATAGTTCGTTAAATATATATACACATTATGGTTAATAGTTACAAATAATAACAAATTATGTTAGATTAATTAATTACATTAGTAAGAAAACAAAAAACAAAAAACAAAATAATAACCAAAACAATTACTTGAACCTTACAAGTTGGGTCAAATTGGTATTGTTAGTAAAAAGGAAAAGAAAAGAAAAGAAAAGGAAAAAGAAATAAAGATTAATGAAAATAAAATAAAGGAAAAACAAAATAAAAAAAAAAAAATGATGAAAATGGAAACAGTAAGTTTCCTTCTCCCTTGCTCCATGTCGGTTGCCTTCTTCAAAAAAATAAAACCCACCCATGGATTTCTAAATCCAAAATGGGTTTCTTGCACAAAATCAAATTCATCTTCAAATAAAATTCATTTCTCAACCCAAATTACCCAATAACCCATTTTACTCTCATTCAATTCATCAATCCAATTGGGTAAGATTTGGAACTCAACTATGGCTATAAATAGCCATGTTTACTTCCCTCAAACCGCACACCATCACTAACAAATACACTCCATCTTCCTGAGATTATCGCCGGAAAAACCGCCTCCAAAACCCCCCATAAACTCCCCTGTTTTCGCACAACTCCTCCCTCTCTCTCTCTCCTCTGTTTCTCGCAACTCTCCCTCACCCCTCTGTTTTCTGTTCAGCCACCGTAGCACCACCATCCTCCGCCGACAACCACCTTCGTCCATCACCAACAACCACCGCGGCGCAACCCAGCCTATCCCCTTCTCCGTCGCTCAGCTCCTCTCTTCTTCGCCCAGTTCTTTCTCTCTCTCTCTCCTCTGCTTGGTCTGTGCTACTCGCGCGCACCACCCAGCACCACCGGACCACCGTCGCGCGCCACACACAGGCAGCTTTCTGCCTCGCCGCACCATCAGTCGCCGGAGCTTCGACCTCCTTCGTGGCAACCCTCTCTGTCGTGCTTCACTAGTTGAAGCAGAGGTATGTTTTAACATACCTCTCCCCTTTATATGCTTAATTCATATTTTGCTGAATTGGGCTTTAGAGTTTAATAGTTTGATAAATTATTTGGGCTCAATAAATTAAATCAGTAAATGAAAATGGACTAAGGGAGATAGTTAGACTCTTTAACTCACTTGGATATTAATATTGATGTTTAGTTAAAATATAATAAAAGACTCACTATATAATACTTGTGATTCGATAATTAAACGATAATTTATGTGATAATACTTAACAATATATGTCATATAATATATATAATCCTTGCAATCTGATTATTATGAGACGAGATTGTGACTAATAAATGATTAAACTATAATTTATATTTGTTTTACTAATTGGGTTGATTTTATTAATCAGTAAATAAAATTGATCAAGTGAGATGGCTTAATAGTTATTTGGATTAAATGTTGATAAATTCTTTACTTAGTATCTAAAATATAATAAACAACTCACTGCATACAATATAATACTTATGACTCAATGATTAATAAACGATTAAATAAGGATAATACTTAAATAGTGTATTTCATATAACTCTAATATATCATCAACTAAAGAGTAATATTAATTAAGTATACTTGTTAAATTTATATATTATAAAGTAGCAGACACTTAATTATAGAGTTCAGATTTCAAGAATTAAAGTGTTATATTACAAGGTCTATAACTACAAGTTATTAAGGTGGATTCATGAATCATGTGATTAATGGCTATTTTTTAATTAAATAACGAATATGTTAAAAGGGGGTCTTATGACTAATAAATAAATATGAGTAATTTATGATTAGTTAGGCTACGATAACTTAAATTATTATAAAACTTGTTGAAATAAATTAATTATAATTAAATAAGATACCTATAGTATAAATATATAACAAGTAAATTGTATTAATCAAAGTAACGTAGAAAAAGTTAATCATAAAAGCTTAATAATGAATATATGTAGTGTCAACAACGATCTTCGATAATAAAAGTAATAATAATAACAAAAGGTCAGTTGTTAAAATAAATCGAATATTTATATTTTGTTGCGTCGTTTCATGGTTAGATTAAACGGAAAGGATATTACAGCCTCCCCCGGCTTTCAAGGTTATTAAGCAGGAATCGAGGTAACATCTATTGCTAACACCCACGATCCCCTTCGAAATGTGTTTATGAAATGATGTTTATAATTATGTTAAGATTTTGCATGTGATTCTTATATGGATTGTGGGATTAAATTGTTTCGAATGATTTTCGTAAATGATGATCTTATGAGTTATTGATGCTCAAGTATGATTGATGAAAGATGTACAGCTTATGCCGATGAATGCTAAACGAACGAAACATGATAAATAAAAGTGAAAGAGGTTCTGGCAGTATAATGTTACGCTTATCTACTTTATGGTCGTGCACGTACCTTCGCACCCGCCGTACACCCGAAAAGGGAGTTGGGCTCCTTGAGGGGTACTACATGCTATTTTGGTGCGAGCGGTGTATCCAAAAAGGGAGCGGGGCTCCTTGAGGATCATCGCATGGTGGTGTATCCAAAAAGGGAGCTGGGCTCCTTGAGGATCATCACATGGTGGTGTACCCAAAAAGGGAGCTGGGCTCCTTGAGGGTCATCACATGGTGGTGTACCCAAAAAGGGAGCTGGGCTCCTTGAGGGTCATCACATGTCTATACTCGCCAGTTACCAAGCTAAAAGATGAAAAGATAATGGGAACTTATGAAGTATCGAGATGCTATTCATAAATGTTTACTTTGCTATTACTTCGTTACGAATTTGAAATATGTTTTACTATATTCTCTTCTCCCTGTTTGCAAATAAAATGAATTGAAATGAATTTACGCTGTTAGGGTAGTATGTTACTGAGCTTCGGCTCATGATGTTTTGTTTTCTGTTTTAAGTATGAGCATAGCCATTGCAAGTGCGCTGTTAATAAGGAACATGTTCAAGGGAAAGTGTGCGGTATCTGGTGTTAGAGAAATTATTATTATTATTTGGGTCGAGTATTTATGTATAGTTATCAAGGACTATTTAAGGTTGCATTGTATTAGTGGGCCATATCCCACAGGCTTAAGTTCCATTTCCGCTGCTAAGTATGAGTAATTGTGTTTAAGTAAGGTTATGAATTTTCGGGGCGTTACAAAATCTAGCTTCATATTCAGTAGGAATAGAAGACAAAACTCTGCGGATTAGGAAGAAAAACATACAGCTTCTATTTGAAAAAGGCTATCAAGAATTAAATCTTGTGATCCAGAAATAAGCTCAAAGGCATTCATTGTGACAGGCTTCTCCCATTGTTCGGTAACAAGAGTTTCCTGATGAATACAAATAAGAAAGCTACTCAAAATACAATAAAACTGCCTCCAGGACAATAATAATGTCACTGTTGGTACTTTAGGCTGTCAATCTCAAAAGAAAACATTAGTCTGCTTGATGCTTATTGTACATCTTTCCCTAACATAATGGTTATGATATATAGTTGCTCTACCTAGGAACAATAGTCATTCTTACTATGTCATGATGTCTGAAACCAGGAATAGCGGTTTCCTATCAGACAACTCTGCATTCTCTTAACCTGACTTTAGCTAATTGAACTTTCTAGAACCTATTTGAACTTATTGGATCCTATATGAACTTCATTTACTTTGAAACTTTTCTATAAGGTGAAGAAAAGTGACAGTGAATTTCTTTATTAAAACCCAGAACAATATTAAAACCCAGAACAATATCTCACCTCTGAGTTGTTTAAAGCAGCATCCGTGACATCTAGATTCACATCCCCTTCCTCAGCAAAACTTGATGGATAATAATCCTTTTTGAACCATTCATCTTGCAAGACTTCTACTATTGTGACTCTCTATAAGATAATAGGTATTGTTCTCATAAAAAAGAACCAAGAATGACAATATGATGGGGATGAAAAACAAAGGAAGCACAAGAACCATATATTAAACAAGGCTTACATTAAGTTGATTAGGATCAAGAATTCGTTAATCAACTTCTTAGTGACAGATGAAAGCCAACAAGGAGATGCAATGGTAGTATTTTGGATTCGCTGAAGAAAAGCAATGGGTTATTTGTCAATTGAAGTGTATAGGGATGGGCTATTTGGTGAATCTAATTATCAATCATTTTTCTCTATTTACATTAGTGGTTCCTCTTTCCTTGTGAATTCTTGCTTGAATCGTGCTTTCCGGTTTCAAGTTGTTTGAATTTCATTTTTCATTCTGGTATCACGTGTGCTCAGGTTGCTTATATTGTGCTTATTGCCATAGTTGCTTAAGTTGTTTAATGTAATGATGTGAAATTAAATTTCATGGTTATTTTGTGCTCTAGATTTTATCTCAAATTCAAATATTCAACCTCCAATTTAATTGTGGTGTGAAGTGGATTGAGATAATAGAGAATGAGTCAATGAGCACTCCTGACCAATGTAAATCGATAAGTTTCTGTGTTTACCCTGATATACAGAATCTTTTCCATTGTATGCACTTAGCTTGGTAAATGAAAACTTGAGGCTGAGAATTTAAAATAACTTATGATGGTTGTCTCTCAAAAGGTGCTCTCTAAATGGTTGTTAGTCTTCTTTGATACTTGTCCTGTTGATCACGTAATTGTAATTCATCAGGAGTGTAGTAATTTTATCCCTCTACCAAGTACCACTCCCTTCATCATCTAGTGCTCTGTCTATTTATCCTTTTTGTGCTGTCGTTCTTTTCTGTTTATATATTTCCCTCTCATTTACTCAAATTCTTAAAACCATTTTGTTGTACGCATGTAGTAGGTGGTGCACCTGTCCCCCCCTCAATTTCCACAGTAATAAGAAAACAGGTGGTACTGCTTGCTTGTTATCCTGCTCTTCTGGAGCTATAGAAATCTTCACATGTTTTTTTTTTTCTTTGTAGTTGTTTAGGTTCAATTCAGTCTTGAAAATCCCAAATTTCTTTGCTAATAGTTTTATTTTCTTTTAGATATATGTATATATATATATGTACATATATTTATATAGATAATGTGTGTGTGATGTTGTTGACTAATAGTTTAGGAAAAGGAAATGAAGTATGAATTTGAAATGATTTTAACATTGAGCATGATTCATTTTGCTTGAGATTTAGGAGAACTTGCAACTTGGAGGTTATTCCATGACAAATTAGAATAATATAAGCTTCGTGCACATTTAGATAGTTTGATAAACGATTGTTTAGGGGAGTTTGTAGGAAAAGGTAGAATCATTTCTATGGGTTTAACTTTTTATTTTTATTTTATGCTTTGTGGTTCCCTCTTGTGTCTTTAGAGTTGCTATGTGAACACCTTGTTAACATGCTCTTATACTAATGAGGCACAAGAGTTAGATGTAGTAGGAAGTGGCTGGAAGTGTAAGGTTGTTGTGGTACACATATCTTTCTCTACATACTTTATGAGTTCTACATATGTATTTTTTTTAAGAGATGAATTATATCATAGAAATAGAAGAAGTTCTCTATTTATCTTTCTTGAATTTCTCTCTTTTTAGGCAGACATAGAGCAAGGTAGTATTGGAAGAGGAAGAGAGAAGCAGCCAAGAGGAAGAGAGCACTAGTGGCAACACAAAAATGGGTTTTCATCCAATACAATGGTGATTTTACATCATAATCTCCCTCATCTATATAAATCTTGGCCTCAAAAAATATTACATGTGATTTTTTTTTTGTTTTAATTCTATTACTTCTATTACTTGCTACAATCTTTCTGTTCTCATTTGCTACTGTCCGATTGATGTTGATTTTGGTAGTGATTCAAAACCTTATTTCTTCCCCTCCTGATTCTACTTAAGATTCAGTGCTTCCGTAATTCCAGAGACATTGTACCTTTGAAATGGCATAATGCCAATTCAATGAACTTCTAGAACTTTGGTGTCTCTACTCTCTATCGGTTTCCACTTACAAGTTACAACTTCATGCTATTGGAAGCACATTTAATTGTCGTTTTTATTTTCACAATGCATTGTTAGATAGAAAATCAATGTCCTTGTGCTCAATGTCACTTAAATTGGAAAGAATGATTCTTCTCCTTATGCTACTTATTTCTATTCCTTTGTTATCCAAATAATCCTATAATAATATCACGATAGTTTTTCTGTTACCTTTCTATTTTAACCTCTGTATGTATTGCATGCAGGAATCACCGAATCAGTTAAAGGTTAGCAAACATGTACTTATGGCTTAAGAAGGGATCCTGGGAAGTAAGTGACTTGGTCTCTTTACAAGTGTTTTTTTTTTTTCTGTATCTTAAATCTTAATACAACTAGATGATTGTGAAGTTCTCATCCATAACTTTAGTATAAATAAAGCTGTGTTTGTGTGCTCCAACTTTGATAGGGCTAGGAAGAAACCTGTTGGGATTTTACATGTCAAGGTTGTGAAAGCGATGAATCGATAAACGAAGGATTTTCTTGGAGCTGCCGACCCATATGTCAAGATGAAACTTACAGAGGACAAGCTTCCTTCGAAGAAAACTACTGTCATATTTGAAAATCTAAATCATTAATGGAATCAAGAATTCGCTTTGTCAAAAATCCACTGACTTATTGAACATTGAATTTTTTTGCATTCTGTTATTAAGTACAATTCTAAGCGGTCAGTCTTCATCGAGGGCTGCCCAATTAATTACTTAGCTATATCAAGTAAAATATGTCTCAAAATTTGATTTGATGATTGTATGTGAAACATATATGACTGTATGAATTAGGCAAGTATGTCTATATGTCATTTATAATTGTGTTAGTTACTTAGCCGCTGCCTCCTATTTTTTCTCTCTAAAATCCTTGCCTTCTATACCCCCTTCTTCATCAGTTAGGAGCTGTTATGGATGTTTTCATTCATGGTAAGCTTCTTTTCCCTTTTATTTTCAGTTTTTAGTTTCTTTTCTTGTTTTTTGAATAAATTAGTATCTTTTTATGAGATTTTTTTTGTCTCTGTTATGGAGATGTTCTTCTCCCTTATGAGAGTTGTGAGTATGGTTTTTTTTTTTTTAAGTATGAAAAATTATTCTTATTGGTTGAAGTTCGAGACTCAACATGATGGTATTGGAATAGAAGATATCATATCACTTAAATTAATAAAAATTTGTATCCATTGACACACTTTTTACTGAAAACAACTATGATTAGATATATATGCACTTTTGAAATTTTCATTTATGGGAAAAATTATAAATTTATACAAGTATATTAGAAAGCGTTCAAATCAAAGGAACGGTGCCACATGATCAAGCTTCTAATACAAAAATATTAACAATGTGTAACTAACATTTGTGTTTATATGATAATTAAACAATATGATCACAGTAGGTTATGTGAATTGTGGACATGGTCAAATTATATCGATTAATATGGGATGAAGGTAGTATTTTATTTTATTGAGTGGACGTGGTCAAATTATATTGATTAATATGAGATGAAGGTAGTATTTTATTTTATTAAATTCAATGTTAGCCCGATTAGTCAACATTTTTGTATTTATAGAACGAGTTGAATTGTAATTGTTTGGATACATTAAAATCATTCTTTTGAGTTTACCTTGAAACACATAAGAACTTGATGTGTACAAGGGATGACTTTTGCTCCCTTGATAACTTTCGGTTCACTTCAAATCTTGCTATGCTTCGAGAATTTGTGGTTACTTTCTCGGTTCTTACTTTTCTTGGGTTTTGATGATTTTCTCATTATAAGAGAATAAAAATTGAAATTGTCAAATAATTGAAGATTTCTTTGAAGTCAATGTTAAGTGAAACATTCCTCTTATATTTTTGGGTAAATGATATTTCATGGATTCCTAAATAAATGAAAATTCAGTGCAGTTCAGATCCAATCATTTCAGATCAGATCAATTCAGTTCAGTTCAGTTTAGACTTATTCAGTTCAGATCAGTTCAGGCTATAACTTATTGATTTTATTATTATTATTATTATTATTATTATTATTATTATTATTATTATTATTATTATTATTATTATTATTATTATTATTATTATTATTATTACTAACTACTACTACTACTACTACTATTATTATTATTATTATTATATTATTATTATTATTATTGTTATTGTTATTATTATTATTATTATTACTATTATTATTACTACTATTATGTTTATATTATTATTGTTATTTTATTATTATTATCATTATTATTATTATCATTATCATTATTATTATTATTATTATTATTATTATTATTATTATTATTATTATTATTATCATTATCATTATTATTATTATTATTATTATTATTATTATTATTATTACTATTATTACTATTATTATGCTTATATTATTATTATTATTGTTATTACTATTATTATTACTATTATTATGTTTATATTATTATTATTATTATTATTATTATTATATTATATTATATTATTATTATGTTTATATTATTATATTATATTATATTATATTATATTATATTATATTATATTATATTATATTATATTATATTATATTATATTATATTATATTATATTATATTATATTATATTATATTATATTATATTATATTATATTATATTATATTATTATTTTTGACAACGTCACTTTTAAGCTTTTTAGAGGGTATTTTTAACCTATTGAACATAAAATAAGGGAGCGAGACAAGTGATAAAAAGAGTAATTATTATCATTATCAATGATGATAAAAATATTACTCTTCTTGTAATTATTAATAATACTCAATTCAGATCAGATTAGTTCAGTTCAGACCATTTCAATTTAGTTCAAACTTATTCAGTTCAGTTAAGTTCAAACTTATTCAATCTAAAAAACAAAGCTTAAGTACAATGTTTTTTTTTTTTTTTTTTTTTTTTTTGGAGAAGAGCCTAAGTACAATGTTAAGCGACCCAATCCTCGAGGGCTGTCCAATTAATTTAGTACTTAGATATATCAAGTAAAATGTGTCTGAAATTTGCGATTGTATGTTTAACGTATACAATTGTATAACTAAAGTAACTATGAATATCTCTCTACCAAATAACTGTAGCCTCTCCTTCTTAAAGCGGAGAAGGAGATAGTTGGTCTGGTAATGAAAAAGCTCCAAAATTTGTTTGAGAAGTACCAACTATTATTATTTTCTCATCGAATCAGTTATTATGGTGGTTCATAAATGAAGATGATTTTGAGAGATATGGTGTTGTTGAGGAGCAAAACTGCTGTAATTCCACTTGTTCATTCTTCTGGTATTCTTCTTCCTCTCTCTCCTCCTTTCTTTCCTTCCATTTTCATATCTTTATTTTCTTGTCGAAATTATACATATGGTGCAACATATCATCATGTTGATGACCGTCAATTGTTCCTAAAATCTGTGAGACAGGAATGCAAATTAGGGTTTCACAAGATTAATCATCCCCTTTCTCTGTTTGATGCTATGATATCTTTGAGTACTCTTCCTTCTATTGAGGATTTCTGTATGCTTTTAAGTGCAATGTGTAAGATGAAACCCCACCCCCCTTTCTCCATTGTTATCTCTCTCTTTAGGCAGCTTCAGCTGTCCGGCATCTCACCCAATCTTTATTCCCTGTCCATCCTTGCCAATTGTTACTGCCGCTCTGGTCGTGTTGATTTCGGGTTTTCTGTTGTCGCCAAGCTGTTTAAGATGGGACATCAACCCGATATTGTCACTTTCAATACCTTAATTAATGGGCTTCTTCATTCTGATCGACTGGATGAAGCTGTTCAATTGCTCGATAAGACCATCAAGCTTGGCTTCCGACCTGACATCTTCACCTATGGGACTATGTTTAAAGGTCTCTGCAAACGAGGAAACAATGTTGGTGCTCTTAAGTTGCTTCGCACCATGGAATCTCATGGCCATTGCCTGCCTAATGTTGTCATATATACTACCATCATTGACAGTCTCTGCAAAGATAAGTTTTTATCTAAAGCCCTCAAACTTTTTGAGGAGATGAAAAACAAGCGTATTTCCCCTAATGTCATCACTTACAATACGCTAATTCGTGGTTTGTGCACTATGGGGAAGTGGAAAGATGCTCAAGATATGTTGACTCAGATGTTGGACAGCAGCATAGTTACTGATGTGGAGACCTACACCATATTGATTGACATGTATTGTAAAGAAGGGATGGTTGCTGAAGCAAGGGCTATATTTGATTCCATGATTGACAGTGGTCAGGTTCCAAATATCATCACTTATAGTGCTTTACTAGATGGATATTGTTTACGTGGTGAGATGGAAGAGGCTGAAAAGGTAATGGATTTGATGGTAAAACATGACTGCAAACCTAATGTGGTTACTTTTAGCAGCTTAATCAATGGATATTCAAAGGCTAAAAAGGTTGACAAAGCTGTGCATCTTTTCCAAGAAATGCCACATAAAGGACTTACTCCTAATGTTGTCACATATAACACTCTAATTGATGCTATGTGCAAGGACAATCAAGTACATTTTGCACGCAAGCTCTTTAAAGATATGGAATCTCATGGCTTAAAACCAGATGTAGTCACTTATAATTCGTTGATTCATGGTCTATGTCAAAATGCACTGATTGACGAAGCATTACACATGTTTAATGACATGAAGAGCGGTGGTGTGCTCCCCGATATTTTCACGTACACTATCTTTATTGATGGCTTGTGTGAAGCTGGCCGACTTGAAGAGGCTGTGAATATCTTCTCCTTTCTTGTAGCTAAGGAGTTACCCCTAAATGTGCGTACCTACACTGCAATGATCAAAGGATTTTGTAAGAAAGGGCTACTAACTGATGCTCAAGAGGTAGTAAAGAAAATGGTAGATGATGGATGTCCTCCAGATGAGTGCACCTACAATACAATTATTAGGGGATTCCTTCAGGGTAATGATCTTAGCAAGGCTTTGGAGCTTGTCACCATTATGACCAGCAAAGGATTTGCAGCTGACGCTCAGACTACTTCGCTATTTGCTTACTTACTCATTGATCCCAGAGTTAGTGAAGAAAACAAGGCCTTGCTTCGAAAGTTATTCGAGAAATGAGTACTTTGTAGTTGCAGTTTTCATTTTGAAAAGCTAAAAGCCAGCATTTGTACAGAAAGAGTTAGATGACCATGCTTCTAGCTCAGTGATATGTTTGCTCATTTCAATTAGCTGAATAAGTTGCGATCAACCTGAGTTATTCAAATTTTTACATTTGGAAGTGTTGCCTGATTCTTTGCTGAAACCATAGTTCCTTAGATGACCCTATGGAGTGATCCTGATGATAGCTATCACTGTCGCGTTAATATGGTGTAGTATGAATTAGCTGGATAGTAACTGGCCGGTAAGTGTCCTTTTTGCTCTGGGTTTGTTTCTCGGCTTAGGTGTAGGTGGTTTTTGTTCCTGAGAGAAACAATAGATTTAATATTGACAAACGTAGTTTGATTTATACTCTCTTTGCTCATTAAGTGGGAGTACTTGGATTATTTGGCCTCTAATACACAATGCCTTTAAGCTGTTGTGATTACCAGATGAAAGGGGATGCACCAGTTGTGGTGATTACCAGATATGATAGGGGATGCACCAGTCGTGGTGATTGGTGAGCACCAGGTGTAAACTCAACTAAGATTATGAGAACTTGCTTCCACTTAGGCTCCATTTGGTGGGGCGTAGAACATTTTCGGTGTAAAATGATTTCATAGAAAACAATTTACAATGTAAAACACAATTTCAAAATTAGTTTTCTGTTGTTTGGTTCCATGTATGTGAGAGTAATTTTACCCCAAGGGAAAATGATTTTACATTATTTTGCCAATCAAACAATATAAAACTGAAAATAGATGAAAACAGTTTTTTAGGAAAATGTTTTACGCCCTACCAAATGGAGCCTTATATAGGGGCTTCTGTCAATAATGCATTTCTTATTTAGCAATACATTTGAAATGCCCTATATATTTGTGTATACGTGTGTGTTTCTTCCCTTCCCCTAATTTCCCTCCACTCTATTAGCTAATAAGTAAGAAACATTTATGTTGCTACGATACATGGGCATGGCTACCAGTTTAGAGTTATCGAGAGCTTATTCCCATTTTCCCTGCATCTGATAGCATTTGCTTTATCCTTTATGGGAGGCCTGATATCAGACGAGTCTTGTCTATGATAAAGATGGGAAACAAATAATAAAACTTTTATTTTATATAGAAGTGAATAGAGATATTGGGATTTACTGATTTATAAAGTCCCACATTGTTTGAACAATGGAACGTAAAACTTTTGTTCTCTAGAAAAAACTACTCCAATACCTAACTCGATTGACTCAAGCTCGAGTCCAGCCTTGAGCCGAGTTGAGCTTGTATTTGGAGATTTGGATCTCGAGCTCGAGTCAACCCTCGAAACAAGCCTAGCGGGTATTTGTATTTTTCGAACTCAAGCCAAGTCGACATTTTCGAGCTCGAGCCGAGCCTACCCAGGTTGGGTCTCGGTTCGACTCGTTAACACTCCTAAAGCTGATATAAAAAAATTAAGAATTTATCAGATTTATAAGAAGTATACTATAAACATGCAAAGAGCGTGAGATTTGATTGAAAGAGAGAAAGTTGAGAAGTGATATCCAAAAGACAAGAAATATTGAAGTCTACAAATGCTTTGAGAGAGTTAAACAAATACCCAAGGTGGATCACAGAAATGAAAAAGAATAATGATCTCACAGCAGATTTTAAAATTGATGAAGGATCACAAAAACAACTTGATCTTACATACACATGAATAGATGATAAAAAAAATTCAGCAACAAAATGTATTTAATTCACAAAGAAAGCATTCAGTGTGCTATAAAACAATCAATGAGAGTGTGTGTTACAAAAACAGCAAGAAATTATGAAATATCAAGGGACATCTTCAACCCATCAACAAACTCACACCTGCTTAATTCCGTCAGTCGAACAATCAATACTCGAGTAGTTAACCCATAATATCTTCAAGAATCACAAACCTAAGCAGAAACTACTATAGGATAAAAGGCTTGAAAATGTAATAATTAGCAATAACTACATGAGTGCAGAAATATATATATACTGCATAATCCATCTGATTTATTCATCCTTGAAGAGATTACCAATGAACTAAAGAGATGGTACAAATAGAAAAACAAGTATACAATGGTGATATTTAGGTGGAAGTGAACTTATAGGAGCCATACGACATGATACCACCATCCCAACTTTTATGAATGAGTTCTGCCTTCGAATTTTCACCAGCAGTACCCATGGCTACATGCAGTGGATAGAAGTGCTCAGGCCACGGATGAGCCAATTTCCAATTTGGCGCTTTCGTTTCATATTTATTCACTTCTTCATACCTGAAAACCAGAGAGCACATAATCGTCAAAAGTACAAAGATCATTGTTTTAATAGCTAGGTACTGTTGTCTTAATCAACTGTATGAAAAACATAGAATGTAGTCGAAGGGTAGGGTCTTAATTAGCTGCCTCAAGCCACCAAAATGCTTAGTAGAAATACAAGCTAAGAAGTATAATTTAGTAGAAATACAAGCCAAGTCTAGTGAGAATAAGTTAAGTTTAGCAAAAGTAAAATAAGTTCAACAGATACATCATACAAGTTGAAGACATCGCTCAGATGAGCGCCTAAGTTATGCAACATGAATGTAGGATGTATTACATTTCGATATAAGTTAATATCTAAACAATTTCCTCTCCCTCCCCTCTATGTCCCTCTGATTGTATCTATCCAAAAAATCTTTGTAGTTTCCAAGCGAGACAAGAAGCAATATCATGATTGAAAAGCCAGACACGCAATAACAATAACCATTCTTTTGTAGTTTGAATTTAATCATTCAAGTTTTTAGCTGAAATGAAAAGAAATTACCTTCCATTTGTTAGAGCTGTTTCAAGCCAGTGATCAAAAGCTGCAGCCCACGGAGCAACTCCATCAGAACAAGTAGGAGGGGTCATCCTTAAGAGAAGCCACTGCTTGTCCCAACTTATAGTGGTGTGTTCCATCCAAATGCGATTGGACAGAGAGCTGACAAACAGGGATGTCAGCTTCAGGATACATGAGCATTAGAGGCACCCATGCGCCGTGATCAAGCCCTCGTTTCTTGTCAGTGTTCACAGATTTGAAGCCAGATGCTGTGAGAAGTTCTTGTATCCTGTTTGCCAGTTCTGGAGATCCAGGAGCTGAGTACTTAAACTGGTAAACAAGTGAATGAGCTATATTAAGAAATTTCAGTTATAATACAACAAAATAACTTTCCACCCAGGACTGCTGTAGAAATTTCAGTTATTGTTGAGTTGTGATTCTTTTTACTATTTGATTTCTGTGTTACTGTATTTTCAAGTTTTTGTAGAAATGAAACATCTTTCCGGTTTCCCTCGCTTTTGGCATAGTGGACCTCCCGCCAGGGCCGTCTTGAAAATTTTGGGGCCCCGGTTCTAACATCGAAATTGGGCCCCTAACTTTATAGAAAATAAAGATCGAAGGTTAGAGTTCTAAAGATAGGAACTTGAAAATCTAAAGATAAATCATTGACAAATTTATAAGGGTTGGAAACAAGGATGATTTCTTTAAATATAAAGTAAAATTTTCAAAATAATATATTTTAGGGCCTTTATAATTTTGGGGGCTCTGTGCTGTTGGACTCCTTGCACACCCTCATCTACCCCTCTGCGGCTCCCACCAGCGCCCGCATGATGGGCTATTAGCTCAGTGAAACTTGTGCGAGTTAATGAACAAGCTCCAAAGTGAGAGCTTTTAACATCAACAATGAATTTTCTTCAATTAATCCTCAAATATGAGGAATATTTTATTTACAAGGGCTCTATATATAATACTTCCACCGTTTCAAATTCTTTGCTACACTTTGATGTTCACACTTGCCGATGCACTACTTTGACTATTAATATATTTAATTATGTATTATAGTAAAGTATAAAAATTTGATTTTCTGAAAATATACATTGAGACGAATTCAACAACATATTACATTATAATATTTGATTTTATTTAATAGTAAATAATGCATGGTCAAGCCTCATTGATGAATAGTGGAATTTTCAAAGTGTAGCGAGTAATTCGAAACGGAGGAAGTAGGAAAAATTGTTTTAAATAAGTCAATATTTGCGCGATCTTCTCATTTTAAGTCTACCTTTTGATTATTCCTGACTGAGTCAGACTTGTATGTCTTAACCTGTTTGTGACTTGTTTAGTAGGTTACTTATGATACATGTTACAATGTCCATTCTTCTAAAACAGGCAAAGGAGGCGAGAGTGGGGTGCTAATTTTTTTATCCTATGCCACAAAAAATATATACTATCTCCATTTTTACACTTTACTTTGGAAGATGGATAACCAATGCAAGGCACAAAAGAGCGCCATCACAAAAGTGCGCCAAATGCTGTAATCAGTTTAATAAAGAGATTAGAGCATCCACCACCATGACATAAAAATTGGTTAATGGGATCAAAAAATAATTCATCCCCATCATGAACATGTTGCAACATATATTTGGTCATATCGAACTAGGGAATTGGTCATATGATAAACAAAAAATATGTGTAATGAGAAAAGTGGACCCCATCAAGTGGTGAAAAAATGTGTAACAAATATATTTGCCAAATTAAAATGACTATATTTTAAAAAAACAAATCAGAAAAACTTAAAAATATGAATGGTTATATTTTTTTGAGATTTAAAAAAGATATCTATTTTACCACATTTTGAAACATTTTTAAAAAATTCATTTTGAAGTAAAAACTGATGAACCTAATTTTATGCTATTATTGGGAATGACTTTGTGAATTTGGTGATGAGCAACAATATTTTTTAGAAGTTAGTCGATAAGAGAAAAAGTTGTAGAGAGAGGGGGTGAATAATTTTTTTTAATGATGTAGATGCTCTTATGCTACTTTTCTAAATAATACTTCTTCTGTTTAGAAATAGTTGCACCATTTTTAACTTTCACGTATGTCGATATACAATTTCAACTATTAATATCTTTAATTATCAATAAGTAAAAATTATAAAAAGTTTATTTTAAAAAAATTCACATCGAGACAAAACTAACTGGACCCCGATATGATTATGTTTTTCCTAAAATATACATTAACAAAGACAATTTAGGGTGCGTTCTGTTCAACTTAAAAAATTAAGTTTCAGGTCCAATAAGTTCAGATAAGTTGCAATAAGGTCTAATAAGTGCAATAAGTTCCAATAAGGTCTAATAAGGTCCAATAAGTTCCAATCAGGTCTAATAAGGTCCAATAAGGTCCAAATAGTCAATGTTTAATAAACATTTGTATTATTGTCCATTATTTTGTTATTCATAATTTCATATCATTATTAGCGGATTATGTTATTATAGAATTTTAATTAAAGTACCACAATGATTATATAGTATTATACTTGTATTAGTGTCTATTATTTTATTATTTATTTGTATTAGTCTATTATTTTATTATTTATTTGTATTATGTCTATTATTTTATTATTTATTTGTATTATATCTATTATTTTATTATTCATATTACTATTAGCTGATTATGTTATTATTAAAAATTTTTATTAAAGTACCACAATGTATAGTATTATACTTATATTATTGTCTATTATTTGATTATTCATATTGCTATTGAATAATATTATAATCATGGTTAAATAATTAAGGTTAACAATAATAATAATTATTATTATAATTACAATATTTTGCAATTCGTGGTCAATGTTTTTGTCTAATAAGGTCAAATAAGTTTCCACAAAAAATTTTGAGGGGTAGTATTTACGTTAGTGGTAATATTTATGTTATTCATGGTCAATGTTTTTGTCTAATAAGGTCAAATAAGTTTCAATCAGGTCCAATAAGGTCTAATAAGTTTCAATCAGGGTCAATAAGTTCCAATAAGGTCCAATAAGGTCAATCAAGTTCAATCAGGTCCAATAAGTTCCAATCAGGTTCAATCAGGTCCAATAAGTTGAATCAGGTCCAATCAGGTTCAATCAGGTTTAATAAGTTCCAATAAGTTCAGTTCAGGTTCAATAAGTTCAGTTCAGATAAGGTCCAATAAGTTCAGGTCCAATAAGTTGAATAAAACGTACTCTTAAGGGTAAGATATGAATTGTGAAGCACAAAATAGAAATGGTGCTTGAGTAGTAAAAAAGAAACTAATTTGAGAACTCGTTTATCCAAAGTAAAATTATGCAAACGAGAATTATCGTGTGATTTGGCTTGTGAAATTTCTAAAGTTTCCTGTCGTTTGGTGAAGCATGTGATTGTTATTGTTACTCTGTTTCCATAAAAAAATCTCCAAAAACTTCGCAATTCTACTTCCTATATTTCTTATACAATCACTGATTTTAGAAAAAAAGATGAGGAGTAAAATTGCTTCAATCACCAACATTGCTACTCAAAATTCATCATCTGCTTACTTCAATGGTCGCGGTAATCTTCTTCATTTCTCTCCTCCTTTCCTTTTTCCTTTATCTCGTTTTCAATTTCTATACTTTCGATTTCGAGATTATTATAGTTATTGCGCAAAAGAGGATTTTGAAGTTGATGAACCTCAAATGTTCCTAAAATCTGTGAGACATGAATGCAAATTAGGGTTTCACAAGATTAATCATCCCCTTTCTCTGTTTGATGCTATGATATCTTTGAGTCCTCTTCCTCATATAATTGATTTCAACCAGCTTTTAAGTGCAATGTGTAAGATTAAACCCCACCCCCCTTTCTCCACTGTTATCTCTCTCTTTAGGCAGATTCAGCTGTCCGGCATCTCACCCGATCTTTATTCCCTCAACATCTGTGCCAATTGTTACTGCCGCTCTGGTCGTGTTGATTTCGGGTTTTCTGTTCTCGCCAAGCTGTTTAAGATGGGACATCAACCTGATATTGTCACTTTCACTACATTGATTAATGGGCTTATTCATTTTGATCAACTGGACGAAGCTGTTCAGTTGCTCGATAAGACCATCAAGCTTGGCTTCCAACCTAGCATCTTGACCTACGGGACTATGTTTAAAGGTCTCTGCAAACTAGGAAACAATGTTGGTGCTCTTAAGTTGCTTAGGACTATGGAATCCCATGGCCATTACCTGCCTGATGTTGTCATATATAATACCATCATTGATAGTCTCTGCAAAGACCAGCTTTTACCTCAAGCTCTCCAACTGTTTGAGGAGATGAAACACAAACGCATTTCCCCTGATGTCATCACTTACAATACGCTAATTCGCGGTATGTGCACTGTGGGGAAGTGGAAAGATGCTCAAGAGATGTTGACTCAGATGTTGGACAACAATGTAGTTGCTGAAGTGGAGACCTACAACATGTTGATTGACATGTATTGTAAAGAAGGGATGGTTGCTGAAGCAAGGGCTATATTTGATTCCATGATTGACAGTGGTCAGGTTCCAGATATCATCACTTACAATGCTTTAATAGATGGATATTGCTTACGCGGTGAGATGGAAGAGGCAGAAAAGGTAATGGATTTGATGGTAAAACATGACTGCAAACCCGATGTTTTTACTTTCAACAGCTTAATCAATGGATATTCAAAGGCTAAAAAGGCTGACAAAGCTGTGCATCTTTTCCAAGAAATGCCACATAAAGGACTTACTCCTAATGTTATCACATATAGCACTCTAATTGATGCCCTGTTCAAGGACAATCAAGTACATTTTGCACGCAAGCTCTTTAAAGATATGGAATCTCATGGCTTAAAACCAGATGTAGTCACTTATAATTCGTTGATTCATGGTCTATGTCAAAATGCACTGATTGACGAGGCATTACACATGTTTAATCACATGAAGAGCAGTGGTGTGCTACCCGATACTTTCACGTACACTATCTTTATTGATGGCTTGTGTGAAGCTGGCCGACTTGAAGAGGCTGTGAATATCTTCTCCTTTCTTGTAGCTAAGGCGTTACCTCTAGATGTGCATACCTACACTGCAATGATCAAAGGATTTTGTAGGAAAGGGCTACTAACTGATGCTAACGAGGTAGTAAAGAAAATGGAAGATGATGGATGTCCTCCAGATGGGTGCACCTACAATACAATTATCAAGGGATTCCTTCATGGTCATGATGTGAAAAAGGCGTTGGAGCTTGTCAGCATTATGACCAGCAAAGGTTTTGCAGCTGACACTGAGACTACTTCGTTTTTCTTTCACTTACTCAATGATCCTAGAATTAGTGAAGAAAACAAGGCCTTGCTTCAAAAGTTCTTCGAATTATGAGTAAGTACTTTGTAGCTGCAGAAGTTAATATTTTTAGTCTTACCTATCAGCTATTATTATTATCATTTTACTGAGTGAACTCTGTTTATGAAGGCAGAGATCTTCATCTTGATGCCTTGAATTCCTTCCCTATGCTTGCCTCTCTTGAAATGCACAATTTATGTTCTTCCTAAATTTATAGGCATGTAAAAGTGGAATGGTTTCAATTTTACGACCACACATGATTGTGAAGCTTTTGTACTAGGAGTCAAATCCAACTTTTATAGCTAGTGAGTGTTTATGTACCTTGGTAGAGAATATAACTGCATTTTTTTCTACACCAGGTTCCAAATTTATGTACGAGAATAATCTCAGATTATGTGCTATATTCTTGATTGCTTTTCTTCAATCTGCGCTTCATAACAAGGAGGCAAGGTGTTTGATTATTTTATAATGGTGTGCCGTAGGATAGTCTGGTTCGTGGATTGGGATAAGATAAGATCGACATATGTGAAAATGAAAACAGTAGTCCTCTACATCTATGTTGCTCAGACTCGTGTACCAGTTCGACACGGGTACGTGTCCAAGTGGCCGACTCGGCTATTTTTTCGAATTTTTCTATTTTTTAGCCCAAAACAAAGTGTCCAAGTGCCCCACCCATGTCCGAGTGTCGAGGATCCTACACGGGTACTTGAGGTGAAATAAAGAGTCCGAGCAACATAGCAGTCTACTTCTCTATGCTATTATTTTTTTTTATTTAGCCGGTTATACTGATATAACTTTTATTAAACTTGAATTGATCAACATCATCAACTTATTTTTCTCTGATTTGAATATTTTGCGTTGAATTTGGGTTTGATTTTATAGAATATTTTGCTGGTATAGTGTTGGGATTGTTTCAACCAGATCTGGAGATTAATTACTAGTAGAGGATTGTTCAGGATTTTGTAGAATATTTTGCTATAGAAATTGTTATTTTTGTTCTGGAAACGGTAATATCATTCTCTACTCCAAGGAAATAAGTATTTTTGTCCCTAACATATATGATGTCTCTTCTTGATTCTGTTAACTCTTGTGCTACAATGTTCCTAGTTTATCTGTATCACCCTTATTAATGCTATTGTTGCTTCCCCACAGTATTAACAAATGATGATTGCTGCTTTCTGTATTCACTTCTAGTCCACTACTTGTGTTTGTCAATTGTAGTATGCTTTTAGCTGTGGATATCTTTGAGGCACGCTCTGGCCTCTAGTAGTATTTGACTTGTTATAGTATTGCTGTCGAACCTCAATACTCGATGATGGACATGCTACTAGGTTGATTTCAGGATTATGTCATATGTAGGTAAAATTATTTGCACTTCTATGCCCATCAATAAGTAAGCAATCAATTTATGAACTGATAATTAACTAGCTAAGATAATAACTTCATCCCTTGGGGGGATGGGATAAAAGCAATGACCCGAACGTTGCTCAACATATAAACTGGCAGACAGCATCTTTGACAGTTTATAGTTTATTCTAGGACAAGATCCTTACATGGTAAATCTCTCTGCAGGTTACCTATATAACTATCAGACAAGAGAGTTTTACAACCTCAGTTATTCCCATGAATCATCAAAAACTTCTGCTACTTTTGGAGGTTTGTCTGACACCATATATATTCATGTTTGTGTTTTGTGATACTTAAGCCTGTTCTTGATTCTGTCTTCTGCTTCGACCTTAATAATTTTTGACATTTCTGTTATATTAATTTCGCTGACTGTCTGTTAATATGTTTGTGGACTTGGTTTCTCATGATTATAGGCTTTCTTCTGCTGATTGTCTGATGGTTGACATGCTTGCCCCTTGTTTAAATGCAGATTATTTGGTGACTAAGTGCGGAGTGCTTATGATGTCACTTTTTGTTTTCTTTACGACGACGATGTCAGTTTCATTTACATTGAGAGAGACCCAAACTCGAATGCTCAAATTTACAGGTTTCTTTGCTTTCAGGTCTAAATTTTTTCAGCATAATGTATATGTCACCTATTAGCATTATAGCATATGAGCTATCTGAGATCTTTTTCATATTAAATCTTTGTTATCTGTACACAAATCACTTTCTTCTTTTTCTTGTCTATACAACAGACTAAATCCATATCTGATACTGCTTCCAAACAAACTATATATATTTTATTGGGCCGGGGTGGGGGGGGGGGGGTGGTGGGGAACTGGATGTAACCACATCAATTGGTTTTTAAGACTGATACGGCATTGATAGATCATGGAAAAAAGAGAGTAGTACTTGATATAGATTGTGGGTTACCGGAGGCGGCATGGGTTTACCATGGTTAGCGTAGTTGAAGATATGAGGAGAAGATGGCCTTTTAAGTACAGAACTATCAGATCGCTAATGGTAAGCAGTATTGATAACAAGAGAGCTTTAAAAAACAAACTTAGAGCTTTTGGGTATGAATGAGGTAAGAGAGTAAAGGAGGAATAAATGGTTAATAGTGGGAAAGGGACCTTGGACCATGACGGGTTGATCTGATGCTCAGATGTGTACTATCCTGCCTTGTATTCGAATTGTCTGGCAAAGATGCTCTCTCTATAGAGACCCCCCCCCCCCTCCTAAAGGGGTGGCAGCAGAAATTAATCTTAGGGGAGACCAAAAGATTCTATATTAATTTTAGGGGGAGTAAAAAATTAATCTAATTATATTAATTTTAGCATTTTAAAACTAAATTTATGGGAAGTTTGTAAAAGAAAGAAAACCTCATTTGCTACGTTCTTTGGTGAAAATAATGAGAATGAAAAAGTTTTGAAACTTTAGCTTTGGTCTATGTTGAGTGCGATGCCTATACAAATATGATTATATTGCTTGTTGTCAATATCCAAATTTGTTTCTGTTTGTTATATCTACATGTCATTGAATTGATTCGCCTATTGGAAGAATGATTTCGAGGATTTTTCTAACACTTGTTTCCAACATGCCCCTTATGTTCTGCAGGTTTTTGCTCTTTACTGTGCTTTGATTTTAAATCTTAGTTCCTTGGGTATAACGGACATTGAACAAATGCTGAACTTCTTTTTCCCCAAATGATTGCAATGCAGCTTCAACACCATGCTCGACATCGACTTCCAGCATTCCAGCTAATATTTGTTCATGTCATTGAATCGCTCGTCTTTGTGCGTGTAAGAATGTACCACAATAAGTATGGTGTTTGTAAATTTTTCTGAATGCAATATCTTTATTTCAATTTGCTGGTGATGCATTGGATTTGGCATTACAGATCATGATACGCATCCTGTTTTTTCTGTTCGAATTTTATGATGATCAACTGCTGGCTTTTATGGTGGTGATACTGGTCTGGCTATGTGAGCTTTTTACCCTTATCAGGTAAATCTGATGCTTTTAAGTTTCTAATTGCAACCCTTCTCCCTTTCTTTCCTCGTAGCAAATGATCGAGAAATCTTAAATGAACTGCCTGGGGCTTTTGCAGTGTTCGTACTCCAATATAAATGAAGTTCTTTCCACGCTTCTTCTTACTCTATTTCCTGGTGTTCCACATCTACTTCTTCTCGTATGCTTATGGTATGATCAATTTTTATGACCTGTATATGTCAAAATTAGTCTCTTATTTCGATTTTTTTTGTTGTGTAATATATTCTTCTTTCTTGCAGGTTTTTCATACCTGGCCTTATCTACTACTGCAGCATTTATGCTGCATCTTATCCTGTATTTTTGGAACAGATTCGAGGTAAATAATCTTATGACGCCTTCTGGAGCTTAGATCTAAAGCTTGAATGTCGATTGTCTTGTAAAATTGATGGCATAATGATCTTTGCAAATTGCAACCATAGAACAGTTCACTATGTCGTCATATCTGTGATGCCGTATTCGATGCCGTATTCAAGATTGTAAATTGCAACCAGCCAACCATAGAACAGTTCACCATGCAATAGTGACGGCTGGATCCTGGGAAATGACAAAATAAGTGCAAGGAAAGGACAGAAGATGACTTCATAACAGAAAATACAATCATCCTAATATCAAGGTATTTCCTGTTCTTTTTGGACTGGAAACTAGATACTGATAATGGATTAGGCCTAGAGTATATGGGCTGCAACTTATCTCTTCAGAAATGTGCTGTCCTGCAGTCGTGCTGTAGCATATTTGTACAAGCAGTAGCCGGTGGTTCAAACACTAGTCTCGTTTTCTCTTGAGTATTGGTTGATCTGTAGTTCATACATTTAATTTGAGCCTTTTTATTGTTCAGGTCCCTGCTTTACAAAGGTTTTGGAAAATTGCCTTTCACATATGCAACATCACCCGGACTTCCACATAACCTCCTCTACGATACTTGCTTCTACATGGCACTTCACCCGGTCGAATACAAGGAATCCTGACCCAGTCAGAATGGAGGACGCTTCAGGTCCTGGGGTCTTTGTCCTCAGGCCTAGTGGTGATGTTCCAATACCTGCTAATGTGCAGGCAGAGGCTCCTGCGGCTTCAAGAACAATCAACAGATGCAAATCGGCAAAATGAAAATGTGGATAGAGAACCTCTTCCAATCCCTGACCATGACGTTCACCAACCGGAAGCTGGTCAAAACCCGGGAAATATGAACTCCTTTAGCTATTTGTTGCTATGGATTCTTGGAGGAGCTTCTTCTGAAAGCCTGAATTCTTTTTTCTCCATTTTTAGAGATATGAGAGATCAAGCGTAATTTTATACAGATTCTCCAAGACAGGAAAATGCTACTACTGATAATTCTCAATAATGGAGAAGCAGGTGAAGGCAAATCTGGAAAAAGATTGAGAGTATTCTTTCTTTGAGCTTCGGATTTTTGTAACAAAGTGATTATATCGCGATAGATGCCGAAGCAGGAAATGACGATTGTTTGTTGGTTGTAAAGGATAAGAAGAGAAGCTTTATAACAAAATGCTGAGTTCGTGTTTTAAATGCATTAATGGTAAATGTGTCGAGTGGAGGATTTTGGCCGTGAGCAGAGGGTTTTACCCAATTTTTGTCTTCTACATATATTACATAATTGTTTCAAAATATTCAGAGACATGTAATCATGTTTGGATTTTTCAGCAATGTTTTACTGCTGTCTGCTGGTTTGTGAAAAATGTATTGTTTAGGTATGCGATTAGACTATATTCAATTATGGCAATAATGTAACGAGGGACTCATTTGGAGCAACGTGAACAGTCCAATTGAGGGCTGTTCGGTATTACAATAGTTTTTTGTTTTTTGATTTTTAAAGTTATACGACATATGTCCTATAATGAATAAAAAATTAGTCAAACTTATTGAGAATGTGATGATTTTGAAAACTAACAACTAAAAAGTGAAAATCATTTGTTCTGGTTTTCAGTTTTCAAAAAAACTGAAAACAAAAAACGATAGCGAACGTGACCTTGAGGTTTAAAAATAGTTTTGGGTATCTTTTTCATTTATTGAATTACTTCTTCCGTGCATGTTATATTAATTGATACAGTTGATTTTCACACATGGCGATGTACAACTTTGATCATAATTATCTCTAATTATCTATTAGCAAAAATGATAAAAGTTGATATATTGAAAATATGAACTATTCAAATCAAACATCTTAAAACAAACATTTGTGTTTACATGATAGTTAAACAATATGATCAAAATAGGTTATGTGAATTGTGGACATGGTCAAATTATATCGATTTAATATGGGATGAAGGTAGTATTTTATTTTATTGAATTCAATGTTAGCCAGATTAGTCTAACACTTTTGTATTTATTGAATGGGTTGAATTGTAATTGTTTAGATACATAAAATCATTCTTTTAAGTTTTAGCTTGAAACACATAAGAACTTGATGTGTACAAGGGATGAATTTTGCTCTCTTGATTACTTTCGATTCACTTCAAATCTTGCTATGCTTCGAGAATTACTTTCTCGTTTCTTACTTTTCTTGAGTCTTGACAATTTCCTCATTCTAAGAGAATAAAAATTGAAATTGTCAAATAACTGAAGATTTCTTTGAAGTCAATGTTGAAACATTTTTTCTTATATTTTTTTAGGTAAATGATATTCCATGGATCTCCTGAAATCTTTTGCATTTCTCCTACTAAGTACAATGTTAAGCAACCCAATTCTCATTGAGGGCTGTCTAATTAATTACTTAGATGTTTGCATTTTAAGACTCTAATAATTACTTAGATGTTTGCATTTTGGGACTATATTAATGACTTAGATGTTTGCATTTTGGGACTATATTACTTAGATGTCCAATTAATTACTCACTTCATTCCATAATATAGTGCTTGTTTCTTTTTTACACGGTCTGCAAGATGTAATTTTGACCTTTAATATCTTCAATTCCGTATTAATAAAAAATATAAAAAGTTGATATTATGAAACTACACATTGAAACGAATCTAACAAGATCCCACATGAATATGTTTTTCTATATATACAAATGAGAATATTCGGTCAAAGATTTTAAAGTTTGACCCATCAAAAATGAAGTACGCATTGTATTATAGGACGGAAGGAGTACTTAAATGTGAACTATATTTTGAAACGGAGGGAGTGATAATTTTTCATATATCTTTTTCCTATCACATGTGATCTTTTTATTTCCTTTTGATTTTGGGCTTTTCCAAATCCCAATTCACGAATTTTGTTCCGTGTGTTAGGTGGAGAAGGAAATAGTTGGTCTGTTAATGAAAAAGCTCCAAAATTTGTGAGAAGAATTTGTTTGAGAAGTACCAAGTATTCTTAGTTTCTCATCGAATCAGTTATTGTGGTGGTTCATAAATGAAGATGATTTGGAGAGATATGGTGTTGTTGAGGAGCAAAATTGGTGCAATTCCACTTGTTCATTCTTCTGGTATTCTTCTTCCTCTCTTTCCTCCTTTCTTTTCTTCCAATTTCAGTTTCCATTTTCAGTTTCTATTTTCTTGTCGAAATTACACGAATGGTGCAACAAATCATCATCTTCATTTTCATGTTGATGACCGTCAATTGTTTCTAAAATCTGTGAGACATGAATGCAAATTAGGGTTTCACAAGATTAATCATCCCCTTTCTCTGTTTGATGCTATGATATCTTTGAGTCCTCTTCCTTCTACTGGGGATTTCTGTATGCTTTTAAGTGCAATGTGTAAGATGAAACCCCACCCCCCTTTCTCCACTGTTATCTCTCTCTTTAGGCAGCTTCAGCTGTCCGGCATCTCACCCAATCTTTATTCCCTGTCCATCCTTGCCAATTGTTACTGCCGCTCTGGTCGTGTTGATTTCGGGTTTTCTGTTCTCGCCAAGCTGTTTAAGTTTGGCCATCAACCTGATATTGTCACTTTCAATACATTGATTAATGGGCTTATTCATTCTAATCGACTGGACGAAGCTGTTCAAGTGCTCGCTAAGACCATCAAGCTTGGCTTCCAACCTAACATCATGACCTACGGAACTATGTTTAAAGGTCTCTGCAAACGAGGAAACAATGTTGGTGCTCTTAAGTTGCTTAGGACTATGGAATCCCATGGCCATTACCTGCCTGGTGCTGTCATATATAATACCATCATTGACAGTCTCTGCAAAGATAAGTTTTTATCTAAAGCCCTCAAACTTTTTGAGGAGATGAAAAACAAGTGTATTTCCCCTGATTTCATAACTTACAATACGCTAATTCGCGGTATGTGCACTCTGGGGAAGTGGAAAGATGCTCAAGAGATGTTGACTCAGATGTTGGACAACAACATAGCGGCTAATGTGGAGACCTATACCATGTTGATTGACATGTATTCCAAAGAGGGAATGGTTGTTGAAGCAAGGGCTATATTTGATTTCATGATTGACAATGGTCAGGTTCCAAATATCATCACTTATAGTGCTTTAATAGATGGATATTGCTTATGTGGTGAGATGGAAGAAGCTGAAAAGGTAATGGATTTGATGGTAAAACATGACCACAAACCTAATGTGGTTACTTTTAACAGCTTAATCAATGGATATTCAAAGGCTAAAAAGGTTGACAAAGCTGTGCATCTTTTCCAAGAAATGCCACATAAAGGACTTACTCCTAATGTTGTCACATATAACACTCTAATTGATGCTCTATGCAAGGACAATCAAGTACGATTTGCAAGGCAGCTCTTTAAAGAGATGGAATCTCATGCCTTAAAACCAGACGTAATAACTTATTCTTCATTGATTGACGGCCTATGTCAAGACGGACTAATTGACGAGGCAATACACTTGTTTAAACACATGAAGCATAGTTGTGTGCTCCCTAATATCATCACGTACAATATTCTAATTGATGGCTTGTGTGAAGCTGGGCAACTTGAAGAGGCTCTAAATATCTTCTCCTTTCTTGTAGTTAAGGGTTTACCACTAGATGTTCGTACTTATAATGTGATGATCAAAGGCCTCTGTAAAAAAGGGCTACTAACTGATGCGAACGAGCTATTGAAGAAAATGGTGAATGATGGGTGTCCTCCAAATGACTTCACCTACAACACAATCATTAGGGGATTTCTTCATAGTAATGATGTCAGCAAGTCTTTAGAGTTTGTCAACATTATGACCAGCGAAGGCTTTGCAGCTGATGCTCACACTACTTCGTTATTGGTGGATTTACTCATAGATCCTAGAGTCAGCAAAGAAAACAAGGCTTTGCTTCAAAAGTTCTTCAAGAAATGAGTAAGTCCTTTGTAGATACAGAAACTATCATAGTTAGTCTTACATGTGCTTATCAGTTTTCTTTGTGAAAGTCAGTTTACTAGGCTCATATCTTCATTTTGATGGCTTGCATTCCTTCCCTACATTTGCGCACCTTCATGTGTATAATCAATGCATTTCCTAAATTCATATGCATTGTCAAAGTGGAATTTTATCAACCCACAAACCAAAATTGAAACTTTTGTACGAAGAACTATGAATATACTTTCTAGAGCTAGTGGACATTAATAACTTGATGCTTATAATTTACGTCAGTACAAGGGTATAGTTGCATTCTCTTTTGAACACCAATGTTACAAGACTATGTACTAGAATGTACTCAGTTTACGTGCTATGTTCTGGATTGCTTTTGTTCAAGCTACAAGGCATGAACCTGTTTATGAACCGTTGCACCATTACACTTGATATTCGTTTCTGAATGAAAATGAATTATCTGGTTTATGTTCCAAAAGGAGTATATGTTATTGCTATAGATAGTGAAAATGATGGACAAAGATTAAATTGAGCAAACTGGGTGTCTCAATCATAAATGTAGTTGCTAGTTCTACAACAAATAGACTCGGATAAATGGACAACAGTTTACTCAATAAGTTTGACCTCCTAAATGTTGTAAGCTCACATTAATCGTTGAGTCATGACCAAAAACGCAGTAATGACAAAGGTCTATATTCACAGTGCTAAGCCAATTTAGAGACTCTTGTGTAAATGATCTAGTTTGGGTTTAGTAAAGCTGAAAGAGTGGAATACTTCTATCACCTTTTTATGTTTCTTATTAGTGACCAGAAGAAACCAGAGGAAGCTGAAAGAAAAGCAAAATGCGGGTGTCAAAGGTAGGCGTACCTAGCAATCAAACTAAGGCAACTATTGTACTCACAAAATTATTATGCATTGCTTTGCTTTACCTTTGTCTGTTAGCCTTGGTCTATCTCCACAGCTTGCTGATTTTGCTCCATCTCAAATGGCTTCCAAGCTTGGGCAAGACAATTCTCTATACCCGTCTTTTCGTCGCTAGGCTTTTCATCTCTAAATGTTTCCTCGAAATCAACTAGGTGTATCATTAACCTATCTGTCCTCATGCTATCAGATTTTGATTTCCCATATGTTGATAGAGTCTTTGTTTTCTTTATAATGCGGCAGTAGTTTGTTTTACGTAACTTTAGTGAATAATATTCAATAGGAACTTCATGTGATAAATCATGGCCAATCAGCGAAAAGAGGAAGGTGCATACACAGGGTGACATTCATCATGTGACAAATCCAGATCCCTACCATAGCATTTTTGATTCAGATGCGTATTCTTATGCCAGGGATGTTTATGATCAAGATTATGGCACATCTGGGAAAATAGCTGGCTTCTCTGCTAAACCATTCAGGTCTATATTTCACTTTGTTTCATGGTTAAAAAGTTTTTGCTTTTAGCTAGTATAATATAATGTGTACAATTGATTTATGTTTAGGGTGTTGGAGGAGCAGTCGAATTAGCTCCTGGGTATCTGTAACAAGTGTATGACATGGTACGTATAGCTGGAGGAGTCTTCATTGCTTTTGAAATTGGATTTGGCCGCACATAGAGCAATTATTGGGGATTTTGAAACACAAGGCCTCATTCTTGAATTTGGTTTGGTTCTTCATTAATCTTTGGAAAATTGTAAAGAAACTACCTTTTGCATGAATCTTTTTTTAGAAAACTACCTTTTACAACAAATACTTTTCAAAATACTACCCTTGATGACAATTATCGTTAAATTTGACGGTCTATTCCGCTATTGACTTATATGTGGTAGTTGTTTAGGGCAAATTACGGATGAGGCCTAATTTACTTGGAGAGGAGGTTCGCAATTAACTTGCAATACTAGGCAAAATAAATGGGTGAAGTATAATGTGAAATAATGAAATAACACAAGATAATTTTACGTGGAAACCCTCTAAGTGGGGAGAAAACCATGGGGAAATCTGTGTTATACGAATCCGCGGTAGTAATATCAATTTGTAGTACAATTACATCGTTTTTGCCCGATTGACAGAAGGAATGAGCAATTTAGAGGTTAGGGAGAGAGAGATGGCAGATTAACAAGGTGAGAAAAACAATGAGGGGAGAGAGAGAGAGAGAGAGAGTAATTGAGCTAGAGTGTTGGTGTGATGAGATCATGTTTACATGCTACATAAATGAGCTATTTATAGTGTAATGCTATGTTGCCGTTGGAGGACTTAACTACTTCCCTGGTAAAAATCCCTAGAACCTCTTTTCTAGAGATTCCAACATATTTTTGCTAAGTTGTTGCAACCTCTTTGCTAGTCTCCTCCATAATGCTAATGGCTTCCTTTGTCTTAGGGAGATCATAACAAACGTCCCGCCACATCACCAATTTGTGCCCTTAAACCTTGGCCTATCACTTGCCGCCACTTGTACCTGTAAATACACATATGCTGCCACTAAATCGGTGCTACTTGGACAGGATTTTCACCCCGTAACAGTATTCATGTAATCTTCTCCAACATTCGTCGCACCATTTGTAACGCCGCTCTTGGGACTTTTTTTAAGTTGGTTTGTGGATTTGTTGGACCAATTCGAGCTCCAAAATGGTAATGAAAAAGGTCACGTGATCACTACACATAAATCAATAACGAAATTAAACGACCAAACTGAACATAAATCGTTTTCTGGTAGTATTTTGACATATTTGTAATAAAAATAGTTTCTTGAAAATAAATAAATTAGGTAGTTTTTTTTGAAAAAAGTTTTTTTATAAAAGGTAGTTTTTTGAAGTTAATCCTTAATCTTAGACTACACATAATTGCATGAACTTCGATTCTATATAAAGATCTGTAGTGGTAGTATGTCTATTTCTTCTAATGCTTTTCATTTTCATTGGTATTCCGATTTGTTTTTCTTTTTTTGAATTTTGCTTCGTCTTCAGGATGTGACCTACAATAATTTCATTGTAATTAGTTCTGACTTCTGAGTAGTAACCATTTTAGCACCTCAAATCAATGCAGCTATGTAGGTGATGGTTGAGTTGCTGGTAAAAGAAGTTTGATTTTTTGATCTAGTATGCCGTATTTATGTTTTATTATCCATGTCAAATCGTAATCCCTACTTACTGTTGCGTTCAAAGGCTTATTACTATATGCTATTCTAATGGTGGTGGTAAACTAGCATTTATATTTATCGATCTTGATTTGTAGGTAGGATTTGGGTGCAAAGTTACTTATCTGCTCAGTAGGCATTGGAGTTTTAATCTTAATAGAGAAGCTGACTGGAGCTGCTTGTATACCAGGATTTCACTAACTTCGTACTGTGTTCTTTGTGAAAATTTGTTTTCAGTAATTGGAGATCTGAGGGGAAGTTTGATAGTGGGGGTTGAATTGGTCATTGGCCGTAAAGATAAAACTCTAGAAACTGGACTGCTGTTTGAGAAACTTAGAGGTACTTGGACTCCTCATGTCCGGTAGCTAGCATATTATTCATCAGCTTCCTGCATTTGATTCCATGTTTCTGTACTGATGCTTTCCAATACCTTTTTCTGTGAAGAGCTCGGGGTTCTTGTTGGCAAAGGTGGTCTCATGGAAATAATTTCCGAATAAAACCTCCAATGTGTTTCAACAAAGATGTTGCAGATTTTCTTGTTGATGCTTTGGACTATTCCATGTCAAAGTTGTGGAGACAGCTTAATTTTCAGCCCTAAAGCATGACCGAACAGTAATCCAATTTATGTTCGACTGATGGTATACATCCTAGAGGGTTTTTGCATGCCAATGTGCCACAGCTGAAAGGTTATATCATTTCCTTGCTCTTGTAATTCTTTTGTGAAGGGAGAAAGCTAGATGAGGCTCATACTTGGATGCAGTCCTCTTCGGCTGTGCTTTAAATCTGAATGGGGTCAAGTAGGCTTCAATTCCATGGATTTACTTTACCATAGTGGCAGATGCATCATATCATATGTAATTGATGGCTCAAATTTGCTGTTCTCATTACATTCTATCTGTGCTTCAGACGAGCTATTTTGACGTGATTTGTCTGTCAATATTTTTATTGTCTCCTGATTTCATAGTAGTTGATTTTCTGGATATAACCTGGTCATTTGTAGAGAAGAGCTAGTGCTTTAATTCTGAGGAAATTTCATGGTGTGCACTTAGATAGGGGAAATTCATAATTACTAAATGTTGATTTGGGACTTTCTGATAGGGGAATCCGTCTTATGTTTTTTTTCTGACTTGTTCCCTTTTTTCTATCCCATATGGAAGCCAAATGATGAATAATGAACTTATTTAATTAACATAAAAGGGTTGTTCATAGTTCATACTACATCATTTTGCATACTTTGGTTATATTGTTTACAGAAAGTGATCATCTAGTTTTCCTACTATGGTAGTTACAAGAAGTGTTTAATTCACCTACTATGGTAGTTACAAAATGGCCTTTATCTTACTTACGCACTGAAGCCCCTTAGCTTAATGACTACTAATCACTTGTTGATGTTGCAGTGCTGCTGCTACTGTTAGTTGGCCTCTGATTGACTGTCCATGTCACTCCAAGGCTCTGGAGTCTGTACCACAGATAATGTTTTATTTCGAGTGTTGATTGTGTCAGTCACCTGCTGATCTGACACCTTAACAAAAGCTTGTAATATACCCAATCTATCATTCTTTTTCTTGCCTTTATGTGGGTTCTTGTAGTTGATTTCCCCCTTCACCTTCGGAATCTCTACCATAACATACGTCAAATGCAACCGAGTGTAATTGATGATCTTCGGATCATAACAATTGTATGCTTCCTCTACACTATTTAACAACTTGGCTATTGTATGGAAATATTTGGTGTTGAATTGATTGTACATCCCTAAGGAAACCCAAGCACAATATATTGAGGTCAGGGACTGAGCTGGTTGACAGATTAGGTTTATTTCAAATCAATCCTGCATTGATTCTTTTAAAAAGAGTTGATCATCTGGTTGAATGTGAGACCTAGCCTTATCTTGCTGAATTCATATATGTTTGCACCCCTTCTAGCCATCTTGCCCTAGTTGGATGAAGAAGCATTGTAATCAAAAGTAGTCAGATGTTTTCTTTTTAATGCTTTGTTTGATTTTGATTCAAATGTCCCTAGTGGTCTGTCTACACTCCATCTTTGGCTGTCACGCCATCCAATTTTTCGTCCCATGGAATATTATCATTCCAGGGTCATGTTACACCGCCCATGAACATTACTTTTTTGATGAAGCTTTTTGACTGTCATGCCTGGTATGGATCGTCTTCTGCCAAAAGATGAAATATTTGTGTGATTTTGCTCATGAAAAACTATTTTTCATCTATGCGCACCATGTTGTGCAAACACTGAAATCTAGCTTGTGTGATTGTTTTTGGGATGGTTTGAGATGTAACAAACATCATCCTTATTATTTTGTGTTTGGGAGTCATGGCTTTGATTGAGTTTGTGTGACTCATGTGGATAGAGATGGACTCAGGACCCAGGACCTGACCCAAAGACGGTCGGACCTGACATTTTGTTAAGGGTATGGGTCTATAATTTTGAGACATTGTGTTTTAGTCAGATTAT
Source organism: Beta vulgaris subsp. vulgaris (assembly GCF_026745355.1). Classification (NCBI taxonomy): domain Eukaryota; kingdom Viridiplantae; phylum Streptophyta; class Magnoliopsida; order Caryophyllales; family Amaranthaceae; genus Beta; species Beta vulgaris. The sequence continues at coordinate 58,705,714 of NC_079205.1, read as the reverse complement.
TATGAAAAGGGTATATGGATGTTCATGATGATCTTCAATTGTTTCTCAAGAATGTGAGACAAGATTGTAAATTAGAGTTTTTCCACATTAATCATCCTTTTTCTCTCTTTCATTGAAATTTTTGAGTCCTCTTCCTTCTATCATGGATGAAGCTGTTTAGTTGCTCCATAAAATTGTTCAGCTTGGCTTCCAGCCTGATATGTTTACCTATGGGACTATGTTTAAAGGTCCCTACAAAAGAGGAAACAATGTTGTTGCTCAGATCATCTTTTACCTCAAGCTCTCCAACTTTTAGAGGAAATGAAACAAAAACACATTTCCTCCAATGTCATCACTTACAATACGTTAATTCATGGTATGTAGTATGTACATTGGGGGAAGTGAAAAGATGCTTGAAGACATGTTGACTCAGATGATGGACAAAGTTATAGCTGCTAATGTGGAGACCTACAAGTTGTTGATTGACATGTATAGGAAATAGGGAATAGTTGGTGAAGCAAGGGCGACTTTTGAATACTCCCTCTGCTTTTATTTATTTGCTATATTTTTTTAAAGGGTAATGCTAAATGCAGCCCTTAGGGTTGCATATAAGCATTAAATACCTTTCCCAAACTAGTATAAAGTTGGTTATTTATGACAAAAAGCATGCATTTATCAAGGTCATTAATACTTGTTTTACAAAATAATTTCCATTTATAGGTTCTTATATGCAGCCCTAAGGGCTGCATTTAGCTTTTCCCTTTTTAAAAAGGGTTGCTTTTTTTTATTTGCTATATTGTTTCAACTTTCCTTATTAGGAGACTTAGTCCACCAAAAATAATAATATTATATTTGTTTTTCCTCTTTTTCCACCAAAAAGTTCTACTTTTTTTTTCCTTTTCCCACCTTATTTAATGCTAAAGGGGTAAAAAAATACACAAAAAAAGAATGAAAGGGACATCTCCTAAATTCTTATGTAAACAAGAATCTAGCAAATAAATAAAAGCGGAGGGAGTATATGTTTAAAATCTCAATTTTCAAGATAACAACCTAATAAGTTTATTTTTTAAAAAAACAACCACCTTATATAACCTCGATTTCTTTAAATACATACCAATTGACATATTTCGTCTAACAAATCGATCTTAAAGAAGGGTTAAAATCTTATAAACAATCTAATGAATAAAGGTGGAGGTGATTGAATCATTCTTAAACCCTTTTTGAGGATAATTTTCTTGACGGAATTTGTCAATTGTAGGTATTTAGAAAGATTTAGGTCATATAAGGTGATTATTTTAAAAAAAAATAAACATATAAGGTGGTTATTTTGAAAAACTTGATTTTATAAGATGATTAAAGTCAAAACCTAAAATTTATTATGAAAGTTATGAATAATAATATATTGAATAAATGTAACCGGCCTCGGACATCTCCCGAGCTAAAATACTACTCCCTCCGTCCCATAATATAGTACTTCATTTCCATTTTGGGTGTCCCAAAATATAGTGCTTGGTTCCATATTTAATTCCATAATTTTTTGTGATTTGCCTAGAAAAATCGTGCCATCATTATTTGTTTGCTTCTTGAAAATAGTTTTTTTGCTTTGTTTATTCAACCCAAGGGTTGCATTTAATGCTCTTTTATCAATTATTCTTCATTCTCTCTCCTAAGATCACCTTTTTCCACACAATATTTATTTTAATAATAAAAAGTTTTTACTTTCCTCTTAGATTTTATTTACCTTAATTCCCGTGAAAAAAATGGAATCAAGCACTATATTATGGGACGGAGGGAGTAGTTAATTATGGATATTCAATCATTTGATCTTCAATACGAAAATACCATTTCATTTTGGGGGTTTCACGGTTTCACCCGATGGTATGGACTTTGGTGAGATAAAGAATACTCTTTACTTACTTTTACTTGATCCCAGTTCACGATTTCTGTTCTGTGTGTTAAGTGGAGAAGGAGATAGTTGGTGTGTTAATGGAAAAACTCCAAAAATTACCAGAAGAATTTGTTTGAAAAGTAGCGAGTATTATTTCTTATAGAATCAGCCTGATAGTTGCTCTGTTAAAACTTAAATGAAGATGATTTGGAGAGATATGTTGTTGTTGAGGAGTAAAACTGCTGCAATTCCACTTGTTCATTCTTCTGGTATTCTTCTTCCTTTCTTTTCTTCCAATTTCAGTTTCCATTTTCAGTTTCTATTTTCTTGTCGAAATTACACGAATGGTGCAACAAATCATCATCTTCATTTTCATGTTGATGACCGTCAATTGTTTCTAAAATCTGTGAGACATGAATGCAAATTAGGGTTTCACAAGATTAATCATCCCCTTTCTCTGTTTGATGCTATGATATCTTTGAGTCCTCTTCCTTCTATTGTGGATTTCTGTATGCTTTTAAGTGCAATGTGTAAGATGAAACCCCACCCCCCTTTCTCCATTGTTATCTCTCTCTTTAGGCAGCTTCAGCTGTCCGGCATCTCACCCAATCTTTATTCCCTGTCCATCCTTGCCAATTGTTACTGCCGCTCTGGGCGTGTTGATTTCGGGTTTTCTGTTCTCACCAAGCTGTTTAAGATGGGACATCAACCTGATATTGTCACTTACACTACATTGATTAATGGGCTTATTCATTTTGATCGACTGGACGAAGCTGTTCAACTGCTCGATAAGACCATCAAGCTTGGCTTCCGACCTGACATCTTCACCTACGGGACTATGTTTAAAGGTCTTTGCAAACGAGGAAACAATGTTGGTGCTCTTAAGTTGCTTCACACCATGGAATCTCATGGCCATTGCCTGCCTGATGTTGTCATATATACTACCATCATTGACAGTCTCTGCAAAGATAAGTTTTTACCTAAAGCCCTCGAACTTTTTGAGGAGATGAAAAACAAGCGTATTTCCCCTAATGTCATCACTTACAATACGCTAATTCGTGGTATGTGCACTATGGGGAAGTGGAAAGATGCTCAAGAGATGTTGACTCAGATGTTGGACAACAACATAGCGGCTGATGTGGAGACCTATACCATGTTTATTGACATGTATTCCAAAGAGGGAATGGTTGTTGAAGCAAGGGCTATATTTGATTTCATGATTGACAATGGTCAGGTTCCAGATATCATCACTTATAGTGCTTTAGTGGATGGATATTGCTTATGTGGTGAGATGGAAGAGGCTGAAAAGGTAATGGATTTGATGGTAAAACATGACTGCAAACCTGATGTGGTTACTTTTAACAGCTTAATCAATGGATATTCAAAGGCTAAAAAGGTTGACAAAGCTGTGCATCTTTTCCAAGAAATGCCACATAAAGGACTTACTCCTAATGTTGTCACATATAACACTCTAATTGATGCTCTGTGCAAGGACAATCAAGTACATTTTGCACGCAAGCTCTTTAAAGATATGGAATCTCATGGCTTAAAACCAAATGTAGTCACTTATAGTTCGTTGATTCATGGTCTATGTCAAAATGCACTGATTGACGAGGCATTACACATGTTTAATCACATGAAGAGCAGTGGTGTGCTACCCGATACTTTCACGTACACTATCTTTATTGATGGCTTGTGTGAAGCTGGCCGACTTGAAGAGGCTGTGAATATCTTCTCCTTTCTTGTAGCTAAGGGGTTACCTCTAGATGAGCATACCTACACTGCAATGATCAAAGGATTTTGTAAGAAAGGGCTACTAACTGATGCCAACGAGCTATTAAAGAAAATGGTAGCTGATGGGTGTTCTCCAAATGACTGCACCTACAATACAATCATCAGGGGCTTTCTTCATAGTAATGATGTCAGCAAGGCTTTGGAGTTTGTCAGCATTATGACCAGCGATGGATTTGCAGCGGATGCTCACACCACTTCGTTATTTGTGGACTTACTCATAGATCCCAGAGTTAGCAAAGAAAACAAGGCTTTGCTTAAAAAATTCTTCAAGAAATGAGTAAGTCCTTTGTAGATGCAGAAGCTATCATAGTCAGTCTTACATGTGTTTATCAACTTTCTGTGTGAAAGTCAGTTCAGGGAGGCAAAAATCTTCATATTGATGGCTTGCATTCCTTCCCTACACTTGCCCACCTTCAAATGTACAATCAATGTATTTTCTAAATTCATATGCATTCTGAAAGTGAAATTTGTTTCAACTCACAAACCAAAATTGATTACGAAACTTTTGTACGAAGAACTTGATGCTTATTGGAGTTCCAAGGATGTAGTTGCGTTCTCCTTCGAACACCAATGTTACAAGTTTATGTACTAGAATATACTGTGCTGTTTCTTGATTGCTTTTGTACAAGCTACAAGGCATCATCCTGTTCCTGAACCATTGCACCATTACACTTGATATTCGTTTCTGAATGAAGATTTATCTTTTTTTCTGTTCCAGAAGGAGTGTATATGTTATAGCTATACATAGTGAAAATGATGGACAAAGATTAGGTTGAGCAAATCAGGTGTCTGATCAAAGATGTATTTGTTTGTTAGTTCTACAACAAATAGACTTGGATAAATGGATAACAGTTTACTCAATAAGTTTGATCTCTTAAATGTTGAAGCTCACATGAATTGTTGAGTTATACTCATACCTTACATTGCCACCCTGATGTTTTGGATGCTGTGAATGTGATAAAGTAAACTTCTTAAGCATGCGACGACCATATACTTACACCACGCCATAGCTAACTTTGCAGAGGTGTTGGCGACTTGGCGTAAAAAATGCCTAGAAATCTAAAGGTTAGTCCCCTGGAGTATATATTAGTATATCACCCTGCTTTAGCCATTGCAAAATTTAGCAGATAATGGAAAGAATAGACTGCAGAGTGCAGAAGTCTGGTCATGGTATGCTCTGCAGAATTTCTCAAGGGAAAAAGAAAAGGCAGTCATGACAAAGGTCAATATTCACAGTGCAAACCGAAATTAGAGAGACTTGTGTAAAGAATCTAGTTTGGGTTTAGTAAAAGCTGAAAGAGTGGAATACTTCTGTCACCATTTTACGTTTCTTCCTCCGATTAGGGTTAAAGTAGTACCACACCTCTTCGGACAATGATAGAGTGACCCTAAAGGTTGACAACTCTTATGTGAGAGATAGAGAAAGTATAATAAATGCGTTAGTTGTAGGGACATTTTTCTCTTTATATCTCTCATGAGAATTGCCAACCTTTAGGGTCACCCAAACATTTTCCCCTCAAATATTTCGTCCATTAAAGATGTAAAAAGTGTATTATGCTATGTATGTTAAGTGTACTGTGAAGTTTTTAAAAAGTTGTGTCAAGTGCGTGCAAGAGACTATGATTAATTATTGTAACTTATGTTCGAGTTTTTTTTTAAAAGCAAAAAAGATGAGAGATAATACACATACACTTGGTGTATATGGGCCATACATATACTTGATGTATGTGTTACTACTAAAATGTATATCTTTCGTCCACACATACACCTAGTGTATGTTTTCAATTGTATGTGTAGCCTTTGCGAAAAAAGATATTTCTAATGGTTTCCTTTGAGTAATGAACTTCTTTGTGTATTAATAGTTGCTGCCAAAAGAAAAGGAACCAATTATTTGAATGAAATTTGAGTTTTTGGATTTAGAGCCAATATTTAAATACCTTTTTTGGTTTTCTAAAAAAACCAAGTACTTCAATGAAAAGAGCAACCCCTCCCTTTTCCTAAACTCTTCAATTGGTTAAACAAGTAGTCAACTTTCTCTACGCTTCTTGGTATATCCCCACATTCTCTCTATGTCACTTAAAAAGAAACGAAGAGAGTATTATAAAAGTTCATTTTTTTTCAGGAATAAATGAAATGTGCAATTCTTAATCGTCATTTAAAGGTTTATTTATGGATTGCGAAGTTAGGATTCCCTATCTCAATAAGTATCTCATGTATTCCAATCTCTTCTCCTTTTAACACATCATCATCAAAATGGAATATAGAACGGGACATGGAATTTCAGCATGTCATGGTTTCTTGACGACAGAAGAGTGAAGGTGAGATAAAGCGACTCAAAGCAAATCGATTATCTGTAGTTTATCATTCCTTTGCATTATCAAGTGTACAGGAGTGAAAGGAAACTAATGTTTCCAGCTCGAAAAATGAAAAGCATAACTCATATCATATCGCATAAGTAGTGCTATGTTTTTATTGTGAGGAAGAGTGCTATATATTGAGAGAAGTGGAACATGATAACCCAAAGATAGAGAGACAGGAGATCTATTATGATATGCAAGCCATATATGTCATCCTTCTGCATCATGTCAAAAGCAAAATACGTTTTATGTCTCCTAAAAACTAGCTTGTTCATGGACTCAAGACATATTAAATGTGGTCAAGCACAGTATCTTTTTCATGTACACTTATGATAGAAATCTGATCTCTTCACAGACTCACAGTATCCTCAGGATGAACCTGCGCCGCAGAATTATATGCTAAAAACGACTACTTCTCTCCCTTAGTACTATCCTTTTTAGAAACCTCGGACTCAAGCTTGTGCTTCGTCTTCTCAGCAGACCTGAAATAATGGTGAAACCGGTATAGAAATTATCATGTTGCTTAAAAACAAGCTTATGCTGGTAAAAAGATGGAAAAGTTGGCAGTAAATTCACAAACAAGCATTTACTATAATCAAAGTCCACAAATCTCTATACACTTCTTATAAAAACTGGCTAAGTAGCTCAAACCCTAGCAAATACCCCTCCTCAAGAGACAATAATGAAGAGAAAGGAAAGAAACCTATATGCTACGGACATAGAGTTTACGGGGTAAAACTAATAAGACTGACATTCTCTAAAAGAACTCCAATTATTAAATAGGAGCTTGTGACTTATGTTGATTAAGGTTCAAGTTCACAACAGAAAAAGCTACTCGTAGATATGTAATCAATAACTCTGATCACCGATCAATACCGGCTGAATAGGAGATCATTACTCAGAATTCATAGAAAACATTCGAAGTCCATACTATGTGAAAACCTAATAATACATGTTTTATAATTTCACTGCGCCCGTGTGTACTTTAAACGTAGCCTTAGTTACCCTTTTGAGAAGGATTATTCACAAATGATTGTGGAAAAGTGGTTTGGTTATTAAATCAAAACAAGGGTTATGATATTGAGTTTAAGTAGTCCATTTTACGAAGTAGATAAGGAGGAATATATTACCATTTGTCATTTTAACTTTGTCCGGGTAGCAGCAAAGAAGGGAAAGGAAGGGAAAAGAAAGAGGAGGAGGCGGGGGGGGGGGGGGGGGGGGTTGAGCTCCATTTTCTCTTCAGATCTCGTATGGATGGTGTTTATGAAAGAGAGTGAAAGTGGATCTTTTCCCCTCTCTCTCTTCCAATGCTTTATACAAATTCCAAACAAGGGAACTTGCTTCCCTCCCTTTCTCTCCATATCCTCCTATCCAAACAAAGTGTTAGATTTCAAACTTTCTAAATTGACTTGCACGTACGGAAGTTGAGACCCCAGCCTTAGATGCGCATTAGAGGTCATGTTGGTAATAGTTCGGGATATACCCTAATGTAGCAAGTCCAGAATCCCAGGGTCTTAAAATAGGAACGGACCAAAGAATGGTAAAAGAACACAATAATCAAATCAAGATTCAAAATCTTGCACGTACCATAATTAAACAATAAGCTTAGAGGATTCTTACATGATGTGTTCTTATCTGAAGAAGTAAGTGTCCTTGGTACTTCATTTCATCTGCTCTTCTACTTCTCAGTTTATCGCTATGAATCAGTGATTAGTCTGCATCATTTTACCATCTAATGTACCTTATTAAAAAGTTGTTTTCCTCCAAGACCTAGGATTTTGATAGGCATTTCTTCACAAGTCAAATAACTTAGTAAATACAAAGTCTCATCTCTTATGATCTTATCACATGACTCACTTCAGGGACATGCTTTTGTAGCATGGACTCATGAATATCATCTTGTACTGTATTCAAGTGAGCAGGCTGCAAGTAGGTAAGCCACACTCTTTGGTCCTTTCCAATTATCTCGAGCTAAATGGTCATAGCCACAATATTAGCTTTGTGGGGGTGGAATTAATGTCAAGGTCATAGACTTTAAGAAAGACCAGTCAACTGTTGTCGAGGTATACCTTTGTCTGGGTAAAGATGAATTTGGCTTAAGACACTACACATATAACAATTAAGAGACTTAGTGAGACTTCCAATTACTGCCTTTTCTTGCATTCTGCATCATCATGTCCAATATAGCCTCTCTTTTATTGCCATTTCTTTTTCTGCAGTCTGCATATAATTGATTCTTCCTATATGCTTCTGAAACTATAATAAGGCGTTCATCATTGTTCTGTGGGACTCTAGAGTACGTAAGGATTTCATCAATTAAAGCACATAGAATTCATCTGTATAAGGTTTTATATACACAATTTCCCGAATCCCAAGTCCATAAACATAATGTAATAGACCGATACAAGGGGGAGGGGCATTTTAGGTATGCTAGTTGATGGTAGCTTGGGGAATAAGCTAGAAGGTTAGTAGGAAAGAAACTCTATATATAGAATAGTTTGGAGAGAGTGAGATTATGGAAACATATTGTCAAGAGTTTTAGTTTGTTCTTGGGAGAGATTCAAGCCTCTCGAATGCTTGAGATTATCTTTTATTTCACTGTCCAACTTCAAATTATCAATCCAAAGTCTATGTTATTTTTCAATCATCTCTCTTAACCGGCCATGGCTATATCAGTTCATTACACATAACAGATCTGTTGGCCAGCACAAAAGGCATTGACACAAGTTCAAAATGCCCTGTCAAGTTCTTAAGACGGTTCTTTTTGCAGTCTCATCAGGTATTACACAAAGTTGATGGTACCCAAAACTAAGGTTCTTATATCAAAAGCTTTTGCAACATGAAGCGGGTGAAAAGATCATCTGTTTTCTAAGGTTATTTTGTTTAATTGTCAATAACCTATAAACAGCATCAAATTTCGAACCTTTTGCTTCACAAATAAAAGTGAAGATACTAATGCTCTCATACAACATCAAATACATCCATTCCAATTTGTCATCTGATATTTTTCTTAATTTTCATAATTCAGCGCCTTTTCTACAAGCTACATACTTTACAAGATGCTCCCTCATATGATGAGCAACACTTAACTCAGAATCTCTAATAGGGGGGAATATATTGAAATACATCAGAAAAAAGGATGAAAACACAAGTCACACTACTAGTGCATCTAGCAAAATGGTGGAAACATTTCCAGTTTCACGACATTACAAAGGTATCCAGAAAAATCCTACCGGAGAGAATTATAAGATATTAAAGTAATGAATTTATTTTGTTTGGAGAAGTTAAAGCAATGAATCTACGTTGAGGCAGTCAATGACAGCTTAATAACTAGTCAGCCAAAGGATCCCCAAATGATAATCTGAATGTGCAACCTTGATTCACGTTTAAATTCAGAAATTCCTAAGGTAAGTGGGAATTTTTTTTATGAAAGTAAGAGCTCACAAATTCAACCTTTGGAGAGAAAATTAAGCATGGCAGTAACCTCAGAGTATGGTCTCAAATTAATTTGTTAAGAAAATATTTAAGAAATAAAAGATCGTGAGACACCAAAAATATAGAGAACATAGGCAGGTAAAAAATAGATAGAAAAAGTACAAATAACAAAATCTCCATTTCCCTCTGTTTCAATTTCATCTTAATCAATAATCACCATTACTCATTATACCAATTACATTGCTCCAGTGGCTAATAGTTTGCTCACTCTGCATTCTTATCACTCTCTACTCTCTAGTGGACAGAAACAATCTATGAAACATTCAAACTAATGTTTTAGAATTCTACACTTGTGACAAAGACTAGTACCAATATGACAGTTCTCTTCAAAGTGGTCTCATTTCCCACGCTCAGCAATCAGCACACCACAACGCCCTAGAAGCTAATTTAGACTCCTCTAAAAAAAGGTTCCCTTGCAAGTTGCAACAATTCACACTACTCATTGATTCCAGTGATAATAACCTAGAGCTTCTTTCTTGATAATCATTCTCAACCTAACTTCCCCTCTTAGATTCATCCCTTCACTCTCACAAACTCGTTCCACGTTTCGAGCAGCATCCACTACATCTTCCCCATCTTGATTACTGAAAAGTATCAGACTAATGAGCTAACAATTCTATCCTAACATGTGAGACAAATATCCTACTCAAACAGGTGATCAACCATTTCCGCTAAAAACCTTGAAGATTCCGAGACTGAATTAGCAATCTCCAACAGAATCAATTTCCCTTCCTAAAATGCAACAAATCACTCATTCAGTAGCAACTAATTCCAAATTTCAACTTTGCCTCAACACCAACCATCTTATCGTTCCTTTGCTACGCTCACTCAATTACCTGTGGCAAGCAATCTAGCTATCCTTAATTTCAAATAACTGTCCTAATAGCATAGAATCAAACTATCTAAAATAAACAATTTAAATTGGGTTGTATTTACTAATTAATGTTTCGAACTATATAAAATTGTAACTTTTTTTCTTATGATATGACGAATAAGAACTCTTACGCTGACCCTAACATAGTCCTTTTTGTTAAAACTATACTTCCTCTGTTGTGTTTTAAATAAAACGTTTGTTTTTTCATGCAACCAACGCGCTTCTTTAATCATTAATATCACGTAAAAAATATAAAAAAGTTAAAATTTAATACTATGCATCGAAACATATCTAACAAAATCCGACATGACTATGTTTTTCTTTATTAATAGCGATAAATTGAAGTCAAAATTGATTAATGAATAGTGTCATTTCACCCAAATGTTTATCTTTATATATATATATAGAGAACGTATTGTGTCGGACTCGTCCGACCATAATCTTTGGTCGGACGACTTTCAGGTGGTTCCAATTTTTTTTTCAGTTAGTCTTAATTTTTTTTTCAGGTAGTCTTATTTTTTTTTCAGGTAGTCTTAATTTTTTTTCAGGTAGTCTTCATTTTGTTTTCAGTTAGTCTTCTTTTTTTTTCAGTTGGTTTTTGTACTTCAGTTAGACTTACTTTGGGTTTCAGTTGGTCTTTATTCTTTTTCAGGTAGTCTTCATTTTTTTTCAGGTAGTCTTCTTTTTTTTTTCAGGTAGTCCAACTGAAAAAAAACAAAGTCCAACTAAACAAAACAAAGTCCAACTGAAAGAAACACAAAGTCCAACTGAAAGAAAACAAAGTCCAACTGAAAGAAAACAAAGTCCAACTGAAAGAAAACAAAATCCAACTGAAAGAAAACAAAGTTCAACTGAAACAAAACAAAGTCCAACTGAAAAACAAAACACCAACCTCTGCTTTCTCTCACTTTCTCCTTCTTCTCCATTCCTCTTAGCTGATTTTTTTCTTCTTTGTTAGATCAATAAAGAATGGAGACTGAGATTAAGAATTTCAATGGCAAGAAAAATAAGCTACTCGCGGGATCTGCTGATTTCTCTCGTTCCTTCTGTTAGCATTTTATTTGCGTCTACACTGGACGGGGTCTTCTCTTTCACGAACTTGGTTCCATGATAAATCATCCTTCGATGAAAATGCAGCAGCCCACGTAGCATAAGAGGATAGCTTTGGAGAATTCATAAGATCATTAATCTTCTCATGAATCTCGTCAGCAAGCTTCCCGTAATGTTCCTCAGTGGATGGGTCATCTCCAATGATTTCTTCCATTTTTTACAACACTTTGACAAGGAGTTGGTTTTTGGATTATAAAAGTAGATTATGAAATTATTGCAGCTCAAGAATCGAAAGTGGGTGGATTATATGAAAATCCAGAGAAGAAGAAGAAAGAGGAGAGAGAATGTGACCTAAAAAGTGGAGCAGAGAGAAAATGTATTGGGCTCAGCCCGTCTGACAGTAAACAATACGTCAGACGGTCTGACCCAATACTTTCACTATATATAAGATTGCTTCCCTAACTACTATACTTTCTTATCCCTGATTATCATCGAAACCTAAGTTCATCAATTACCAATATAACAAATTAACAAAAATAATCATATAACGAAAATAATCAATTAATCATACACAAAACTTAGAAAAATTAACAAGAATAATCTGAAGAGACAAAGAATAATACTTGGAGGCAGCAGTAGATTCTTCTTCGAGCCAATTACGAATGTGACGAACATTGCGACGGAAAATTGCAGCGGATTGTTTAACGTCGCTTCTGGCAAGAAGAACTACAGCACCTACTGCTGCTACTGTTACTACAAAATTCGTTAATCCCATTTCTTCTTTCTCTCTCCTCCAACTATTCAAATTTTCGATTTATTTGCTTCATATAATCGAATCATATGAAGTTTCTCTCTTCTCCAAGAAAGGTGATTTTCCCCCTTTCTTTTTTCTCCTACTCTCTGGTTTTTAATTTTTTTTGTTTTGGAATGTCAAATTGAGGAGAAAATTGGGTTCAAATATCCAGATGGTAAGAATTGGGCTAACTTTGCTAGCCTACTAATTTTATATGCACGCTATGTCGCTATGTTCTTATACGTACGAAGTCGTTTATAAAGTTAAATAATGGTATTTCTTATTCTCCGTGGCTCTTCACAATCAAAGTTTTTTGTTTTTGGGTTTTTGATGTCGTATCCGATTTCTTTTTGAACCTTTCACATTATATTTCTAAATTTTCTAAACACCATATAAATATCATTACTAATAGTAAATCTCAACCCCAAACCTCACTTAGCCTTCAATCTCTCTGATCATATCTCAAACCTCAATCAACTAATAAGGCTCAAATATCACACTCTATTCCCACAGGGTAAAAAAGTCTTAAATCTACTATTTGATATTTTGTATAAAAGGTATTTTGTATAACGTTTAGAAAGTTTAAGAATAAAACATTGAAAATTCAAAAAAAGGTCGGGTAAAACATGAAATTTCGTAAAACACAAAGGTACTAGATAAAATTCTCTTTCTTTCAGGTAAGATGAAGAGTAGAGGGGGATTTAATAATTTGACTTTGCAAGAGGCAATAATCTTTTCGGATTACCATGACTCGTAAGTTATGGATGATAGTGGTGTAATTTCTAATGAAATATGAAAATTAAGGTCCATTTATGAAATGAACATTTATTAATTCAAGTAGTATTTTCGTTTTAAAAATACAATATACAATTGTTGTTTCTTAAATGTTCATAATCAAAATTTTGACATATCTTTTGTTAGGTAAATCTAGAAGATGAGCTAGATATCCTTTGAATATCCATAACATAAGGATATGCTAAAAGTGTAAGACATTGAATTGATAATGGGCTTCAGCTTGGGGATCGTTTAGATGTGGTGTATAGTTGGAAGTCTTTTTTTTTTTGCAGTTCACTGCTAGTTTTTTTTTTTTTTTGCAAAGTAATCTATTAGAAACTTGTGATGATCAATTAGCAGTATTTCGGCCATTAATATAGGGATTGAATGAAATATCTCATAATCATTTCTATAATAAGCGCAAACATGTATGAAATTTTTGTTCGCTATATGCATGCGTTCTCTGAAATAAAATGGCGAATTTTGCTACGCCAATGCATCTGTTACATATTCAAAATTCTGAGATAATATAAGAAAGATGTTGATTGAATTTTCTTGAACATAAATTATTTGGTTAAACCATTTTCAAGTAGTTCTAGTTTCTCCTTTTCTCAATATCTTCTTAGCCTCTAAACACAACCAATCAATCTTACAAGTACGACAATAATATTTCAAACCACATGATACTTAAATCCCATGACATACATGCATTTGATGCATAATGCATTACCTATGTCTTCCTATGGCGCAAACTAATTGCCTACTACAACATACTTATTTCTTGTTAATCAAACTCTAGAATCCAACTCTATAATAGTGCTGAGGTTCATGGGGTGCATGTAATTTGTATTGCCGCGCAAGATTTGCTGGACAATCAACCTATTTGCTCTCTCTGTTGGGTGAAAGGCATCCCAAAACGCATATAAGTTTCTGTTTGGACACAAATTTGATAGCACTGTGCAAAGTCCAACTCCATTGTATGGTCCTTGTCCGCAACATGCCACCTTTGATGTCACAAACCCTACATAAGAAAGCGCACTTCGATTTATTCAATGCTTAGATGCGAGGGATAACTTCTTTTGTATCATAACATTATCAAATACTTTTTCTGTTTTATGAGATAAGGCACGCATTACATATAACGTCAAACTTTGACCATATATAAGAAATTATTATTATAGTAGTACTTTTAAGAATTGAATAGTCAAAGCAAATTTTCGTTAAAAATGTAGATTTCTTATGTTTTGAAATCGAGGAAATAGGTACTCTATTATAGCCTTGGAGGTCAATTTAATCATACCATGCCTCCCATCAACCTTTGCCATCCACCTCCTAAAATAAACAATTCACACCATGCTTGAGGAACGGCTACATTCCTCCCATTTATGACTCAACCTACTCATAATCCTAAAGTTGATACGTTCAAAATCTTTTTTGCTCTTTGATGTCCTTATCAAAATGGGGTGGTTACTTAATGATGAATCTCTTCCATTAAAGTCAGTATATATACATAATTTCCTTGTAATTTTGGTGGTTGTTATTTCCAAATTTCTTTTTCAAGGTGATTAGCAAGAAGGGGTGGAATAATTGTTTGTTGATTCGTCTTCCCAAATTGTCTCAACGTTTGCTCAAAATTGATATTAGTTATTGGGTTATGTTATATGCAGTCCTGAGAGTTGCTTATAAGATATAAATACATTGCTTAAAGTAGAACTTAGTTTAAATTTTTGCATTAATCTATGTAATAAATGATCAGTTAATGCTTACTTTTTCATTATTAGCTTCGTATATGCAGCCTTTAGGCCTGCGTTTAGCTTTTTCCTTAGTTATTTTCCATTTCTCTTACTTTAAGGTGTGACATTTGTTAGAGACGTTACCATATGATCGAGGGTTATTGATGAAATCCATGTGCATTTGAAATGCATTAGCAGCAACAAAGACATGGGAGCCGATTTTGTTGTTCAACTGATTGATCATTTGAACAAGTCGAGGATTGAACAAAGAAGCTGCTTTTTGTAGTTCATCTGCACAATTTCCATTTCTGCCTCTTTGTGCTATTTCTGAAGGCACACATCCTAATGGCCCAGTCCCCGTTACTAGGACTCTACGAGGTCCCAATTCATATAGTCTCTGCAATAAAATCATCATATTATTACAAAATTATGTTTCAATAAACTTAATTATCCTACTCAGTTACTCTATATACTAAAATAAAACCACTAAAACAATGTTCGCTTTTGAAATATCATCCTAATGTATGTCCAACATATATATCAAAACATTCTACATAATTAATAGTGATTAAATTGAACATTGGAGTTAAATTTAAAAATCCCAAACATCTTTCATAGACATCAGCATGATAAACCCAACATGACTCTTAGTGGCGAATCTTGGGTCAGATAATTAATAAGGTCAAGTTTCACATGCCCGACCTTTAGATAAAAAGTTGAATTTTAACTATTATGCTACAAAATTTCATATATGTATATATTTATCACAATATATCTAATATATCAAAAAATTATCGGGGTCAGGCTTCTACCAACACCAACTAAGATCTCCCCGTATTAATTAATATAGTACATTAATGGGTGTTTGGCAAAGGCTTTTTGCTTGGCTTTTGGCTTTTAGCTTTTTAGTTTGGTCAAACATCCAAAAACCATGTTTGGTTTGTGGCTTTTTTGCTGGCTTTTCAGTCAAAAGCTACTCGGAGTAGCTTTTCCTCTTGGCTTTTTAATAATAAGATTACAAATATACCCTTATGGTATGAGTTGGATGAAAAAAATCAATGCCCATAATGGTCATTTTATAGTGTAACAACCAACAATCAAAAACAATTTTACCAAACATATTTATAAAATAAAGATAGTCAAACAACCAACACAACCAGCCAATCAAACCAGCCACATAAAATAGCCAACCGCGAATTACCAAATAAGGCGAATAAGAATTTCTTCAGAAATCACACAAAAGTAAATCTCAAAAAGAACCTAGCAACCACTGTCATAATTACAAACAACAAAAGGTTCTAATTAAATTTGGAAGACTTGCTTTTAATGGACTTTAGTTTTCATGTGATATCAAAGAATTGGTAGTAAAAGTAAGTAAAATTATAGTCCACTAGTTTAAGAGATATAAAAAACAGTTTTTACCTGAAGGATCATGGTATATTGAGAGATGAGGTAATCAACATAATCAGGAAGAGTAAACTGAGTAGATCTAATGGAAAAGGGCACCAAATAGTAGTTGTTGACAAAATCGTTGCCTCCAAGAGTGATCAACACTAGAGCTTTGTTCACTAGTTGTCGAGTTCTTTCTTCTCCTATTAAAGCACTCACTCGTTGCTGATATTGTTGGAAATACTCTAACTGTCCGTAGATTCTGATTATGTTCAGCTGAAAAAAAAGACTATTAGTTAAGGTTTTTGTACAAGTAATTGAAACTCTAATCGGTTTGGATTCGGATTGGAAAATTGAAATCCAAATTTTGTCGAATCGGATTGAATTACGTCCTAATCCAAACCGTACACCGATTTTTCATCCCTATAAGTTTACATAGAGTTATTTTACTTGTGCGATTAATCTGTTCTTTTTAATCCTTTTTCTATGTTATTTATTAGGAACATGGATTAGGGGATATAGAAAACTTCGTTCATAGTTTTTTGCTATGTTGTCCGAACTTTTCATTTCACATCAAGTACTCGTATCAGATATTAGACACTGGACATGGGTGGGACACAATTCAACATTTTGTTTTGGGCTAAAAATTGAAAAAGTAATAAAAATTAGCTGAGTTGGACACTTGGGCACGTACCCGCGTCAGACATGGATATCCTAGTTCAAGCAACTTAGGTTTTTTGTTGTCAATTTTCAACCAGCGAAACTATAATTAAGTTAGGTTAAAGTTATAAGTACCACTTATATAATAATGGTTCTCAAAATTAACATGACTAGTACATGTAATTGTCTCTATTGAGTTTACTGAGCTAGTCTTGCAAAACTTTTGACATATTGAACAAATCTTGATAGCAAGTTCATGCATGGTTAACTTTAATTAGGCTATTATTGGTTACATTGTAAACATAATGTCTATCATACGATCTATATTTAAGTGTAAATTTACACCATCTTACATTTTTCTTCCCCTTGTACTCGGCATATGCATATGGAGGAGTGAATATGAGAAGGTATTAATAAATTAAATTTAAATAAGCATGTCATAAGATGAAAATTGTACATTATTGTAAAGCATTAATTAAGAAGTATAATGTCTTTATAAGGGTAGTAAATACATACTTTTCATGAAAGGTGGTAAATTTTATGTATAGTCTTGTAACTTGTAAGTTGTATAATAACTACTTGTTTATATGATGCAATTTTCCATATATAGTATAGTTTTTATATATTTTTTTAATAAGGTAAGGAGAAACATTGATAAGTTGGGGAATAAAGGGGAGCCCAACTTGCCAAGGGAGAGAATCTATCCCAAGACCTCATGAAACCGGAAGAGAAGCTCTAACCATTATACTATTCCTCGCTCTCTTTACATACTTAACTTAAATGTCGAAGTATTTCTTGTTCATGGAGGCGTGGACATTAATAGATAGATCGGACTATATACATATAGTACAATTAACTAGGTGGATAGAGACTAGGAATCCATGAAATGCTCAAGAGCTACTCGGTACTAACTACTAAGCCATGCAGTATTGCCATATACCAAAACAAGAAAGTTGTCACATTTAAAATGGACCATGTCGAGCAAGTCAATACTTACTACCATCTTAATTAGAAAATAAAGTTGTCACATTCATTGTGTACCAAATAGTAAAATTAACCATAAAATCATTTACATGTAAGATAACTAAGCATTAATTTCATCTTGTAATGCAATTTTTTTAATTTATCTGACAACGACAGAATTGAGAATAAAACTATAATAGAACTATAGAAGTATGAATGAAGATGAAGCTTACAAATTGAGCTCCTGTATCATTGAGAATCCCAATCCCAGCAGAAGCAAAATTAGCTCCAACAAGTAGTTTCTGCCCTGTCAATTCGGGACTCAAGTATGGCAATGTAGGTTCTGAACCGATTGTTTCACCTAATAACAAGAACATATTAAAACACATTAGTTTTAACAATCATTTTTTGAGGTACATCCACATCTCATACTCATAGCTTAATCATGCAATATAATTAAGTGTATAACATATAGTTTATTGATCATAGTATATAAAAGTTTGTGAAACTAAATTAACTGATTATATCAGGAATATTAAGCCCATTGGAGAATCGTCCAGTGGCAATGTGAGTAGGGTAGTCAATTCCATAAGGAGGAGAATCAGCTCGAGCAGTAGTAGCAAGAAAGTTGTTGTTTCCACTATCAACGAGTGAATCACCAAAAACAAAGAGAGCTCGAGGACCATTTTGAGCATCAACAAAGGAAGAAAGTAGTAATAATAATGATGTAAGTATAGAAAATGTAGCTAATATTTCCATGGTAGTATTGATAGAATATTGCAAAAATGATAAGTTTTGTGTTTTTTGCACAACTATTTTTTTTATTGCAAGAGGATGAATGTATGGGTTGAAGGTCTTGAAGATCTAAAGAGTATATATAAAGGGATTGAGGAGTGGTTAATTAATTGCTTATTCCCCTCTACTTTCACGGTTACACCTAAAGATCATAGAGATGTGGACCATACATAATATTGCAAGCTATGAAAAGTGGTTCCATATTACCCCAAGAAGAGTTGTCCAGATGTGATTATAATTTATAAGTGTTGTTATGGTTGTTATTTTGTTAAGGCCAAGTTACTAACATTTTGGGTGTCTAAGAAAACATTGTTAAAATGTCATATCTAAGTACCCTAATCCTATAAGGGTGCTTTTTTTTGCTTTTTGTGGGCGAAGTAAAACTTTCTCTAATAGTCTTAGTGAGGGGTTAGAATCGAGGCTGAAACTATATTAATAAATAACAGCAGTGGAGATAATCGATCCTGTTTGGATTCAAACATTTTGAAAATATAAAAAATTATATAATTGATAACTTGATTCTAATAAGAACTTGGTTTGAAAACCCCCCCCCCACTAGATACCTTTTGTGGATCCAAAATTGGTCAAGAGCGAGTCCTGAATTGACGCATACGTATTATATCCTATAATGCAAGTAAGAAATAGATTGAATCAATTTCTATAGGAAAATTGGCTCTAAATAATCCCGGCCCAACTATTGTTGGTATGTAATAAATAATACTTTACTTGGCTATATTGCTCTCTGTAGCACCAACTGTTGATATAATTGTGCTAATTAGTACGTCGGTGACTTGAGTTAGAATCTTAGGAAATATTTCGAACTAGTTAATTATTTTAATATCTAAAAATTTTAAAAAGTATTTAATATTGTCATTACACCAAAATAAAATTACCTTAATTAATTACTACTCCCTCCGTCCCTTAATAGAGTGCCCATTTCTCCAATGCATGTTTGCCAATGCACGTTTTGTATCGTTAATATCTTTAATTTCATATTAGTAAAAATTATAAAAGTTTGATTTTCTTAATGTACGTAATGAGACGAATCAAACAAGACCCCACATGACTATGTTTTTTCTTATATATTAGAAATATTTTTTGAGGGCTTTCTTTACCTTTGAATAGTGTCCAAAAAAGAAATGGGCACTCTATTAAGGGACGGAGGGAGTATAACATACCAATAAGTAAATAATGAATATTAATGTGGGAGTTGGGACCCGATTTCTAATTTCCTTCTTTGTTGTTTGGAAGCTTGTTTAAAAACTTGTCAACCTACTCACTATGACAATATTCGATATATTATTTTGTTTCATGACAAAATATTATATAATGTTTTAACTTCTTAAAATAAAGAAAATATTTAAATAATAAATAGGTCGAAATATTCACTAAGGCTATGTTTAGTTCACCTGAAATTTTCTGATCTGATCTGATCTGAACTTATTTTTTCTGATCTGATCTGATCTGAACTGATCTGATTTGATCTGATTACAAGATCTTATCTTTTAGATTTTTCTCAATATATAAGAAAAAATATAGTCATGTGGGGTCTTGTTTGATTCGTCTTAATGAGTACTTTATTAATATTCAATTATTATAATTTACCAATATGTAATGAAAGATATTTAATAGTAATAATGATTTTTAAATCTGATCTGAACTTATTTTTTCTAATCTGATCTGATCTGATCTGATTAGATCTGAAATAAGCAAACATAAGGTGAATTGAACATAACAACCTAAGATTCTAAATCACGTCACATGCATACTATTTATCATAGATTATCGATAGTTGACTATAAAGAACAAATAACTGAGTATATTATTTAGTACTTCATACTAAATTAAATTTACATAGAGCTAAGCTTCCATATATATATATATATATATAGGGTTGGGTTCTAGTGAGAACCCTCTTATGGTGAGAACCGTGAGAACTACTTAAAATGAGCAAAAACTTCCTAAAATGAGCAAAAAAAGTAACAAATGAGCAAAAACATAAAATGAATAGAAACATTAAGTTATCAAAAACGCAAAATGTACAAAAATGTAAAAGAAGAAAAAAGTAAAATGTGCATAAAAAAGTTCAACGAGAAAAAAAGTAAAATGAGCAAAACGTAAAATGAGCAAAAACGTTAATAAATGATCACAAAATTGTTAAATGAGCAAAACCATAAAATAAGTGAAACAAAAAATGAGCAAATTGTTATGAAATGATCATAATTTTTCGTAAAATGAGGAAAAATGAGTGGTTCTCACGGTTCTCACCATAAGGGTGGTATATATATATATATCGTTGGACGTTGATCCAGTGTTGAATGATGTTAAAATAAAAAGTATTGTACTTACCACTTTAATTTGGTGCGGTGTTAAAAAAAAAATTGGTTCAACTTAAATAAAAGGTACCCAAACCGAACTCAATGTTGCCAGTGAATGGAGAAAAGAGTGCAAATCAACTTATGGATTCCATAAATAAAAAGTTTGGCAGCTAAGATATCACGGAATTTTATTTCATGCGATGATGCGAAAGTTCTATCTTTATTACTTCATCTATAGAAAAACCAGCTATTTGTATCTCGTAGGCTGTATAAAAACCACAATATCTCATGTGTTCTGATGCACAGCAGCACAGTAAAGTGCAACCGGTTTACTTCTACATGAACTACCTTTTCTGTTGTTAAAGTATCTATAGACTATAATTGTATGGGATGTTTTCTGCATTACAAAAATGAAACTGACATGTTGCAGCTTGAATATCGAAATTGTGACCTAAAAACATATCTAACACTTCCTGTGCATGATCCATGAATAAAATTGGGCATTTTGCATTGAAAAAAGAACATACCTAGAGTTGGGTATGGGTGAGCCAACATGGGGTTAGATGGCCTAACACGCGTTTGGCCGGTCATGCCCACTATTGGTCCAAGTCGACACTCGACTCATGATTGGTGAGACATAGACACGGTTTTCTTAGACATAGACATAATGATGGGCTGTGCATGGACGTCATTTTTAAAAAATCAGCACAACAAGCAAACTTGTATCATTTTATGTCACTCATATATAACCAAAAAGCTAGATAAATAGTAAAAATCTTAATGGAGCCTCCTTACCAAGGGCGGATCTAGGGGTGGCATACCCAGGGCACGACCCACCCTATGATCCAAACAAAATATAAATAGGCTTTCTTGAAAGAGTTAAACAAATATCTTGCATGGCGCAGTTAGTACAAGGGATCTCGCATTATCTTAAATGAAGAGTCGTGTTCGAATCCTAGCAAACTGTAGTTTCGATGTTCTGCTTCTCCATTAAAGTATTTGGTCGTTTGTTTTTTGTGTCATTTCCTTTTTCAATATATATCTAGTCTTTTTTTTGTGTGTGTCATTTCTTGTAACCTTTATTTATTTTCTATATTATTTTAGAGGTGAGTTAACCAATTTATATTTACCATGTCGACAATATCTAACTTATAATTAAATATTTACAAAGGGTGTTGAAAATTGGATTAAAAAGAATATTCAACACACTTTGTGATACCACTTTTTCGTTTATATACTTGCTTTACATTTTTTGTACTACATTCTTAGTTGTTATAGTTTGTTTGTAAAATTTAAATTATTAAAATTAGAATATAAACTATTTTTAGTATTATGTATGTTCTAAAGTACTTTGTACACTTCTCTTTTGTATCTGTCTAAGAATATTATTTACACTTGCATTCACCATTATCTCCCATATTATTGCCTTTGAGTCGAAGAGAGTATTATGTAAATTAAAAATGAAGCAAGTATATATTTATGAGTTCTAAATAACATTTTTTAAGAAGATTAACGCTTTATAATTTGTCCCGTTCCAATTAAAAATCTTGGATTCGCACTGCTCCTTATTCCGAGACACAATACATTCTTCTTGATATGACAAATTGGCATGAGCCTGACACAAAGCAACTTTCTCTTCAACCGATCAAGGCCCAAACATTTGCGGCTCAAAGACCGCTAGGCTTGACCGATACCAAGCTAGTAAGCACCATATATCTTATTAGGTTACACTCAAGACTAGGGATGACAATCCAGTTCGGATCCGACCCTAGTCCGCTCCGATCCGAAGGGAAAAATCCGAGTCGATTCCGACAAAAAAGTAATCCGACTCGGACTTCGGTCAAAAAGTCCCACGCCGAGTCGGAGGAGGGTCGGAGTCGGATCTCATAAAATAATCCGACATCCGACTCCACCTCCGACTTTGAGTCAATAAATCCTTCTTTTTTATTTATGTTAATGTATTATTTATGTACAAAATGACTTCGCTTTCAGCCAATTATATTATATATGATTTTTCCATTGAAGAAATGATTGTTAAAATTAATAGTAATATTTAAATTATTTGTACTATAAAAGATTTCCATAGGATTATTAGAATAAATTGTAATGATTAGATTATTGTATTATAAAAGACTATTCTATTATAAAAAATGGGCAAAAAATAAGTCGGATTAGATTCGTGGTTGGGTGTTCGGATTTTAAATCGGGTCGGATATTCGGAGTTGGGTGTCCGTATTTTAAGTCGGGTTGGGGTCAGACTCAGATTTAAAATCCGATTTCTTGTAGTATCGGAGTCGGATTATGCATAATCCGATCCAAATTCTACCCGTTGCCATCCATACTCAAGACGGAGTTGTATACTTGTGTACATAGAATTGGTTTAGTTGGGATTTGACAATTTGTTGTTTCTTCGTGGTCGTAACAAATGCTAATGTTATCAATAACATTCAAACATTATACTCTAGTTTTAGATCACTTCACTAAAACCTCATTTCAATTTCTTTTTTAGGTCAAATTCAAACAAACATGATTAATCAAGGCCAACAACTGTTCAACTACCTCAACCAAATTAATTAGCAGAGGGACCATATTATAATTCCTTTATTTCCTTTCTTTCTGGATTACCATGAGGAAAAGATGATGGTGGTAGGATTGCTAATAATGCATTGCCTAAATTAGGAAATATATTAAATATGGTTTTCCTAAAATATCAGGACTTTAACTCGATAATTGACTTTAATTGGGGCAAATGTAGCTATAAGTCAAAATAACTGGAGTTACGAGCTGCAGTTTCTGTGCTTGGAAGGGTTTTTAAACCTGGACTCAACTACTCAATGTTCTTCTTTCTTACATTTTCTTATTTTATTCCAAATTTGTTATTATAAAATATGGAGCCTAACCTAACCAAATGACATAAATTAATATGCAATGGTAGGAATGTTGATGTGCTTTTATTATTACTCCCTCCGTTTTTTAATTGTTACATTGTTTGGGTACGTTTTTAAGATGTTTTTAAATCCTTACTGTCTCTTATTTTGTTTAAGTAAAATTATAAAATTTTGATATTATGAATCTACACACCGAGACTAATCTAACAAGATCACACATGATTATATTTTTACTTATAAAATAATCACAACAATTGGTCAAAGTTGATAGTTTGATTTCCTAAAATGGAGATGTAGTAAATTTTTTTAAAAAAAAGAAGGAAGGAGTACTCATTAGTATGTTGATTACTTTTAAAAAGGCTAAAATTAGAGAGAAAAAAGTAGTTTTGGTGATCCAAACTATGAAGAAAACTTAGTTCATCATAATAAAATAAACGGTTGTTTCATCAATTATCCCTGTGATTTTTCAAAATTCATGAGTTACCCTTACTGTTTAAAAAATGCACCATTTACCCTTACTTTGGGGGTAAAATGTATGAAACGCCCTTAAGGACTAGCGATGTTAAGTTTCCATTAGTGATTAGGGTTAATTAACCCCTCTAATCCTAATTAAACCCCAATTAGCTCTAATTAACTAACAAACCCTAACTTCTAACCCTACACGAACCCCCTAACTTCAAATCATACCCTAACCTAACCTAACTTCAAACCCCAAGCCCACCACCTCCCTTCCCCTTCCCTATATCCCCGCAACACCCCCTCCCCGTAACCCTGCAACACCCCTTCCCCCACCCCCGCAACACCCCCCTTTATGCCCTCCCCCACAACACCCCTTCCCCTCAACCGACACTATATCAACAACACCGACAGCAACAAGAGCAGCACAACACCGAAAAATTTGAGAAGAAGACAGTGAGGAGAGCAGCGACAACCACAACCCCACTGATGATATCACGAAGATAAGGAGAACAAGACCAACAGTGAGGAGATGAAAGAAAATAGTGCAACTCTAGCAACAACCGCGAGAAGAAGAGGGAGAAAAGAGCAGCAGTAGCAGAGAGATGGGACGTCGAGGCAAAAGGGAGTAAATGCAGCTTTGGCGAGCGTCGGGCGCCGACGAGAAGAAACGAGGGGAAAGAGAAAACTGGGTGTGGGGTGGGAGTGCTGCGGGGGTGGGGGGAAGGTAGGGGTTGTGGTGGTTGGGTAGCGAGGGTTATGGTGGGGGTGAAGTGTTAGAGGGTTATGGTTAGGATTAGGGGACTTAATTAGGATTAAAGGGGTTAATTATTCTTAATGACTAATGGAAACTTGACATCATTAGTCATTAAGGGTATATCGTACACTTCCTCCCCAAAGTAAGGGTATTTGGTGTATTTTCGAAACAACAGGAGTATCTCATGAATTTTGGAATACCACAGGGTACTTGGTAAAAAAAATCATAAAATAATGATTTAAACGTCAAAGTAAGCGAATTCATCTTACCTCATGAAAGTTGGGATAGGGCCAAACTAAATACCCCGCTACCGGCTAATATTTTGGAAAAAATTAACGAAATTCCGCTGCCATCCATTGACACCCCCGATACCCTCATTTGGGATCGGCCACATGGTTAGCTCATAACATCAACACCAAAGAACATAAATGGCTTTTAAATGGATTTGGAAACTCGACCTCCCTCCTAAACTGTTATTTTTTCTCCTGTAAATATGCCATTCTAGTATTGGAGCTCGGAGTGTGCTCCACAATCGCAACATTCTACTAATTAATACACGTACCTTTTGCACCAATCATGAAGAAACCATCGATCACCTTTTCGGGTCATGTCCGAATCTTAGTCGGTTATGGAATCTTCATGAACTTCGCACATGGCTTGGTTATTCATTAATCAACGTAACAAATCGTTGCTATCGTCTCTCCAAACCCTTACAAAGGAAAAAAAACAAAATGACAAAACTAGTATATCTTTTATGGACCATCTGGAAGAAAATAAATTATATTATTTTTAACAATCAAAATCTCAATCATTAAAGAATTTTACACAAAGCAAAATTTGTGCATACGAAATGGTCTATAAGGACCACTTTTGACCATAATGATTCCACACGTACTCCATTTTCCTCAACTCACTTAACCTCCACTCATCCAACTCCATCTACTCCATGTGTCATCCAAGTACAGTGGTCCCCTCCACCACCTATGGCGCACAAACTTAATTTCGACGGCTCAATTCGTGATGCCTCTGCTTCCTCTGGGGTCATCATCCACGACTCACAAGGCAACCTCCTCAAAGCATGCACATACAACCTCAGAACGGCTCAGATCTTCATAGCTGAAACAACAACTCTTCAAAAAGGTATCATCCATGCTATTCAAATCGGAATAATAAATCTTTACTTAGAAGGAGACAATATACGTGTTATCAACGCGATTCAAGGCAATTGGACACCACCATGGCAAATTGCCAACATCATAAAAGACATCCAAGAGCTTCTAACATCATTCTCCCACTGGGGCATCCAACACATCTATAGAAAGGCAAACAAAGTGGCAGACTAGATTGCGAATGTTGATCATTTGATTGATGCACCTTTTATTATTCAAGATTGTACTATTTCGGCTTTACACTCAATCATTGTAAACGATATATTAGGACCACCCCTCGTGTGGCTCCTTATATTCTTTTTTCTTACCTTATATTAAAAAAAATGATCTAGGAACGAACCATTTTTTTTTGGAACAAAGTAAATTCCCCCCAAAAAATAATGACGCTAGAAGGAGCATCCAACACATCTATAGAAAGGCAAACAAAGTGGCAGACTAGATTGCAAATGTTGGTCATTTGATTGATGCACCTTTTATTATTCAAGATTGTACTGATTCGGTTTTACACTCAATCATGGTAAACGATATATTAGGACCATACCTCGTGTGGCTCCTAATATTCTTTTTTCTTACCTTATATTAAAAAAAAATAATCTAGGAAAGGCAAACAAAGTAGCAGACTAGATTGCAAATGTTGGTCATTTGATTGATGCACCTTTTATTATTCAAGATTGTACTGATTCGGTTTTACGCTCAATCATGGTAAACGATATATTAGGACCATCCCTCGTGTGGCTCCTAATATTCTTTTTTCTTACCTTATATTAAAAAAATAATAATCTAGGAACAAACCAATTTTTTTTGGACAAAGTAAATTTCCCAAAAAAATTTTGATTGATGCACCTTTTATTATTCAAGATTGTACTAATTCGGCTTTACACTCAATCATTGTAAACAATATACTAGTTTTAGGACCCGTGCATAACGCACGGGAGTATTAATTGCTTTATAACATAATTAAGGAACAATCAAAAAATAACACTAATGCAAATAACGCAACATCATAAAATCATCATATATATATATGAGTTATCAAACCATTAATTACATATATAACCTTTTATGTTTGCAAACACTTCCGTGTAAACTACATTTGTTGTACTTGTAGGCACTCGTGTTCTTTATCAAAAGGAAGGATCTTCATACCTTTTTGCTCGTAACTCTGGAAACAAACTAAAATGGCATGGCTAAAAACAATCATGAGAGATACAGGCCTACATGAGAAAAGATTGTCCTTAACTTTTATTTATAGTCATAGCAAAACAAACAATTAAAGGAAATTGACGTCTCTGAAATCTGATAGAAAACTTGGTGGAGTCCGACGACGTCAATGTCATATTTGGGATAAAAACTTTTGCTCTCACATTACTTCCGAAAATAACAGTAGCTTAATAACACGATTACCTAAATGTACAAAATATTTTGTGTAAATTAGGACCGATGTAAAATGCACGGGAGTATTTATTGTTTTATTATATATTTGAAGGAAGTCACATAATAACAATGACACAAATTACAAAAAATCATAAAATCATAATGTAAGAGTGGTGAGGAACACAAATTAGAAATATAAATATCTAAAATCAATTTATATGTTTGCAAACACTTCATTGCATGTAAACATTTGTTGTACTTGTATCCACACCGTGTTCTTTATCAAACGGAAGGATCTTGAGACCTTTTTTGCTCGTAACTCTGAAAAAGGCAACATAAATTGTCCGTGGCTGAAAACAGGTCTCGGGAGATACAGGCTTACATGAGACAGAGATTGTCCTTGACTTTTATTTATAGTCATAGCAAGATAAACCATGAAAGGAAACTGTCGTTTCTAAAATCTAATAGTAAATTTGGTGGAGTCAAACGGGGTCAGTGTCATTCTTGGGATAAATATTTTTTCTTTGACATTACATTGCTTCTGTAAATAATAGTAGCTTTCGGATCCGTGCATGATGCACGGGAATTATTTTGTTCAATGAGTATGATATTTTTGGCTTTTACATTATCTTTCTTTATCTTTATCACATGAAACCCTCTTCTAGTTCTCTCTATCGCTCTCTTCTCCTTTATTCTCGTGCCCCCATGTTTTATTTATTTTCTAACGATGTACATATTTATTAATAACTTTTATCTTTATGGTGTAATGAACTTTGTGAATAACTTTTTTAATTTCTTTTAACATTTAGATTAGGTTTTTGTTAGATAATTCAGCAATTTAATTGTTGCTAAATGTTTTTGTTAAACTGATCACACATGTTATTTTTCTAAATCATACCCAATTCCAATGCAAAAATGGTAAGAATTACTCCGTTTATCTCTAAACGTTATCTTCACTACTCACACCCATCATCTAATCCCCTGAATTTCCTCATCCATCAAAAAAGAAAAAACATCCAACAAATTCTTGATCTCAATTATTGTTCCTTGAATTTATATAGAAAATAACAATTTTGGACAGTTTAGGCAAACCAAACAACCTTCTCTATCTTATTAGATGTTAGTGAATTTTGAAGTGCAATACCCTAACTTTCATGAAATTTTTCTTTATTTCATTTGGTATTCGAGATAGCAATGGAAATCAAGGTGATTCGAGAGAAGGACGAAAACAATAGAGACCAAGTTTGAAAAGATTTCTCATTTCTTGCTTGTCAATTCTTCATTTAGAGCACCAAAGATTTATAGGATTCAATTCATTTTGCCCTGTATTTTGTGTTACCCAGGTTATTACTTCTGTAAAAATATCATTATACTTCGTTTTACTCAATTGTTTTTCTTACTATTTTTTTTGCCATTTGTTCATTTTTCCATCTGTTTTTTTCAATCAAATTTCGACAATTTAACCAAATCCTTAAAATATAAAAATACATGCTATTTGTCACCTGTATTTATATGGTGTTTTTTTTCTTTTTTCTCCCTACTCTACTTCTTCCTCCATAACCACTACCACCTAGCCACCATTATCACCACCCCCGTTAGCACCCCCACCATACTCTTACAACCACCACCCACCCCCACCCTACCCAACCCTTGCAGCCCCTACCCAACCAACCCCCGCACCTTAAAAAATGAGCAAACTTTTACTTTATATATTATTGCAATAATGTACATCATATCATCTAAAACTATCAACATCAATATCAACCAATTTTTTGAACATTATACAATGTTCTACATACAATAGAAACTAAATAAAAAGGTAAATAGATGTATTGAGCGTCAAAATTTCAATTATAAATAAATTTGTCTAGATAATAACATGTATTTAACATTCATAAGTGAATCCTTGTATGAAGTGCATTTGACATTGCCAATGATTGATAGAGGTAAATCATATCGTACCTATGTATCAGCTTCACCTTTTGATGTGTAAAATTTGTCATTAATATACCTTTTTCTGTAGAAATTTGAATTCTCATATACACATACAAACTAATAAAGTGAGAAGCTGAAAAACTGAAACTGAAAAGGTGGGGAGAGAAACTGAAAAGTGAGATAGAAAAACTAAAAAATGGGTTAAAATATTAAAAAGTGGATGACATGGATGGAAAAAGAGAAAGTATCTGGGACATGTTACCAAGAATAGAAAATGCAACAATGTTAGATTAAAAAGAAACATATGAAAAAGGAAAGTGTATAGAATAAAAATAAATGGAGTATTACCATAGTTTATACTATAATATAAACATTTTTTATTTAAGAAAATTCAACACATTAGGTTTGTATTTATGACTATTTAAACTTATATGGTATGATTAATAAGATTGTGTAACCGTTTCAATAATATAATCATTCGATTTCCTTGCATTTGGAAATAAACCTACCTTTTTGAACTTATTAGTCATTATTATACCTTATAAATCGAATTTATTTGAACAAATATGGATTTATTATACCTTATTTTATGAGTACCTCGAACTTTGTTTTTTCTTCTTTTTGCTGAACTGACTTTGTGATAACTTGCCCAGGCTTATTAATTTTTATTAGATTTTATGTGAACTTATATGAATTTGACTGAATTTATTGAACATGCCCTTATAGAGTTGTAATAGCTAAATCAATGCCTCTTTTAGTATAATAGCTGAATATTAAGCAAGTTTGATTAAAGGCTAGTTATATTTTATTAGCTTGATAATGTGATAATATTTATCTTTCTTAAATGTTATGAAAAATATGAATTTTATCTCTTAAATATAGATATTACTAATATCATATTAGTTTTGCAATCACAACCTTGTAATTATCTACTAAATGAGTTTTTTCTAAATTATCTTAATTGTGTTTTGGGTTTTAATGAGCCACTCTTTAAGAATTTAAGCTTATTAAGATCATATTATGTTATTTAATTTCATTAAAGCCCAAACCCATTCCTATTTTCCTTCACCAAATTTGACCATTTGTTCTTTTGGACAGAGAAGCTGCTAAACAATGGTACTTCATGAGTTGTCGAAAGTTCTAAGCTTAAATCATCCATTATTTCCTAAATAAATTTAGCTATGGAAATCTAACATTTACATTAATTACCTGAATCGTCTATCAATAGTGGTTAATAGTCACCAAGTTTCAAATTGTTTTCATTATTGTTTGAAGTAACGCATCACAACTTTGTTATAATTGACAATATTTCTTGCGAACCCTACATAATAGAAGTAGATTATATTTTCCAATTCTTTTTCTATTGCAACAATTATTACGTTGGGTAGTTTCACATCTGTTGCAACATTCTTACTTTTGGTATAAAAAACAACTCTAATTGACATTATTACCCTTACTTTATCTTAATAAAACCATCAATTAATTACTCACCAACGCACGATATATTGTTAAAAGTATTTATTTCTCTCTAATACTCTTGAAATATACTTTCCCTTAAATGATGCTATGTAGATATTCATAAAGGTGAATGAAATAATATAGGCATTAAATGTTCCTTTGTTTAACTATACTTTTACTTCTCAAAAAAATTACATTATATACAATATACTTTTTCATTTATTTTCAACAATTGATGAAATTGGAAGTATTTAGCTTCCGAAATATGCTTTTGTAGTTCTAGGTATGTGATATCAACAATTGATGAAATTGGAACTGTCCCAAGATCTATAAGGATATTGATCTTTTGTAACCTCAATTATAGCTTAACAATATAGCTTCACCGTTAGGACGCCCAACTTTTCCGTCTCCTTCGCTTAGTATCCAATCTAAGAATATGCATAATTCATCAACAACAAATTCCTTATAGATCTGAGAATTTTTTCGTTCAATAAGTATAGTTTTATTGGGAATTACATTATATTTTTTATCTTCATCATATGAATCCCTTTTATATTTCTCCGTATCACTCTCCTCTCCTTTATTCTCGTGCCCTCCTTGTTTCATTTATTATACAACGGGGGACGTATTGACTAATAATTTTTATCTTTATGGTACAATAGATTTCGTAAATAACCTTTTTAATATTTTTTTTAACATTTAGATTAGGTTTTATAGATAATCCAGCAATTTGTTGATAATATTTTTTTGTTAAACCGGTCCCACATGTTATTTTCCTAATAATCATACCCAATTCCAACACAAATATAGGTAAGATTTACCCCCCTTATCTCTAAACACTAACTTCATGGCTCATACCCATCATCTTTTCCTCTGCATTTCCTCATCCATTAAAAAAGAAAAAAACATCCAGTAAAATTCTTGATCCAATCTTTCTTCCTTGAATTTGAATAGGAAAATATCAATTTTCGACAGTTTAGGCAAACCAAACAACCTTCAATATCTTATTAGATGTTAGTGAATTTCGAAGTGCAATCCCCCAACGTACATGTCGCTTTTCTTTAGTTTAATTGGTATTCAAGCTGGCGATGGAACTGAAGGTGATTCGAGAGAAAAGGATGAAAAATAGAAACCAAGTTTGAAAAGATTTCTTGCTTGTCAATTATTCATTTGCAACACCAAAGACTTACGGGATTCGATTCATATTGCCCTTTTATTTAGTGTCACCCAAGATATTACTTCTGCCTTTATTAAAAATGTCATTATACTTTGTTTTACTAAATTCTTTTTTCTTTTTCTTACTGTTTTTTTGTCATTTATTCATTATTGCATCTATTTTGTTTCAATCAAATGTCTTTTTTTTCGACGATTAACCAATTTCTGATAATATAAACATATATGCTATTTGATGCCCGTATTTATGGCTTTTTTTTCTCCCTCTCGTAGTTCTTCTATCTTCCTCCATAACCACTACCACCTAGCCACCACTATCACTACCCCCGCCAGCACCTTCACCCAACCCTCACAACCCCCGCTGCAATCCCACCACAACCCCACCCTACTCTACCCTACCCTACCCTTGCAGACTTGCAGTCCCCACCCCACCCCCACCTTAACATAAGAGCAAAAATTTACTTTATTATTGCAATGCATCATATCATCTAAAACTATCAACACCAATATCAATCCATTTTTTGAACATTACATAATATTATGCGTACAATGAAAACTAAATAAAAAGGTATATAGATGTATTGAGCGCCAAAAATTCAAGTAGTAATATACTTATCTAGATAGTAACATATATTTAACATTTATAAGTAATTCATTGTACAAAGTGCATTTGACATTGTCAATGATTGATAGAGGTAAACCATACTGTACCTGTGTATCGACTTTACCTTTCGCTAAGCAAATTTGTCCTAATATACCTATTTATATAGAAATTTGAATTTTAATAGATGCATATAAACAAATAAAGTGAGAAATTGAAAAATTCAAACTGAAAAGGTGTGGAGAGATTCTGAAATGTGTGTGAGAGAGAGAGAGAAACTAAAAATGGTTAAATTATTAAAAAGTAGATGACATAAGTGCAAAAAAGAGGAGAAAGTAGCTGGAACATGTTATCAAGAATAGAAAATGCAAAAAATATTAGATTAAAAAGGAACATATCAAAAAGGAAAGTGTGTAGAACAAAACGAAATGGAGGGAGTATTACTACTGCTATTTGAACATTATGTTTAAGCAAATTCAACACGTCAAATTTACCCTTATGACTATTTAAACTTATATAGTATAATTAATAGGATAGCGTAAATGTCTCTATAATATAATTAATCGATTTTCTTACATTTGGAAATAAACCTACTCTTTTGAACTTATTAGTCATTATTAGATCTTAACCAAAATTCTTTGAACAAATATGAATTTATAATACCATATTTTATGAGTATGTTAAATTTTTTTTTCTTCTTTTTGCTGAACTGACTTTGTTTCAACTGATCCGGCCATATCAATTTTTATTCGATTTTCTCATAAGTTATATGAATTTGACTGAATTTAATGATTTTTTTTTTGTTTTTAATAAGGACTAAAAAAAACCAAAATGGTACAATATCGTATAGTACACCACTTTGGTTGTTCTTTTATTTAAGTTTAATTTGTAGATCCATTTATTAGATTCTCTAACACTATAGTTCAACCTATCTAATGAAAAAGTATCCGCTTAACCCATTATTGCTTCATTCAGAGGTTCTTCTAAAATGACAATTTGCACTATTACTGTCAGCCTTTCATGCAACCATTACTGCTCCCGAATCCGTTGTCTCGTTTAACCCCTCTATTTTGTGATATAGTATCAATGAACTCATCTAATGTTGGTGTACACTTCTTGGAATGAACACCGCGCGTGTTATCTAATATAAAAAATATTCTTAACAATTAATTGTTGTTGATCTAACAGTTATAGCTTTTGCAATCTTTGTTGTATTATGACTTTATAAATATAAATATTATAATTTAAGGAAATTCAACACATCAAGTTTGGATTTACGAATGTTTTAACTTATAGAGTGTGATTAATAGGATTGTGTAAATTTCTAAATAATATAATCAATATGTTTTCTTACATTTGGAAATAAACCTAACTCTTTGAACTTATAGTCATTATTGAACCTTAACTGAATTTATTTGAACAAATCTGAATTTATTAGACCTTATTTTATGAGTATGTCGAACTTTTTTTTCTTTTTATTTTTGTTGAACAGACTTTGTCTGAACTCACCGAGTTTATTAATTGTTATTAGATTTTATGTGAAATTATACGAATTTGATAGAATTTATTGAACTTTTTTTGTTTTTAATAAGGAATAAAAAATAAACAGAATGGTACTTTATCGTATAGTGTACCACTTTAGTTGCTTTTTTATTTAATTTTGTATAACCATTTATTAGATTTTCTAGCTAACACTATAATTCAAACTATATATCTAATGAAAAAAATATTCACTTAACCCATTGCTTCATTTAGAGGTTCAGATAAAATGACAATTTTCACTACCTGACACTCCTTCATGCAACCATTTTTCCTCCTAAATTCCTTATTCTCGCTTAACCCCTCTCTTTTATGATATAGTATCAACTAAACCCATATGTTGTTAGTCTACACTTAATTGACTAAACACCGCACGAGTTATCTAAAATAAAAGATGTAAAAGATATTCTTGATAATTAATTGTTGTTGAACTAACACTTATATCTTTTGGAATCCTTGTTGTATTATATCTTTGTAAATCTAATTATTATATTTAAGGAAATTCAACACATCAAGTTTGGAATTTGGGCCCAACAAAATATCAATCTATGAACACCAACCTAAGACAATAAGTAAATCAATACTTATTACATTACTTACTAAATCAAATGTCTTCACTAATATCACTTGATGTGATTCTCAGAATGCTCAAAAAACTCCTCTGCTTGTAGATCATTTTTGACGGTTTGAAAGCAATTCTTCAGTTTAATTTTTCAAGTTTTTTGCTTAACTAAATCCTTGAAAAAAGCTGAAAGTATATAGTTGTAATTTCTCTCAGCATATCCTTGAAATCATGTTGTCAAAGACAAACAATGGAAATGCTTCACAAATTTGCACCTCGCTTATCATTCGAAACATTAGATTTGTAAAACCTTGAGTTCATCATGTAGTGAACATATTTGAAAATACTTAACAAATTTGCACGTAGCTAAGTGACTTTGTTTCATAGTATTAGATAGATATACTAACAAAGTATTTTCTCTCTCCAAATATTAACTCTTGAAGTGAAAATTCTATGGACTGATCCCCCTTTCCTATTTCACTTGTTTCTTACATATATTTCTTACAATGCTTTAGAATGTAAAGGAAAATATGTTACTCAAACTTAATCATTGGTGTCATTGATACACAACACAAGTATAGACTATTTTATTAAGATGAGATCCATGTTTATTCGTCCACACATGAAATTCCCAAATTACAATACTAATAGAACGACTTTATTTTTTTTCCCAATAGATAATCATGAACTATATAATTCCTGTAAAAAAAATGATGAATTATATCATTAGAAATTCTTGGGTAATTTTCTGTAAATGATAATGGTAGAATGATATTACATTTACATTAACATAGTAGTTTTTTTTAATTCAAGAAAGTGGTAGCTTAATCTGGTCCTCCACTTTATCTCTTTAAGTTTCTTAAAGCTCCACATTTTCTATATGTAAGGTCTAAATTGAAACGGGTGAAGTATTTATTGATTCCCTAGAACTCACACTAAAGTTAAAAATGCACATGCTAAAGGTAAGTTAAGTAACTTTCAATTGATAAATTATTAATGCTCAAACTTATCGCATACTCACTTCTCAAACTCATATAAACTTTTTTTACCTTTAATTTATTTTTCCAAATTAATTGCTAATATGCCTTTTGGTATAATAGTGCATAATTAATAGTGTATGTGTAACATGATGTAGAGCTAAATAGAGTATCACTTATTCCTAAAAGTGTGAGTGTCATATTATCTTTACATTTTATTTTTCTTTATATTTGTTTGTTCTCCACCTTCTTATATTATTATAAGACTTTCTCCATTCGATTTCACTCTCCTATATCCTTGTTATAAATGAACTTAGCTGACTTCTTATACTCTATCTTTTTGTAGTATGTCAAACCTTACATTTTTTTTGTTTTTATATTAAATCTGAAATCATCTTAACTGGGTTCGAACAATAACACATATGAACTTATTATTTTCTATAACTGCGAAAATAAGTTGAAAATCAAGAATCTTATAATGACTAAAATTAAGGTGAATGTAATACTTAATAGTCACTTATACGACTCAATTTCAATCGACCTAATCTAAAAATAATTTATAGATGTTTTTAGAAACCAAAACTTAGTGGCACCGATGTATAATCTATAAGAAAAACAGACTTTAAATCATTTCATGGATTTTTTTAATAGACAAAATATTTTACCAATAATATTATCTTAACTTTGTAGATGACATCCCCATTGTGTTAGCTTTTTTTTTTTTGGTAGGCCCATTATGTTAGCTATTTTAGAACAATCACCCATTTCTTATATCTTCTAGAACCATTGTCTGACAATTGATATGCATACTTATTAAACCCATTCTATTCTCAACCATTTTAGGAAAAGAAACTCATGCTCTCATTTCCTAAATTTTCTAACGGCTCCATCTTCAAAATGCCAAAACTTCCATTTCAACCATTTAGCTTACACACCAAACCGATTCTAATCATCAATTAGATAATCAAATCAAAGACATCGAGTTTTTATCTTCTCAAATTATTTGTCTAGTCAAATAATCGGTTTTTGTCAACAACAAACAAAATCGAGGTTCATGCATATGTGTTAAAAAGTGTTATTCTGCTATGGTTTATCAAATTCTGGAATCTCATAGTATGTTTTTCTAAATCAAACATCAAAACTCCAATAATTATCGTTCTTCCTTCCAGTTTCTTATTACTATAAGATAAAATGGTTAAAAAGCTATATGAAATACTTTAAGTTATAAGAAATTTAATATGACGATCTAATAGACCGGCTTAATATTTAAATATATGAATTATGATGTTATCTTGAATAAAAATTATGTTATGAGAAATTTTGTTTTATAAATATGAATGATGTTATCCTGAATAAAAATTATCCCATTACTATAATTTTGTCAGATAACTGTGTTTCATCTATACTTTTATTAGATGACCAAGTTTCATCCTGACTATTATTCGTAATAATGCATGCTTCATGATATTTTTGTGCTTTTGCTCATAAATTTCCAATACTATAATTAGTACACAATTTTAGAGGCAGTGTAGAACAATAATATTGATCACGAAAAACAAAGAGATTGTGAATAAACAATAATTGTTGTTATACTGACAGATTTTTCTTTGCAAAATATATATATATCTGTCTTATTACCATGAGTCTTTGACAGTAATTCATTTCATCTGCCATATACTACAAAAAAAAAATACCACGTTATAGAACTATGCAACCAAATTATGCCAAGTCGACATAATTCAAATCAGCACCTAACTACTTGTCTTGAAATATTATGACATAGTATATGAAAATGATACACATATAATTCTTGCTGGCTATGTTATACAAATATACACCTGCATCGTTTCATATCGTTCTTGCTTGCTTATACTCAATCCTCCATCTCATATTGTAGTAAATTAGTAATGCTCCATCTCATAATCTAAATTTTTTTAGAAATGTCGATCTTCACTTGAACTTTACATATAGAATAAAAGGAAATTGAGTTGATGAAACTTTTTTTGTAAGATGATAATCATTATAATGTTCATGTAATTTGCTGACATGTCATATGGCAAATCAATTAAACCAATTGACAATTGGAAACCAATTAATCAATCTCATCCATTATCTCTATCTAACGCACCATTTAAACAAAATAGAAATCAATTCCCACTATTATATATTTTTCTCTCTTGCTCACCATTTTCTCACTCATCTCTCTCCTCAAGTGAAACAAAACTTTCACTTATATTTGAAATCCTGAAAATTACAAAAATTGAAAGAAATCAACTCAATATCGACATGCATGTATATGATGCTCTAATTTTCGAGCAAATCATCATGTGATAATGGTTATTAGAAATTAGGCGAAAATTTATGGTTTTTCATCATGCATGGAGTTCCATTAATGAAGAAGCAATTGGTTCATGAATAATAGGATGACTCGAGTCTTCAAAGTGTGGAGGTTGCTAAAATGAGGAAGAAAAAATGAAATCTTGAATTTGGATATGTTGATTACAAATCTTGATTGTAAATCCCAATATAATTTGGCAAGTAATTTTTATCGCTGGAGTTGCTGCTGCGGCAAGGCTGTAAGTCGAGGCTCCATTGAGCCGTTGTGATTGTTGATGTCGTTAATCTGATGTTGCTTGTGTCTCGTGTGTATGTGTTTGTCAGCTCTCCTCAATTCATTTTTCCTTCTTCTTGCCAAAAGAAATCATGGTAATTAGATTTTATTTTCTTACTTCTGGGTGATATCACAAGTGATGTGCTACCGTAATTCGATTTTCCAATTATCCTGCATTTGGGTTTATTATATATAGTAGTAGTTTTTAAGCATTTTATTACGTTTATATTAGTAAGAAATAATCTTTGACACCCAAAAATCACGGGACAAATCTTCAACTTATGGAATATCTAAAATGGAAATGATTAGGAGTGATTTTGTTTATCTTTTGCAATAATATTGTTAAAGTTTAAATTATGGATTTATTTTTGGAAGTGAATAATTTGTTTTCCTTAAAATCACCGGTTTTTTTCGAAGGTGCATGTCATTGAATGATTTATGCAATATTGTTGTTTAATACAAATTTCATAATGTCATGATATTAATTGCCAAATTTACATCCTCAATTAACGCAAATCACGGTTTTCTTCCTTAAACACCAAAATTTTCGAAACAATGTATTTAGATGCCATGTGGACATCGAATTTGAGGACCTCAGTTAGTTGAGCTCTAGAATGGCTTGGTGAATAATTAAGGAAGGCAATAATTAAGATTGATTGATAATTTAAATTAATTGCCATGTTTAGGTGTTTAGTAAAATTTTCGAGCATAACCAATATGACAATTAAAAATTTTGGTCAAAAGTATATGAATTTGAGATTTTAATTGCGTAATTGTAATCATAATTAACTTCAATCACATTAATATATAAATGAGATATGCTTGATTTTCGGAAATCTCATATGATATCATAATATAAATTAATTGCCTTACTTAAAAAATCAATCAACATAAATCACGATTTCTTTTCCATTTTTCATTAAATTTTCGGCCATTATATTCCGAAATGTCACGTGGACACTCTCATTGAGAGTTTAATTGTGAGGAGCTCTAGAATTGCTCGGTTAATGTGAGCTTGACACGTCAGCTTTTGGATTCTGCTTTAGATAATAGTATAGATAGATAGATTGTACCTAGAAGCATTAATAAAAATTTAAATATCAACATCATGTTTATAAATCGATAAAGTGATATATATAAAAAATTTACAAAAAAATTTGATGTTCATAAACAATAGTGTACAAAAAAATTATTTTACCATTCCAACTCGTACAATAGCCTCAAGATTGTTGCACTTCAAACATCATGTAAAAAAAAAATCAATCTTATCAATGTAATCCCATGATAATTAAGTTTAGCAAGCTTTCAGTAGATAGTTTTTGTAGAACTTTTTCATCGTCACAAATGTCATTAAGTCCCTTGCAACTATATTTAGAGATTAAGAATAATAATTATATAGATGTGATATATATGTAATTTGAGAAAATCTTAATCAATTGCTAAACATATAATCGGTTAACTCTTGATTAGAATTACCTATTGAAAAATGGGAAGAGTGTTTGTTTCTTCCTTTATAGTTTGAGTGCTTAAAGTATTTAAAAAACAATACTTTTGTAGTGTCTTTTTGCAATACCTTGCAACTGGATGCAAAGACAATATTTTGATTTTTCATTGTGTATGTATAGCGTGAAGTATCAAACCTAAGGGATAAGCATCACTTTGGTCTATAATATCATGCTATAATTTACATTTGCTACTTACAAATTCCGTCATGTTATGTTCGTTAATTGAGTTGCTGAAGGAAAGCTCACATGCTTGCCTTCACCTTTATTCTTTATATTTTGCTGCACTGTGCAACCCGACGCAAAATATTATTTCTATTTTTGCCGATAATACTACTTTACAACTTTGAAACTAATGACAAATTGTGTTACAATCACGACAAATTGAAACTAATGACAAATTGTGTTACAATCACGACAAAAATAAAGAAGACGTCCAAGAATATTAATTATAAATCATCAAAATCAATACATTAGACAAAGTACTTAATAATTTGATAATGACATGAGAACAAAAGAAATAAGTACATAAATAAAGCGCATAAAGATATGTAAATCATCTTATTACAACTACGTACTAAAAAATAAATATGAACCAAAAGAAATTTAATAAGGTTATCGATAATAAAAATGGTAATGACAATTACAATCAAATTTTAATTACTACGTTTTAATCAATTGATAGATAATAAACTAATACTTTGTTGTTAACGCCACAACATTCCGTGTTGTTTAAATCAAAATCTTCAAAATACTCATCATCAATCTTGTAAGCTCTTGATAGAATGCATTGTAGATCATATAACATCATGTTCGAATAATCAAAATATGGACGATAACCATGTATTGTTGTCCAAACGTCTTCAACATAAGCCCAAACTTCATTGCTTTTATTAAAATCATATGTAAACATATTGGACACATTGTGGAAATAAAAATGACCTCCACGGAAGAGTGTTAAAACCATAGATTCAACATCTAAGAAATTCAAATATTCAACTTTAGCGGGCCATTTTTTTGATGGATTTTCGGTTTCTATTATGTTTGGAGGAGAACATAATATTGATGTAGAAGTAGGGGAAGAAGTTGACATCAATATGCAAATTGAAAGTCCGAAATTGAGTTGGGATGTTTGAAAAGAAAACGACACTATTTATACTAAAAAATCTTCCGTTTTTTTTTTTAAATATACGTTATCTAGGTAATTATCGTTGATTGACAATCAGAATAACTATTGATTGATTGATTGGTAATATAATTTCGGATAGTATCAATTTAAATTAACTGATTGATTGACAATTACCATTAAGTGAGGGAATAATTAAGATTGATTGATAATTTAAATTACTTCCCGTATTTAGTTGATTAGTAAAATATTCGTATAAACCCAATATGGCAAAAAAAAAATTCGGCCAACACTGATATTACATTGAATTTTGAATTACGAAATTGTACCCATAATTAACTCTCAATCACATTAATATATGAATGGAATATCCTTGATTTCCAGAAATCTCTTATGAGATCATGATATTAATTGCCTAAATTAAAAAATGAATCATTTAATTTCCGAAATCATTTGCATTTTTCATTAATTTTTCGGCCAAAAAAACATGCATTGCCACGTGGACACTCTCATTGAGCGTTTAATTGTGAGGAGCTCTAGAATTGCTCGGTTAATGTGAGCTTGACACGTCAGCTTTTGTCTTCTGCTTTAGATAATAGTATAGATTAGGACCGCCCCTCGTGTGGCTCCTAATGTTCTTTTTTCTTATCTTATATTAAAAAAATAATAATCGAGGAACAAACCAAATTTTTTTGGACAAAGTAAATTTCCAAAAAAAAAATATTGACGCTAGAAGGAGGGGTCGAACCTCCGACCTTGTGGTTAACAGCCACACGCTCTAACCAACTGAGCTATTCCAGCTTTGCAATATTCATACATAACCATAAATATACTCTGAAATATCGAGTCATTCTGTCTTCTCCAAAGCAACCCAACATACTAGTATACTACTCTTACAGCAGCAGCTGCTGTTGCACTTGCACATCTCTAAAACCCTAATATATATTCAAACCCCCCACTTTTTACCCTCTTTTTTCTCTCTCCTCCATATCTGCATTTTTTTGATCACCATTTTCATCATTTTACCCGCATTTTCACTCTCCTCTTCATCTAAATCATTTGGATCTTCATCTGATTACTCAATCTTTCTTCAATGGCGGACTCAATTCAGAGGCTGAGCTCACTCGCCGAGTCCGTCACTACTTCTTCTACTAAGCGCCGCATTCGAATCTTTCGTTATGATATTCCCGATATTCTCAGCAATACAGGTATTTCTCTCTGTTAATTTTTCATTCTTTGTTACTTTTTTTTTATTGCTAATTTTATATTCCATTTTTCTGGTATGTGTTGTTACTAAGATTCGTTTGTACGATTGAACACTTGTTTGTATCGTTACTTGCACTCAATTGATTAGAATTTTTAATTTTGGAACAATTTGAAGTGTGTTTTTGGCTTTTGATGAAGTAATAGCACTTCATTTTGAGTTGGTTTGATGCAAGTGGAAATTGTAGTGTGGTGGCATTGGTTGAATTTAGACTGCATGAGGATTTTAGGGATGAGTTGTATTGCTGAATGAAGAAAATTGAAGTTTTCACAGGATTACTAATTGATGGAAAATGAAGTGTTTGGAGTTAGGTCGATATTCGATATAATGTGAACGAGCGCACATATGGTAATGTTGTTTCATGTTTGCCTTGTGAAAGAGCTCCGATATGGTAATCTTGTTTGCTCCCATTTGAGGAGAAACATGCTCCTATTTATCAAGGAAGGATATTTTAATTTGGGTTTTATTGTGTGCTCGGGATTTTTTTTTATGAATAGAGGTAAAATGTTGCTGGAGTTTTGGTGTTTGCCTTATATATGAAAGGATAATTCTTTATGTGAAAATTGATGAGAGTGATTTTTCTAGTAGTCAGTTTGGTAAGACTTAAGTCTTTGCATTTCTAATGATGAGGAGGTATGTTTAGCCGTTCCAGAATTTGCATAGGTGAAAAAGGTCACGGAAACCAGTTGCTTAGAAGTTATGCCTTTCAAAGATAGAACTATTGGTATGTCTAATCTTATGATATTCTATTAATAGACACACTTTCAAGTAAGAATTTTACTTATGAATGAGACACAATGCAAAATGAGATTTGTTGGATGTAACTCAGTTTTTGACTTTATATTATGAAGGATTCTTAGAGGGAATGTTCAAAGTAAACACGGGCTTGTATTTATTTGTCTCAAAGTAACATACTCCTTTTCATATTTAATACTTGTAACATTGCACTCTTAGTCATAAAAGGCGCATGGCGCACCAAGGCACAAAGTGAGGGCATGTGCATCTCGTAGGCAAGGCGCACCTTTGGTGCCAAGAACCTTATAATCAATTATAGAATATATATGTACTTAAAACAACATAATAATAATTAAAAAAAAGCTGCTATAATGAAACATACAGGCTATGTCTACGGACTAAAATTAGCTACTCTAGAATTTGCATATTGACGTATAGTCGACCCGTGAAATTAGGCTACTTGTTGCCAGCTATTGGATTTATAAATATTAACTCTAAAAGTGGAAAAAAATGTAATTTTTTATTCAAAGAAAAAAGATTTGACCCGGGGCTAAGAAAAACACAAGCCAAAAAGAAAAAGGAGAGGAGAAGGTTAAGAGAACGGAAAAAAGAACACGTGACTACTTCTCACTCTTAGGGAGTAGGGTTCAGGTCGAATAGAGAGGAGGAGAGCATATCGGAGAGAGAGAAAGAGAGAACGATTGACCTACAAAACTTGATTGGCGACGAACGCTAGAGATGAGGTGTCGGAAACGACCGAATATTGATCGCCACCCACCTCTATTGTATCTAATTATCAACAATTTCCCAAATGTTTTGCAGTTCATGAATTAGGGTTTCTCTAAAATTAGGTCTTCTAATTTTTGGTTAAATTGAAGTAATGTCATGCAATTAATTGTGGGAACATTTTCCTTTGTATTGTATGCCCTAACTACTTCAATTAAATGTGGTTAAATTGAAATAATTTCATGTATTTAATTGTGTGGATATCATGGTTCTTAAGCTATAATACTAGATGTAAAATATCTACCCTTTTAGTTCAATCCTATATCAAAGAAAAATGCATAATATGTATGTTCGTGTTATGTATGTTCGTGAGATCCGATTGGTTTGAAGTTAATACATATTCTTAGGTCAAATGATTATAGTATGCCGTCCCTTCCATTTGGAACTTTACTGAAACATCATTGTTGCCGTAGTTAGCCAAACAAAAAATTTCAACCTATTTTAACTTGGAGACTTATATATATTCTTAACTAAATATCGATCCTGTTGTGTTAATTATTAAATTGGAAGTTGGAACTTCTTTTTTGACACATTTACATATGATATACTTCCCCTTTTTTTTTTATAAATTTAGTTTTACCATTTTCCTTTGTAGGTTTTGCAAAAGACAATATTGAACATTTAAATCTTTACTTTTGCACAATTATATACTCCCTCCGTCCCAAAATATAGTTCCCATTTTCATTTTGGATGTTCCAAAATATAGTTCCCATTTCCATATTTAGTTCCACATTTTTCCATAATTTGTCTAGAAAAACCGTGTCCCATAATTGATTTGCTTCTTGAAATTTGTTTTTTCCTTTGTTTATTCAACCAAAATTTTACAATTAATGATCTTTCACCAATTATTCTTCATTCTCTATTCTAAAATTATCTTTTCCCATACAACTTTTATTTAAATAAATAAAAAATCCTTACTATCTCTCTTAGATTCTACTTGCATAAATTACCGTGAAAAAAGAGAAATGGGAACTATATTTTGGGACGGAGAGAGTATTGTGAAAAGATGATACCGTGAAAATATATGTGGAGATAAATCTAACATGATCCCATGACAATGCTTTTTCTTTCATATAAATAATATAAGATGGTCAAAGTGGAGTG
This sequence comes from Beta vulgaris subsp. vulgaris, assembly GCF_026745355.1. Classification (NCBI taxonomy): domain Eukaryota; kingdom Viridiplantae; phylum Streptophyta; class Magnoliopsida; order Caryophyllales; family Amaranthaceae; genus Beta; species Beta vulgaris. Next base: position 58,660,835 of record NC_079205.1, on the reverse strand, counting down.
TGTGAGTAGTGTTAAAAGTCACAATGGTACAACAAATAAAGTAGTTACCTGAAAAGGTTGTATTAATATGTGGTTTTATGCATCTCATTTCGGAGCATATCTCGAGCTACATACAATGTTACAAATATTGCAAAACTCTAAAGTTGCAAGTCTTCTGTTTATCCCGACAGTGCCTGTATATCTCGAACTTTATTTATCTGTTTTATCGATATAAACTCTAAATTCTTCCGAATATTATTTATACCGTGACATGGTGTGCCCATGTGGTATGAAGTATGCCCCCGTGAAGTTTCTATATTTATATTTATGTTACATAGTTTTCATTGACATAGAGTTTGATTATCTGATATGATATACAAACTTGAATTATCTGACAACAACATTTGTTTATGTGTCATATACCTTTGATTATCTGACATTAACATTTGATTATCTGACATTAACATTTGATTATCTGATACTGATTTTTAAATAACTCATATCATTCATTCAATATATGATACAGATCATTCAACATTTGGATTATAAGATATCAACATTGATTATCTGACGACAACATTTGATTATCTGACATAAAATTGATTATCTGATAGAAAGCTTTCAATATCTGATTATAAGCTTTGAATATCTGATAAAAACTTTCATTATCTGATATAGACATTTAATCATTTGATATAAACATTTTAATGGCTGATATATATATAGGATTATCTAATATAAACATTTCAATAGGTGATACAAATTTTTCTATGCACTTCTCTGTATTTGAAAATTTCTTTTGAATGTCTGATTTTGCATATTTAAATCGTTAATCATATATTCAAATATTTAGTCAGATATTGAATATCCAAAATAAAAACGCCAAAAAAAATAACAATTGAAACCCCTTGCTGAGATTATTATAGACAATGGAATTATCCTTGAGCCCCTTGTTGAGCATTTCTCTGAGATAGTCAACCGCCACTGTCGATTAATCCTTTGGGTAAGTGGTGGGAAGTGACGGAAGAGGGGCCGGAGGGGGAGGAGGAGAGGATAGAGTGTTAAGCTTGGACCGCCTGTCTGCGTTGCAAGTGAAGACGATGGGGGTGGGGTTTGATGAGTGAAAGAGGAAACTGATAATGAGGTTTAAGTGGGCTAATGTTTAGGTCAGATGCTCTGACCCAATACTTTGACTATAACATACATATACATACATATTTACATATACATACATATATACATATACATACATATATACATATACATACATATACATATACATACATATATACATATACATACATATACATACATAGGGGCAAGATCACATGAGAATTCTCCTTACATGAAAAATGAGAATGATTGTGAACCATACGATTGGATTAGAGTTACAATACTTGTTCTTTAGAGTTATATCGCCTTAAAAAATTTTGAGCCCAGAAAAGAATTTCTTTTTTTGAATTTTTTTCTTCTAATATTCTTTTTTTTGGAGTTACATCACATTTTTATTAGAGTTATATCACTTATTCATAAGATTTATAGTGCGTAAAATTCATTCTCATTTCTCATGTAAGTATGCATTCTCATATGAAATCACTTCTACATACATACATATAAACATACATATATATATATATATATATATTTATTTTGTAAAGGTAAGGTGAAGGGGGCATACTTGAGGTGTATAAGGAGAATTTCTCAAATGAGTCCGAAGAGGTTTGATCCATATACCTCAGTGATATGGGGTGGGAAGTGATGTCGCTACTCAACCATCTCAATCTCCATATATATATATATACACATACACACACACATATATATCCCGTAGACCCCTTGTGTTATTGCTAGATACTAAAATAGTTTGTATTACAAATGTTCTTAGTTTAAGTTCATTCTTTAGCTTAGTTTAACACCATCGTCCCAATTGATTGTTCTTTGCAGATATGTCAAGTGAGGTTGCAGCTGTCATTGTGGATATAATTTTTAGAACTTTGTGCATTTATGATGATCTTCGATCACGGAAAGCTGTGGATGATGTTCTTTTAAAGGCATTGAGTGAGGTTATATTCATGAAAACTTTTGCAGCTTCCCTTGTTCAGTTTATGGAGAGACTGCAAAAGTCTCATTCACACATAGGATCCTACAGGCTGCTTAAATGGTCGTGTTTCCTTTTGAGTAGCAGTAAATTTTCCTCGATTTCAAAGAATGCTATGTCCAGAGTAATTGCGGCACAGACATCACTGCTTCATCTTGTTATGAAAGGATCGTTTCGTGAGAGAAGGGCTTCTAAACGATTGTTTTTTAGCTTTTTGTCGAAGGTTGTTAACTAATATTCTGGATTTGCAATTGGCTGGTTTACTTTTAGTTCTTTTAATAAGTTTTTGAGCTGGGATCCATTATTTTCTTATTATTTCCAATGTCATTAGTCCCAGGATATCCACACAAGCTACATTGAAGAGTTGAAAGAGGCAAGGATACCCTATAAAGAATGTCCTGATATTATCTGGTTGTTGATAGAATATACACGGAAGCATCCTTCTTTTGGACAACACAAGGTGGGGATCTGATACGTTCCACCGTGTGTATAGTCTAGATTATATTATCGCCATTTCCACTGTTATCTCCAGATGGAGTTCTAAAGTAACTTTTTTGTGCAGACAATGTTCCTCGACTTATATGTGAAAGCTGTCCTTAATGCCAGAGAGAAGCCAGCTAAGGGACTAAGTGAAGCTTTTGGTCCACTTTTTTTGTGTCTAGCTCATGAAGAATTTGGAAATGTTGTTGTTCCTTCAGCTGTTAAAATGTTGAAACGAAATCCTGAGATTGCGTTGGAACCAGTTGATATTCTCTTGAAATCAGTGAGCATTGACTTGAGTAAGTACTCGATGGAATTTCTCCCTGTGGTATTAACACAAGCTCGTCATGCCGATGAAGGAAGGAGGCTTGGTGCTCTGGCAATTATACAGTGTTTGAGTCAGAAATCCAGTAATCCAGATGTTACTGATACAATGTTTAAAGCTATTAAAGCTATAATTGGAGGTATGATGCCAACATGTTATGGCGTTATAACTTGGGTTGCTGTTATTGGGTGTATGTTTTCCATTGCTTTTTATCTTTTGGTCTAAAAAGTAGAGGTCTATAAAAATTAACTTATATTTGTAATGTATTCTATAACAAACAGGATCAGAGGGAAGACTGCAGTTTCCTTTTCAAAGGGTTGGCATGTTCAATGCACTGCAGGAATTGTCCAATGCTCCTGGGGGAAAATCGTTGAATGACCTCTCATCTTCATTGTGCGGCTTCCTCTTGTCTTGTTACAAGGATGATGGTAATGGATAACTATGCAAACTAGTTTAAAGTGAGACATACATATATAGTAGCAAGCAGACCGTTGGGTCAGGTTTTGTGATGAGATGAGATAAGATTTTCTCCACCGAACTTAACCCATATGTAAAATAGGGCAAAAAATTTCACGAAATGAATATATGCAATTTTAGCTTTTCTATGAAATATAATTGTGGTCAATCTTTCGAACTTCTTATGTCTTTACTATTTTTCACATTTATGATTGTAATTTTATGGTCGAGTTATTAAATAATGAGTTAGATGGATCATAGAAGGTCAGTTTCAGGATGTAAATGTCAACCCTTACCTAACCTTCTAGTGATACAAGTTATTTGCTGTCAACCCGAGTAATATAATAATCTCAACTTTAACCGGCTATTTGTTTGGTTAGGTTCGGGTTGGCTCAATTTTTTTGGCTCTACATACACACTATGCTCTTTATTAGTTGCTTCTTGTGGCTAATCCGTTTTATTAATCATTGCAGGAAATGAAGAAGTAAAGCTTGCTATCTTATCTGCGCTAGCTTCTTGGCTAGCGCGAGGTGCAGATTGTGTCCAACCAGCCATACTTTCATTTTTCAGTTCAGGACTGAAAGAGAAGGAAGGTCTGAGAAGGGGTCATCTCAGATGCCTAAGGGTGATATGCAATAATGCTGATGTCACTTTACAGGTCTCATATTGCATTTTCTGTCGCTCTCTTTAGTTTGGCTATTGCTCTTCTTCTGAAGTTTCAATTTTGTTGGTGATGATGTTACAACATAGGTGTCATCTTTGCTGGGACCTCTTATTCAGATAGTAAAAACAGGATATACTAAATCTGTTCAGCGTCTGGATAGCATCTATGCATTGCTTTTGGTAGCAAAGATGGCAGTTGTTGATATGAAAGCAGGTATTTTTCAATTTGCAGCTAATAATATTTGTTTTTGAATTCTGTATCAGACTCTAGTGGGTGTCTTTTTTTTTTTTCTTCTTCTTTTCCTGCAATAAAATATGAAGATATTCTCCTAAAACCTTCTTTTACAATCTGCTTTCCAGAGGAGGCTGTTATGAAGGAGAAGATCTGGTCTTTAGTTGCTCAAAATGAACCATCCTTGGTTCCTCTTTCCATGGTATCATTTGTTCATTTGTATTTGTATGTTCTATCCTATGATTCGTAACATGTCTAACGATGTTAGATCATTGTCGAATCTCCTGAGAATAAGATTCAAGCAGGCATTATGCAAGTATGCTTGTATTTAAAATTGAGATTAAAGTAGTGAACTTTTCTGGTACAACTGTTGCGCCATGTGGCAATACAACCCTCTCACAACCCCGGAAATTTTTTCATGGTCAAGATCCTTATACCCTTTGTACCTTTGACACGGTGACACCACAAATGACTGTATCATTCTCTTTATATTGCCCTTTGCGTCATTGACACCACAGTTACCCATATTTTTCTCTTGATTGTTCCTTTCAATAGATTCCATTTACTGCTTTTGGAATTCTAGACTACTAGACTACCTTGCATATCAATGTTTTTGGGGTTTCAGTAATGTGGGGATGCAATTGGACGGTGTTACCTAATTAGCAGTAAGAGCATGGGTACTGAGACGCAATATAAATGGTATTATTAACTTTCCCCTCTCCATCACATGATCGCTTTCTGCTCACTCCATCCAATGATTTCCAATGCCCATCATTATCTTCTTTCTCCGTGAATTTCCAAATTTTTTTTTTCTCTGATTGCTACTATTGATCTCTGTGCCAAGCCCGCATGTGAAAAATATAGGGACATAGGGGGTATTTGGTTTGTGGTAAAATCTTCTTTTTCAATGAGTCATTGATGGAGCCTCGAGTAGTTTGCATCTAGGTCATTTACTGTAATTAAGGAGAAGCTAACGACAGAGAAAGTAATTGTTCATACTTCATTGGAAAGGACAAGATGCTCTTACTCTTTGTCTCATTTACACCCACCCTTGTCCACAACGGGAGAGAGAGAAGGAAAAGCTGAAAGGATAGATGGTCGATTAACTCTTGTCAAGTTACCCTGCAGTATTGCATGTAATTTGCTCATAGGAGCTTGGTTGCATGATTTTTGAACTAGGAGAAGTATGATGTATGTATTGTTTCTTTACCTCCCTGCATTGTTGAGACTCTATCTATCTTCTTTCTTGCTAGCTAAATGCTACCATGTCATGTATATAACCCTTAAACCATTTTCATTTGTTGTACATATTTCTTTAGGTTCCAAAGCTATCAGATGAAGATTGTCTAGCTTGTGTTGATCTCCTTCATGTGCTGTTAGTGGACCATACCAAAAGGTGAATTCTGATCTAATTTCTGTGGGTTCCATTTGTTTTATTCTAGAGAATAATTTTAATTGTTTCCTTCAACTTCTGTTAAATGTTTTCTTTTGCCAATAGCAATGAGATTTAATTCCTTTACTGTTTTACAGGATTTTGGAGTCTTTTGTTGTACAGACCTTGTTTCAGGTAAGCTAGTAATGTTGTTGTTTGCGTCTCCTCCTTGTTGTAATAATGGTGGTGATTACTGTTAGTCCACTGTAGTTATTGTTCCATCTTTTGTGCCACCCATCATGGCACATCCGCAAATCTGCATATGGCATTGCCAAAAGAATTGTTGAAGCAGTTCCCGAGAGAACAGAAGTGCTTTTGAAAGAATTTGCAGTTTTCCTTTCAGCTGTGGCAGAAGCTCGTCTTCTACAAATAAGGTATCTTTTACCATGTGCCTCTTGTTATTATTGTTGTTGCTTTTACTACTTCAATACTCTGAAGTATGATTTATTTGATTTCATAGTTGGTGTTTTTCTGCAAGATTTGAGAATGTTAGGGAATTTCTGTGCTCTTATATTCTCCTGTTAAGGAATGATGTCTGCTATTATAATAGTTGATATATGCATTTTACTTTGCGAGGAGAGGGCAAGTTCAGTCGACCCCGTCTTATTGGGAGTGAGGCTTTGGCATTTTCGTTATTATTTTTGAGGAGATTGCAAGTCATAATTTCTTGCATTGTGGTCTATCTTCTTGTTTGTGGAACATACTAGTTACAATGACAGGATCATAACTTTTGTCTTGGATCTTTAGCCAACATGCTTTTATTGTTTGGGGAGGACTAGCGGAAGAAAATCTTTATCGGATTCGGCTAGCATGGCTCTCTCTAGTGGTTGGATGCTGTAGCTGTTAATAAAATTTAGTATTTGATTCTACGGGATTTTGTTAAAGTTATAATATTGCTTATTTATAGTGTTATTTTATTACTGTAGTATAGGTTTATCGTCCGGCTTTGTTTTGACTAATAATAACTGTTATTGGTGGTTCATTCATCAGTATACTTAGAATTATGTTTTTCCTCCCTTTTAATATGCGGCTATGCCTTCTTATCATTATAGATCTTCTTTCAATGTTATACTTGTACTGTTTCAATTCAATATTTTTTTTACAACCATCTTTTTCATGAATTAGGATTAATGTGGTTCTGCTAAATTTACCATCCCTGGCTTTTTAAATGGCATGTAACTTGCTGCCCTTAATCCAATTAGTTTGATACTTGCTCTTCTGAACATTGCTTTACGTGCTTATATACACATGCTTTATATGGAAATAGTAGTTATGTTGAGCCTACATCTTGAGAAGGATAGATCGTAGATTTAGCCAATAAGTCATTTAGATGGGCTTTAGTTTTTCCCAATTTGATTTGGTCACTTAATCCCTCTGCCCCCCTCCCAGTTTTGCAATGCTTTCTAAACAAGCGGTCGTACACCTCAATAAAAGAAGCAAGTGTCTCAAACAACTTTTTCTACAGATCTTACATTAAAGAAAAACCAATAAATGAGGGGTACTCCCTGGTGATTCAACTAGAGGAGAACCCTTTTAGGACAGGGGGATCTATATTAACCCCACATAAACTACCAACTGACTTTAAGCTGTTATTCATTTGCTTTTTTATGACCCTGGAACATTACTTTGGATGTTTGAGTGGCGCTTCATTGTAATGTACATTATGTCTACTGCTGTGTGTTATAAATGGAAATAACCATCAGCAAGGTTATGTGGCAATTAGGGTACTTAATCTGTTGTTTTGTAGTGACACAGAAAATGCAGTGGAAGCTTCTGTCTCTTTCATTCCTTCTGTAGAAGTAATGGTGAAGGCCTTAGTACTTATATCTTCTGCAGCTGTTGTGGCTGCGCCAGAGACATGTGGTCACATAATATTTTGCTCACATCATCCGGCTTTGCTTGGCACTGGAAAGAGAGATGGAATATGGCAGGTAACTCTATTGGCTCTATAGGTTACCTCTTACATAAAATTATTGTGGACTCATGTTTATTTTAGGTTCTTCCCCTCCCTCTCTCTCTCTCTCTCTCTCTCTCTCTCTCTCTCTCTCTCTTTCTCTCTCTTATGTGTAGCATACTGGGTTCCTATGCACCTGTTGATTGCTTAAATATTTTGTTATGCTTCATTGTCCCTTTTTATTGCCAGTCATTGCACACGACAATTTTTTGATTGTGAAGCCGCCTTCCTTGTAACCTGAAGATAGATTTAACGTTGTTTAAGTTTGAGCTTGTATTTAATGGTTTGCAATATTTATTAGCTTTCAAGAATCAAGATCTTTTTTCCTTGGATAAGTGAAAGCTACCTGAACCTATTTGAGCCTTCCATTTTATTTTACCACCTCATGCTCATTATGATTTTTTGGTCTCTTTGCTCTCAGAGAATATCGACATGCTTGCGATCGCAGGGTTTGGATATTCTTAGCATTATTGCTGAGGGGATCAAACACATATGTGAGGTGACTTTTCTTTCCCCTTGTTTTTTTATTTATATATTAATTTATTTTGTCTAAAATTATTTTAGGTTTGTTCTTGTTATACCTATGGAAGTTGTTGAGTTGTGCAAAAGTAATATAGATGATTCTGACCTGCAATAACCCCCATATATACTGATTTTATGATATGGAGTTGATTCATGTTTCAGAATGAGATGAACTAGTAATTTGAGGACTTTGATCCAAGTTGCTTATCAATTAGAAAATGGAAGCTGGTCCTAAATGTCAATTAGAGGTTCTTTTTTATTATTTAAAGAGAAACATGTGGCTATCTTCCTAGTCGATGTTTGTGGCACTGTTTATCTATGATAATTATGTACTTTTGTTTGTGTGTGAAGGTGCGTAAGTGATAGTAACCCTTTGTTTTGTTAGTTAGTTGCTATTGATCACTTCTCTGACAAAACTTGCTACTTGGCGTGAAATTTCTTGTTATTGAACTTGGCTCTTTCCTCCGGGGTTGAGTAGACTACTCAGTATTCAATATGTATGCTCTTCATCTTCAATATTAAGTCCATGACCAAATCTCATATCTTCAGCATCTTGTATCTATTGCTCTCTTTTTCAATAAGGTTAGAGATATACAAACCTTAAACCTATAAAAAATAGTATAATAATCTTGGTTTTGGTGTGTGTGGTGTGGGAGGGTAATCTCCTTTGAATCCTTTCTGCGTGAGTTATTGTTCCATTAACTTTGTAAGTCCCTTACTATCTATATGCAAACTTCTCTATATTTCGTAATTTATGAGTGCTTGTCTTTTCTTTTTTTTCCTTTTGCTGTAAGAAAACCTTTACGGTTCAATGACTTTTCTTGACTTCATCATGATTTCAGGGTACAAATTTTTTTGCCATTCTGTTTTCTGTTCTTTGATCACTACCAGAATCGCAATAGAGGAGAGTATTTATGATATCGTGCCAGTGGCGTATCTAGGAATTGACCCATGTGGGTTCGAAATCATTCAAAGAAAAAAAAATCAAAACAGATTAGTTAAATTGCAATACACTAGTCCAAATTTTAAATTACAACCAAAAATTACATTTAAAAAGTAGTAAAATCATTTATGACTTATTATAATTTGTTTATCATCCATTCTTTAAATGTTAAAATTATCCCATGCAATATCTAGTATTTAACACTAACCCACCTTCTCATCTTTCAATCACTTTTTGAAAATAATCCCAACTTTATATTATTCAGGAACTTTCTCAAGTTTTAGAGGGCTTTCTCAAAATAATCCAGGCCCTTATTTTTCTTGCATTGTTTAACCATTTTGGATATGTTCTATATAGAACAATAAAGGAGGAATAACACATTTCTCACTGTTATAACTTATAAGAAGAGCGTAAGAAATGTAGAAGTTACTTATAGCACTTAGAAATATTACTTGTAGCACTTAGAAATATTGAGTTTTAAAAAATAAAGAGTCCAAATTATTTAATAAGATAACACTCAATCTTTTTGGAATTTCTCATAACAATTCAAAGTCAAATTTATTTTCAAATGATAGGTAAAAGTTGAGATTGTTTAGATAGATTTTCACAAAATAAAATGAACAAAATGAGAATCATATATTCCATAAGACTTAAAAAAAAAGAAGTTGAACTCACATAAAAAAACGAAACAAAAAAAAAGAAAAGCAATATGAGGCAGGAGCCTGAAAGTAAAACAAGAAAAGAGAAATAAGAAAGAGGAGAAGCAAAACGCTCTTCAAGTCTTTATAGGAATCGATTCCGCATCCAACATTTGGGGAAAACTTCATCTTGCTCAGCTGACCACTGAGCCAAACGTTTTCAATCAAGTAAACAGCGCGCAGAAGATTAATGTACACTTATTATTTTTCGTTTTTTCGTCAGTTTTCTCTTTTTTCCAGGATTTTGCGTGGGTTCAGTTGAACCCACGCTAGATCCGCCCCTGTATCGTGCCCAATATACACGAAGGGAAGTAAGTTTTTGTAGGCTGAGAGTGCCCCTTTCTGTTTTCAATATGCATCATGTGGATACCTTTAAGACGCTGTTGGTTTCCTGAAAGTTGTGATTCATTTAGGACTGAACAGTGAACACTCGGTGACATCAGGATATCAGCAACCTTTGATATGTTGAGGGCAGTTTTCAGTTAGTACACATTTTAGTTTCTACAATGTGATAAACTTTATTTTGACCTTCTGTTTACCATATTACCTTTCGTGACATAGCTTCCGAATCTAGAAGGAATCTGTTCTAATAAATTACCCTGGCGGCTAACTATAGTCTATAGGAAATCTGTAGTTTTTGAGTTTTTATTTTTCATGATTTTGCAAATCTTTTCATATATTCTTTACTTACAGGTTCTTGTAGGACCAACAGGATTAATGAGTGGAAGTCCTCTTGAACAACAAGGAGCTGTTAATTCCTTGTGTACTCTTATGACTATATCTCCAAGTGATACTTATTTGGAGTTTGAAAAGGTGAAGCACATAATGTTTAGCTTTCAGTGTAAATGTTAATAACTTTTGAGATCCATGTACCAATTCTTAGTGTTGAGTTTCGTGGGCTCTATCATTTTACAGCATTTTAGCAATCTGTCGGATCGCTACACACATAATACTCTTTTCCCGAATGACATTCAGGTAAAGATTTGAACACACTGTTTTATTCATTTATGTGCCAGAGTATTGATTTCTTCAATAATCTTGGTTCGGCTCTTTTATGTGTGTGTAGTTGAGTATTTAACATAGTTTCTTGATTTTGTTCATTGTGTTTTTTTTCTATAATCCAAATAAACACAATTCTGCTTAGATTTTTTTATACAAGATTTGAGTGTGGCTCTTAGTCTTGATGGTGTTGATAATGCATTTAGCTATGAAACATTACATAATAATTGATCGAGTTTAGGTGAAATTAGTAGAAAAATGCACGATGGAGCAAGAATATGGCTTTACAATATCTGATGAAGCATGCATTTGATGAATTAAGTTTATTTGTTAGGAGGGATGTGTTTTTTTCCCCTATTGCTTTTGGTTTAGATGGCCATAGGGTCAGATTTTGAGTAGAAAAAATGGACGCCTAATTAGGTTGATGTGCCATTCGATTTGCTTGATGAGCCATTCACAGAAAGTCGAGTCAAGACATGAAACCTTAGCAGCATTGTCGATTGGTAGTTAGTATCTTGTTACATCAGATAAGGACTTTGGCAAACCGCAATCCCTTCCGTATAGGCTCTTTGGAAATACGTGAAATTGCAGTTACCAAACTTTTTTTTTGGGGGTGTCTCTCCACAGCTGTTGGATCGAAGTTTTGTTTATCTAACTGTAACTTTATATCATTAATGATATTGTGCATCATAATTTTGTGGAAAATAAAAATGTTTAGCTCGGCTTGTATGTGAAGGTTATATGTAGCCATTGTTTACTCGTTTTTCTGTTTCTGTATACTTTTCATATACTTTTATGATTTCAGATTTTCAACACTCCAGAGGGCATTCTCTCAACTGAGGTTGGTGTGTATGTTGCTTCCAGAGACTTTGAAGAGCTGAACAACAAGGTGATCTTTCTGTTCCTACTTCCTTTCCTGTTGACATCTGATTTTTTATTTTTATGCTTTATTCTTATCGGGCATTCCTTGCCAGGAACATGTGAGTATCAATCACTCTGCACGTAAAGACCCGACTCGAAGAGACGCCGCTGGGTTAGGCAAGAAAGACTCTGGCAAAACAGCAAAAAGAAATGGTACACTTTTTTCATCTCTTTCCAGTGTTTTCTCCATGATGGATTTGTAAGAACGAGTCCAGACATTTATTTCTTGCATTGTGTAATGTCTATAGACAAAGCAAAGACTGGTAAAGAAGAGGCACGTGAATTACTCCTGAAGGAGGAGGCTGCTATAAGGGGGAAGGTCAAGGCCATACAGAGGAATCTTTCATTGGTTTTAAGGGCGCTAGGAGCGATGGCTATTGCCAATCCTATCTTCACGCACAGTCAACTTTCTTCAATGGTTGCTATCTTTGTTTCGTAGATTCATAATTTAATGCCTTTTTAATTTGTTATTGTTCCCCCCGGTTCAACATAGGTGCCATTTCAGAGAAGTATCTTACTGCAAAGTATGTGTTGAATCATATTCCACGAGTTCGTTAATGTTTATTATTAATTGGAGGGAGTAATTTGAATACAATAATGTTTAAATAGATTTGTTTAGTAAGATACAATTTAGATTTCTTGACACATATTACTTGTCTATGATGATACTTGTACTTTAATCCTTGACGAGGAAGTTTCAGCCGCACCCTTTTAGTTTACAGTGGAAGCCTGGAAGGACCTGTTGTTGATTGGTGGGGTGGGGTGGGGGGTGGGGGGTGGGTGGGGAGAGGTTCTGGTTATCGCATTCTAATAGCCATGATCAATTTTTTTTATCTGAAAGTCAAAGACTCCAATGAAGATTTTATTTTAGTTTTTGGTTAGTCAATTGGTTTGGTTACTTGTGGACTAATTGTGATTGAAATGGAAATTGTTGACTTAAAAGATGTATGTATTACATTCCTGTTTTGGTTCCCTTTTTTTTTGTCCTTTTACTTTAATCAATACATATCCACCTTTTTGGGAACTTGTGGACTAATTCTGGTTGAAATGGGAATTGTTGACTTAAAATATGTATGTACTACATTCCTGTTTTGGGTCCCTTTTTGTTGTCCTTTTACTTAAATTAATACATATCCACCTTATTAACATTTCTTGGAATCACTCTAGAACACTATTGGTCAAATCCTACTCATCGGTTAGATATTTTGTATTCTCTTTTGATGGGAATTTGACTATATTACAAACTTAATAGCAAACATGGGGAACAAAGTTGGGGGGAAAGCTGTCCTCCCAACAGAAAAAAGTGATGTGATTATTCCTGTCCTTCATATTTGTAAAATTTCAACTAGGACATTTTTTTGTTGGGAACAACCTTATAATTGGTCTTTTTGTTTATTGCATTGAATTATGAAAGACACCCTCTCGTTGATGATGTGTTTCTGGGTTAATCATTTGTGTTGAGCCATTTCACTTGTGATTTTTTGCTAATATATGATCCTTCAACATGCTTTGGTGGGTAATATGGAAAAGGTATGCCATGTATTGACTTGGTTAAGGATATGTATTGAGATGTTGAAACAGATGCAGGATGGATGTCTTGAAGAGTGACGGAGGAAACCCCTATATTGGACTACACGAGGGATGTGCACCAAGTCCTCCTCGTTGCATAAGTAATAAACAGATGTAGCCTGTATTTCATTGAAGTGTGGGAGATAATCGTAAGAAACGAGAGGATTTAAGCTAAGTCTAAGCATAGCTGCAGTGCATTTTTAGTCGTAAGTGAGAGTCAAGTGAGAATATAATGACATCGGATGATAAGGAGTTATCCTGAGAGGAGTTTTTGGTGTTGTGTGTTGATGTACAGAGGTTTTGCGATGGGGATATGTGACTCACAATCAAGGCCACTTTGATGGAGAGGAGAAACTAGGTATAATGTTGCATCGTAGACCTTTAAGTATGAAGACTAAATTCTATAAGATACTATCGAATGAGCGTTGTTATTTCGTTTGAAGTTCTAGACATTTAGGAGTGATCAATGTGGTGTACTGAAGATCTATTTTTTGAGATACATATTTTTGAATCCTTTTGAGATATAATACAGAATTAAGATGTTCAGAAGAAGGTTTGAGTTTTGCATATTGAGGATATGAGAGAACTAATTCGTTGGCTTGGACATTTGAAATGTCAACCAAAGGTTGCAGTAGTAAGGGGTAGTGACAAGTGAGATAATGGAGTTCCTGGAAAAAATTGGGAGGCCAAAGATGACTCGAGTCGAGGGTGTTAAGAATGATATGGAGATATTTGTGCAGAAGCATATAGCACTTGACATAAGGGAGTTGAGGCCAAGGGTCTATGCGAGGGACTTTTTAGCACTTGATCTAATATGTTAACAACACCCCAACCTATTCGTATTAGGATCTATGCGAGTAGAGGGTGTTTGTATTGCTTAATTCTATATTGGAATGATGGAGGCAAATGTTAGAATCTCAAGGCTTTACGGCTAAGTTGGAGCAAAACAAAGTACATGGAGTTTTTATTGTAGTAATGAGAGTGAGACAAGTGAGGATGTGGTAACATTAGATGGAAAGGAGTTAGCCATTCATTAGTGTTTCAAGTACTTTTCGTAGATCTTACAAAGGAATGGGGATATTGACTAATTTGTGACTCATAGGATTCAATGAGGGTGGCTAAAATGGTGAGGGGAAACTGGGAACTTCTGCAATCATAGTGTACCTTTAAGGTTGAACATAAATTATTATGATTGATATTTAGACCAACATTGTCACATGGGTTTAAGTGTTGGGCTTCTAGGAAGGATCATACTGGGAAGATGGGGGTAACAAAATTAAACAGTTTGAGATGCATTTGCGGGAACGTATTAAGAGATAGAGTTCGTAACGGGGATTTTTGAATGAAGTTTGGATTTTCATACAATGTGAATAAGTTTGGGCAAATGAGACGTTGTATAGAGGATGCAGAGGTTGGGGTAGTGGAAAGTTTGGGTACGGGAGATTTCAAAAGAAGTCAAGGAAGGTTGATGATTACTTGAATGGAGGGCGTTGAAAACTATATGAAGAAACTAGATTTATAGAAAAGAATGGAGGTGGATCCATGTAGATGACCATTGGAAATAAAATCTTGACTCATGCAACTGACCCCATCTTTATGTTGTTGCTGTTGATGTTTGAGATGCTAGATATGATGACTCTTCATCACATTTATAACCTGATGCCAAAGTTTCCTGTCGATGCTAATACTAATATTCTCCGAATTCAGGTGAAGTTTGTCAATCCTCTTATTCGATCACAAATAGTGGGCGATGCTGCTTATGAAACCTTGGTGAAACTGTCTCAATGTATTGCTCCTCCACTCAGTAATTGGGCACTCGACATTGCTACTGCTCTAAGGCTAGTTGAGGTATCGGAAAGCCATGTTGTCTTGGACCTCATTTCAGCAACTGATGTGGAGGAAGCGAAGGAGAAGCCGGCTCTTGGTCTTTTAAATAGAGTAGTTATTGGATTAACTGTTTCATGTAAATATGGACCTCTTCCAGTGGACACATATCTATTTGTCTTTCCGGTAAATTTTTACTGCTCAGAATGATATTTATGATAAGGTTGTTTCTTTTTTGTTGTTTGATTATGGAAGTATGGAACTCTATATACAGATCATGGAGTGGATTCTTTTGTCACCAGAGAAAACAGCTGTTCATAATGAGGTGCTTCGGGTCCTGTATCTGCATACAGATCCAATATTGCCTCTCCCCAGGCTGAGAACGTTATCAGTTATGTGGTGGCAGCTTAATACTGTTGAATTTGCTGTGCCTTAATATTGTCTCTTGGGTGTAATTGTTTTGCATTATGCTAATACTATGTATAATATTTTCCATGTAGGTTCTTTATCATGTTCTTGGTGTAGTTCCTGCTCATCAAGCAGCTATTGGGTCCACTCTGAATGAGTTGTGTTTGGGTTTGAAGCCTGATGAAGTTGCATCTGTATGTGTTGTAGTTTTTTTAATGTAATCTGGCTTAAAATTTTTCCTCTTGGTTTGTTTTATACTTTCTTTTATTTTTTTGGGCAGGCCCTTTATGGTGTGTTTGCCAAAGATGTTCATGTTAGAATGGCCTGCTTGAATGCTGTAAAATGCATTCCTGCTGTCTCTAGCCGTTGTCTGGCTGAGAATGTTGAAGTTGCTACAAGTATTTGGATTGCATTGCATGATCCAGACAAGGTTTGGCTTGGAACTGAAATATTTAATGCTGACATATTTTCTGGATGGACTGTGTTTCATTCTTTTAGTAATTACTTTAGTTGCTGTTTGGCCTACATGATTGCTTGGGAACTGGGGAGAGAGCATTAGTTCGGAATCCTTGGGATGTCCTTCCTCAACGTTAAATTGAATGGTTTGTTTTCTGGTGCTAATGTCTCGGGTATTATAGATTTGGCTGGATGGTGATCATAGACTCTCTCTCTCTCTGTGTGTGTGTGTGTGTGTGTGTGTGTGTGTGTGTGTGTGCGCGCTTGGGTATCTTTCACTTCCTGATTAATGTAGATTAGCTTGGCTTTTGGTATGCTGGGCGCTCAATGTTGTTTGGATACAAATTAACAAATCTACAGATTGTAAAACATTAGTGTAGAGATAGATCATTGTCCCTCTTCCAGTTGTAACTGTGCTAGGTGGCTCTTTGACTGCTTTAGCTAATTTTAGAGGCTGGCCATATCCGGTATAGCTTTCTGTGCTCTGTCAGTAAGGCCTTTTATTTATCACAATACCTAATTACTTGTGGAAGTTGAACTATATGTTTTGTTTTGTTCTGTTCTATATTTGAAGATTCATTTGGTTATTTGTAACTTTTTAACAGTCAATCGCTGAAGCTGCTGAAGAATTATGGGATCGCTATGGATTCGATCTTGGGACTGACTATTCAGGACTGTATAAAGCACTTTCGCATGTTAATTATAATGTTCGTTTGGCCGCAGCTGAAGCATTAGCTGCTGCATTAGATGAAAATCCTGATACTATACAGGTAATTGTAGCTGTTTGGTCTTATACAGTAGTTTAGCATTTACGTTGTTTAATTTTTATATGGTTGTTTGCAGGAATGCCTTGCTACTCTATTTACCTTATACATACGTGATGCTGGTTTTGAAGAAGGGCATGCTGATGCTGGTTGGCTGGGCAGACAAGGAGTTGCATTGGCATTACATTCTGCTGCTGATGTATTGAGAACCAAAGACCTCCCTGTTGTCATGACGTTTCTAATTTCTCGAGCTCTGGTAATTCATTGATCGAACTCCCCTTTCCTTGTGTTCATGCATGAAATGCTCGTGCAGGGACAATGTGCTCGTCTAGCATTGTTTTATGAAGTGATCCTGCTAAGCTGCTTTTGTCATTCTTCTTTGTCTTGCTTCTATGGATAGAAAATTGATGTATTTAGTTATTTGACTGTGGAGTGAAAGTTGTCGTACTATTGGTATGTGGTACAGACCGTGGAAAGAGGATGCCTCTTTTAGTATATTTTGAAGGGGCTACTCTCTCAGAAGTTTCCGTGTAGGGAGAGAGATCAATTTTTTTAATATGGGCTGTGCGTATAAGCATTTAGTATAATTTTGTTTTATAGTTCTTTTGTTGCAAGCAAGTTATGTCTTTCTCTGTTGAGGGTGTCTGCTTATGGTTTTAGTGCTCACATATTCTTTACCCTAGGGTATTCTGTATATAGTTCCTTATACACATCTAGTGGATAGTTCTGTCCAGAATTTGGGTATTCCCGACAAGAATACTACATTGCATGTCCTAAATCTAGGGTCAAATGCGTTTTGGATCTTTGGGTCATGACCCAGTTTGCCCAATCAAGTGACACAATTCATTGTTAGCGCAGGAATAATAAATTCAAAATGAGTTAAAGAACTTCACCCCAAGCAATTTACTAATCATAGTTTCAGTTCTGAAGGAGAAGATAGTCAGTTGTCTTCTTCTGTTGTTCTTTGCTTTTGCTGTCAGTAAAGCTATTCTCTGAGATGTGAGCTATGGTGTCTCAAATCAGGGTTTAGGCTTATAAATTTCACGCTCTTTATCAAAAAGGAAAGTAAGTGGAAGACTGAAGTTTGATTCCTAAAGTGACTCAGGTGCCTTTACATAATGGGGTCTGGTTTCAATTTTCTCAAGAGTTGAATAATCGAGTCAAGTAGTAGATAAATCTATCAGTTCAAAGGACACTTTTATGTAATAAATGTGCTCCTGGCTGCTTGATAAATGCTAAGTACTCCACTGACTTTAGTAGTAATAATATTAAGAAATACTATACTTAATGTATTAGTTTAGTTGTAGACCATGAATCTACTCGCTTCATCCTAGAATATTCTGAACACTTGTTAGGACACGTAATTTAAGGATATAAGTTGTAATTTGGTTGTCAAACGTTGTTTTATTGGAAAGGTTTATGTGATAGGAGTTAGTGGGGTAATTGCTTATTGAAAGATAGAGAAAGTTGAGTATTTTAGAGGTACAAGACCCATGTACTTTTTACTTTTGGGCCAAAAGGAATGTCAGAAACCTAATACGTCCTCTGTTTTTTCTAGTTGCACCATTTGCAATTTTGGGTTGTTTTCTTTTAGTTGCACCATTTCTTTTTCTGGCAAAGATTTTGATGTTATTTTACCTTATTACCCTTAACTATTCCCGTTCTTCCCCTAATAAGAGAACTAATTAGATCGACAAAGGCGTCCAATTTCCTTCTCTCTTAAAATTTGTGCAAAAACAAATGGTGCAACTAAAAACACGGAGGAAGAATAATTATAGTGGGACCAGGCTAAATATAGAAGTGTTCTAACTAACCTGGGACAAGCAAAAAAGAGAAGTTTTCAGACTATTATGGGATGGAGGGAACATATAAAATTGTCCAAATATTTTGATGGGTAGAAAATCATGTACTAAAAAAAATAAATCAGATTTGTGTATGTCAGTTCTGGACGTCTGGTACCCGTACCATTATCAAATTGAAGCCCACACTTGTGCACCTGCTCCTAGTTTTCTTTTTTCTTCATCATTTCTCATGTCCAGTTAATTAGACACAAATGTGGTTGTTGATTGTTTAGGCTGATCCCAATGGAGATGTTCGTGGGAGAATGATCAATGCTGGTATATTGATTATAGACAAGCATGGCAGAGATAACGTGTCCTTGTTGTTTCCAATTTTTGAGAACTATCTTAATAAAAAGGTATGCTGATTACTGATTATTGTTTTTACTGTCACCGTGTTCCAGGATTTTGTCGTCAGTTTCTCATATTTATGACAGTTAAAATTATCTTAATTTGATATGATTCATAATTTTCCTTCTTATTTAGGCGTCTGATGAAGAACAGTACGATCTTGTCCGTGAAGGTGTAGTTATATTTACTGGGGCTTTGGCGAAACATTTGGGAAAGGTGTTGCTTGCTACATTACTCCTCAATTGTATCATTTGTGTGATGGTATCTAATATCTACTCTTCTGTCAGGATGACCCTAAAGTTCATGCAGTTGTTGAAAAATTACTTGATGTGCTCAATACTCCCTCTGAAGCTGTGCAGAGGGCGGTCTCGTCTTGCCTGTCTCCACTAATGCCATCTAAACAGGTTATCTTATGCCATTTTGAAGTTAAAATATTGTATACTAGTTATTCGTTGGTTTTCTAGACATGCGATCAAGATTTGAAAAGTTTTCCTAGTCACCAAAGAAGCTGCCTACATGATTGCTTTCTACACAGGCATACGATTTGTTTAATGTTTTCCAAGTAGCTAATTTTAATAGTACCTTTGTCAGGCGGCCTTTAGTTGTCATGGGGTAAAGGGAACGGAATCAACAAAGGGGTAGTGAGGGAAAGGAAAATCCTTAGATGTTAGTTGTTGTTTGGTTGATACAAGGTCATTTCTCTTTCTTCCTCCTCCTACCTTTCTTCCACCGTAGCACCACCACTTTTCCCTCCCTACCCACCCCAGTCGCGCCACGCACCGCCGACCGTCCCCCTCCCTTCCCCACTCGCTGTAGCCCCTCCCCCTTCCGACTCGCCGTCTACCCCCTTCCCCCTTCCCATCGCGTCACACACTCCTCCCTTTCTGCTTCGCGCTATACTGTCACCTTCCCTGTGTCGCTTCCTCTCCCTCTCCTTCCCTGCATCGCCTCCTCCCTTCCCCTACTTGCTGCCGTCACTTGCGCTGCCTCAGTTTCAGCCACGAGGAAGTCCTTTGCAGTGTAGCACTTCTCCCTTTTTTTTAGGGTTTATGGTGAACGGTGGTTTAGGTGGTGGATGAAGAGGCGGTTTTGTGGGTGAACGGTGGTTTGGTTGGTGTAGAGGCGACGAGTTGTTATGCGGTGGTCGTTGGGTGGTCACGTGGTGGTGGTTAGGCGTTCAGATGATGATGGTTGGGTCAAGTGGTGGTTGGTTGGTCAAGGAAATGGTAAATGTTAGTCAAAGAAAGGGTAAGTGAAACCTTAGGGGGGGTGAGGGTAAGAGAGTCGAGGGCTTTGGGGTTAAGGAGAGGGTAAAGGGTTTCATTAAATGAAGTAAACAAACAAGTAAGGGAATCAAGTTACTTCATTCCCTTACCCTTTCCAA
This sequence comes from Beta vulgaris subsp. vulgaris, assembly GCF_026745355.1. Classification (NCBI taxonomy): domain Eukaryota; kingdom Viridiplantae; phylum Streptophyta; class Magnoliopsida; order Caryophyllales; family Amaranthaceae; genus Beta; species Beta vulgaris. The sequence goes on along the minus strand of NC_079205.1, from coordinate 58,640,539 downwards.
GATACCCCTAACCAAACACCCCCTTATCTTTAGTTGTATTCTTGTATACATTTTTCACCGATGTAATTCTTGTGGTCCATTTATTAGAAAATAACTCTTGTAGTCGAGTTATTAGAAATTAATTGTTGTGTTCTAGTGATTAGATCAGAGTCTAGCTTCCTTCAGGATTGGGTGCGAATTTCTTAATGCACAAATTGTTGAATGAGACGATTGCAGAATAGATTGTTGTGAGACAGGGTTAGCTTATTGCCCTAGATGGGTCACTTTCACTTGTATGGATGTGACTCATTTAAGTTATAAAGTTATCCTCTGTCTAAAAGTGACCCATTTTGACATAAAAAGTGACCCATTTTGGCTAAAAGTGAAGTGATTTGAGGATAGCTTCCTTCAGGATTAGGTGCGAATTTCTTAATGCACAAATTGTTGAATGAGACCATTGCACAATAAATTGTTGTGAGATAGGGGTAGCTTATTGCCCTTCATGGGCCACTTTCACTTATATGGTAGTGAGTCATTTAATTTATGATGTTATCCTCTGTTTAAAAGTGACCCTTTTTGACATAAAGACTGACCCGCTTTGGCTAAAAGTGAAGTGGTCTCACAATAAATTTAATGTGCACCCGGTGCACATATTATTATTATTGTTCTTTGTGTGCGAACCAGTTTGTTTTTCCACTGCTTGTGGTGCTTCTTTGACTCCTGTAACTATGAACCTTATTTCTTCTGAGTGCCTAGATTCTGGAATTCATTTTCCTTTTCTCAGTAGATAGATTCGATTTGTATGGTTAGCTCAGTAATTGTTTAAATTTATAACACTTAGGCTACTTCACAAGGCTCTGACATGGACCATAGTTAAAATTTATGAATTATAAGTTGAAACTAACTACTGCTTCCACCCAACCTTTAATAAATTGGGTCCCTTGTCTACTCTAGAATCTTGGCCCAATTCATCAACCCAATATTTAAGAAATCCCTCCTCAATTTCTAAATTCCATTTCCCTCCACCTCGCACCTCCTAAACCAGCCTAACTCAATCCTGCCCCTATTTTGCCACCCAGATCCTCAACTGCACAAATCAATTGTCCACTTAGCCATTGTTCACTAAACCCACTCAATTTTTTCTTTTTCAACCAAGTTTTTCTTATGATGTCCAAAACATTATAATCAGCCATTGGAATACCAGGCCACATTATCACTTTTGATATCCATTCTTCCCACTTCCCAGAATTCTATATTCTGTCCTACACAGTACACAGTCCAGGAATTTCCTTTCCATGGCCAAGCCAATGACAATCACATCAGCACTTGTCAATCAAGTGATCCAACGCCAATGGCCACAGTGCTTCGACAATGCCAAGTTGCTGAACCTCTCTTGCGGGATTATGCACCATAAATGTATACCAACTTTCACTAAGGAAGAGCAAAACTTAATTCAGCAGCTCACTAACTGTTTCAGCCAGTGCAAGAATTGGAGCAGAGATCATTGCTGCCGATGCCGGGAATCGAGTGCCAACTACTATCCACCTTGAGGACAAAGTGGAAGTTTGGGGGCCGGTAATGCAACGAACTGATATGCGGAGTAGGGGAATTTCAGGAATAGCTTTATAAGTAGTGTAGGTGTCTAGGAGAATAAGTTAGAGAGTTAGTTAGGGATGAAGTACTATATATACGGCTTATGTAAGAGGGAAAATCATTTTGAATATTGATAAGAAAATTGGGTGAGCTTTTAAGAGTTCAATTGGGAGAGAATCAAGTCTCTCGAAAGCTTGAATATCATTTACAACTGCTGTTTTTAGTGTTTATCAATCAAATAATCTTCTTCCTTATTTTCTGCCATTAATGATGCTTCAACAATGTTGATTCATCGCATCAAACTGGGAGATGGAGGAATTGGATATCCCAACTATTTTTCTGAGTTTCACTCTCACAAGCTATGCTTTTTTCCTTGTTGATGTGATCTCCAAGTGTAACTCATATTTATTGTGAATTTTTGATATTATGCCTCCCTTCGAGTTTAGTGGTTTGCTTCCTTTCTCTGCTGTCCTCTGGAGCACACTTTTTTGCATGTAGTTTGGGAAAAGTTATCATCTCTGAACCACATTTGTCTTTCTTCTCAGCAAGACGGACCAATTCTTGTTTCAAGGCTTCTTGGTCAAATGATGAAGAGCGACAAGTATGGTGAACGTCGTGGGGCAGCGTTTGGACTAGCTGGAGTTGTTAAAGGTTTTGGAATTTCTTGTCTGAAGAAGTATGGGATTGTGTCCGCATTACATGAAGGCCTTACTGACAGGTGCTCTCTCTATTTTCTTTCTATATCTGCTGCCATAAATTTATTGCCAAATGTAGTGGCTCAGTCTGCAACTATGCATTGCTCTATAGTGTTTTCTGTTGCATTCATCTTTGAAAAAACATGGCATGTAAATTACTTTTCTTGGTGAATTTTGCTACATGCTGTCTATGTAATGATACTGATTCAATAAGTGAGTACATGGTATTAATTCTAGGGCGGTCATGATGTGGGAACGTGATATAAAATATCGGGAATGTCACCACATTGCGACTGCAGTGTGAAGGTTTTTGAGCGTACCAAGGCCGTGATATTAGTTTGCGATAAGCTCATAAAAGCCACAATTTTGACATTGTTCCAATTCCCAATATAACATTGCAACATCTTCCCATATCTCCATACTCTCGGTTTTTAATTTCTCTAAAATGATGCTATTTAATCCTCCATGGTGCATGTCCACTAAATTAATCAATCATCTCATATTAGTTCTCTTTCTGCACAATGCATAATGTCTCATTATAATCACTATGGCTAGTGGAAGTCAATGAAATTATCTTGTGCGTTGCACACCATTAAAAGCTAATTATATTAGATACAACAAGTAGGTGATTGTCTATTTGCAATAAAAAATCAGTGAAACTTTATGTTAAACTCATGGAGTTTTCTTCTTGAATGCCACGGGGTTTGGGCATACTACTTGGTACTCTAGATGAGACATCAATGGAACAAGCAGACTGGAATGCAATTGAGACCCCTACTGTGACACTATTCTAGAGATTGTTTAATTGCCAAAATATGGAACTAATTCTAGTGTCAAGCTATATTACTCCGACACCTTCATTAACCTAAAAAACCGGGTGGCGTGTCGTATCGTGTCCGACACGACACTTCACTTTGATACTTCATTTTTAAACTAAAAACTTGTCATTTTTCTACAAAATAGCCGAGTTGGACACTTGGACACCCGTATCCGAGTAGACACTCAATCCGTGTCTGAGTAACATAGGTGTCAAGTTCAAGCATGTGGATATATGTCTGTCTATGACTATGTTTATTGTGCCATGTGGCTTTACGGGGGTCAACATATCTAGAGTAGATAGTATTTTTGAAGATTTAATATCTAACTTTAACACCCATCTCTTGGATTTGTTAGGTCATCTCTTCTGCTAGTCACTCCATCTATTCTCAGATTTTGGCAAGAAATATTGCATTTATAATATAAACTAACAAGAAATTTTGACATGAGAAATGATATGAAATTCTAAAGCTGAAGACTACTTAAGCGGACAATTAGTTTTGGGATGGAGTGAGTACCTTCTTTTGCAAATTCTTCTATCTATGGTGGTTGTTGGCCTAGTTAGATGTAAAGCAAGCTATCATTTCCATTGTAAATTGTGTTTTATCTTTTTGTTTCTTCTAGTTGTGATTTATAAATGTTTGTAGTGTAGTTTCTGATAGTTCTTTAGAGTGCATGAGTTATGACATCCCTGAAAGCTTTATTATTATTATTATTATTATTATTATTATTATTATTATTATTATAATTATTATTATTATAATTATTAATATTATTATTATTATTATTATTGTTATTGTTATTGTTATTGTTATTGTTATTGTTATTGTTATTGTTATTGTTATTGTTATTGTTATTGTTATTTTTATTATTATTATTATTATTATTATTATTATTATGTTTATTATTATTATTATTATTATTATTATTATTATTATGTTTATTATTATTATTATTAGTTTTATTATTATTATTATTATTTTTTTTTTTTTTTTTTTATTATTATTATTATTATTATTATTATTATTATTATGTTACTACTTTAACTATGTTGTCACTTTTCAGAAATTCTGCAAAATGCCGCGAGGGAGCACTGATTGGATTTGAGTGTCTCTGCGAGAAGCTCGGAAAACTATTTGAACCGTATGTCTGTGTGTCTTGTGAAGTTAACTGCTCTTGGTCCCATTCCTTCTATGTATTTTTCCTAGCATGAGGTGAACATGCATCATTCACTGTCAAGAAATGACATCAAGTTTCCCCCTCTGACCTCTCTTTTTCATGGACAGCTATGTTATTCAAATGCTCCCATTGCTATTGGTGTCTTTCTCTGATCAAGTTGCTGCTGTTCGCGAAGCTGCTGAATGTGCTGCACGTGCAATGATGGCGAACCTTACTGCTCAGGGGGTCAAGCTCGTTCTCCCTTCGTTGCTAAAGGTGATTCTCACAAAATTAAAATTAAAATATCCACCCTTGTTAAAGTAATAATCAGAAAATTAAAATCATATGGTCCAAGTATCCCAAAATGGCCATAACCCATGTGACCCCTATCACGTAAAAATCACAATGTAGGTAACATTTGTTTTGGACAGTGTAAGAATGGATTGGGTAGAACCATCCTATCCTGCTGATATTACAATTTTTCCCTTTGTTTCATATGATAGTTCTTTTTCCAATGCATTTTTGTGTCAGAATTTAGTAGGTGTCCTGTTGTATGTTCATTGTTAGTTTTTTTTTTTTACTCCATGCTTGCACAGAAAGTGTCCTATTTACAGTTTATTTATTCTTATGAATTATGATGATTGGAAAGGAAAGGAAGGAACGAAAGAGAATTGGAAAGGAATGGGGCTAGCACTTATTTCTTTTGGTTCAATTAGAAGTTGAATAATTCTTATGTTTGATTAGTTAATTAGATAAAGGATTATGATAGTAATGAAAGGATTTTATGTAATTTTCCTTTCCATCCGTGTAGCACTAAATTTGGGAGGAAAGGAAAGTGGTAGTTTATGGAGAAGTATTTGGGGGTCTGACACTTCGATTAATTTCTATGCTGCATCTGATTGATAGCAATGGAAAGCTTTTGATAGTTGGCATATGCTATTGCCTATTTTGAATTGTGCTTTGAGGGTCCTGCTGGCTGCTGGAGTAGTTTCCTTTTACTTCAGTGGAATGCAGATTGAATAAATGATTGGTTTACTTTATCAGTTGTTTCTTTCCCAAGTGTTTTATTTTTATTTATTTGTTTTTTTGCCGTTCTTTACTTATATTGACTCCACACGGAGAGAGAAAAACAATCCTTCTTTTGTTATAAAAATTAGTTATTATTCCCGGGCTATGTCTCGGGTAAGACAATATTTCATTTATTAATATTGTACTTTGAAATGATAACACTAAATACAACTTGGTATAATGGTTAAAACTTTAGTATATGAACTTGAGGTCACGGGATCAAAACCTATACTATGCAATTTCTAAAAAAATTTATTGTACATGAATAACATGAATTAAAACTCCCTTAGGAACGCCTTTTAATATATTTATATAGATTGAACCAAATAAGGACAATAAAAGAATGGAATCAGTTATCTTTGATTCCATTCATCTATTTTATCCCAACCATTTTGTTTCTTTATTTTAAGTTGAACAAGGCCTGAGTGTGTTGGTTATATAATTGTTTTATTGAGCTTTCCTTACAGTTGTATGCATCTCTTCTATGCTAGATAAGTTCATATATACCATGTCATATTTAAGATTTCGACCTCATATAAAGGTGTAACAGTTTGTGTTTATCGTTCTATATATCTTTAAGTATACTGGCTTTATTCAATACTTTCCTACTTGTGCTTGGTCTGACAGGGTCTTGAAGATAAGGCTTGGCGAACTAAACAAAGTAGTGTGCAGCTACTTGGTGCAATGGCATATTGTGCTCCTCAACAGTTGTCACAATGCCTGCCTAAGATTGTGCCTAAACTGACAGAGGTTTGCTTGTTCGCAAACATGACATATCATTTGAATTATAGCTTTGTTAGATCTTGCTCCCCATGATATTGAGGTAACTGTGCTGTGACAGGTGCTGACGGATACCCATCCAAAGGTCCAGTATGCTGGCAAGACTGCGCTTCAGCAGGTGATGATTAAAAAACTGGTCATGCTACTACCTCTCTGAGAGAATCAAGAGATGTAACTTTTTTCTTCTTTTCAGGTTGGAAGTGTTATAAAGAATCCCGAAATTTCCTCATTGGTTCCTACTCTGCTGAGGGGACTTACTGATCCCAATGATCATACCAGAGTTGCTCTGGACATACTTCTCCAAGTAAATCTATATATTATACCCTATAACATATATGATTGTCGACAAATCGCTTCTCTGTGATTTTAACCTATATATTTGCAGACAACGTTCGTTAACTCAGTTGATGCTCCTTCACTTGCTCTTCTGGTGCCAATTGTTCATAGAGGGTTGAGGGAAAGGAGTGCTGAAACTAAAAAGAAAGCAGCCCAAATTGTTGGTAATATGTGCTCATTAGTGACTGAGCCTAGAGACATGATACCTTATATCGGTTTGCTCCTTCCTCAAGTGAAAAAGGTATATATGCTTGGATATGTCTCTCAAATTCTTTCTCTCGGTGCTGTAATATCTCTTCCCGTATGCAGGTTCTGGTTGATCCTATACCTGAAGTTCGGTCTGTCGCTGCTAGGGCACTTGGCTCTCTTTTGAAAGGAATGGGAGAGGAAAACTTCCCTGACCTTGTTCTATGGCTCTTGGAGACTCTAAAATCTGAAGGAAGTAATGTTGAACGTTCTGGTGCCGCACAGGGATTGAGTGAGGTGGGATCACCGCTAAAATTTGCTTCTTTTTGGTTTATTCATTATATTTGGCATTTAGTTGATTTTTGTTGTTGATGCTTGTTACCGATTGTCAATTGCTAGTTATTTTTGGTGATTTGTTGCTTAAAAAGTCACGGGGAGTAGGATTGCATAGCTTTTCTTTTCATGTTTCTATTTTTGCGTGTCTAGGGGGAAGATATAAGGTATTTCTAGCCTTTTGGAACTTCCAGCTTTTTCTATTTTCTTTATCAAGAAAAGCCGGAGGATAGGCTTGATTTGATTATCTGTTGAATTTAATGATTTATTTGGCAGGATTTTAGATTAAACTTCGAGTTCAGAGGTTAATGGGTTTACTCATTTTGACCTTAACCTTACCGGTTTGTTGAACAGATTGAGAATCCTCAACCTTGACCCAAGTTCATTAATCAAGGGATTGACAACCACTTAACCTAACCAGAGTTGTTTACTAAACGAGTCACCCTACACCTTTTAAAAGAGACTTATAAAGCACAGTTTTACATATGAAAACCAAATATGTTGCCTAGTAATGTGATCAACCCACTTACTATGTACAGAAGTTAGGTCTAAATGAACAGAATACAACCACCAAGGTGCGAAACTTATGTTTAAAGAAGACAAAACTGTAAAGTATTAAAAGCAACACTCCTGATGTTGATCAAAGTTCACCAAGTAAACGAGCTGTTGTATCAGGTCATATTTGAAAGTTCAACGCTAACCACCCCATTTGATAACTTTGTCGTGTGGGGTCAACCTACTTACTTAAAGCTGTTTAGACCTTTAAACAAAAAGGCTAATTTCGTTTAAGTCTTTAAGATTCCGGCGAGTTCCTGGGTCGTGTCAGTTTTTTTCCACCTCCAGTATTCAACCAAAGTTCCAAGATTATAACTGTGTAATATATCATTTCTAGTAAAATATTCTGATTTACTAAGTTTATTTGACCAGTCCCTCCAAATAATCTCAAACATTGTTATCTTCCCAGTCATGAGTTTTAAAAGTTCACCTACATGTTATGGTCTCTTTAGACTTTTAACATCTCAGATTAAATGTGTTGTTCACGATTCTTGCGAGTGTGTTGCTTTTTAATGAGTGGAAAGCTTGTTGTTAAGACCAAAGGGCTTGTATATATTTTTTATTAATTTCTTTCATAAACTGTTTCTTTTCTTAGGTTATGGCTGCGCTTGGAATTGAGTATTTTGAGCATATTCTTCCTGATATCATAAGAAATTGCTCTCACCAAAAGGCTTATGTCCGTGAAGGCTATTTGACTATCTTTAAGGTATTTAATAATATGGGATATGTTCAATTGATAGGAATATCCTCTTCTAATTTTGACATATAATATAAATTTGTCTGTAGTATTTGCCTAGGTCTCTGGGTGTCCAATTTCAGGACTATCTGCAACAGGTGTTGCCTGCTATTCTTGATGGTTAGTTAACAAGGAACTGATCTTTTAACTTTTTGTTTCATTACGTGTAATACTTTGGGTACATAGTCCTCATCCTCTCCGTCTTTTTAATTATTTGAACTCAAATTTTGCTTAGGTCTTGCCGACGAAAATGAATCTGTTCGCGATGCAGCTCTTAGTGCTGGACATGTTCTGGTCGAGCACTATGCGACAACGTGAGTGCTTTTGTTCCCTTGCTTTAGCTCTCCCATTTCTGCAATCAGCTCAAATATACTTCGACTTTTGCATTTATGGTATCATCCTTACAGGAGTATAGCATATATCATCATCTTCTGCAGTCCTTAAATACAATTAGATATAAAAGATTCCCAGATTTGACTTGAAAGAATGGTATCTTTTGGTTCGATCCCTAACTTTGTACATGGGGGACACCCCGTCATCCTTTAGATAATGTACATAAGTACATATGTATGAATGTACCTGGATTACATGAAAAGTTGAGACTATCTTTTTCTTGTGTGTCGTGCTTATTTAGTTGTATTGCTTTAGGTCTTTACGGCTGCTACTTCCTGCTGTTGAAGAGGGAATCTTCAATGACAGTTGGCGTATTAGGCAAAGCTCTGTCGAACTGTTGGGTGACCTGTTATTTAAGGTGTGATTCCTTTTTGGCCGTTCTATCTTTTGGAATGGTTGATATTTATCTTCTGTTGTTTCCCTCACAAAACAAATTATATTTCTGTTTAGGTTGCTGGAACTTCTGGGAAAGCATTGCTTGAGGGAGGTAGCGATGACGAGGGGGCTAGTACAGAAGCACAAGGGCGTGCTATTATTGAGGTTCTTGGTAGAGAGAAACGTAATGAAGTGCTTGCTGCCTTATACATGGTTCGCACTGATGTCAGTGTGTCAGTGCGTCAGGTAAGCATTTTAGAAGATTTTTTTTTTTCCGTTCTCATAATAGTTAGATTCTCTTGTGAACCTTTTGGCTATTTATTTATTCTCTTTGCTTTTACAGGCTGCTTTACATGTATGGAAGACCATAGTAGCAAATACTCCCAAGACACTTAAGGAAATTATGCCTGTATTGATGGATACCCTGATAACATCACTTGCATTGCCATCTAATGAAAGGCGACAGGTTTGTTAATGTTTAATTGTCAACCTAATTGAGATTAGTATGCAAACTGTGTACATTATTTGCATTTGTGTTTCTGTACTAGGTTGCAGGAAGGGCATTGGGTGAGCTTGTTAGGAAGCTTGGTGAAAGGGTGCTTCCTTTGATAATACCTATTCTATCTGATGGTCTAAAAGATCCTGATTCCGGAAGAAGACAAGTATGAATTATACCTTTCTTTTGTAATTAATCTAGATTCAACCAACTTTATTTCTTATTGTGATGTGTTGATTGTAATAAAACTACCCATATCCAATTACTTGGAATACTCACCCTGCTAAGAGGTGATTGTTAGTGTTTTTTTGTCCCTTGTGAACATGAGTGTCCAGTGGATACATTCTAAAGCTGTATCAATATTTGCATTGTTTACAAAGGCATTAAAAGATAAGGCAAGAACACAGAAGAATTATAATAAGGAAAACATTGATAACCAAGAAAGATATAGCAACAAACATCATAACTGACAGCTTTAATCTTGTGTGTCTCACTTGGACAGGGTGTTTGCATTGGTCTGAGTGAGGTTATGGCGAGTGCTGGAAAGAGTCAGTTGTTGAGTTTCATGGATAAACTTATCCCTACAATCCGTACTGCTCTTTGTGATAGGTTTGTAATTTCTTCTGTTGTGCAAAGTCACATGATTTGGTGAATTGTTTTATTGCTAGCACTTAGCATAATGTGCTATGACAAAGTTGTTTGCTTTGTTCAACAGTGAGCCTGAGGTCCGTGAGTCAGCAGGCCAGGCGTTTGGTACTCTCTACAAGGTGTTTTTGGTTTCTTTTTCGATTCTTCCTATCGTGTCTGAAAGTTTCAAGTTACTAAAGCTATAGTTTCTTCAGAGTGCTGGAATCCAAGCAATTGATGAGATTGTTCCTACTCTTCTGCAAGCCTTAGAGGATGATGAAACTTCCGAGACTGCTTTAGATGGTCTTAAGCAAATTTTAAGGTTAGTTACCTGGTTCTTGGGCTTTATTGCGAATAGAAATTATTTTCCATGCCTGTAGCTGATCTTCCCCTTCTTAAATGTGGCAAATCAGTGTGAGGACCGCAGCGATATTACCTCATATCTTGCCGAAGTTGGTTCAGCTTCCCCTCAGGTGTGTACAGCTTTCCTGTCTGATGTACATGTTCTCCAAATATTTCTTTTCCACATATATACTTATTCTAACCAACGTCTTTAGTGAACTTAATGCACATGCTCTTGGAGCTTTGGCGGAGGTTGCCGGGGCTGGTCTTAATTTACACCTTAGTACTGTACTTCCTGCCCTGCTATCAGCAATGGGTGATGACAATGTGGTAAGTGGCATATCAAGCAATTTTTTTCTCTCACTCCCACCCATACGTGTTAATTTTCCTTTATGAGCTATTCAATTTGTCACAAGTTCTTTCAATATATAGGATGTGCAAGATTTAGCAAAGAAGGCTGCTGAAACTGTCGTATTGGTTGTTGATGAGGAGGGAATTGACTCTCTAATATCCGAGCTTATCAAAAGTTCTGGTGATAGTAAGGTACATTCTGCTAGCACTGAGTTCTTACTTGTCCAGCCTTCAGTTTGCTTCTCATGTAAATGAGCCGTTTTAATTTAACTTACTTGGATTCCAGGCATCAATTAGGAGAAGCGCTTCATACCTTATCGGCCATCTCTTCGAGAACAGCAAGCTCTTTTTGGATGATGAAGCGCCCAGCATGATATCTACCTTGATTGTTCTCCTTAGTGATTCTGATCATGACACTGTAGTGGTAGTATTCTCAAATGTCTTGCTCATGTGCTTTGATATGTCTATACCAAGAATTGCTTCTCATTTTTTATACGACAGGCTTCCTGGGAAGCTTTGTCAAGGGTTGTCACTTCAATTCCTAAAGAAGTACTTCCAAGTCACATAAAGCTGGTTCGTGATGCTGTATCCACCGCTAGAGATAAGCAGCGAAGAAAAAAGAAAGTAAGTTTCTCTAATTGTTCTTTGTGTTGGCTAAAAAACTGTTCTTTTTCTTAGCTTGGTCTTATTTGGCTATTGGTGATGCTTCTGCTCTATGGTATTGGTGTTATTGAACAATATGAGATAGTTAAATGGTTCATTTAATCAACAGGGAGGACCAGTTCTAGTACCTGGATTTTGTCTACCAAAAGCCCTGCAACCTGTTCTTCCGATCTTCCTGCAGGTATCCTCTTCACTTTTACCCTTTTGCTGTCCGACCAACATTCATGATGTTAAGGAGACATCCTCGTCTTTTCATGGGAACTTGTTATGGGCAATTGCTTGCAGCTTCTGGTGACTCTCAGTTAATACTTGGGTGGGTTATCCTTAACTATTATAGGGTAGATAAGTTCAATGGGTTTTCCTCAAAATCTCGTTATGGAACGCCATAATAAAAATCACATACTTCTCACCACGTTGTCCGTTCCGTAATGTGAACTCACTGCTTCAGAACGTTTTATCCCCACTGCATCTGATCTTTTCAAACATTGGCCTAAAATATTATATGAATCAATTATTCAATTGTGAAACCGATGAAACATTATATTCTGATAGATTTGATTATACTATGTTGTAATAATGCCTCATAAATTAAAACAATGCACATAAGGTTAGAATATATTAATGTGAATTTTTGAAAAAAATCACACTGCATCGGCCGCGATCCGTTCCATGCATCCGTTACAAGCCGCTTCCGTGAAAACGCAAACGTTACCGCGACCGCATGCGCGATTTTTTTCCTTGCACGTATTTGTCATCTTTTCGTTTGGGTAGATAGTGTCTTTGTAATATAAGTCACCTTTTTTTCTTGGTTGATGAATGTCTTTGTAGCCTGTTATGCATTTGTTGCCTAGCCATTGTTTAAACTTTGGAACTCTTTTTAAAGTGAGCAAATAAAAAAAAATTGGTATTCTGCTTGATTAGCTAGAAATATTTAACTGAATGCAACCATCTCGATTGGTCAGGAAAGTATTATGTTTTCGTTTTCATATGTCGAGGGCTTCTAAGGCTTTGCAGGTTGTATCAAAGTAAACCACATGAGTCCATCACTTATGCATCCCCCGTCAATTATTTATGAGTTTTAATTTGGCCATTGTTCTCACGCAACAAAGTGGTGTTCAACTCCAACTGTTAGCTGGGAACTTGATCCTTGTCAACCAAGGGAAAATAGTGGAGTGGTCGTCTATGGCTTAGACTACAGGGGTATCTGATTATGCTTGAATGCATGCTTTAGCATTCCTTTGTATTGCTAAGAAAGATCATATTGAGAACATAGGTGTAGGAGAAATGCATCTGTTGAGATGGATGTGCGGAGATTTGGAGTAATATCAAAGCTACAAATATTGAGGATAAGATAAGGGAAAATCAACTTCATCGGTTTGGGCATGTGCTACTTCAGCCACAAGATGCGTCACTTGTAAGGAAAGCTGAGATTTGGAATTACGATGATTTTAGTTGAATTTGAAGGGGGAACAGATAACTTGAGGGAGCTAAAAGGGATATGAACCTGTTAAGCTCGGACTCGGCCAGCCACCCTGCTGTACCGGTATCGACACGACACGACACCGGTGCCTACACGGAATCCGGACTGGATGCGGGGACGAGAAAGTGGACGCGATCGATTACCTATAAACCCTAGATCTGAAAATTGACCTAGAAATACACGATTTTATTTCTTGAGATATTGGGGCTTTTACCCGGGAGGGTGAGTCGTTTACAATAGTCTAACTTTCGTCATCTTACCGGCCACTTCTCCGGCGACGGTAGAGGAGAGAGAGATGGAGGTTACTGGGTGAAAATCTCTTTTTTTTTATCTAATAATTTAAGGTGAGGTGGGAAACCAGAAGGGGGGAGTTAAAAAAATCACGTGAACCAAAAAGTGAAAAAGTAAAGTAATAAAACTGGCCTATTAAATTCAAGAAGTAGTACAGCAGCAGACAGTTGTACTACATTACATTTACACCTTTTTGTTTTTTTAGGAAACATTACATTTACACCTTTTTGTTTTTTTAGGAAACATTACATTTAGGCTATGTTCAGTTCACCTTATTTTTGCTTATTTCAGATCAGATCAGAAAAAATAAGTTCAGATCAGTTCAGATCAGATCATGCTTATATTTAAAAACTCATTATTACTATTAAATATCTTTCACTACATATTTGTAAAAATTGTAATAATTGAATATTAATAAAGTACTCATTGAGACGAATCAAACAAGACCCCACATGACTATATTTTTTCTTATATATTGAGAAAAATCTAAACGATTCTCTCTAATTGTGAATAGTGTCAAGATTCTAAGTGAGAAAGAAAAAAAAATACAAAAGGAGTATTATTATTTACCAGTACATTTTTTCAAAAGGATTATTATTGTTGTTCAAAATGAAACTACTAAGTTCGGATTACATTTCAAAATAAGCTAAGTGCGAGGTACAAATTATAAATTTAGATTCCGTATACTTCATCCTACCGAATTTCAAGTCTATCTAGCCTTTTGAAGTTGCACGCTATGTATTTCTTTCTTGCGCAAGTCATAATTGTTTGTATATCTTATTTTATTTTATCCGAAAAAGAAGTTGAGTCTGCCGACTTCTCAATTTTGAAACACTTTTTTTTTAAGGAAAAGTGTGAAACATTGTATAAGTGCTCTTATAAATTAATGACTTGGTTATATGATTATTTTTAGTAATAATAATTATTATGATGATTATGATTATTGTTGTTGTTCTTATAATACTGATAATAATAATAATAATTATTATTATTAATAAAAATTGTGTTAAAGTTGTACTAGAAATAAAATAATAATAATAATAGTAATATTATAAATAAGATCCTATAATGTAGTGCATGATACTGAATTACAAAGTAATAATATAATAGTAATAATATATTTTATAAAAGATAAGATCTTGTAAATAAGTTCAGATCACATCAGATCAGATCAGAAAAAATAAGTTCAGATCAGATAAGTTCAGATCAGAAAATCTCAGGTGAACTAAACATAGCCTTACTGATTTACACCTTTTTCTCTTCTCTCTCAAAAAATAATAAACCTTTTGCTTCTTTTTCTCTTTTACTTTTTTTTTTTACAATTATACAAGAGCTTTTGAAGTTAAATCTAGAAAATAATATTTCCTAATACTTAACTGTCGTGTCCCCGAGTCCATATCCACAATTTGGACTCTTCAAAAACGAGTCCACGAATCCTTAAAATTAGAATTTGAAGGGTCCGACACTTGGACCCGTACCTGAGTCCAACCCGTACCCGAGTCCGAGCATCCTAGATATGAACAAATGGGATTGGAGTAGCATATAGCACTAGATAGAAGCAATTGGAGGAAGAGGACATGTAGAGATGATCACAAGAGATATTCTTGGTTTCATATAGCCAATAGGATTAAAGGCTTTGGTATTGTGGTTGTGTTCCTCATTTTGGGGATTGAATTGCATATGGCTGCATATAAATAGAGGCCTAAATGCATTTTAGACTCTCCTAACAAATCAGCAAGGAAACATCAATTTCAGCTTACTGGGTTTATTTTGTCTAAGTTATTTTATATTCTCTGGCTGCACTTCCATGAGTAGAAGCTCATATTGTTCATATAAAGATTTGGGGCAGCATAACAAATCCTTAATGGTGTTAGTCTCAAGATAATCTTATACTTGTTTGTATCCTTTAAGTCTATGTTATCTTATGTGCACCTGTTGGTGTTCGTTTGATGATATTTTTTTTCTAAACAAGCATACAGCAATGAGGCAGCATAGTTGTTTTCATGGTTTTTCCTCCCCCACCCTTGTTCATTATACCACTTGAACAGAAGTATTCCTTGATGGTACTTGAAACTTAAGATAATCTTATATTTGTAGTGTATTCTTTAAGCTTCTACTATCTTTTGTGCACTTGTTGGGGCTCTGTTAGGTGATATGCCCCCACCGTTGTGTAACTATACCACTTGACCAGAAACTACTCCAGTACTCCTTGATGGTGTTTGAATCTCAAGCTAAACTTATATTTTAAGTGTATACTTTGTCTTTTGTCATCTTATGTGCACTTCTTGGTGCTTCATGTAAAGGATATCCTATCTATATACAGACACACAGCAATAAGGCTGCATATTTGTTTTCTTGATGGCCGCTCCTCTCACACCCATATTGCTTTACCTGTACTTATCCTTCTTGTGTTGACAGGGTTTAGTAAGTGGCTCAGCAGAACTCAGGGAACAGGCGGCCATAGGTCTTGGTGAATTGATTGATGTAACTAGTGAACAAGCGCTGAAGGCGTTTGTCATACCCATAACAGGGTATGTCATTGTCATGATTTCAGTATATAATTTTATGATATTCTTTACTTAAAGTATGACAATAATGATTTGAAAGAGAGGATATGATTTAAAGTTTAAACCTTTCTGCTCTTCAAATGTTTGTATCTTTCTGTTCATTTGTTGTCTTGATGGGTTAACGAACTGGATCTTCATCAACGCCTACCTTATTTTCTTAATGGCTGAGGCCAGCAGCGTTTTGCTGTTTGCTATACACTACAAGATGATGGATTTTGTTTCACTTATGCTAATCTCTTGTATTGAGTGTCTGAAGGTTGAATCTGGCTTGCGTATTTATTTGTTTCTAGATACCTACTTGATGTCATTGATTCATTTACATCTGTTTCCTCAAGTGTTTGTTGTGTAGTGGAGACCTTACTGACAGAAAACTAGATTATTGTTCCGTATGTATTGTAGTTCCTTATATCATGTACAACTTTTTAGAACAAGATCAATTCTGAACAAATTTATTTCTCTGACTGCAGGCCCCTAATTCGTATAATAGGTGATCGGTTCCCTTGGCAGGTCAAGAGTGCCATTTTATCAACTTTGACCATCATAATTAAGAAGAGTGGCATCGCCCTGAAACCTTTTCTGCCACAGCTGCAAACAACGTTCATCAAATGTCTACAGGACAACACCAGGTCAGCCGCTGATTTTAAAAAAATCTTCGCAGCAGTGATTACGAGTGTTGATAGTCTTTACTGCTGGAAGAAGTTAGGGTTTCATTTGTGAGGAGCTAACTTCGGTGACTGTTCATTGCAGGACTGTTCGTTCAAGTGCTGCATTGGCACTTGGGAAACTAAGTGCGCTCAGTAGTAGGGTTGATCCTTTAGTGAGTGATCTTTTATCTAGCTTGCAGGTACTTGTTTCGTCCCTTTATTGCATTTATTTTTGCTTTAAGTGCCTTGTGTTTTTTACTTTGTTGTTTGATGTTGTGGGCTTGATTGTTTAGGCATCTGATGGAGGTGTAAGAGAAGCAGTTTTGATTGCTCTTAGAGGTGTGGTAAAACATGCGGGAAAGAGTGTAAGCGTTGCTGTTAGAGCTCGTGTCTGTGATCTGTTAAAAAATTTTACTGATCATGAAGATGACCAAGTTCGCATATCTGCTGCTAGCATACTGGGGATTACCTCTGAGGTATGTGATAAAATAAATCACTTTAACCTGTATTCTGTATCAATTGTCAACTATTATGACTTCATTATTCTGAGTCCCTCATTTTCCTTCTTCAAATTACTTCTTTTTAACAGTACATTGAGGACGAGCTGCTGGCAGAGCTACTAAAAGAACTTTTAGATTCAGCTTTGTCTTCCAGCTGGACTACTAGACATGGTTCAGTTCTCACCATCTCATCCATGCTCCGGCACTGCCCGTCAGGAGTTTGTCTATCATCTTGGTCACCATCCATTATATCTATGTTGAAAGATAAGTTGGAAGATGAGAAGGTACCTATTGGAAGACGCCAGAGTGCACGACGATATCAAAATGAATTAAATCACAATTACCTTTTCTGAAGTTCTGATTATGTTTCTTTTTTCTTCCATGATACAGTTCCCAGTACGTGAAAGTTCGACCAAAGCACTAGGAAGATATCTGATCTATCAAATTCAAAGCGATCCATTGAATAGTTCCTTGCATGCTCAAGTTTTGTCCTCAATCGTTTCTGCGCTCCAAGATGACTCCAGTGAAGTTAGACGAAGGGCATTATCTGCCCTGAAGGCTGCTGCAAAAGTAAGCAGTTACATTGCTTTCTAGAAATAGATCATAGATGTATTTTGATATAAACGTACGTGTTATCATGTGGCACTGAATTTCATTTTTTGGCAGGCAAATCCTCCAGCTATTATGGGCCATGTGTCGATCTTTGGCCCTGCATTGGCCGAATGTCTGAAGGATGGAAGTACTCCTGTGAAGCTTGCTGCAGAACGATGTGCTCTGCATTCATTCCAATTAGCTAAAGGTATTTGATTACCCGATGTTTCTTCAGTTCTGCCATACAATTATAAACCGAGTTCGCAGTATTTAAAATGACAGGAAATTATTGTTGATGGTTTGTTGCTTGTTTTCATGGTTTGTATTTCCTCCATTGTGGGAAAAAAAATTAAATTTGGGTTTTGTTTGGAGATTAAGAATTTTCATGGTTTGTATTTTCTCCGTCGTGGCAAAAAAAAAAAAATTAGAATTTGGGTTTTGTTTGGAGATTAAGAATAGTGCATAGGGAGAGAAAAAAAAAGATCAAAAAAGGTGTTGAATGGAGTGACGAATGCTTTACTTGACATAGAAATGTGAAGTTGTGCTGGAACGCCCACTTGGGGAATATGTGAAAGTTATAGTTTCAGACTACTCAATTAACATGACTTTTCCTTATATCCGCTTGTGTCCAGGACAAGAAAATGTTCAGGCAGCCCAAAAATACATCACTGGTTTGGATGCAAGGCGACTTGCTAAATATTCTGAAGACAGGTACGTCTCTGCATTTATTCGTGTGTATTCCCCCTCTAAGTCGCTGTAGCTCCAGAATTTTCATATTCATTTTTCCTTCAATGCCTGTGTTCGAATTCCAATATGTTCCGAGAATGTGAACTCGTGTAAGAGAATGGCTATGCAGTAATTATAAAGAAACTTCTATGTCTAAATTTGGATATCTAGATGCCATGTGTTATGACCTACATATCCTTTTCTAGTCAATTTTATTTCCTTATTTCCTTGTTATAAACATTATTAAAGAGTAAAAGAGTAAACATACATTGGTTTTCAGATATTTAGGTATTAGATGAATAGCCAAACTAATTATAAACGTTTGGTTGATAGGGTTCTTTCACTTTTGAGTTTTGAATAATCTTGTGCCTTGTAGCCTAGTAGTACAATATTCTGATAAAGAGCAAATGTCTTTGGTTAGTTAATCTTTGTAAGAACATGCTTCTACTCAACTGATTACTACTTCGTCTGTATAGGTATATGATTAGCTTTACTTTCAAGAGATTTTAGTTTTGCACCCTGCCCAAAGTGGATGAGCAAAAGATTGTTGGCTAATAACATGCATTTACCAGATCATAGACAAACGTTTAGCTTGTTGCTAGTCTTGCTACAACCTCATAGACATAGCTTGATGTCATGGTGCTAGTTAATTTCTCGGAGTTTGAGAATGCAGCTGCATTGCGGTTTGCGCACGCATGCATCCATTTGCTTGGATATACATGTGCACGTTTTCTCCCTAATATCTTGTCAGCTTACTAATTGGAACATTTTCGGCCCATTGCAGTGATGGTGATGGCGATAGTGAAGATGACAACACAACTGGCTGAAATTTTGACCAGGAGGTTGGTGCATGTACCAAAATGCTGCCAGATTTGGGCTGGGAATTGATGGAGCTGCGGTAACAGAATGCTCGTCGTAAATTATTTTGCAGCATTGGCTGTATATTGTGATACCTTTTTGCAAACGCAGAAATCAACATATATACACATTTTGGATAGTGTCTGTAAGATGGGGGTTCCTTCCGAAACTGTAGATAGATTATGTAAAGAGTAATTTTTGGTATCCTGGTGACCCCCAAAACATTGCTTTATATTGTATTCCTTTTGTCACATAGAAATCAATAGAAGAAAATAAGCCTTTTTTGATATATACAATTGTTCCTGCAGTATTACCTCCCCTTTGAGGCATCGACGACCTCTGTCTTTCCTGCATATATCATGCAAGTATGCGACTAGCGTTGTACAAAGGACATGCCATGCTTTCTCTGTTAAATAAGTTTTTACAATCGAGATGTGGAAAGATAACACTGGGTATCAACTAATTCTACAAAAGTTATTACAGGAGACGCTCTAATTTTAATATATATCAAAATGATTAAATTAGTCACCGAAAGAAATTAACCTAGTCACTATTTGGCTGATTCTCTTTTTAATATTGGATTTACCATTGTTTAATTTTAATATGAAAGTAGGCGATCTTTTACGAGGCAAATTCTTAAAGATGTAACTATTTCAATGTGGACAATTGGCTTTCAGTCCAAATTAATGATTGTGGGTGCTTAAAAATAATACATAGTCATTTCTCTGAGCATTACCAACTATTTATTTGTCAAATATAAATATTCGGATAACCTGAGAAGGGATCTAAGAATGTTTTTTTAATGTATTTAGGATATTAAATTTTAGTTAAAAAATGCTAGTAAATATTCTAAAGTATCAAAATTAGTTTTGTGGTTTTTGAAATGGATCACTAATGACTTTTAACATATCAAGAAGTAATTACCCAAAATTAGCACTAAAATCCCATATTCTCTTCTCTTCCTCATTCACTTTTAAACCCTATGTGCCCACAACTTTTTCTTCCTATTTCTAATTTCTTCAAACAATGGAACTCTTTGTGATTGACCTTTGCACTACCAACTACTGAACTTGGAGCATCTAATTGCACGAAGATGAGCAAGGCCTGCATCAATATTGTAGTTGGACTATTAATACTTAATAGGTTTGGTAATGAGGAAAAAGAAGGAAGAAGATGGGTTGGATAATCTGCTTATTAAAAATAAAAGAACTTTCTATTTTTTTTGGAAAATCGAATAATCCCAACTATTTCCTATCCGATTTTAGTAAATCCAAACAATGTAGAATAAAGAATGAACTATTTTTCTTCTATTGTTGTCTCCTCTCCACCTTTATAGTTTATGATCGAACAACTTTCGATAATATTTGTCTCATCTTAATATAAACCGCTAAAAAATTATATTATTAGAATCAATTATTCCAAATTATAAATTTAAATCTTTGTTTATAAGGCAAAAGTCTATTTTATTTAGAATGATATGATACTTGTTCATTAAGTAATTCGTTTGTGAAGATGTGGTGCACTAGTTTGCCTATTCTATAAGTATAACTCTATGAACTTCTATGGGATATAGGCATGCATATAATATAGGTGGTGAACGGTCAGATTTTGGGCTGCGCTGCTGATCTTCTTCGTGCCTTAGAAGATAGACTTAATTAAAAAGAACGGCTGCGTTATTCATTGTGAGTTGTGACAACTGACAACAACCTTTTCTTTTTCCGATTTATTTATAAACAACTCTTAATTTATCTAGTAAAAAATTTATATGGATATGGTTCACTAAATTAGCATGGACCTAATGATAATTCATGTGATTTATGAAAAAAAAGGCTAAATATATATATAAAAAATAACTAGATATAAATTAAAAAGTTTGAGTGTTTGACTATTGAAAAAAAATAACTATGTCATAAAGTGAATGTTTCATCCTAATAAACTAATGTAAGAAAGAGTGACTATATTAAAAAAAAAAGAAAAATCACTATAATAGAAAGTAAGTTTATAGTGTAACTTAAGATTTTTCAAAGATTACTATATGTAAAATAAGGATTACTATATTAAATAATTGACTTTGAATCTTTAATTCACAATAGTATTAGTGTGAATTTGATCCACACAAGAATAAAATCAAAAGGCCTTGTTGATAGGATAAATTTCATTTTTTCAAGATGTCCTTAACAAACTCTTTTTTTTTTTTTTTGTACTTTTACCAATTTTACGTTTTAGCAACGAATCAAGAATTATTCGGTAGGGCTGATTAACAGATTCTTGTCGGGTCGTGTTCGGGTTTAGGTTAATGATAAACGGGTTGAACATGTCCCAACTCAAACTGAAACCGTTTATTAAACAGGTTAAAAAAATCAACTTTGACTCGACCTGTTTATTAGACAAGTTGTCCGTATAACCCGTTTTACTCCACTATTAAATTTTTTTTTAAAATTATTATTTTCCAACAATAAATTCACATAAAGGTATGCATGATTAGATTTTCTTTTCAGTATTTGTGTTCTGCAATTAGTATTTTCAAAATTTTCACCAACTTTAACACAATTTTTTAGGAAATTTATATTTTAATGAGTTAAACATGTCAAACCAGGTTAATTCGGGTTGAAAACGTCAACCTTAACCTAACCCATTTAATTAAATGGGTAAATTGTGTCAACCCATTTACTTAAATGGGTCAAAAATCTCAACCCAAACCCGTTTATTTCAGGTCATGTTCAAATTTGGTAAACAGATTGGGTCAGTTTTTCACCGCCCTACTATTCGGTGTCTAATAGTAATGGCTATTCTGATCACCAGTTTTTACTAATAGTGATTCAGGCTATGTTCAGTTCAACTTATTTTTGCTTATTTCAGATCTAATCAGATCAGATCAGAAAAAATAAGTTCAGATCAGATTAGTTCAGACACATATTAGTAAAAATTATAATAATTGAATATTAATAGAGTACTCATTGAGACGAATCAAACAAGACCCCATATGATTATATTTTTTCTTATATATTGAGAAAAATTTAAAAGATAAGATCTTGTAATCAGATCAGAAAAAATAATTCAGATCAGAAAATTTCAGGTGAACTAAATATAGCCTCAGTTTTGAAATAGCTACTCTTTGTAGGTGAATGCAAGCGTTTACTCGTACTTGTTTGGTTAACAATCTAGCGCAAATGTATCTATATTGTCATGGAGTTTAGTTGGTATGTGCGTTCTATACAAGAACATGAGTTTTTGTTTGTTTAAATTATTAATACTTAGAAACATGAGTCTAGGAGAAATTTTATTGTTAATGGTTGTCGAGTGATATACAGGTACATTATAACAAAATTCGTTTCCATAAATTATTGCCATTTTCCAGAAAATGACGTACTGTAATGGGATTTGTGTTGCTGCCTTGACAAGAAACTGTATAAGGTAAACCTTAAGCAAAATGACAATTGAGACAATAGGGGGGAAGAAGTAAAGAATAACATATAAAAGGACGATAGAGCCAAAGATCAAAGGAAATTGGTACTCTAAATTTGTCCTTTTTAGACTTAGAGAAGCACAACAGTCCAGCAAAATATGGAATGTTTTAATCCTTTGGTAGAACTTGCTTAGAGTTTTGAAAAGATGGTTCTATTTGACCCAAAAAAATAGTGTATGTATCTTTGACTTGAGAAGTTGAGGTTACCATATGAAGTACTAGCTACTAATTATACTAGTCTACTATAGACTAAATTACTATGCAAGATTTGTAACTATATATCCTATGTGGAATTCGGGATGACCTGCATCCCCGAACTTCTATTAATATTAAGAGAGTGTTTCGTATAAAGTAATTTGATGTAGGAAACAGATTCAAATAAGCGTTTCCATTTTTAATTGTTTGGTATGAGTGTTAAGTAACAAATATCGTTTCCAGAGGGAAACACAATCCCCCCATTTGTTACCCTTATCAAACTAGTGGAAACAAATCATGTTTCCTTCCTCAATCATAAACCTCTGAATTGTTTTCATTTCACTAGGATACCAAACAAATATTAAAGGTAACAATTATTATTTCTGTTTCCCCTCCTTATCTAAACCCTTTCTATTCCGTTTCCATTAATCTTACCAAACACCCCCTAATTGTGTAGTACTCTTAAGTAAATTCAGGTAAGTTGTTATTTTGACATTTATTAGTGTTTATTTTGACATTTATTAGTGTCCCATGTAAATTAAGAAGTTTTTCGACATCCAAGATGAGTATTTTTGATAATTTTTTGACGATTTCGACCTCTAATCGAGGCCTAAAGGGAAGAATTGCCCCCTAAACTCTAGAATGAATTGTTGTTCTAGTCATACAATCAAGAAATTCTTTGAAATGCAAATCGAGACAGTTTCCAACACGAAAATCAAATTTTGTTGGTAATTTTTTTGTAAATTTTGACCTCAAATTGAGCCATTAAGTACAATATTGCCCTCCTAAACGATGAGTAGTTTTTCTAACCATGCAAACCGTTATGTTTTACAAATCCCAAGTCGAGACGTTTTTCGACATGTATATTGAGGTTTTTTCGGTTGTTTTGTGACAAGTTCGACCTCCAGTTGGATCCTTAAGGATCTAATTGACCCCCTTAAAATAGATTGAGTAGATATTGCAGTCTAGAAATTAACAAAAAAAACAACCAAAATTACCTCGATTTACGTGCATGGAAACGTCTCAGTTTGAATGCCTAGGAAAACTACTCAATTTAGGTTTAGGGGGGCAATTTGACCCTTAAGTACTTGATTAGAGGTCAAAATTATCAAAAAATTGCCTGAAACACTCGTTTTGAGTCATCGCAAAACGTCTTGATTTGCATGCTAGACTAATTAATGTCAAAAGACTCAAAACTCACGACCATTTAATGGAATTCACTTAAGAGGGCTACAGAATTAACATTAATAGAAGTTGGGGGCTATCAAGTATAAAAAAAAAATTAAAAATGCTACAATGTAAAAAATCTAAAAGTTAGGGGCTACCATGTAGAATACTAGAATTTCCCAAAAAAAATTCATTGATTTAAAGTCATACAACATCTGCAAAATAATTCAAAACTGTTAGATACATATCATATTGGATGAAACGAAATTCTTTTATGCCAAAATCACGATCATAGAAAAGATCTAGCAATTCTGCAAACTGTTTTCCACATCACTATTTGATAATTCTTTCTACGAGGGGTCTATTAATATATTATAATTTTAACATAGAACTTGTTTTGATTCAATTGATTCTAGACGAAAAATTGGCATCTCCGGTAAAGGTGCAAAAATTCTCATCAACAAATCAATCTGTAAGAGATTTCAAAAACACCATAAAAATCCCCAAACTATCACAAGAAAAGAGATGAAACCCAATATATGGATAGAAAAATTCTCCATCTGAACGAGACTAAAGGTTTATATAGTAAACAAAAAACTCAAAAACAAACAACAAAGAGAACAAACGAAGCTTACTGTCCACCGCCCAAATTAAAAGATAAAAAACTAGGGTTTCCAGACTGAAAGCTAATATAACGACTTATTTTCCAATAACTCACCAATAATTTGTAATCTACAAAGACTAATCTCTATTATTATCCTCTTTACTACACAATTGAAGGTTCCAAAGCATTATAATTTCCAACACTTTGTAACAACCATACTCACAAGACTATATGCCAAATGCCAAACACAATATTTTTAGATCCAAAAGGCCAATAAATATATAGCAAAAGAAAAGACTACTCACCAAACAAGGTCCATACTATTATTTATTTCTTCATTAATCACATACAAATATTGACAAATATAATACTCCCATATCAACCTTAAACAACTAATATAATCAAAAAAGAAAGAGTAAATCACTAGTAGTACTTGATGATGGTGTTGTTTCAAGAAAAATTAATGCTCTTTTTTCTCATCTCAGTCTATGCTGGCAGATGTATAGTTAAAATCATTAAAAGTTGAAGATTCAAGTTGTGAAGTGTAATTAAATTAGGTGGGTGTGTACAGTTAAGGCTTTGGTAGGTCTACTCATCTTCATCAACAACAATCAATTTCTCTCTCTTCTTTTTTCTTTAAAAATATTGCCTTTCAAGTCACATTTCCCTCCTTTCTTTCTGTTTTCTCTGGTACATATTTCATACAACCCCACAACTCAAAAAAAAGAAGATGAACACATATTAATTATATTACAGAGTTTTTAATTTTGGAAGATATATATGACTCCAATGCAATAATAATAACAGGTTTTTCACAATCATAATCTCTGTCCTTCAACCCATTGAAGTTTCTGTCTTCCAGAGTTTATTTCAAGTTTCAGTTTTTACACCCATCAAATTTATTTTAGTGAGAGAAAGTTGAGAGAGAAAATTACAAAAAACAGAGGAAAAAAAAGGGTTACTCTGTTTTTTTTTTTCTTCAAACATTAAGTTTGCTTTTCTGGGTTGTTTTTTTTAGTGTTAGTACACTAAAAAAGATGAGATTTTTATATTGAAATCCCAAAAAAAAAAAGATGGGTTTTTTTATTGAGAAAAAGAAGGGTGTAATTTATTTTTCTCAGATTTTTTTACTATTATTTGTGCTGTTATTTGGAAGATTTAAAGTTGTTTTGGGGTTAAACTACACAAAATATAGACAAGTTAGTAATTTGAGATTTCAGAGGATTCAGAAGCATATTGACAACATTAATAAGCCTTCTGTGTTTAGCATTCAGGTTAGTTAGTTTAGTTATTCACTTTTTATTTTTGCTAAAATTATAAAGAAACTTTTTGTTGGTTTATTTGTATTTGTTATATATATATGTGCAATATTCAGTATTTTTTAAGAAAAAGTATCTTCTATTTTGTTTGCTTGTATGTATATTTTTTGTCTTATTAATTTCTTCTTCTATATTTTTCAGAGCCCAGATGGAGACATTATAGATTGTGTTCATAGAAAGAAACAACCAGCTTTTGATCATCCTCTTTTGAAGAATCACAAGATTCAGGTTTGTTTCTTTCACCACTTCAAATTTGGAAAAAAATATGAAAATAATTTTGTCCCTCGTGAATAGAATTAACTGTTTTAAAAGTTTGCACTTTGCAACCCCTAATCAATTAAAAAAAAGTTTGCATTTTGCAACATCATATGAGAACTTAATTGATATCACTTGTTACTTGTACTAGTATTAGTATATACTAGAACATTTTAATCGATTGTTCAATTACTTCTAAAAATAGATAAGACCGTGAGTGGAATCCAACTCAGCAACATATTAGAATGTTTTTAAGTCTTCTATTTTACTATTTCTAACGAGCTAGTACATTATCGTAGTATGTTATACTGTTAAATGACGGAGTCCAACTCAACAACATAATAGATTGTTTTTACTCGTATATCTAACTATTTGTAACGAGTACATTATCAGTGTAGCATGCCCCATACTATAGCAATCAAGTGACAAACCAAATTAAAACAAAATTTAGTAGGAATATATAGTTGCACTCTTTCTATTTTTAGCGAAATCGTATTTACCAATTAAGAGTAGGGTGGTTTTTACCAATTAAAAGTAGGGTGGTTTTTGGTCATGAGCTCAAGCCAATAGTTCCAATATCCAACCAAAAAAAAAAGACAGTTTAGTACTTCAAATAAGCATATTGAAAAAATCTAGATAGTACTTTATTTATTTCAATAATATAAATATTTTTCAGTAAGACATTTTTAGTCAAATTGTTATATTGAATATTGTGCTTTTTCAGTAATTATTATTTTTTTATGTGTGACAGAAAGTGGCACCAATTAGGCCAAAAAAGAAAATGGTGAAAATAGATGAATTAAAGGAAGGGAATAGCAAGAAGAAAAGAGAAGGAATAAAAGAATTAGAATGGCAAATGTGGCATTTAAATGGAACAAGGTGCCCTAAGGGTACTATTCCAGTGCGGCGGAGTACAGTGCATGATGTGCTGAGGGCTAAATCTTTGTATGATTTTGGGAAGAAACGGCCTAGATCACTCATGAATCTAGCTAGGAAAACTGATGCTCCTGATGTTGTTAATGGTAATGGCCATGAGGTATGCAATTTATATTTGTTTTTAGTTTTTACTTTAATTATTTTAATTTAAGATAAGTTTCAATATTTTAAAATAAGCTCAAACCAGAAACACAAATTCTTATAGAAGACCGTTTGACGTTAAGCTTAACATCAGACGACCATTAGTTATATTTTTTGGGTAATTAGTTATATTTTTTGCATGATTAGTTATTATGTTTAGGATAAAAGTTATGATTGTGTAGTCATTAATTATGATTTTCGGGTTAATAGCTATAATTTTATGTTCAATCAGTTATTCTTGTTAACAGGTCTGACGTTAAGCTTAACGTCAGACCGTCTTACCAAAGACCTACTCAGAAAAAAGAAATTAATATGTTCAAATTAGTAAAAAAGCAGTTGAATTGAGCACACCTAATAACCCGGGGCAAAGCTATGTAATGGCTATGGTTGGCCTTGGCCTCGTATCCTTGAATTTTTATTGAGTTTGGTGCAATGCATATCATATATTGCGTTTTTATGAAGATTATTTTGTAATTAGTGGCCTTCGCTTTACCAAGGATGTTTTGACCTAGTGATTAAAATTGAGATGCTGTGAACGATAGGTTACAGGTTCAAATTCCCCCTCCCCTTCTTTGTACTGCATTCGTGGTTCATATGGATCAAAAAAATGACTTCGCTTTTGCCAATTACCGGATAATAATAATTATAATAGATTTCTTCAATCCTTTTAAAAGCAAAATAAACTGGCTACTTTATAATTTTAAAGTAAGAAATTGCAAAATAAAATAATTTTTTCTAATGTAGGAGATAATGTATACACGTAGTTAATTATTATATCTACATAATACTACTTGGCGTAATGATTTGTTTGATTGTTGATCTCATTATATTGTATTAAGTAGTGCTCAAGAGATTTTGGTTGTTTCTATCAAATGATGATAATGGATTTTGATGGAGGGTTAATTAATCTATAATCTCTGAAATACGAAGTTACCACCACGGACGTGAATCGTGATCATTGTAAATTGGGTACTAAGAATTTTGCAAACTTGATACTATAATTATGGTGTAAGATAGATGGCCATTGTGGACATTAGTTTGCTTATTTGATAAGATTCTTGAGGTTGGAATTAATATAATGTCCATTAATGGCATTTCCTTTGAGATGAAAACTAGTATTTTGGCTTGTACGATATCCGGGTCAGTTATAATTATTAAATATATTATTATTTATAAATTTCATAATTCATTCTATTAGCTTTTCTTAATATTCTATAGTGCGAATTTGGGAAATTGACGGTATGACATGATAAGTTGTTAAAAAAAACTTCTAAGAAATTCGGGATAAAAATAACAATTTCAATGGAACTTAGATAAGAGAATTATATTACTTAATAAAAGAGTTAAACACCAAAAAGTTTGTCTATATGTTTTATAATTACATATAATTAGAACGTACTTATATTATTATGTTTACTTTGAATATTATGCATTGAGAGTGTAATGGATTAATACCGGTGAAACTCTCACATTTATTTTCAAAGGTCGTGTGTTCAAATCCTAGTAACTACATATTGTTAATATTTTTGATTGGTACTCCCTCTGTATTTTTTTATCTTTCCTACTTTGACTTTGCACGTTTGCCAATGCGCTTATCTGAGGGAGTATTAAAAACATGTGTATTATTATAAGCTTGAGAAGAGTACCACATAGCACCATTCTTTTGATAGAAACACATTTTAATATATTTGTATGAATTTAGTTCCCATTTTCATTTTGGGTGTCCCAAAAGATTGTTCTCATTTCCATATTTAGTTTCACATTTTTCCGTACTTTGTCTAGAAAAACTGTGTCTCATCATTTATTTGCTTCTTGAATTTTGTTTTTTCCTTCATTTATTCAACCAAAATATTACAATTAATGCTCTTTCACTAATTATTCTCCACTCTCTCCCCTAAAATCATCTTTTCCCATATAACATTTATTTAAATAAACAAAAAATCTTTATTATCCCTCATCCCTCTTATATTCTACTTGCATAAATTACTGTGAAAAAAGGAAAATGAGAACTATATTTTGGGATGGAGGGAGTAATATATTTTCCATGTAATAATATGCAACAAATCATTTTTCATGATCTCTTAAGAAAAATATTGTTTTTATTATCTTCATTTACTATTGAAAAATTTGACCTTTGATTCGTATAAAATTATAGCACTATGTTGTTTTACCCTCAAAAGAAGAGGATAATTGCACAATTACTTATTACCTTGCTCGATTATGAGGCAGACCAAGACAATCAATTAGGGAGACTAAGAAAAATATAATTGCATTGAACTATTCATTTCACTCTTGTACTATTCATTTCATTCTTGTACTATTCATTGTGCTTGGAATAGGGGAGATCATGCATGCGAATCTTCCAAAACTACAAGGACTTCTAATTTGAGTCAACTAAGATTATTTTGAAACTTTTGACAATTAGTGAAGTCAAATAAAATTCTATTACTGCTTTTGACAATGAAATGATTAAATGATACTCCCTCTGTTTCAAAATATAAGGCATTCACGCTTTACGGAAATTTGTTTTGATCACAAATATCTCTCAAATACAATAAATAAAAATTATAAAAATTATACCGTTGGATTCGTCTTGAAAAATACTATAATAATATTATTTTTAAATTTTTTTTATCATCATAAATTGAGAGTAATTAACAGTCTAGTTCGACCTCGAACCTCGTGCGTACCTTATATTGTGAAACGGAGGGAATAAGACATTTGTTCTCTTTGCCCTTGAGCTTGTCTTAGCAACAGTAGGTGAAGTTCTGAAAAGACTCCACCAAGTTAATAACAATTTGATAGCTATGCCTTTTTCAATTGATACCACCTAGTCTATATGTGTCTTTCAATTGATATTATTTGATACATATGCCTCTTTTAATTGGTAGTAAATATGGTATAACTAATTAAGCACCTGTTGACATTGAAATGATATTACCTTAATACCAATTGAGAGAGGTATAGGTTTGAAATATCAAAATTACTCTGGTCGAGTTTTTTAGAGATTCTAACAATTGGTTATAAACACTTTCTTCCTTGCGTCCTGAATCTCTAGAAGTTGTATATAGTATGTGATTTGGGTTCGTTGGTAGAAATTGGGGAGTTGATTCAAGTGATGAACTTCCCACTTTAATTTCCTAAGTTTAGAGTTCAATTTCCGCCCAAGCAATTTGCTTAGGAATTAGGGGGAGGGGGGGAGTTGTGAGGTGTTTGGCTTGTAATGGGCCTCTGAGTACGGAGAGCCCTGTACAATGACAGTCCATTGAATTTTTTCTTACCTATTTTAAAAAATATGGGTTCTTTGATTGGTAAGTATACCAATATTGAGATCAAAAGTTCCTCTTTGTTGATATTCTTTGTTGTTCTCTAAATATTAAAACAACAAAAAAAATTGATTTTCATAGTTATTAATCACCTTTGAAATTATAAATTGTGGCTTTTGTGATCTCGTGTGATAAAATAGTCTGTAGATATGTTAAATTGGTCATCATTCAGGTTAAATTGGGGTCAAATAATTTTGGATTCAAATTATTTGAGGTCAAGTCATGCACTTCCATGTTGGTCAATAAATACTTGTGCATGACCCATACATTCGGATTCAATATTAAAAGTTAGTTTGGTGTATCATGCACATGGTACACCCGAGTGTATAATTAATGCATTTCAATATTTTTACAAAATGTGCCCATGATATACTTCACAAATAACATTTCATATTAAAAAGTCATTCATAGCCAAGTATTAAGTATAAGAATGATGATTAAGTCTCCCTAATTGTTACCAACGTTTCAAATTAAATGTATTCAACAAATGGGATCCTAATCTAAATCCAATTTTTGAGAAAATTGAGTCTAACTATAGAGATGGACTATTTGGAGTTCGGGAAATTCAAATTCGCTCGGACCTATTATTACTTCCCAACAAATATTTTTTATTTGTTTGAGAGCTTATTGATAGATAACATAACTAATTTCTAGTAGTCTAGTACAACAACTATTTATAATAAATATCATAAGAAAGTAGTTTTACAATACGAAAGGAGTATTAGTTTTTCCGAAAATTCATTTTGGAAGCACAAAAATTTTACTGGATCTTTTCAGAAGAATCGACCCACACCCACCTAGATTAATACTATAAGTAACTTAATTATAATTTATAATGTGAAATATCAACTGTATTAAATTAGTATGCTCTTAATCAAATTACTTAGTACATACTGTATGACACTACAATTAGCTAGAGAATTAATTAATTACGTGTGGAATATAATGTATAGCATGCAATAGCATATACGGGGACATCAGGAGAGATATATGGAGCAAAGGCAACAATCAACGTTTGGGATCCATCCATTGAAGAAATGAACGAATTTAGCCTTTCTCAAATTTGGGTTCTTTCTGGCAACTTTGACGGCTCTGATCTTAACAGTATCGAAGCTGGTTGGCAGGTACTTCTACTACTTCTCACTTCTCAAACACCCCATTACCCTATCCAGCCATCTTTTGAAGTTTCAACATAGTTGCACCGTTTGCTTTTTCATATTTGCCGTAACACTTTTTGAACGTTAATATCTCTAATTGCATATAAGTAAAAATTACAAAAAGTTGATAGTATTTAAATCCTCGTATTGAGACGACTTCAACAAGATCCCACATGTGATTTGACTATGTTTTTTTTATATATAAAATGGTAAGGGAAGGCTCGTCAAAGTTGATTCATGAATAGTGACCAAATGCCAAGTGGTGCAAGTATTTTAAAATGAACTAATGAAGGAAGTATTAACTAAGCTACCTTTTTTTTTCTATAAGAACCAAGTTATCTTTTAGTTTTAATGTCCTCTAAAAAGATATTAATAATAATAGTATAGTTTTTAACATACACCAGGGTGTACAAAGAGTATGTACAATCAAAGCTATCTTAGCTTTTTACTTGTTGCTTATTTGAAATCTCCAAATATGCAAATTTTACACAATAGAAAGAGTTCCAAATTAACAAAAAATAGTCTTGAAGTACCATGCACGTGATACATTCAAATATACAATAAATATATTCGAATGGCGGAGCATGCGATAACTTAATTTATCATAATAATCAAGTAGTTTACCTATGCCTTATATTTAGAAACAGAGTTGGGAAATAGAAGCTCTAAAAATTTGATTGTTCTACTAGTCAGGTCAGTCCGGAGCTTTATGGTGATAGCAGGCCAAGATTATTCACTTACTGGACGGTGAGATTTCTTCCCAAATTTTATTTAATCTTTGTACTGTGTACTTCAATAAAAGTACTTAATTTTCTTTGGAACATATATATTTCTTGGATTAGTGCTGGCAACTAGTAAAATTCAACGCATTAAAATAAAATTTGACAGTCACATGAGTAAGTGCTATAATGTCAAACTTGATAAACCCTTTACTCATTTACTACCACTATTCTTCAATAAAAGAAGAAGAGATCAGTCAAATCATGTTTCATTTAATGCCCCCAATAATATTCTCTGGTTGTAAATTGTAACATCTCAACTAAGGGAGACCACTTAGCTTCCTTTTTACTTGCTTTATGTAATTTCAAGTACTCATTATATGTTTCTATTTGTAACTTGTAAGGTAGGTTGACCACTTTTTAGAGTGTATAGAAGTTCAGTTAGTTTTAGTTAAAAACTTGCAATTGTATTGGTTAATGTTAGTAAAAGATAAAATAAAATTATTAAAGAGTATATAATATTACACGTAAATACTCCCTCCGTTCCTAAATAGAGTGTTCATTTCTTTTGGCACAAGAATTAAGAAGAAATCATATGTATGACTTTAGTTGTGTTAAATCATAATTAAATATAGAAGTGAGTATATTTTTATGAATTGTTTAGTAAGGAGAGAGAATGTGGGTAATATGGGAAAGTGTATGATATTATAACAATTGAAAATAAAATAATATTTTAATTGGTGGACCCATAACAAATAAGGAAGTGGGAAACCTATTTGGGACAGACATAATTGAAAAATGGACAGAGGGAGTACACATTATATCAGAAAATCATTTTTTCGTTTCGAATAAATAAATTTATTATAAAAATTAACTATTTCTCATGCCATAATCTTAACTTCAAAATAACTTTTTTAACTTTTAAGGTCTTTTCTTATATGACCTTTTCATACATAATTTAATTCTAACTTTTATATGCTTCTTTTTTTAAAATTTTTTTTTACTATTTTTGTCAAATTAATAGTATGATATACAAGAATCTATTATGTTGCATGTTATATATACATTCTTATATGCACAATATTTGATATATCTTAAACGTACGCAACTTGATCAAATAATTGACATAGACTATGTACGAAAAAACCCGACTCGATTGCACATATAGCGAGCTTTTATATGTATGCAATTATGATATTTTTGTTATGGTTGGAGAACAGTTAGTGACGGATCTAGAAATATATTTAGTAAGATTAAAATAACATTAAAGAAATTTAGAGGGGGCAAATAGTTGAATTTATAAGGAACTACACCAAAATCTCAAAATTATAAGAGAAAATTCCATACTTTTATGTTTGAATGAAGTCAATTGACCCGCAATTATTTGCTATATGACCTAGCCACTGCCCATACTTTGTTATATTTTCCAATTATGGAGAGTATTATTGAGTATCTCAGTAAATGCATGCCTTTACTTGAAAATGTAAATGCAAGGTGGGGAGCTTCTTGGATGGTGGATCCAATGGACATAGTATATACATTTAATCAGATAATAAACACTAGTAGTACATTAACATTATAATAAAAGAAAAGAAAGATACTAGTATAGAAATGAAGCATGTAGTAGTACGAAAATGACACTTGCATGTGCCCTTAATTTGAATAATGATCAACTGACCAATTTGATTACACCATTTCCGAAAAATGGACCACCTATTAATTATGCATATGAATTAATTCTATATATGATGAGAAAAAATAGCATTAGCACCCCTTTGTGAGTGGATCTTATTAGTCTTTGCATGCAAGTGTAATGTGGAGATAGGTTCTTAATTGGATATCACTCCTAGAATTTACGTATACAAAAGTGACCTAGAGATTAACTTTTAAGTCATTAGAAATTTAATAAAGGAACTTGATTGGTAAATAAAAACCTATTAAAACTTAAAACTAGTTTCTAAGTGACCATCTTTAAGATAATGTCTTTTTTTATCACAAGTACCTATAATTTTATTTGTTCAATATACTATCTCAATTTTGCAATACATGTAACATATGATATGAGAATATATGATATGTAATACTAAACATTGATTTTTGTTAAATCCCATTAATTGCCACATGCGAGTGTTCTATATCGGAGAAAAAGGGAAGATTAAATCACTTTATAAGTTTTGTAGTTACACCTTTTATCACCAATTGGTATTAGGATGGAACCTCCTTAGACTTGTAAGTGGGCTAAACTCTCCTCCTCCTTATTGAATTACTCAGCCTTATTTATTTAATAACAATACTAATATACTTCTATCATAACAAAGTTTGGTTATGGTTTTTTATGATTGGATTTAATTTGTTCTCTTCCAATTTTAATTATTATTTTTTTACTTATTTTAAGAAAAACGAGTGTAGATTAATTAAAATAAGTAAAGTTTAAGGTTAATATATTCTAAATATTTTAAATAATACTCCCTTTGTTTTTAACAAGTTTTAAAAATTAATTAAGTTTAAGGTAAGGCTATTTAAATTTAATTCACAATAAAAATAAGACCATTCAAATATAGAATTAATTAACTCAGTAGAGATCAAATTGGTGATAATTAGGTGATTAATTTTTGTTGTTTTACATCAACTTATGCAGAGTGACTCGTATCAAGCAACTGGATGTTACAATCTTCTGTGCTCGGGATTTGTGCAAATGAATAGCAGGATTGCTATTGGAGCAGCAATTTCTCCAATTTCTTCATTTTCAACCAACCAATTTGACGTCACCATCCTAATTTGGAAGGTTTGTACAAAATTCATGCAAATGCTTATTAACTCAGATGTTTTTTTATATAAAAAAAAAAATTATCTTAAATTATACTCCTGCTTAACTTATTTGAACTTTCAGTATTTCCAAACGCATCAGATTTTGCGTGTAGGTGATAATAAGTCGTTTCAGAAAAAAAGAAAAGACCAAGTGATCATAAATAAGATAGTAAAAAAATAAAAATAAAGAAAACTAATTAAGATAATCGCATGTACTACATACAAATTAAATACATCTAATGTCGTCTACAATCACTTCTATTTTTTATGTTGATACTCATGTATTCATGATAATATGAATCTTTTTAATACATAAAATTATTAAGACAAATACAACATGTACACTCTAAAAAGTCGGATATCCATCCTTATCTCGCAAAATAATTAATTTACCTTAACTTTATATTATGAAAATTTTGTTTTGCAAATTGTAGGATCCAAAACTTGGGAATTGGTGGATGAGCTTTGGGGATGACACTCTAGTAGGTTATTGGCCAGCAGAGCTATTCACACACCTAACTGATCATGCAACCATGGTTGAGTGGGGTGGTGAGGTGGTTAACACGCGGGCCAATGGGCTTCACACCGCAACCCAAATGGGCTCGGGCCGTTTTGCTGAAGATGGGTTTGGGCAAGCCAGTTACTTCCGAAATCTGGAGATTGTGGACTCAGACAACAACCTTAGTTCGGCCCAAGATATCCAAACATTAGCTGAGAACACCAACTGTTATGATATCAAGAGTTCTTATGATAATGATTGGGGCCAACATTTCTATTACGGTGGGCCTGGGAGAAACTCAAAGTGTCCATGATTCTTTGGCCCATATCCACCTAGGATATTAATATAAACCTTTTAACTTTTGTTTTTTTCTACTACTAATTTTTTTATTTTGGTTGTCTTAAATTTAAGTATATATCAATGTCGATTATGGTATTTTTCTGATTTTGTTTTTATGTTGTTAACTGATATGTTTGTTGTTTTTCTTTGGTCAATCTAAAAAGGTGACAAAGAAATGTAATTGTGAAATAAGGAAGAAAAGAACTATTCTTAGTTGCAATGATAATATCATCCAAGCTATATATATATATGAAGAAATCAATAGTAATCAAACTAATTTTAGAGAGAAGGAAGAAATTAGAAATTGTATTATTCACTCTTAACCACAAATGAGCTGAAAACCAGCTTATATACAAGATGTAAGAAAGAGAAAAACAACTTGTAACTAACTTGTAACTAACTTCTACTTTCTTTATTACAAGATATATAATTTATATTTAAATAAATCCTATACTCCCCCTTCAAGCTGGACCTTAGAGATGAGTCCAAGCTTGGCAGATAGAACATGATGATGAGAAGAATTGAGAGACTTAGTGAGAATATCAGCAAGTTGATTGACACTTGATACATGGGCTGTTTGAATAAAGCCAGCAGCAACTTGTTCACGAATATAATGCATATCTCTCTTTAGGTGTTTAGTCTTCTCATGGAACATTGGATTTTTAGCCAAGTATTCTGCTGAAGTGTTGTCACAATAGAGAGTAATAGGCAAGGAAACTGGAATCTGAAGATCAGCAAGTAAACCTTGAATCCACACTAGTTCACTGGCTGTAGCTGACATACTTCTGTATTCAGCTTCAGCAGATGACTTGCTTACACTCTGCTGTTTCTTAGTCTTCCAAGAGACTAGATTAGAACCAATAAATACTGCATAAGAACTCAGAGAATGACTAGTAAACTGACAAGAGCTCCAGTCAGCATCACTGTAAGCAGTGATCTTAAGATCTGAAGTAGCAGAATA
The DNA here is from genome assembly GCF_026745355.1 of Beta vulgaris subsp. vulgaris. Lineage (NCBI taxonomy): Eukaryota > Viridiplantae > Streptophyta > Magnoliopsida > Caryophyllales > Amaranthaceae > Beta > Beta vulgaris. Next base: position 58,603,508 of record NC_079205.1, on the reverse strand, counting down.
CCATAAACCAGTATCTAATGTACCTTTCAGATATTTGAGAACATGTAGGGCAGCCTTCAAATGAGGAACTCTTGGTGAATGCATAAACTGGCTTAGGTGCTGGACTGAGTAAGACAAATCTGGTCTAGTGATTCCCAAGTATAAAAGTCTCCCAACAAGTCTCCTATAAACATCAGGAGTTTCAAGTAAATCTCCAACTTTAGGAGATAATTTCAAACCAGTAGACAAAGGAGCAGGAGCAACAAAGCATTCTTCCATGCCAGCATCAACCAGAATGTCTTTGATATATTTTCTTTGAGAAAGAAAGATCCCTTTGTCATTTCTATGAACTTCTATCCCAAGAAAATAAGTTAAGTCACCAAGATCCTTGATAGTGAATGCCTTGTCTAAAGCAAGTTTAACATCTGCAATCTGAGATGTAGAAGTGCCAGTAACCAGAATATCATCCACATAGACTAAAACAACCAAAAACTCTCCATCTTGTGTTCTGGTATACAAAGAATAGTCTTGAGTAGATTGTTTAAACTTCAAACTATGTAAGAAAGCACAAAGCTCTTTATTCCATTGGTGAGAGGCTTGTTTAAGGCCATATAAAGACCTTTTAAGCCTGCAAACTTCACCTGGCTTAGCCTTAGAATACCCAGCAGGTGGTGTCATATAAACCTCTTCATCAATGAAACCATGTAAAAACGCATTGTTAACGTCTAATTGACATAAATGCCAGCCCCTTACAGCAGCAAGAGCTATCACAATTCTCACTGTTGCTAATTTAGCAACTGGAGAAAAAGTCTGAGTGAAGTCTTGACCCTCAATCTGTTGGTATCCAATAGCCACCAACCTGGCTTTATGTCTCTCTATAGAGCCATCAGGCTTTAGTTTGGTTTTGTAAACCCATTTGGATCCTATAGCCTTTTTATCTTTAGGCAAACAAGTAAGTTCCCAAGTATCATTGCTCTCAAGAGCATTTAATTCCTTCTCCATAGCTAAAACCCAATTAGGGTCATGTTTAGCTTGGTTATAGTGTTTAGGTTCAAGGTTAAAAGAATTAACAGTGAAAGATAAAGATTGAGTATTATCTGAAATGGATGGATTTTTATGAGGAATATATCCTCCAATAAAATCCTGAAAAACATGAGAAGGAGTAATAATTCTTGATGATGTTCTGAGAGGAACAGAAGAATTAATATCATGAACAACAGAAGGAACTGTAATCTATTGTGTGGTATTTTCAGAAATGTGAGTAGAAGAAGAAGTATGAGAAGAAGAAATAGGAGAAGAGATAGGAGTAGGGTAATTATGTGAAGGTTCTGAATTTGTTGTAGTTGGAGAAGTATGGATAGAAGAAGAATTTTGGTCAGTATCAGAATGATCATAAGAAAACTGAACTATTTGTGAAGAAGCATTTTTTGAACTAACAACATGATGAGAGAGTTTATATGGAAAAACATTCTCAAAGAAAATAACATCTCTGGAGATGAAGATATGATGAGTATCAAGATCAAATAACTTAAAAGTTTTATAGCCAACAGGATATCCAAGAAACAAACATCTTTTAGTTAATTCTTTCCACAAATCAACAGCAGTATCTATGTATCCAAAATCATCAGCTAATTCAGCATTCATGGAACTTAAAATCCAACTTACTACCATGAAATCAGCACGCTTCCATTTATGATAATCCTTGTTAGTTACAGAAGGTTTCATGATTTCACCATTAATGAAACCTTCTTTATTTTTCGCAATTAAGGCACGTCTAACATTTCTACTCCAACGAATGTAATTGACACCATTGAATACAATAGCAACTAACGAAGAAGTTGGATTATCAGAGGATGCAATGAAATAAGGATCAAGATTACCTCCATTGTTACCTCCTCTCATATTACCTCCATTATTACCTTCATTGTTCGAACCTTCAGTATTCATAGATCCTTCTTCTAACCCCATATTGATTATCTCACACTCACACAAATTCAACAAGATTTATGCAAGAAAATTTTGCAATTATAATCGCAAGAAATTTTCGCAACAATTTTAGATGAAAATTCACCAATTTTAGAAAACCTCAATCTCAGCTTGAGATTATGGCTCTGATACCATGAAAAAATCAATAGTAATCAAACTGATTTTAGAGAGAAGGAAGAAATCAGAAATTGTATTATTCACTCTTAACCACAAATGAGCTGAAGACCAGCTTATATACAAGATGTAAGAAAGAGAAAAACAACTTGTAACTAACTTGTAACTAACTTCTACTTTCTTTATTACAAGATATATAATTTATATTCAAATAAATCCTATAATATACATGGTCTCGTGGCTAATAAAAAGTATTCTTTTTCTTAATAAAGATAATGAGAGATAATAATAAATTAGGTAATCTTTCTCGTCATAATAATACCTATTTTGTCATTGGAAAAAAAAAATTGATTTTCTCTTAGGTTATGAAATTATGGAGTATTATGATAACCATATATAACTCTATTAGGTTGCTCTTTTTTATGGCACTTGTTTGTTGAAAATCTATATGATATTGATCTTAATCACTCCTGGGGTAGACAAGAAAGCTATCATTATTCTTGTTGTTTATTAGAGAGCAAAAGACATGATACGATGTATATTATGGAAAACATCAAAGCTTCGTTTGATTGGATGTAAAACATTTTCAGTGTAAAATGATTTTCATGGAAAATACAATTTCAAAATTAGTTTTCCGTTGTTTGGTTCCTTGTAAGAAAAATGATGGCATGAAAGGAAAATGAAAGTAGGTAGTGAGAGAAGTGTATAAGAGAGATAAGGAAAAGGATGGAAAATAGTTTTTCCTTCATTTGGAAAGGAAAATGGTTTTAATTTCCATCATTTGGAGAGTAATTTTTACTCCAAGGAAAAATGTTTTACACTCCTTACAAACCAAACAATGTAAAATTGAAAATAGAGAAAAACGATTTTCTAAGAAAATGTTTTACGCCCTACCAAACGGACCCCAAATGACAAATCCTTGAACTTATTAGCAAACAATAGAGAGTTTGGACATGTTAATTCCACTTGTATAGATCTGATCACTCCATTTCCTATCTTGTATTTAGTTAAAGCTAAGAAATTATTTGTTGTTTGGTCAAATTAACAAGCTATGAGAATTCCAACAAATTAAAATTATACTACTTCATCCGTTTAAAAATAATTGTATCATTTGCATAGTATTTTCGATTTATAATTACACTTTAATTTTAGGAGAAATATAGTTATGTGATATCTTGTTAGATTATGATATCAATGTACAATTTTTTAACATTTAACTTTTTATAATTTATACTTATTAATAATTAAAGATGTTAATGTTTGAAACCATCAAACTATACATCGATAAGCTAGGTATGAAAATATAAAATGGCGCAACTATTTATAACCAAAGCATTTTTTTTCTTATGTCATCCTTCGCCGCTAATGTTGATTATAGAACATTTTGTTGCTAATTTAGACTCAAAATATATGTGTGGGGATTAGATGGGATGCTTAGTAAGTGCTTGCGTCTGTTTACAGCTAGAAAGCCTAGAAGCATGCAACTATGCAAGATGTCATTGTCCAGCCGAAATTTATTTTTCCATTTGAACTTTTGTGTTTGACAATTTTACTTTCTCTGCATTTTAATTTTTTCCAATTGGAGCTTTCTTTTTGCAAATGGATAAGCAAAGGGGTAAAATATAGAGGGAAGAAGAGTAATTGTGTTGATAAAAGTTGGTTTAGGTCCTTAATGGTAGAAAAAGAAAATCAAGGTATAGGCTCTTAACTAAAACTTTTAAACTTGATGGATTTTTATTGAATGCAATTAATCAAAATATTATTATAGAAAATTCATTTTTTTTATTTCGAAATTAAGAGAAAATTAGTATTTTTTAGAAGAAAAAGACATGTACTGATCATTTGAGGTAATTATTCTAAATATAAGGTATGTATATTGAATATTTGAATTATTGCTTTTGTATGTATATAAAAATGATTTTTTCCTTAATGCACGGTTTTCAAGACCTTATTATATGCAATTGAAGAAGCTAATATTATAAACTATGCATTGACAAACATATAATGTAAAAATAGGTACATGATAACTCTTCCTGAAATAGAGGGAGAATCAATTAGAGAAACTTATTTAGTCAAAAGTGAAGTCAAAAGAAAAATTACTTTCTATTTGAGTGTCAAAATATTTTGGACAAACAATGTTTAGGCTAGCTCTAGGGGTTCATCATCATTCCCTCTCCAAAAATTACCTATAATTTTATCCTACATTTAAAATCTTTGTGCAAATTGGATTCATCATCATAATAAAAATTGTGGATTGTGATATATATGTAATTACAATTGAAAAACATTAAATCATGAAATAATAATCACATCAAACATATATAGTATAATATTAATTATAATAACTTTCTGAATGTGCTTAACCTAAAAGACATGAGTTTGTCTATTTCAAAAATTAATTCTTTTATTCTTATATATTTAATTATTTAGCTAGTCTAGGTCAAATATTTTTTTCCATTCTCCTTATTTTTAACTTCTTCCCTCTATGAGGATGTAGTTGGTATGCCTGTACCACGACTAGTATTTTAATTTTTGCTTGTTCGAAGTTCTTCCTTCTTTTACATTAAAAAAAACAAATAAAAAACATAACTTAAAATGACTACACAAAAATATCCTCAAATATTGCAATGACCATTACATACACTTTATTTCTTCTTCTTATAAAGAATCTATACCATATATATATGAAATATGGAACACATGATGAATTAGCTAGGACTAGAGTAGATTATATGCATCCTTGAGTGGGGGCAATATAATCTATTAAGGAAAGACTTCTTGTTTAGGTCTTTCCTTATTATTTTTACAATAATATATAAATTCATATAAAAAATTCTTTTTTCATTGTCCAACTTTATATAATTCTATACCTTTTTCTACTTGTCTCCTTCTTATTCAATTCTCTAATTACCATTATAAATAAACCAAACCATACCATACTCTCCCTTCATATTTTCTTCACCTATTCTTCCCTCTAGTTTCTTATTACTTTCTAATTTCTCTTCTTTAAAAATTACTTTATATTTATCAACAATAAAATGGGAACAACATCAGGATCAAATATAAAGATTATAGTCGAGAAAAATCCCTCAGAAGCTCGTTTATCTGAACTGGGTATTAAATCATGGCCTAAGTATGTATTTTTCTTTTGTCTTTAGAATATTTTCTTGTATATATGTAGATATTTATTTCTTGTTTATATAAATTAAAGGTGGTTTCTTGATGTTATTGCAGTCTAAAAAACTAAAATCAAGAGTTTTAAACTTATATTTTATGTTAAGTTTATTACAACTGTTTATATCATACAAGTGGTAAAAAGTGAAAACTCACAAAAATAAAACTGAAAACTAAGAAAGATATCAACGTAGTGAAATCATTTTCGTTTCAACAACCTAGTTTAGACTTCTTGAAGGTAAAATTAGTAATTACTAGTCTTGTATGCACGCTGCGAAAGTAAATATAAATTATCTTGAAATTTGATGGAAATGTCTTGTAATTTGGCCTTATTCTTTTCGCTTTTTTGAAAATTTGGTAAAGATGAGTTTTTTTTTTATATATATACAATGGGTGAAGAATGCATTAATTAAAAATCGGATGTACAGCCTACCGCTAATACAATCGAACTAAATTGAGCAATGTTTGCTCTTACATAACAATTACAAAAGCAAAGATAACTTAAACTTAAACTAGGATAGAGCTGCTCAATCTGGAGGTCTTAGTTGATAGATAACTGTGGTGGTATTGGTTGTATTGGTTTTTGTTTCAGAATGCATTTGTAATTTAGGGTGGACACAAAGTCCGTCCTTCATTCAGTCGCTCTTACCTTATATAATAGAGATTGTATTAATTTAATAACGGGTTTTAATTTGATTATTTACTTACACTTATGATTTGCAGATGGGGTTGTCCACCAGGGAAAATAACACTGAAATATGATGCCACAGAAACATGTTATTTTGTTAGAGGGAGAGTAAAGGCATATTCAAAAGGGTCAACAAGTGATGATGCAGTAGAGTTTGGGGCAGGAGATGTTGTGATTTTTCCCAAGGGACTTAGTTGCATTTGGGATGTTTCTGTTGCTGTGGATAAATACTATAAGTTTGATCCTCCTTCATCCTAACATAATCATTTAAAAGTCCTTTTATTTTCTATTTTGTTGTCCAAAGTATTTTTTATTTTTTTACTTTGTTAGATTTTATTAGTACCTTCATATATATTTGTGTTCCAAGAATCTTGGAAATGTTGCACAAATAATGAGTTAAATAGCCTTGTTTTTTTTTTAGTGTTTTTACTAATTTGATGAAGTTCAGTACTTCAGTTTGTACAAGTTGTCTAATCCAGCCATATTTGTAGGATCTATATCACTATATGGAATATAATACCTGGTTTAGCTTCTCATAAACTTAATGAAGTTAATAACTTTCTCTTGTTTATCATATTGATGTGTTTGCATAGTTTATGTATTATAATGCTAATAAATTGTACCCATAAAGCTTTAGGAGCTTGTACACGGTGAAGAAACTTTAGGACATGTTCTATTCGGCATAAAACAGTTGAATTGAAGTGAATCGAACTGAACTGAAATGAATAGTAATATGTGAGAATAAAATTATTGTCCAGAGCTGAACTGATTGAACTGAACTGAATTGGACTGAACTGAAAATAAGTTGGGGAGAACAAACTCTTAATAATTAATACCTACTTCAAGGAAAAGTATTTAGAGGAAATTCACATGTGACTGATAATGTGAGTATGTCCCACAAGCGTTGAAGAATAATAATGGGGAGGGCGAGTAATAATGATAAGTCGTGTGGATTACTCTGTCTATTACTGATTAGTCGTTCAACTATCAAATATTGCTTGGTTTACGGTCTCGTTGAGGATCTTGTGACATTTTCTTAATTATAAGAACTAAATGTCTACTTATAAGTATTAGAGTGATTATGTACGTTAGTGTAAAAAAGAATTCACAAATAAATGAGTTTGTGACAAAATGAAAAATAAGGAGATCATGATTGATTTTATCACTTTATTCGACTACTTAATCTATTGTTAATTAACTTTGAGATGATATCTCACTAGGTTTACAATCACAATGAATATTGTAATTAACTTAACAAGTCGAAAGATAAAGATATTTTGTTGCAATTTCTAAAATGTGACATGCATGAAATCTGCCAAAAAAGAAAAAGACATGCATGAGTCAAAGAAGGTTACGAGAAAAAAGGCAGTAAGTTGCATGTTGAGTCCACCACAAAGTGAACACCTTTTTGAATTAAAGTAACTTTTCAAGGCCTTTGGAGTTTGACTGGTCAGCTCAAGAGATCTTCATGACCTTGTTTTTGTATTCTCTCTCCTAACTTCATATCTATTTTTGCCATAAGATAAGATCGAAGAAAGCTCCATCTCCTCTGCTTTTCTAGGTTTGTCGTCTGTGCATGGCACGTGAAACCCACCCTTATTATGATCTAGTGGGCCTTTTGTCATGGAATTTTACCTTTTTTTTATATTTATTAGTAGTAATTTTTTTGTTAATAAGGTAAGAAAGAGGTGTCATAATCAGATCGGAATCTCGCACAGGTCAATTCGATCCGAGTTTGCAGGCAAGGCTCCTTGAGAGTAGGGGGAATCGTAAGGGGGGACATCCCCATTCCCAAAGTGTCTCTAGTGGGGTTTGATCCCACAAACTCACGATTGTGAGATACAAAACAGCAATATATCTTGGGTGTACATAGCTTTATGTATAGAGAATCAAGGTTGGCCTAGTGGTAAGGTCTCCTTCTAATCCTGTGACAGAGGTTCGATTCTCACCCCTTGTAAGAAGAATCCTCAATTTTCCCCCTTCCTTGTAAGGAAATTCTCCTTACCTTAAAAAAATAATAACTCTATGTATATTAGGTCAAAAGAGTATGCATATTCGAAATTATCAAAAAGAGTATTTATCTGATCAAATGGCTATGCATCTCTCTCTTCAAATGTGTTTGATCAAATTACTATGTGTTTGATCAAATAGGTATACATCATTACAAATGTGTTTGATCACCTTTAACTCAAGCAAAGTTCGACTCGAGTGACCTCAAATCGAACTCGAGCTGAACTTGAGATATTGGCAAGTCGAGTTAAGCAATTCGATACTCGACTCAGAAACTCATGAGAAACTCGAATACCCAATATTGGCTATGCATATGTCTCTTCAAATGAGTATGTCAAATTAGTATGTGTTTGATCAAATTAGTATCATTACAAATGTGTTTGATCACCTCTAACTCGATCAAAGTTCGAATCGAGTGAGCTCAAATAAATCGAACTGGAGCTGAACTTGAGATATTGACGAGTCGAGTTGAGTAATTATTAGATACTCGACTCAGAAACATATGAGAAACTCGAATACCAAATTATCTACAGCAAAATACCTTAATGTGACATGCTTTTAACACGAGACACTTGCAAGCTACTCGAAATTTACTCGGTTAAAACTTGACTCGATCAAAATTCGACTTGATTGCGCTCAACAACTCGAGATCGACTGAAAATGCTAATGAGTTGAGTTGAGTCGAGCTAGCTCAAATTGGAACTCCATTCGCATCATCTACGCCTCTAATTGTGTTAAATGCTCGCAAACGTTCAAGTGCTCTTTATTAGGGTACCCACTACCCACAACTCAACTAAAATGATAATTATGCTATCAAACACCTACAAGTCGCTTATTTGTTAGGGCACAATTTGTTTCCTAAAACAACCTAAGTCATATACTCATATACTAAACATGATCACAAGAATGTGGCATGAAGTATACAAAATAATCTGGTGAACTTCTTTTCTATCGTACACAATAAGGGTGCAAATCAACTGCACGCCAAGTGGATGGATAGAACTTAGAAGAGGCAATTCTTGAGATTGAATACGCAAATATAATCCAATTTATCCAAACATCTAACAGTTAAACAGTAAAACTGTATGGATAAGTTTGCAGTAGAAGAGGGAATATATGCCACTGACATGATGTACTCTTATCAATTATCATATGCAAATTCTTGTAGTATTTTCATTGTAATTTGTAAGTGAAGTGATGTTTTTTTTTGGTATCACCTTTGTGGCATAGGAGAGGTGGAAGTTTTTCTTGGTAAAAGTAGTCTTCAATCTTCAATATCTCTGGTCTAATATTCCAAATAACTAAGTTTTTCTGTACACAAACAAAAAAAGTAATTATAGTTTATTGTCTTTGTCTTGTTGGACAGCCACTAACAGTGTGGTCCTTCGGACGACCACATCTTAGATTGTTGCCTTGATCCAATAAAAATTTTGATCATTCGTTCTAGTCTATCTGCTTTTTACGTGGGTGCATGATTTTCTTTTCCCTTCTTCCTTTTCCTGTTTTGTGTTGATTATGGAGTAACTAATCAACTAATTATAGATGATACCTAATAATCTTGTGTTTCACTCCCTCGTTCATAATCTATAGGAGTATTGGTAGAAGTTAAGATAAGTTAAATAGCTAGGTAAAGACAGGTTTAATTATTAAGTATCGGCACATATAATATGTAAAGTAGAAATTCTGATTCTCGAAAGTGGAATAATTTACTATTGAGTTGTTTGGTCATTTGCTAAATCACGCCCTAAAATTTCCTGGTATCGCCCTGTATTTGTATAAAATACTGTATTTTTGTATTTTTTTTTTCATTTCTCCTCTTTCCTACTTCCCCTTTTTTATCACCTTCATGCCCTCCACACCACCAACACTACTACCTCTCATAATTTATTTTTTTAAAAAAAAAAAAAAAACAAACAAGTTGACAAAGCTCACCACCGCTGCCGCACCACCACCGCCGTACCTCTGCCGCCACACCACTGCACCACCACCGACACAGCACACACCATCTTCTCCTCTTTTATTCCTTTTCTGATTTTTTTTTTTAAAAAAAAAGGTAGGCGTCCACCATGGACGCCCCACCACCGTGGAGGCGCCCATGGCAGGCGCTCCACCACATGGTGAGGCGTGCCATGGGCGCCTCCACCGGTGGTGGGGCGTCCATGGTGGACGCCTCTCTTAATTTTTTTTAAATTCAAAAAAAATTAAGGAGGCGTCCACCATGGACGCCCCACCACCGGTGGAGGCGCCCATGGCAGGCGCCTCACCATGTGGTGGAGCGCCTGCCATGGGTGCCTCCACCGGTGGTGGGGCGTCCACGGTGGACGCCTGTATATAATTTTTTTAAAAAAAAAAAACAGCCTCCTGATGGTTTCTTCATCTCCTAATTTGGTGAGTACTGTTGAGTTTGCAAAGTTATGTTCATACAAGTGCTCATAAAGCTTCTGTTTTCATTATTCTGCAGAGGAATATGGATTTATTGAATTGAAATCTGCAGAAAGTTATAAAATTAGTTTTTCTGGAGGAAAATACGCAAGTGTTCATATGTGGGTGTAGTGTTCATAGTACATAAGTTATAAAATCTGCATTTTATAAAATTTTCCGCTGAAAAATTCTTCACTATGTTCAGTAACTTATGTACTATGAAAACCACACCACATATGAGCACTTATTTTGCAACTTTCTGCAGATTTCAATTCAGCACTTGTACTATGAACATATGGCGAACACAGTACATGGGAATTGAAAATACAAGTGTTCATAATCTGCAGCGGTGTTGGTTTGCCGTGTGGTGTTGGTGGCGGAGGTGTTGGTGGTGGCGGAGGTGTTGGTGGTGGCGGCTCCAATGGTGGTGAAGGGAGAGGGGAGGGGAAGTAAAGAAGAGAGAAAATAATGGAGGTATAAATATACAGTATAAAAATACTATCTTTAGGGCGTTAGTAGGAAATATCAGGGCGTCAAATAGCAAGACCCTTGACAAAATCATATACTTCCTCCATATCAAATTAATTGCAACAAATCTCTCGACACGGACTCCTAGGCAAAATTTCATAAGGTAAGATTAACAAAGATAAGGGCATATGTTAAATGTAATTAACCACCACTACATACTGCCGCCACCACCGAAACACCCCCTCCCCCACCACCACCACCAAAACGCCACCACAACCACCAATAACCACTGTCAAAAGCCAAAAACCACCGAAATTCGAATTCATAATCCACCGAAATTCGAATCCAAAAACCACCAACAAAATCCACTGAAATTCGAATCCAAAATCCACCGAAATTGGAATCTAAAAACCACAAAAAAAATCCGCTGAAATTGGATTCCAAAATCCATCGAAATTCGAATCCAAAAACCACCAACAAATCGAGAAGAGAGAAGAACGAAGGTGGAGAAACAATGCCGAAACGAAGGTGGAGAAACAATGCCGAAACGAAGGTGGAGAAAGAACGAAGGAACAGAGGTGAGAGATTTGGTGTGGATTTCGGGTGGAGAAAGAACGGAGGAACGAAGGTGAGAGATCTGGTGTGGATTTCGGGTGGAGAAAGAACGAAGGATGATGGAGGTTGATTTCAGATTTCGGGTGGATTTCGGTGGATGGTGGTGGAGGAGATCGAAGATAGGAGGTGATGATGGTGGTGGTGGGTGGAGGAGATCGAAGGTGATGATGATGCTGGTGGGGGACGCCGACGAGATTTGTGATGGTGGTGGTGGTGGCAGGAGGATGGAGATGGGAGAGGAGAAATAAATGGTGGTGGGTGGTGGGTGGTGGAGTGAAGGTGGCATCAAAGGGAGGGAGGGATTATATTTAGGTTGATTAATTATGATTATGTTTGTAATTAATTTGATTTGAGTAGTATAATATGTGTTTTAGTTTTTTAATAAGGACATTTTGGTAATTTAAGGGGTAACGATCATTACCAAAAATGGAAATAAGAAAATAGTTGTATTTAATTTGAAACAGCCATTTTTAGAAACTGTTGCATTTAATTTGATACGGAGGAAGTAAAATGAAACTTCATACAAAATGGATAAAGTTACGTACCCAGACTCCCTAGATAAGTGGAACTTTACATAATCAATCAAAAAGAATTTTCCTCAAGTCTTACGCCAGACAAACTTGTTACTATAATAAAGTTATCTTTATGAGAATTACCTTTTATAATAATAAAAGTTACATTAGTGTTATGATAAATATTGTAATCTCATCGATCCTATATAAGATTTTGTGCAAAAGTTTGCACTTCCTAGAAAATACAAAAACATGAATTATAACCTTATATACATTCAATCATTAAATTGTTATATTTAGTGACGGAGCCAGCTAAGGACATGAGGTGCACGTGCCCCCTAAATTTTAAATTAAATTATTGTAAAAAATTATCTGCGTCAAACGCACAACCATGCGCTCAATGCAAATATTGGGCGCCGAGCGCATACATCCAACACTGCACGTATGTCACTTGCGTTTCGCGCACAATGCTCTGGTACAAAAAGGTTATAAACAAAAGGTACAATATTAGGACATACAATACTAAGGAGGTTTTTGGTTGGAGGGTTTTAAGAAAGGAAAAGGGAATTGTGTTCCTTGTTTCCCTTCGTGAATGTTTGGTTAGTGTTTTTTTTTTTTCAAATTCTTTACCCTTTTTTCTTATTAGGATTACCCTCCTCCCCTTAGATTGATTCTCCACCATCCCCAAGCTTCGAGATTACCCTATATCTCTCTATCGTACAACTATTATTATTATTATTATTATTATTATTATTTATTATATTTATTATTATTAATATTTATTCTTATTATTATTTATCATTATTATTATTTATTATTATTTATTATAATTATTATTAATATTATTATTAATACAATTATTATTGTTAACTATTATTATTATTTTTTTATAAATATATTATTATTAGTATTTATTATTTATTAGTATTTATTATTATTATTATTATTATTATTATTATTATTTTTCATTCTCTTTGATGTTCCTAACCAAATAATATTTTTAATCAAAGAGAAACTCTTTCCATTCTCCTTATAATCCTTTTTCATATCTTTCTCTTTTCTCTTAACGAACCAAATGTCCCCTAAGTTGTTTGGCTTGGTGGTTAATTGGATGTGTTGTACTGTCATATTTCTTCATCGAATGTCGCAAGTTCAATCCCTATTATAAGATGCATCTTGGATCCTTCTCTCTTCTTCTTTGTTTTTTTCTCTTATTTTGATGGCAATATCTTTTCAAGATCGATATCTTTCTAATTTTCATTTTATTTCTTATTGTACAACTCTACTTTTTTATTTAAAAAAAATTCATTACTGCTCTATCTTTACATTTTTTTGGATAAAAAATTAGGGTAATGTTATATGTAGGGCTACATATAAGCATTAAATACATTTTTTTTAAATGGAAACAGTTTAAGAATTCAAGACACATTTTCACATTAACTGAGGTAATAAATGCTTGATTCAATATTTTATTTTTATTTTAAGCACCTTATACATAATCCTAACGGCTATGTATATCATTTTCCAAAAAAATATTCAAAGAATTTCATAATTTTATTATTATGTTTTTTGGGCTACATGTTGATAAACACTAGTCCATCATCTACCAATTGGTATACTTGCGACAAACCCCACGAATAGAGCTGGGCATGGGTCGGGCCGGCACGGCACGACACGATTTGAGCCCGGCCCAACACGAGCCCGCTATGAGCACGACACGACACGCCGGCACGAGTGGTGGGCCGTGGGCCATGCATGAACAACATTCTAAAAGTTTGGCACGAACCCGACACGAGCACGACGGGCCGGTCCACAAGTTGGCATGCTTATTTTGGTTAAAATTTGTATAAGGCACGATGGCACGGCACGGCACGTGGCCGGGTCGTGCATGGGCCTTAGATTTTACAACTTGGGATGAGCCCGGCACGACACGAGCATTTCTTGGCCCGTTTTGACACGACACGTTGTGGCACGAGGCACGCGGGCTTGGCACGTGGGCCGTCCCGGCACGTCCCGTGCCCACCTCTACCGGGTGGCCACGAACAATCCTAATTTTATAACCCATTGATTCTCAACTCAAACTCGCTAATTTTCCCCCCTCCTCTACTACACCAATCAACTCCAGCAAGCAGTTAACCAAAAACCTCCATCGCCGCCTTAAAAAATTGGTTAATTCCTACCATCACCGGAAAGGGAAGAGAGAGAATCCAAAAAAACAGCGCAAAATATGAGGGACAACAATGAAAAAGTAACCCCAGGTGAAATACTAGGAAAGGCGGCTGAGCTTAAACCTGGTAAAGGTACTTACGTTGCTGCTGATGCTGCCGGAGTTAAACTCATCTATGCTTCTCTCACTGGCAACCTCACTCGCTCTATTCCTTCTTCTGATTCTACTGACAAGGTTTGCATTTCTTACGCATATTCCCTCTTTCTAGGGTTTTATTTTGATTTATGGGTTTATCTTTTTTTGGGCAAAAATTAGTGGAATCAATATGTTTTTGTAGTTCTAGGTCTCTTTGGTTTGATGGAACATATATTCGGGTGGAGAACGCAAATGAATAATTCCTCCGTTTCGATTTAATCCCAACAATTCACTTTTCACACCTGTCGAGACATAACTTTGACGGTTAATATCTATTATAATATATATGTAAAAATTATAATAGTGCAAAATGTTGACTGTTGCGATTAATTCGAAACGGAGGAAGTATTTAGTTTTTCTTTGTTTCGTTTGATGGAAAACTATGTAAACGGAGATGTTTGAAATGAGAGAGTGGAGGAAAATGTTTAATTAGGTGGCCCTGTTCTTTTGGACTTATTTTCAGTTCAGTTCAGTTTCTCATAGTTCAGACACTCAATCATGTTTAGCTTTCTTGTGGTTCAGTTCAGTTTCTCGCAGTTCAGTTCGTTTTGTCCTAAGTCCAAAACTGTGTGCCAAGCAACTTGGTTGCTAGTATTATGAAACTGAATCATGGGCTGAAAGATACGATTAATATGGGTGAAATGCAGGTGAATTGAATGGAGTTGAGTTTAGCTTTGAGATTTGATTTTTTTTTGTTACTTAGGAATTTGTTGTTTTACCAGCTATGCAGAATGTAATAGCTTGTTTGGGTTTTGTAAGATGATTGAGGAGGAGATTAGAGAGGTTAATGATTAGGAGGGCAGAAATGAAAAAGGAAGATTTGAGTATTTGTGCCATTTGGTTTAGTGCACATTAAGAGGTACCATTTGCTTGATTGGGTGATGAATAAGGAGTTGAAAGGATGTTATGCTGTTAAACTTTCTGTACGCTTTCTAGTATCTCATTGGCAGAGTTTGCTAAGATCTTGCATTTGTATAAGGTATAGGGAACAAAAAGGGGTAATGAGTTTCATCTTATTTATGGCTAGAGTATGGTCGCATGCCAAATGTGGGAGAATCTAGTTTGTTGTGCTAATTCTTTTTGTACTTTGATAGCATTTACCCTTCAGAATAGCGAATGTGAGGCAGATACTGTCAAGTTTGGAGTTTGAAAATTGATTATTTACTTCTCTAGAGGAATCTAGGGAGAGGGGGGGGGGGGGTTGGGGGTCTCCTTTCTTTGTGGATTTTTATGATAACATGGTTTAGAATTTTTTTCAATCAATGCAGAAATTTTGGATTTGTGATTGACAATATAGTGGTTCTATATTCATGATTGTAGAATTTGTACGGTATATGGAGAGTTTTGAAGGCAATATCTCAGATTAGAAGAGACAGTTTAGTGTCTCTGCTTTTTCGTTTACATAGAAGCATTGAAAAGCAGTAGAATTTCTAATTCTGATATCTTGGGATGGATCAAGGCAGTGCACATTATTGAATCTTTAGATCTCTAATTGCAAAGATATGCAATGTTTGGAGAGTTCTTAACCCAATGTTTTGAATTAAGGTAGCCTATTTCATGGATTATTTTAGAAATGGAAAACTCCATACTGAGTTACTGATTTTTTTTGTCATAGGGATTTATTCATGTCGTTCGGAGCATTGTATATCTGGATGATTAGGTGTTTAGTGCAGGCTCACTCAATGAGTAGGGTAGGTCGAAGACATCTTGACTCCATTTTGGGATTTTTACACTTGTGGTTAGAGATATATCACAATTTCAGGATTCTTGTCTTTCTCCAATCCCCAAGCATTGGATCTGTCTTTGTTTACGGAAATTGTTTTGCTGTTGTTTCAAGTTGGCTGTCTAATGGACAGTCTTTATGGTATTATTTCATGGGTGGTACTAGATGGTAGTAACAGTAAATTGGTAATAACTTGGTGTAAATTTGTATGAAAAGTCTCGTGTTTATTACCATGGTAATGGGATTTCAATCCTAAACATGTGCTTTTCTTCATAAGTTTCCATTATCACTCAATACCATCTTCCTTACTGGTAAAAGATAGCAATGTAATTTTATGAACCAAACAGATGTTTTGAGGTGAAATAGCATTACCAGGTTTATTAATGTTGGACTTCTCTAAAAACTTACACTAAGATGCATTACCATCACCCATTACTATCACCTATGACCACTTACCAAACATACTTATATTTTTTTCAATAGTGGCCTGGTTTCTATTAGATATATAATACTTGCAATAGATGCTGGATTATTTATGATGATAGATATGGCAATTAACTTCTTTTTATGATGATGATATCTATGTGTTAATGATTGCAACATTTTTTTCCTAAGAGGACAGTTGTGGAGGTAACTGGTCACAAAGCGCATGGTGCAGTCCCTGAGCCTGGTTGTACAGTACTTGCACGTGTAAGTTTATTCATTACATTTTTGTGCTAATAACTTTTAGCAAGCTTAACTTAATAGTTTATGGGGTATTGGACACTAAAATTCTGAAGTATTTTGGTCTAATTGATTTCCTTTTCTTTTCATATATACACAATATGTTCTGTATAGCATTTTGAAATTTGGTGTTGTTTGGTTAGAGGGTTGAGATGCTCATGTCATTAGGCTGTGCATGTTATGATATACTTGTGTTAAATGACGAGAATCGGTGTGTGATCTTCATGACAGGTTAAAAAGGTGATGGTTAAAATGGCTTCAGCGGATATCATGTGTGTTGGTAACAAGTCTGTTAGGGAAAAATTTACTGGCATAATCAGGTACATTTTTGGACTTAGAAAACAGATTTTTTTTTAATGCTCATGTATATATATTATGGGGATCTTGGTTAAAGTATTTAAATTTGGAGGCTTTAAGAAAATAGATGTGTCATGACAGACAGCAGGATGTAAGAGCCACTGAGATTGACAAGGTCGATATGCATGCTTCATACCGAGCTGGTGATATTGTCAGGGCAGTAGTTGTATCCTTGTTACTAGTTACCTACTGCATCTGGTTTTCCTTTTTATTGTAGTTTGTCATAATTTTCTGTTTGTTTTTCGATTTAAAGTAGGTAATTTGTTACCCCATATAGTCAATACATTTGGAACTGTTTTGCTCGAAGTTTATCGTAAAGTCAACAGAGTGAAAGCTGTATACATTTTTGCTTACAATGCATTGCTTAAAGGAATATGATACATGCTCTAACCTTTGGCAATTTCATGTCCTATATTACTACAAGTATTCCTTGACAAACCTACTTAGCTATCCTTGGGGGATGCAAGGGCTTATCACTTGTCAACAGCAAAGAATGAACTGGGAGTTGTATCTGCAGAAAGCACTGCAGGTTAGTTATTTTGGCCTATATTACATGGTCTATCTTGCTTTGATCTTTTTCTTCCTAATAGAAAAAAAAGTTGTACTATATCTATACTTAAAGACTGCATGGGATGATACAGGTGAGACGATGATACCAATTAGTTGGACCGAGATGCAGTGCCCTTTGACAGGCCAAATTGAGCAGAGAAAGGTTGCAAAGATTGGAAATTGAGGCTGACATTCTTTGAGCCTAGGAATTAGGAATGGCAAGCTGAAGAAATGACTGTAAAATTCAATAGTCTTATAAAAATCACGGCCTTTTTGTTACATGTATCAAATGAGCTTTATGTAATTTGCCTTAGTTGATCATTGTCTTAGGAAAAAACGAGCAGGATTTAGCTTAATATTTACAGCAGTGGCATGATTACTTGGTATACTACTATTGTTTCTGCAACGGAAGAAAAGTTCATAGACGTTATGATTAAACCCCCTGTAACAAGGCATATGTGATAGATGTACATGTACACAGTACACTAGATATATACAGGAGGATGGTGTTCCTGGCCCTGCATACCGGATCGGGAACACCATCTGTCTAGTGTGTACTCCTGGTGCACAACATGAATTGCTCCTTGAAATGTTAAATGGACTGTGAAGGTGGATATTATGGAAATGTGCTGGTCTGGAGGTGATCTAGTACCTTGGAACCTTGGTACTAATTCAATTTTCTTGTCCCTCATTTTCCTCCCTTAGTCAGGAGGATAACCCAATGTAGTCAACTTTCTCATTTTATCTGCAGTTGGGTACATTAGGATTGTCAAACCTCACCTCTCACCAAATTTTTTTTTTTTTTTTTTTGGTGCGAATGAGCCACAAGTTAGGGGATGAGAGTCGATTCTAGGATTACTTGAAACTGGTAGGGAAGCTTTAACCAACTGAGCTATCATCCACTCTCACCTCTCACCACCTTTTAAATATGTATTGCGACGACTATTTGAGTTGGCAAGGTTTTCAAATGTTGTGATAAAAACATGAGACGAAATCCTTGTCAAAAAAATAAAAACATAGAAACAAAAACTTGTTCAGTGCTTAGTGCTACTCTCCTTTGTCACTTTTTGTACACCTAAATAAGCTTATACATCCCTTCACCTCTTAAGGACCTTAAGATGGGAAAAGCTTATGGTGCAATTTCACTAGCTGTCAATGCTTATCTTATGATTATGAATATAAGCATATGTGATATCATTGCCAACTAATGTAAGGGATTCCCATCACCCGATTTAGGGTTTTGGTTTGAATCATGTCGCATGCATGCTCTTAGGGTGGGGTTTTAAATTAGTTCTTTCACTTTACTAAATGGGAATAATAAAACGTGAAGGGTTATATTCTGTGGCCTATATTACCAATAAAAAGAATTAGCATAAATATATTAAACTAATACGATATATAGGTGCACGACTAAAAATTAAAAAAATTCAATTTGCCTATGTTCATTTGAGTTCGGTTTAAATTTTCTATCAAATATGGACAAATGAATAGAGAGGTCTGTACGATCTTAGTGGATGGGTGCATGGAAATCAAACACTAAGAATAATTGTCCTTCTGTTGGAATCGGATGGGTGGGGTCCGAGGAAGGGGTGAAGATCTTTGAAGGACATTCTGGGGTCTTTTAAATATCCTCAATTCAAACTGAAAGTTATGTAGTTTTACGTGAAATAATGGAGGCAAGCAATAATGTCAAGACTTATCGGACTCGCTAAGTCGCTATTATTATTAGGTCAATGTGTGCTTATATGATAACTTTTATTTTGTGAAATTACTAAAATAGATAGGTGTTTAATTTCAAAAGCTCATGTTTTAGCTGCTAAAGCAAGACACGAAACGGATATTGTAATCCTTTGTTGATTCTTACTTGTTTGTACTTGTTGCCAAAAAAAATACGATATAATATATTACCATCAACTTAATCATATCTAGCGTAAATAATATAAAAAACCTGAAATCGAAGTTACCATATTATTAGTTATGAAGGGTGGTCTATTAGAAATTTAGAAGTGGGCCATTAGATATCCACAAAATTATGCCAACACCACAAATTTGATCATAGAATCACTTCAAACACCCTTCTGGTCCAGTGATGAACCAGAAAAAGCCAAGGTTAAACACTTGAACTAGATATGTTAAATTGTTGAGAGGAAATTAACTCTCCAAAAATGGCTGCTTCTCTTTATCATCATCAATGTCAAAACCCTCTTCTTCTTCTTCATTCTCCAACCAAATTATCTTCTACAAAATCACAATTATTCAACAAATATTCACATTTCCACCTCAGAATTTCACTCAATTGCAAAACCCATGTTGCCAAATTACCCCTCACTGTAGCATGTGCTCTCACTCAATCAGACTCTCCCACATCTTTTAATCCTGATCCTCAAACCATTCTTCAAGAATTGGCGGTTAGTTTTGATTAATTTTAGAATTTTAATCTTAAATTTATCATCTTTCAGAAAAAAAAATTAATTTTGTTTTGTTAATTTGCAGGATAGTTTGGATTTACCATCTGATTATTTTTCCAAGCTTCCTAGGGACCTTCGTCTTGATGTAAGTGAAAATTCTGTTTTATGGGATATGGTTATTTTCTAGTAAAAATCGAAGTTTCTTTTTTTTTTTTTTTTTTTTGTGGTTTAATAAGCCAAGAATTTGATATATATTGTGAAAATGTTTGTTGCAGCTCAATGATGCTGCATTTGACCTTTCAAATGGACCTGTACTTGATGAGGTTAGCTTTTTTGAATGTGTTATGGTTAATTTCTGTAGTTTGCTTTTAGTTTAACATGATTAGTGTATATTACAATCATCATCTAACAAGCTTAGTTCTAATGTAAATTCTTTTCTAAGATTGACTGAGTAGAAGTTTAATGGGTTGGTGAGTAACATAGCAAAATGAAAGGACTGGATTATTTGATCAGTCATATGATACTTGTGTACATTGGTGGAGTGCCGAATTTCTTGACATTGTAAGTAATAGAGCTGGGTGAGATATTCCTGACATAGGGATTATAAGTTCGTGTAGAATAATAGATTTTAGGAGTGAGTAATTCATAATTGTGTGGCCAGTTATATTAACTTACCTAGAATTGTAGAGGGAAACTATGAGTCAGAATTCTTCCTCAGCTTTAATCAAGGTATTTTTGAAGTGCAATTGCTTCAAAATCATCCAAAATTAGTAGGTTAAGGTGTGATGACATATTTGATTGGTTTAGTATATTATCTCATTTCTTCCTGTTGCTCCAATATGATGTATTGGAGGCCTCCTGATCATAGATGTATTCGAGGTACTTACTTTGCTATTGAAGTTGTGGACATCAATAGTTCGTAGGTGTTGCGGTGGAACTGCGTGAAATGCTTCCTTGCAAGGCATCTCTTTATTTTGACTTTACTACTTTCTGGTTTTCTCTGTGTTGGAGCTGATCTGTTACAAGGTTTTTCAAGTTTGAAAACATGTGGCTAGAGCCTAGAGTTATCTGGATGGGTTTTGATGTTATAGACACTCCTGGACCCTGGTTTCAAATTGGTAAATGAATTTTCCTCCTTAAGTAGAAAATTGAAGAGTGAAATAGAGACTTTTTGGGAGTTTTGACAAGAGGATGATTCTTTATTGAGAGTGCAGCTCGTTGATGATGAGTAACGATATCAGTCATTGACATTGGTGGATAGATTTGATTGGCGGTAGAAAATGAATGGCCATCTTTTGGAGACCGGTTAAAAGGCGTTAATGGAAACAATGTTACAAACTTGAGGGTTTGTCTATGCTTGTCCACTTCTGAATCCATGATGACTCATAAATTTGCATACGATGGAACAATTGATGATAACTTCTTTCAAAAGGAAAAAAAACCTGCACTGTCAACTGTAGGAACTTGATGTTATAAGCGGAATTGCATAAAACTTTTTTCTAACATCAAACAACATGTTCTCATGCATAGATTAATATGAATCAATAAAAGATAAATTAAAGCTTTGAAGCAAGAAGTCCTCTAGCAATTATGGACACTTCAAATGTGATTGTCTAATTAGTCCACCAAGCAACGAACTAGAACCACACTTATGTCTGCTAGAACAATGGAGGAAGAAACAATTTTCTCTCAGTCTCTCTTCAATGGGGCGCCAGCTAGGGGTAAAGAGTAGAGGAAAATTTTCTTCGTTTTGTTATGTTTCCATAAACATAATCTCCTAGTATACATAACCTTTGGATATACTTGGAGAATAATTATCCTAGCCTCTTTCCTTATCTTGGCCAAACTCCTAACCCTAATGGGTTTAGGGTTCCTTTTCTAATTCATTAACCTGTTATATGTGACCTCATAGAATTTGGACATAGTTAGTAGTAGACCTAAACATAGCAAAACACCTAGTAATTAATCATATTCTATATTAGTAATTGTCAACTGGATCGAAGGATAACTCCTTCATCAACTTCATCTAGAAGGCAAGGGTTACTCAAGAGCATTCGCATGGGCCTTGATGTTGGGTAGGAGACTGCATTCTTGAGAAATGAAGGCTGGGGTTGGTTCTTTACCCGCATATTTGTATGCTTTACTGAGTTCATGCTGAATCTTCCTTCAATATCTTCCCTTGTCGGGGTGGAACAGTAGGGAATTCGCAGCGCATGGGAGTCTTAGATTACTTCACTATATCGATGCTGCTCCCAGATTTGATTTGTAGAGATATAGAAGGCCAAGGATGACTTGTGTCAGAATGCTAATATGCTTTTTGCCGTTTGCACTATTGTGGTGTATTCAGTTACAACTTACAAGTGTATAAAAATATAAACAAATATTCACAAGAGCCACTAATTTGTGCATCATGCTTGGGGTTGGACTTGAAGTAACCTACTTAGAAGGGTTCTGCTAGTTATGCAATGACGGAGATCAGAGGAAATAGATATATATGTCAATTTATGGCAGATTGTTGTTCTTTTCTAATTAGAACTTCTGATAATACGTAATTTTTTTCTGAGATAGAAATTTGTCTAGTTCAGTGCAAATTGCAGTTTGATGGGAATGCTTCTTGAAGCATTAATATGTTAGAAACTGCCGCAGTGGGTGGTGGTTTGTGATTTGCAGTTTGTAAGGCTACTCCTCATTTCATCATTGTGCTAAAGAACTTGAGGACTTAATAATACTAGTTTCTTTATGTTCTTGGATCATTGTCAGTTTTCACCCCTTGTGTTTTATAGTCATAATCTTTTTTTTTTTTTTCCCTTCTTTCCTTTTGGTTAATCCTGTCTTCGAAATTCTACCATATGATATGTTTTCAGTTATATTATTGATTTCTTAATCATTTATTTGGTGCAAAGTGCAAACTGTGTGCAACAAATTCTGAACAAATTTTTTCAGTGTGGTCAAGAGCTAGGGGAGACCTTATTAAATTTGGCTCGTGCATGGGAATTAGGTGATACTTCGACTTCTTCCTCTTTTGCACAGAAGCTCCCTTTGTTGGAACCTTCTTTAACAGATGGTGCAAAATTAGGTAAGACTTGACTGGAATTGTTGATTCTTCCTTTCTCAATTTGTAATTCTTGATCCTCAAGTATTTTCCTTTATAGCTTTTGGTAAGCGGTTGCTATCTGCTGGAAGAAGATTTCAATCAATGGGACAATATGGTCAAGGTGAATTAGAAAAGGTATTGTACAGTGTCAAAGTTCTCTTGTACTTTTTTCTAACAAGCAAAGCATTTATTATGGGGTGCATAGAGTCTAGAGAGCCATGAAGCACAGTGATATAGACCAACTTCGAAGTACCACCACGTCAAGATTTTCCCAACTAAGTTAATTAACGTCCGCGTCAAAACTAACTTTCTGGTCATATGTTTGTTTACATCAATGAGCCGCAGAACAACTTCTTCTGGGGAATGGTGGAAGGCGTTTCTTTTAGAAATGATTTAGGTTAATATAACTTAAAAGAAAATAAAATCTATACTGATTGTGCATGGTTCATGACTTCATGTTTTCACTCCTTAATGTAATTAACTCTTAGATAATGCATTCCTTAATAGCAGTATTCTTGGCTGCTTGCAACAAGTATAGATTGCAAAATCAATGATTGCTGCTGGGAAGCTTCTATCTGCAACTGCAGTGCCTACGTCAACTGAGGAACGCTCAAATGTTGAAACTCGGACTTTTAAGGTGAATCTTGTTCTTTGTCTCTTGCTCCATGTGAGACTACGGTGACAACTTTGTTTATATTACTTTCTAGAAATTTAAATAGAGTCTCAATATAAGTTATTGTGAGACATGTTCCCTAAAACGACTTTCATGATAGAGGATTCCACTATTAGATAATCTTGATTCTTTCCTACTCCCACTACAGTTTGGAGAACTCCAGGTTGAAGTGACACCGGAAAAGGCCAATATAGGTGCAGCAATTGCTGTTGTTTTTGGGTAAGCCTTCTTGCTATTGCTAAGCTTGCACTATGGAGTACCCTAGGATGGTCAATGGTATTCCTCATCCAATTTAGAGCACGAGAGCGCGAACTTATGCACAAGTCCTTGGATCTCCCAGGTGCTCCATATAAGCATTGCCTTGCATTCAATGTAGCTACTACTTTCTTATGACAATCATGCTTTTGAATTTAGGATCTTATCATGGCAAGTAAGTCAAGGCGTTCAAAGCATCCCAGAAAACTCGTTACAGTATGCGAATGAAAATGCTTTGCTGCTGGCAAAGGTTCTTGTAAACAATTACCTAAGTTTTTGGTGTGATCAAGGTTAAAAAACTTCCTGTTAACTAAAGTTATTGTTTTTCTTTGCTGAATGCAGTCTTTGAGGATATCCCTGCTACTAATCTTCTATTCATCAACGCTTTTGTCTGGGATCACAGCAGTTGGATTGGTTTTGCTTGCAAGACAACTCAGGTCAAAGGAGTGAGAATTGATGTCTTGCTCTCCACTTTTGGTGATTATCTGTCTCCCTGTATCAGTATGGTTGGCTTCTATTCATGAGACAGATGAATTAATCTAATTATATGTAATTAAGTGTAATTATAGTTTATTCTAGTAGAACTCATGAACAAGTGTGAAGATGATTGATATCATCTTAGAGAGAGAAAAATCTATGTATTGTATTATCTGAGTGTTAGATTTTTTTTTTTTTTGGGTGTTTGCACCCGTTCACCCTTCGGGCTATATCCGGATCGAGGTCAAGTTCGGGGTGGTTAGGTTTCATTCCTCTTCCAAGGGTGTTGCGGGGATTCAAACACGAGTCCGTCCTACCAAAGCCAATCCCCATCACCACTTGGTTGTTAGAAAAAAAAATTAATGTCCAAGTAAAACTGTTTATAGTAGAGGGTTTACAAAGAGTGTGAAGGAAGCTAAGCAACTAAATATAACAACTTATAACTAATTTGTAACAAACTCCAAACTAAGTATTTACAATTAGGGGTGTAAGTGGATTATGAAAAGTCCAGAGTCCAATCCAATCCAGTCCAAACTTGTCGGACTGGACTGGACTAAAAATTTTTCGGACTGGTCTCGGACTCAAATTTTTCAGTCCAAATATTTTTGGACTGGATTTGGACTCATGCCTTTGGAGTCCAATGAGTCCAGTCTAGTCCAAAAATATTTTTATATATAATATATATTTAATACATATATAATGTATATATTAAAAAAATTGATACTATTTTTAAAATTTTGGAGTTTTCAACCTTCACTCTCTAAATATTTCAACTGGCGCTAGACAATTTTACTTGGCGCCAAACTATTGCACTTAGCTCCACTTGTTAAATAAGTAAATTATACTAGCAGTACTGCAGTAGTAGGCTAGTAGCCGACTAATTCTATCTCACTTCACTCCTCAGTCCTTACTACTCACTTCCTCTTACTCTTTATTTTCTTTCTACCTAGTTGTCTCGACTCTCGCATTCTCTATTTCTCCCTCAAATTAATTCTCAGTCTCTCTGCTTCCTCTCAACTTAGATCAAGGTAAGCATCTAATTCAACTTTTTATGCATAGTATTTTACTTTGATTTAAGCTTTCAGTCTCATTTGTGGATATTGATAATTGAATCAGATGTCAAATGCTCAAGCATCTAAAATACGTTGTGAATCATTGAATCTAAATCGGGAAAAAAGATACAATAATCGGACTGGACTGGACTGGATTCGGACTCAAGCAAAAATTATCGGACTGGATTGGACTGGACTCAAAAAATATTTGGATCGGACTTGGACTCAATTTCCCGAGTCCAAAAAACTTTGGACTGGATTTGGATTTGGCAAAAGTCCAATCCAGTCCAATCTACTTACACACCAATTTACAATAGCTAAAGAATTAGCTTCTAAGTTACAGCCCCCTCCAATCTGGACTTGGAGGTGAACAAGGAATAGCAAGGCCAAGCTTGAAAATTAATAACTTATGATGAGAAGCCCCAAGAGGTTTAGTTAACACATTTGCTAACTGTATTTGGGAGCTGACATGGTGAGTGGTCATAAAGTCAAATTCAACATTTTCTCGAATATAGTGAACATTGTGTAGATGTTTTGTTCTCTCATGAAGACAAGGATTTTCTGCAATATGTTGAGCGGCTTTGTTGTCACAAAACAAAGGCACAGGAGTAGGAACTGTGATTTTTAGATCTAAGAGAAGATTAGTGATACCAGGTAAGCTCACTAGTAGTGTGACTCGTGCTCCTATATTCAGCTTTAGTGGAGCTTTTAGACACCACCTTCTGCTTCTTGGTCTTTCAAGAAATAAGAGATGTACCGAGAAAAACGCAATAGCTAGTAAGAGATCTAGTTAAATCTATACAAGTACCCCAATCTGCATCACAGTAAGCATGTACTTGCAATGTGGAGTCAGCAGAGTATTAGAATAGACCATAATATAAAGTTCCTTTAAGGTGTCTGAGAACATGTTGTGCAGCAAGAAAGTGAGAAACTCTAGGGGCACAAGAAAACTGGCTGGAGCTGTTGTACAACAATGAAATATCAGGCTTGGTCATGTTCAAATACAAGAGTTTGACAATAATCCTTCTATAAAGTTATGGATCTATCATCAAATCACCATCATGTTTAATGAGTTTTAAACCTTGAGGCAAAAGGCAACATGATATCTTACAATCAGTCATAGTAGTGTTATGAAGTAAATCTAAAATATATTTTCTCTGATTGAGTAAAATACCTGTGGAATCCAAATCTAAAAGGAAAAATAGTTACCATATATATAAAGTTAAAGGGTGTATTTCCCTATTGATCCAAGTTTGACCTATTCATGAATAATTTGATGTGTGGTGATACTTTTTTTTATATATTGGTCCCTGATAAGTTATAACCTATTTCACATGTCACATTTTGCTATTTTTCGAATCTAAATTCCTAGTTTTTTTCCAGCCCCTCTTTCTCTCCTTTCTACTCAATAGACTGTCGTGGTTAACTAGAATATGTTATGTGAATATTTTTCACCATTACGAGTAGAGTAACACTAAATTCACAAAGCTTAAATAGTGCACACACTAGTACATAGAGCATGATGCGCACATGTACATGGATAACAAGTCAAATGAACATATGTACCTCTCTAGTTGGTACATGCGCATTAGTAATGGTTCCGTGATACATAATCTAGTCGGTCATGTTAATCGTGAGTTCTTTTCATACGGACGTGTTTATGTATCAATCTAAATTCAGAATTATTCATTAATGAATCAAACTTGAGATTATTATGACATCCAAATATAAATTTATGCATAGTAGTCATCTTTCCACAGTAAGAACTAACATTAGAGTTCTGATTTTCAAGAGATAGAAGAGCAAGGAAAGCGGGAGGCGGCTATACACTCTACATGACCACTTTATGTTGCTCTCCTTCTCACTAGTCACTACTTCTGGAAGGCAATTTAAGAGGCGATTTTTTTATGTCAATGAAAAGCACCAAGGTTGGCAATTTTCTCCAATTATGCACTTTAGGATCTTTAAGGTTGTCCAATTTAAAAAGACTAAAGTTAATCGATTAAAAGACTAATTGGAAAAAGGTGCAACTTATAGTTTTAGGCCTTGTTGGTAAAGATAGATTTTGTACAAAATTAGAGGTTTGAGCGTATATTAGAGTACTTGACTAGTCAATTTTATAATTTGAGTTTTTGGTCAAAAGAGGCTTCAATTAGCCTATTGAGCTCAAAAGGCTCTTTTTAAAAAAGTTGGGGAGATGAGCTTTTTGATAATAGAGGTTTGGGAATGAGTGGATCAATTATATTTATATCCAAAATATATTAATAAATAATAAAAAGTATAACAATATATTATGTACATGTCATTATCGATCATTTTACACAATAATGTAGCAATTAGCTACTTACCAAACACCTTTATACAAACAACTAATGCAGTAAGCTATCAGCTATAATCAACTATATCAACTATCAGCTAATACAATCAACTAACAACTAACAACTATCCGCTATGCCAAATAGGACTTAGTGTTTTACACAAGACATAGATTAGTTGCCAACTACTATGCTTACTTTCTTCGTACCACCACTAATTCAACTCAAAATTACATTTTTTTAGAAGTTACATAGAAAAATGGTTAAGGAGTTATTTAGCTTTTAGTCTTGGCCTAAAATTTTCTAATTACATTTCTTCCATGCACGATCTAAGAAAAAAATTTCCTACAGAAAAATAAAATAATTAGGTCATTGTCAGAATATTTTGTCCCAATAATCTAAGTGAAAATCTGGTTTAAATTTCTTCATAACTTCTTTGACTTGTTAAACATATATCATAAATCCATAGGTTTTGCATCCTAAATTTCAACGCGCTTAAATTAGTATACAAACTAAAAAAATTGCTTAATTAAGGAATCAAGTTTAGAATCTAAAGTCAAAAGATTCATGCTTAAGCAGATGAAATTTGTTAGAGAATCTCTAAGCAGATTGAAAAAATTATATTTCATTTTGCCTATTGGCTAAAAGTAATTTGACCTACTCTGAATTTTATTATTCTATACGTAAATTAATTAGTACTACTTCAAAGTCGTGGGAACAGCATTGCATCTGACTTTATGATGTTGATATTTTTTTTTATTAGGAAAAATAATTAGTTCGAAGACTAATTTTTGCTAGGTTACTAGTATGTTGGGTACACCAGTTTAGAGGTTGGATACGAAGCTAAACAATCTAGAAGTAAATGTCCCAGCATATTGTTAGGATGAGGACTCAAACCCTGAACAATACCCTGAAATTCTGTATGGTATCTTACTGAGCTATCACCTCCTGCTCTTTTATGATGTTGATATAATTATACAAAATCATAGGTTATATAAATATAATGCATTATAATATTAACAATATACTAATAATATACATGACGATGCTTGTATTAGTATGTAACATCAACCCCAAGAACCAAAAAAAAAACTCTAGAATTCATTTTTTTTGGCTTATTTAAAATCATTTGAACTGTATTAGTATGACTAAACCATGTGCTTACAATTCCGATGCGTCATGACTCATGAGATCTGAATTATTTAGATGTTACATACTTACATTCCAAGTATTATTAGCAAGTTAGCCATCGAGATCAGACCACGCAATTATAATTTTTGTAATAAAACTAGCATCGCAAATAAGTACATGCACCCAAGTCCATGTAGAGCATGGTGCACTCTTTTCTAAACTACGTCGTTTTATATTTTTACAGTTTGTTTAGTAGAAGGGATTTGGAAGGAAAAGAAAGGAAGTGGAAGGAAATTTATTACTTTCCAATGTTTGGTTCATTAAAAAAAAAATTAAGTGAAGGAAAATGGGAGGAATTGGAAGGAAAGACTATTTAATAAAATTTCACTTTCCTTTCCTCCCAAAAGAGGGGGAATTCGAAAGGAAAGAGAAAATTTATACCAAACATGGGAAATTAAGGTTTTTTTCCTTTCTCTTCTTTTATCTTTCCTTTCTCTTCACTTTCTTTCCTTTACTAAAAATGAACCAAACACACTGTTAGAGCCTATAATTTAAAAAAATTATTGTTATTTGTTTCCTTAAATTTTGCAAGTAAAGATTCCTTTTTCAAATTTAAATTTAAAAGATATATGTTCTTTTACCTTAAGGGTAGATGTTCATTTACTATATGTTCTTTTCATTATAACATTTGTTCTTTTATAAATATAGATTTACACGTTATTTAATTTTAAGCCGTGTGTTCTTTTTTAAAGTAGAAAAGTTGTTGAAAAAAGTTCATATTCTTTTGTATTAATTATATGTTCTTTTTGAGTGCATAATGAGCATTGTGCACCCTAGTCCATAATTCACGCTTTGAACTAGCATTAATCCAAGAAGGCCATTAATTGGTCCTTGATTTTAAGCGGCCAAAACATTTGGGAGAGGCCAAATTAGAAGGGCACTTACTTGATGTTGTTGACCGTAAGGCGTATAACGGTATAAGCCTCCATCTTGTTAGAAAAAATGTTATATATACCGAATACTGATAAGGTCTATATATAAGAAGTTTAATTATAATGAAAATATTAAGTAAAAGTAGATCTGGGTATGGGTCGGGATGGACCTGTTCATGGGTTCGACCCGCAGACTTGGGGAAATGAAGGGTTGGATCGGGGCCGAGCCCGTGAGTGGCGGGACGAGACTGAAATTCTAGATTTTGTTCACGGGACTGCGGGCCGGGCTCGTACGTACTGCGGGGCCTGACTCATGTTTTATATTTTTTTTTGGATTTTTAGCTAAAAAACAAAAGAAAGGGGTGTTTGGCCCACGGGCCGTCCCACAAGCCATCTAGGCGACTCATGCCGGTGCGGACCTAAAATAAAATTTCTTGATCGTGACAGGCCCACAGTCCACGTAGCAGATAACGGACCTGGCCTCGAGCGGGCTCGTGCTGGCCCGGCCCATGCATACCTCTAAGTAAAAATAATAACTAAGCTTTGATAACATTGATCGAACATGTCATTGTGTAATGAATAATAAATTAGTGCTATTTTAATAAATCTATAAACTTGGAAAATATTTAGTTTTAAAAAGTTACGAATTCCATCAAAAGAAGTTGAAAGTATATTAAAAAAAAAACTACATAACCTATACGTCATACATAATAACTTTTTATATTTTAAAAACAAAAATTAAAACAATAGATTAAGTTTCATTGTCTTGACATACCTAAATACTAATCCTTCGTAAAGCATTGCACATTATGTGCGGCCTCAAGTTTTTACAATGATGCAAATGTTATTTATATTATTGGCTAATTGGGTATGTTGATGTCCATTGTATGTGTAATTTATGGTCTTATTATGGTTAAACAGACAAATAAACAAGTAATTTAATTCCCCTAAAAAAAACAAGTAATTTAAGTACAATCTTTTGCGTCAGAATATCAGCTTTAGATATTACTATTCTAAGTAGTTTGTAGATTATTGTACTCTTAAAGTCACAATTTAAGGTACGTTAGCTTGTTGAAATGTGCCACAGAGTTGATTTTATACAATAGAGTTTTCAAAATAAAATATGTAGGTGGCTTAGAAACAGTTAAAAATAGCTACTAGTATGGTTCATGAATCTTGGCCACTTGGATAGTTGGATTACTTGGATATGCCATTATCAAGTTTAGTGAGAAAAAGTAATTAAAAGATTCTAATCTTTATTGTCTATTTGATTCTTTTCATTGTTTCCACTTTAGTGAGGAAAGCAATAATGTTTATTGTCAAGTAGCGGAGTTCTCTTTATTGTCTATAGTCAAACATTTAAGTCTTTGCACCATCATATACTCCATAGTCATTATCAAGTTACTGTTTGTTTAAAGACTTTGTCAATTTATGTGTGCTTGGCTGCTACTAGAAGATATGTATGTTATCACGGACTGGTGAAGTATGAATGACCATTGGCCATTGCGCTACCTAGTACCTTTTCTCTCTAGAGCTGTTCAAAGTTGACACGACAGACGACACGAACCAAATACGAAAAAATAGGTTGTGTTAACCCTTTTTAACACGTTTATATATATAGGTCAACCCTTATATATAGTATTATCTCTTAATAAATGAGTTCGGTTAGTGTTGAGATTTTTCAATCGAAATCGATGCAACTTTATATGTTTAACTTGAACATATAAGAAATTATATCATTTTAACACCATGCAGAGTATAAGTTGGCAAAGCTTTAATGAAATCTATATCTTCTAAAATACTAGCAAGTTATTGTCTAAATAAACAATCATCGATAAATATTAGATATAAAAAATCGGTTTATTGTTAAAAAAATTATAGGAATTTTGAATAGATATGTCAAATGGGTTGAAACGGATGATCACTTAATTAACGAATCAAGTTGGTATCTAGAG
This sequence comes from Beta vulgaris subsp. vulgaris, assembly GCF_026745355.1. NCBI lineage: Eukaryota > Viridiplantae > Streptophyta > Magnoliopsida > Caryophyllales > Amaranthaceae > Beta > Beta vulgaris. Next base: position 58,571,535 of record NC_079205.1, on the reverse strand, counting down.
GTTTCAGCATGATTAGACGATTTGGATTAATGTCGAGGCTATTTAACATAAAGGGTTTTTTCACCAAATACTCTTGACAAATCAACAAATTCTACAATATACCCTCGATGTTCCAAAAATGCACCACATACCCCTGAGTTTTCGAAAACGTTCACCAAATATCCATTTCATAACGACTGTTATCAAACAGTTAACATTATTTACAATTTTGCCACAATTTAACCCTAACCCTAAAATCTAACCCTAAATCCTTACCCTACCCCAAACACTAACCCACCACCCCTCCACCCCAGGCCCAACCCCCAAACCCCACCTCACCCCTCCCCCTCCCCTCCCTTTCCCCTCCGCAGCAACACCCATCTCTCTCCCTCTCCCCCTCTTCGTTCACTGTTGCATCACCTACCGAATTTTCGCACAAGGGGTGGGTGAAAGAAGAGGGGGTCGGATTTTCGCGCAGGGGGTGGGGGAATCGACAATGAACAAAGATGGGGTGGGTCAGATTTTCGCATAGGGGGTGGGGGAGGTCGGCGGTGAACGAAGAAGGGATGGGGGAATCGACGGAGAACGAAGAGGGGGTGGGGGTTGCCGGTGGTGAACGAACGCGCAGGGGGTGGGGGAGGCCGGTGGTGAACGAACGCGCAGGGGGTGGGGGATGTCGGCGGTGTACGGTGCGACGGTGGGGGAGGGGTAGGGGTAAGGGCTGGGGTGTGGTGGAGGGGAGGGGGTGGGGCTGCTAAGGAGTTAGGGTTAGGGTTAGGGTTAGGGTAAGGAGAAGGGTTTTAGGGATAGGGTTAGATTAGATTTAGGGTTAGGGCTTAATGATGGCAAAATCGTAGATAAAGCTAACGGTGAGTTAACGGAAGTTAGAGAAATGGCATCTGGTGCACGTTTTTGAAAACTCAGGGGTATATGGTGAATTTTTGAAACATTGAGGATATATGGTGAATTTGTTAATTTGTCGGGGATATTGGTGAAAAACCGTAATATAAATAATAAATGACTTGAATATAAAATATACACAAGTCACTGACATAATCCATTTGACATTTCTACTCGATCAGGACAGACAAACCTATGATAATTATGAGCCAACTTACCCAAATTAAAAGAATATGGTGGTAAATAGGCCTTGTCATAATAGTAAAACTTTTACTCAGACTTTTTAGTATTGCCCGACATCTCCTGAGTTGTACTAGAACACTACCCGTAACCACCAACATATAGTATAATAGTACTGTATGACCAACTATTTTAAGTTTTCAGAGTAGAGTTTGTTGCCTTCCCGGAACGAATGCAGTAGTACGTCTAGTAGTTTGGTTTATATCTCGACCTTGAGGTTGTGGGATCAAACTCTACTAAAGACATTTTGGAGATGGGGATTTTCGCTTACCATTTTCCCATACTTCCAACTTTCAAGGGGTCTTGCCTATAAAATCGGATAGGGTTGACCTGTACGAAGTTTCCTTTCGATTAGGACGTCTTTTTCTTACCCTAAAAAAATGCTATAGTAGAAATATTAGGGGATAGTAGAAATATTAGGGGATTTATACATATATTCTATATGTAATAAGATGCATTGCCTGTCCAGATTAACCATACGATATAATGGAAAACCTATAAGGATAAGACACCATAAAATTTGCCTAAAATTATCACTTTCAACGTGCTTACAATTATTATCTTTACGCAACCATAAATTCTTAATTCCACTAGTGCAGTTATAATAATCAATTGCTAATTGAATTGTCAGTTGTGAGATCTAGCAACTCCGCCTTCATTTTCAGTTGACGCAAGTGATGATTTCACAAATAACTCAGAATGGCCAATATACTAATAAACACCATTATTAATCCATTATTAATTATCAAACATAATAACTAATACTATCATTAAGTCATTAACCCCAAGAATTGAGAAAATAATTACCATGTCGAGCGTCTCGATTATAATGCGGACTCAGTATTATGAAGCATCTTGTATACAAAAGCGTGGATAGTCTATAAGAGTGTGACATCACGCTAATTACACATAATATTTGATTAGTATTTGTACCGTCAAAGAATCAACACAATTAAAAGTTTAAACTGAAGGTTGAGGTCACATGATTAGATTTAAACACTTTTTCACGCTCCCTCACGTACGAGTGCCCTTTGGGCTTGAGGTGTGGATGCAGCATAGGTCTTCCTCATACTTGACGCTAAATATTCAACTGAGACGGAGGGGTGGATGAGATTGGAACCCGTGATCTTTTTGTCACGCTGGCTCTGATATCATGTTAAAGGACTAACTCAATCAAAAAGTTAAGTTGATAAATGAGGCTCCAAAAATAGATTTATACGCTATCAGTATTAATTCGCAAGTTCAACTGAAATACTATGCACAATGCTTTTGGACCCACAATAGCACTAAACTCTTTAATCACCTACTATACAAATTTTGTAAACCAAATATATTTCATCTGTTTTAAGATATAACATTTACCTTTTTAGTAAATAAATTAAGATAATTAATTAAATATATGTTGCATCTAAAAAAACTAAGGTAATATATAAATAATATTTAAACTGATTATTAGTTAAGTTATATATATATATATATATATATATATATATATATATATATATATATATATATATATAAGCAACAGCTTGATGTACGTCTTATTGATTGATATGTTTGCAAGGTTTGACCAATTTGAGGCTTGACTTCATCCATTATTTGGTAAGATGTAAATATACACATACTTTTTTTTCTTTTGGTCTAGGTGAGGTGTGAAATATCTATCAATGTAATAGTTTAAGTCTTTCTTCTTTTATTTTTTGAGTCAACTCCTGAAAACGTACAAGTACCTTCGTAGAAATTAAAGAAGAAACAAATACCCACAACAAGTCTTTATCCTTTAATGTAACACTTGGAAAGAGAGATACAACTTCACACACTCTACTTTCATTAAGAACATTAAGCAGTGTGATGAACTGTGATCACAATTTGGATCATGGATTGAACTTGTATGATTGAAAATTTAACCTCAATTTATTAGTGAATCATCCAAAATTATGATCCAAAAATCTTCTTTAATTTCATGATAGGCGTGCACTACATAAAGGCAAAACAATAGTGTTTTCCTACTAGGACAAAGATGAGTGTCAAGTAAACAATCATTTCATCCGATCCGTCATCAGTAAAATGAGAGCCACAATCTTTAAATGCGAGAAATATCTCAAAAGAATCTTTAATTTTGCTTATTATATTAAGGAAAAACTAAATGCAGTCTCAAGGGCTGCATATAAAAAGCTAAAAGTGGAAAAAGCAAGTATCAATTATTGATCATTTATTACATAAATTAATGCAAAATTTTGTCATAAACTTACAACTAAATTCCACTTTAAGCAATGTATTTATGTCTTATATGCAGCCCTAATATAAACTCATTATATGCATATATCATATATGTACTCTCTTTCTTTTACTTGTTCCACTTCAACTTTCATATATAATAATGCACGTACAACATTAATTATTAATATATTGAATTATCAGTAACAAAAAATATTAAAAACAGAAATTATGAAAATAGCATTAAGACAAATCCAATATGACTATATATACATAATAAGATCGTTTTCATTTAGAAGTAAGACCTTATGCAAAAGGCAACCGAGACGACTTAGGTGTATGTATACTTGCTCCATTTCAAAATATACTTGATACACTTCCTAAAATGAAAATGTCACAGTAGTTGGTATACTACTGTTGCACACTTAAACGCACAAATCTAACTTCTTCTAATACTTCTTTTGTTCTTAAATAAGTGAAACACTTCTCACTTATTTTATAACAAATAAGGTATTAAAATATGTATAGGGCCATGTTTATTTACCCATACTTCTTTAATTCGGCGATGGTAAACCCATATTTCTTATGGTCCCTCTCTTTCTTTCTTTTAAAAAAAATGTCCATTTTCTTTCTGTTAGGTATAGCAAGTAAATATAAACCGATAATAAGTATAATCTAAAAAAATGAAATTAAATAACAAAAATAATAAAAGTCAACATTCACATAAGGAAGACTATTATTACCTTCTCTCTTTTTTGTTTCTTTGACTAGAAACACTATTAACCTTCTTATTCCTAATATATATATGTATTCAAACATTCTACTATACCTACATCTCCCAAAAGTCCTTATCTTTCTTCTTCATCACCTCAAAAACAACACAATGTCTTGCAATGCCACAGAGCTTATCCCTCTCTTAGGTGGCTCCCCAGGGAACGCTGCTGCCGCAGCTTCATACCTATGTGACCGCTTCACAACCGTCACATACGCAGTAGACACCACATTTCTCTTATTCTCAACCTACTTAGTCTTCGCCATGCAACTAGGTTTCGCCATGCTATGTGCAGGATCAGTCCGAGCTAAAAGCACTATGAATATCATGCTCATCAATGTTCTTGATGCAGCTGCTGGCTCACTATCTTACTTCCTCTTTGGCTTCGCATTCGCCTTTGGAACACCCTCAAATCCCTTCATAGGACGCCATTACTTCGCACTTAAAGATGTTCCTTCGGCTACAAATAACGTCGATTATAGTATGTTCTTGTATCAATGGGCTTTTGCTATTGCAGCTGCTGGAATAACTAGTGGCTCTATTGCAGAGCGTACTAAATTTGTTGCGTATTTAATTTACTCGTCGTTTTTAACTGGATTTGTTTATCCTGTTGTTTCTCATTGGTTTTGGTCCACAGATGGGTGGGCTAGCCCGGGTAATACTGATAACTTGTTGTTTGGGTCTGGAGCCATTGACTTTGCTGGGTCTGGTGTGGTTCATATGGTGGGTGGGATAGCGGGCTTGTGGGGTGCTTATATTGAAGGCCCGAGGATTGGGCGGTTTGACCGGTCGGGCCGGGCTGTAGTCTTAAGAGGGCATAGTGGTTCTTTGGTTGTGCTTGGAACTTTTTTGCTTTGGTTTGGTTGGTATGGGTTTAATCCGGGTTCTTTTTTTTCAATTCTTAGACCCTATGGGAATCCTGGTGAATTTTATGGCCAATGGAGTGCTGTCGCGAGGACAGCTGTCACAACAACGTTGGCTGGATCAACAGCAGCTTTGACTACTTTGTTTGGTAAAAGGATGTTAGTGGGACATTGGAATGTGATTGATGTGTGTAACGGGCTTTTAGGTGGGTTTGCAGCTATTACTTCTGGGTGTTCGGTTGTTGAGCCTTGGGCAGCTATTATTTGTGGGTTTGTATCTGCTTGGGTTTTAATCGGGTTCAATAAGTTAGCCGAGAAGGTCAAGTATGACGATCCATTAGAGGCCGCCCAATTACACGGCGGGTGCGGCGCGTGGGGTTTAATCTTCACCGGCCTCTTTGCATCTAAGAAGTTTGTACAAGAGGTGTACCCATTAGATACACAAAGACCCTATGGGCTATTTATGGGTGGCGGTGGAAGACTACTAGCTGCTCAAGTTGTCCAAATTTTAGTCATATTTGGTTGGGTCACTGCTTTAATGGTTCCACTTTTCCTAACCCTTAAAAGTCTTGGGCTCTTAAGAATATCAAGTAAAGATGAGATGGAAGGTATGGACGTAACTAAACATGGTGGATTTGCTTATTTGTACCATGATGAAGATGACCAATCACATAATTCACCCTTCACAATGAGAAAGGTGGAGCCAACTAACACTACTCCTGATACACGTGAAAATGTGTGATAAGGAGTCAATTAGAAATGTCTTGCTCAAACCTCCTTTAGGGTAAGAACTTATTACAAAGTCATTTATTCACTTTAAGATTTGGAGTAGTTAGGTTGGACCAATCATGTCACTCATCAAATTTTTACCTATTTGTTTTCACACTTTTGCTTTGTATGTATCTTATGTGTGATGTTTTTCTCTAGATGTTATATTTCCCAATTTGTGAATTAATTTTGGTATATATAAATTATTATGATTGTAAATTTTCTCTTGCAATCTTTAATGCTATTATGCAATTCTTTTTTCAAAAAAAAAAAATGTAATTTTTCTTATCGCATGTTTGTAAAAATGTGTTATGATAGATACCGTGAATGTGATGGAGCTTATTTATCTCTAAAATTCAAACTTCTATAAGCTTATCACGATATTGACATTCACGGTACCAAAGTTCATAATTAACATTTCGCACAAAAAGACAAATGATGACCCATAAGTTGATACCAAAGTTCATGATAAGTAAACTTCGGTATCTGTTATACGTGTATGGGACCTCTAGAGTTGTAAAATAACTCTACCTTTGGGTCCTCTAGAGTTGTAAAATAACTCTACAAGGTAGAGTTTGAGCAATATCAACCATTGAATAAAAAAAAAAAGGCTCTTATATTCTCTTTCCGAAATTTCCCCTATTTTATCTCATCAAAATTCATCCCTAAATCTTTCCTTCCCGCCAATACGATATCTTGATTTTAAAATGTATGGCTCAGATACAACTCTACCTTGTAGAGTTCCACTAAAACTCTAAAGGATTCGGACTCCTGTTATACTTATTTTAGTACCATTTATTTTTAGGTATCAAATTTGAGCTTTGATATCAGTAACAAGATGTCAAAATAATCTCTTTGTAATAATATCAAAGTAACTCTTACTTTAAAACCTTCAAATAACAAAATAAGAGGCCAAATAGACTTTAACGAGGAGACTCCTATATGAGCGCCCTCCAATAATGAAGGTGCTTTTTGCTGTTTGACCTTTCTAAGTTTCATGATGACCAAAAACTTATTAAATGGAAAGAAGCTTCCTAATAAGTTTCCCTCCTCCGGAAAACGAGAAGATCGAAGTATAAAGACAAAAGCACCAAAGGCCAAACTGACTTAAACTTATTGACACCGGAACCTTGGATGAAGGGAGGAAAATATACTACTTCCTCCATTTCTTTTTACTCGTTCCATTTCTCATTTCACGGATTCCTAGGCAATTTTTGGAGAAGAGAGAGGTAGAGAATAAAAAGAAAAGGGACCCATGTGGGAGGAGAGAGATAGAGAGGGTTTATTGCCCAAAAAAGAAGTGTAGCAAATAATGTGAAACTTTCCATAATGGAAAGTGTAGCGAGTAAAAAGAAATGGAGGAAGTATTTAGTCTAACCATTTCGTCAAACTAACATGACATCAAAATACTATTAAATACCTAGAATGATAGAGAGCTGAAACTACCTATTCATTGATGATTCCACCAAGTGGCAATATGATATAATATCTAGCCAACTTTGGGAAGCTGCTTTTCTTTTGGGTGCAATAGAGGGGTAAAGCCCCAAAAGTTGTTATTTTAGTATGTTAAAGAAACTTTTGCAGTGATATATTTATTATGATTAAGTTTTCTAATTTGTCATCACTTAAACTAAGTATTGGGAAGGGGTGTAACATAATCAGTGTGAAGGACGTTTTTTTTTTTTTGCAAAATATATCACATTCTTAATTTATGATGTAGTATAGGTTAATACAACAGTTGGCAAGATGGGGATCTCAAGTTGTGGAATCAAATGAAACAAGAATAATAATTCAGAAATAAACATTTGTTAAAAACTGATAAAGAACACAAAAAGATACACATCGATTGTGCTTGACCATAACAATGCACAAGAATATTTGAACAATGTATTTGATGATGATTGCAAGGCTTTGAAGGTTTCACTCTATCTAAGCCTTTATATATAAGCCTAAGGTAACTTAACCTAGATTAGGAAACAACTTGTGTCGATCGAAAATTTACATTTTTCATTGCAAATAACATAGTTGTGCTTAGGGGTGAGCAGAAATTCTGAGTACCCAGACCCAAATCCGGACCCGTTATGGACCCGGTCCAACTGGGTCCGGATCTGGGTCCAAAAAATGGACCTAGTTGCATCCGGTTCCAATTCTGGGTAGAATAATTTTGTCGGACTCGGTACCTTGTGGGTATCCGGTTTGGCCGGTTCCGGCTCTGGGTACCCGGTGGTAGCGGATATAGGTCCGAATACCCGATACTTAAAATTGGTTTTTTTTTTTCATATATTCATATAGAATTGGTAACGGGATAATAGTTGTTAAGTAAAAAGTTAGTATTTAGTAGGCCTTTAGGCCCATTTATTTTTTTAAAAAAATTTATAGCTCAATTGTCCCATCTTACAATTAGGTACCCAGTTCTGGACCTAGTACCCACCAGTTCTGGGTCTTGGTCCAAAAATTTAGGACCCGGTTGGACCAATTCCAATTCCAGATTTTCAATACCCACTGGATCCGAATCTGAGTCTGAATCTATAAAATTCTACCGGATACCCGGTTATGCTCACCCCTACTTGTGCTCGTAATATGCGAAATCTTGTACTAATGTATGTGCTTAACCAAATTGAAACAATACGAGAGCATATAGACCAATAATAATATCATCAATCTCCCACCTTGCATAGGTTGTCGCACTATGCAAGGATGTGCAAACTTCACTTGCGCAAAAACCTCCCTATCCCAAACACCTCACTATAAAATTAATATACAATGACTAGTAGAAGTGTGCAAAAAACCAGATAATGATAATTGAACTCAAAATATCTAAACCAAATGGCAAGTATGTGCGTAAACCAACCGATATTCAATAACGTTGAGGTCGACTTTTCTTGAAAAAGATCGTAAATTTTGAATCAGAAATGTTGGCAATCGAACCGGCACAATATCAATTTTTCCTTTGAATCTAGCAAAATTGTGGTTATATGTGTTTATATACTTCCATTTAAGAGTTTGTATACTGTATAGGATATAGATATAATCTAATTTGTAAATCTAAATTCGAATTTACTTTATAAGCCTTGAATTGACTACATAACCTTGCGATATTTTTTTTATACACAAATACTATTTTCCAGTTGTTGCGTACTTGTGTTCAAGCAAATTAACAAAGTAAATTAAACCATCATACGACCAAACCATACTGAAAAATAACTTCTTTGACTGGTTAAGCAGGGAAACTATTGATGTGGTTTGGGATAACAAAAGTGTAACTTGTATGTATTAGTTACCCAAAACAATCTCCTAACAACGTACTAAACAACTCTGTTAGGAAATTGGTGTTGTAGTTTGATTAATGCGGAACAGAAAATCAATGAAATAATGAAGGTGAGAAAACTATAAAGATGAACAAACAAATAACACAAGGATTTACGTGGTTCGGTCAAATTTGACCTACATCCACAGGTGGGGAATTAGAGGTTCTTCACTATAATGGAGAAAATCAGAGAGAATAATACAAGGAGTCCTAAATCTAGAGGCTAAAAGTGTTTCATAAGTTGTGTTAATAATAATGAACACTAAGAGCCCTTTTATAATTATAAGGAACCCGTACAAACCCTAAAAGATAACTTAAAAACGAAAAATATCAGAAAAAACGCGTTCAGTCCCCGACCCGCAGGGTGTACCCCGTGCCCGCGGCCAGCCATCCCTATTCTCACAAATGTTCTGCCCGCCCGCGGGATATAGCCCGCGCCCGCGGGTTTTCGAGCCCGGGACGAAACAGCTTCGTCACTCATTCGTAAAACGGGCGTAACTTTCTCGTTTCTTATCGGAATTTGGCATATGACCTATTGTTGGAAAGCTCTTTGAACAAGCTATCACCTCCAATTTGAATCACATCAAAATAATTTATATATTGAGAGATATGTGCATTCAAAGTTAGACTTATGCCATTCACAAGATTTCAAGTCATATTTAACAAACTCCCTTATCGATCAGTCTCTTCTTATCCTCAAAAATATGGAGTGTTGTACCCTTCGCGGATGATAATAAACCCCAATTTTATGTTTTAATATAGATTTATTATTGTTCATGTTCGATAATAATAAAAGTTTTTCTAAATTGACAAGAGTTTTCAACTCATATATTAAGGTATATATATATTTCTCTTCTTGTATTAGAGTTTGGAGTCTGTCTTTTTACTTCTCATGTTCTACTACAACTTACGTCGATTTGGATCTATTGTTTCATAGTACATACTTCCTCCGTTTAAAAATAGTTGCACCATTTGCATAATGTTTCTTATTCATATCTTACACATTGATTATCTTTGGTGATTTATATTTTAGGAAAAACATAGTCATGTGGGATTTTGTTAGATTCGTCTCAATGTGTATTTTTTAAATATTAACTTTTTATAATTTTTATTCATTGATAATTGAATATTGATGATATTAATATTGAAATCATGCATCGGCAAGTGTAAAAACATGAAATGGTGTAACTATTTTTAAACGGAGGAAGTATAAGTTATTTAGCTACAAATATTGAATCAAATCAATTTCAACTTTGAAAGAATAACTAGATCTCTTTGAAGGTTTTATATTGAGAAAATGGTATGATCAAATGCATGTAGAGGATTTAGATCTCAGCTAGAACGATTGTAGTTTGTGTGGAGGAAGATTGTTCTGATTATGTTTGCTATGTGTTTGATACAATAGATGTAGCATGGATTCCAATCATCAAATTAAATTATTTTTAAAAATAAAAAGTGGTTAATGCTAATAGATCCATCTCCTCTATGCTTTCACACAGGAATCCAAGATTTTTTCTTTCAGTTCAGTTATGATAATGGGCCTTAAAATTTCCAACTTAAGCTAACAAGTACATCGGGCTAACTGTTGAAAAACGAAACTTCTTTAACTCGTATGAAGGGTGGATCACTTAGCCCATGCGTTATTATCGTGTGAACTATCTTTACACCACTGAGTAGGGGTGTGGAAAGGATAACATCGGATCGGAATTTGAACAGATCTGATCGACTCGAGGATTACAGTCCGGTCGACTCGAGAATTACGGTCCGGTCCACCAAAAATCAAGATTTCGGATTTTTAATCTAGATCGATGGATAGGAATTTCTGTTTATTTTAGTAAAAGAATAGCTTAAATGTTAAAAGTAATTTTAAAGTTGTAAAGTTAGAAAGCTAAAAACCTACTCTTTATTAACTTTAAAATTATTGTTGATAGAATTATAAAATATGAATGTATCTAATTTATAAATATGTATAAATCTAAATAAAAAAAGATTTTTTTTAAAAAAAATGCAGATTTCAGCCCAACAGGTCCAAATCCGAACAGGACCAGAAAGTTTCCGGTCCATACCGGACCAGTTCGGAATTTTTCCGTTCCCGTCCAAAAAATTCCATATTCCGGTCCAATCGGTCTTGGACCGGTGCACACCCCTACCCCTGAGGTCGAATCACAATATTTTCTTTTTTAAAGATAAGATGTAATCCCTTGCAAAGAAGGAGAAAATTGAGGATTCCTCCTTGCAAGGGGTGAGATCTGACACCGGGATCTCTGGAAAAGGAGACGATGCCAATACCACTAGTCCACTAGATTATCACTTGCTGCTCGGTTGAATCACAATATTCTATATCATAAATTATTATATTATATTTTCAATTTCATACAATATTTATGTTTATACTCTCTCCCTTCTTTATTAGTTTACATATATCTTTTGCACAGAGTTTTAGGAGAAATAGTATTATGGAACATAAAAAGAAAAATAAAAGATTAATTTATATTAAAGTTGAATCACTTGAATGTGTGTGTCATGGAAAGCTAGTGGATCCATTCCAAAAATAGAAAAAAAAATAACAGTAACAAATTATCAATAACTCACCATTTCCTCTCCAATTTAGACCTCCATTTCTGCCCAACTCTGACACACAAGCTGCCCCTATAATCCTTCATCAGCACCAAAATTCAGCAGCAACAAGGCAACAACAACAAATGTGACAGAGATGGAGGAGTTGTTGGGGGATGGAAGGAGATGATGCTGTTAGAGATAAGATATTCATATGTTTACATCAGCTATATAATTGTCTATACAAGATAATCCACATTAGGACTTGGATCATAAAAAATCTCCATTTGTTCCCTACCAATGAAACAAGATAGAAATTCCAATATCTACATAAATTTTGTAAAAACTTTTGGAGTATGAAAAGATAATATTTTTAAATATGAATTCTAACATAATATACAAAAATGATAAAGAATTTAGAAAAAAGGAAATATTATTATGGGAAAGTTCATTTTGATAAGTTCATTTTCTAACATCATTTAGCTTTACATCGTTAGGCTGACTTCCTGATTAAAGGGGTCTGCCTAAATTTTCCTTATCAAAAAAAAAAAATTAGCTTTACATCAGGGTTCATTTCCAGGTGTATTATAGCATTTACATTATATTTGTGAAGATTTGGATCTTTTTATACTTCATCCAATCCATAATAGGTGAAATATGAGACCAAGATTTAATAAATATCACTTTCAAAAGTCAATAAGTCATAAAAATACCCTTTACATTATCAAAAGAATGAGAGAGAAAAGCAAACCACACAAGTCTGTGATGAGTACTCTTGTCATTTTGTCACTTTCTTTTTGCCATTTAAGGTATGTTTCACTTATTTTGAAACGTTCTAAAATTGTAAGTGTTTCACTTATTATAGAATGGAGGACGTATAATCTATGTTGCTTTCATAGGTTGTAGGTCTTTGGTGTAATTTCAAGTACTTTGTGCTCCTATGAAAGGACATGAGGATTAAACCACTTAGATGACCTTTGAAACGATATATATATCGATATATATGTATCGTGTGCCTGAAACGGATTGAAATTGGAAATAATACAAACAACTTTCATAGTTAAGCGAAATATGACATCTCTTCTTCCCTAAAAAAATGACATCTCTTTACTATTTTTCTCATAACTTTTTATCCAATAAATATAACGAGGTAATTCCAACTGAGTTGGAAACGAGACTTCAAGATATTTCCAATGATATATTACATCTGTCAAACAAAGATATGAATATAAAGTTACAGCTATTTGAAATGGAGCTCAAGAATCTGATTATTACATGCCAACATGACCATGGCGACATGGCTGTGTCGTCTTGCTTTCGTCATGTGTTACAGATTAATGCACTTGTGTTATTCTTGTCACAATCGATTTGATCTGCTCTGTAGCGGCTTTTATTTTACAACTTATTTTTGTCGATTATATTATTTTAGGAAACTATAAATACTTTTTTATTTGGTTTATGACGACTCCTAGGCCACGCATACTTTTTGGAGTATTACATTATTATTAATATTATAATTAATTAGTTTATGCATAGGATATTAGTGAAAAGTTAGACAGAAAAGCTTGTAGATCTCCATTGTTGTTTAAGACTCTACCTTACTTCTACTAAATCAAGTATTTAATGTCTTATTCTTTTCTCCTTGTTGAATTTCTCTATGGGAATCAGGGACTCCAAAGAATATAATTGTGATGCTGCTTACACAACTGAGTGTCTCTTTCTTGCATGAGTCCATTGGATAAGGGATGAATGCATGTTTAGGAAAATCATTGATAATTAAGAGAGATTTGTGTGTATTTTTGTGGGCAATTACTCCTCATGAACATTTGATCTAATTTTATGTGGGATAGGAATACTTATTGTATTGATTTATGCTAGTCGACGCCTCGACGGAAGTTCTTAACTTTAGAGTTTCTATTCATTAGCATGAAAACAATTTTTAAAATATTTTTCGAAGATGAGTTTTTATAAAACTATTTTAAAAAGATTTCTAAAATAGGTTACTAAAACCGGTTAGATTATGGATTGGGTTTTAAACATTTTATTTCAGTCTCGTTTTTTATTCTTTCTTCAATGCGGACCAATTAGAGTAGAGTATTAGTGATCATTGGATATTAAAATGAGGAGAGATAATTTTATGTGTTTGAGGGGGGGGGGGGAAGAGAAAGGGTATTAGTCATCATTGGATATATGCCGCTGTCGGAGCTCCGTTCACCCTTCACTGTCGTGCGTTTCACCCATGCTCTTGCAAGTAGCAGAGGTTTAAATGTTTCTCATTTTCTGATTTTTATGCTTTTTATTCAAGCTCAAGTAATGCTTATGTAGTTATGTTAGTTAAATGAGTTTGGGCCTTAGGAAATTCTATTAAAACCAAAGATAGGTTTTGGGCTAAGATGAAACTGATTTGTGGGTTAACTCATGACGTTGTTCTAATGGCTTGCTAGTTGCTATCAACTTTTGATATTAAACCTTATCACTTAAACTATATGAATCTTTCATGTTGACTCCTAATATGTTAGTTAAAAATCTATGGACCCACAATCTATAAACTATATTATCTCACTTGTTAATGTTATTTGCATTATAAAATGTTAAGATTTAATAATATATGCTCTTTGTTAATCTTATAAACTTAACAAGATTTATGGATTAATTAATTAAAGACTTCTAATAAACTAGGCTAGTTATATAATTTGATAGTAAAGTTGTAACTATTGTCAAATATTGCTTCACTAATGTCATATTCACTTACAATGTTGAATTAATTTGCTTATTAGTGTAATGTGACTAAATAATATTATGGCAATTTTAATGATTCTATTTTAGCAATAGACTTAGTTAGTTTATTTAATTAATAATAACTGATTAGTTGGTATTAATTATGGGCTCACATAATAGTCTATAAACATAACAATCTACTTATGAAATGGTTATATTTTCATATGAATTGTAATTATAAATGTTCTACGATTCTAAAAATGGAAATAGAGTAGTTACTCCATCTAGTAGCTGATTAAAGAGTCACCTTAATTAGTTAATAACGACTTAGATAATAACGGATATTAATGGACCATCTTATGACTTAAAGTAACAAGTATAACATTATAAACAAGACAATGACGGTATGACAAACCATATAACTATAATAAGCTCTAACTAATGTTTAGGCTTAAAAGCTAAGTAATGAAATATAATTAATATCACTATTTTTGACTAGATTAAAAAGAATAAATGATATTACAAGCCTTCCCCCAGCTATCAAAGTTGCTAAGCAAGAATCCAGGTAATGTCTACTGCTAGCACCTGCACTCCCCTTCCAACTGCGTTTTTTATGATGCTTTTACGAAATGTTTATGCTATGTTGCACGTGTGCGGGATATGAAATGTTTGGTTATGTGAATGATGTTTATTAAATGATTTAATGCTATGAAGTATGATGACTTTGATGTTAGGAAAACGATAATGATTACGTTATGATTACGATTACCCTTCCTAATTACGATTAATATTATGTGATGTGATGATGATAAAGTTCAAGTGAAAGACGGTTCTTTCCAGTATATCGTGGGCACCGCAAGTATCACTTTTGTTGTGACCCCCTTTCTGGTAAATGATTGGGCCCAGAAATTGTCACCTTTGTCGTGACCTCCCTTTTGTGGGCACTGCAAGTGTCACATATGTTGTGACCGTCCTTCTGTCAATAATGTGGGCACCAAAAGTATCACCTATGTTGTGGCCGCCATTCTGTATGCTCAGGGAAGATGTCCCTTTTTGTTGTACTAGTCAAGTTACCAAAGTAAAAGGTATATATATGATGATGGACACGATAAAGGATGATGCGATAATGTTTTATATATGATTATGATTTAATGGTTATGCTTACGAAATGGTATGGTTTTACTATTTCTCTCCTACCTATTTGCTAACAAATTGATGTGAAATACTTTTACGATATTAGGGTAGTATGTTACAGAGCCTCGACTCATGACATTTTGTTTGATGTTTGTAGATGTGGAAGAACAATTGCCATATGACTAATATAATGAAATGTGTTGAGTAGACTATGTATGATTCTAGGAGGTTTGGGATATTTTGTATATAAACAAGTATTGTTTTATGATGAGCAATTGTATAAATGAATTACCATTTTAGGCTATTAGTTTACTGGTAAGCCATAACCCACAAGCTTAAGCTATGATTCTGGTACCAATTATGGTTATGCATTTTCGGGGCGGCATATTTCATATATCTTGGGTTGGGTCGACAACTGGTCGAGTCAACTAACATGTTTAGTCAAATCGGATTGAGACTATAAATGGGTCTGGTGTACGACGAGTCAGGTCAATTGCATGTTGTGTAGGGTTGTGACTGGGTTCAGGTAGTTCCATTTGGATCAGACAATGATTTGGATTTACTTTCACCATATACCCCCGATAAATTTTTTTATTCACTATATATCCCCGAATTTTCAAAATTCATCATACACCCGCCAATTTTTTTTAAAAAAATCCACAAAATATTCTTAATATTTTAATGATCATTAACTCCATTAATCGTTAACCTTAATTGACTTAATTAACCCACTAGCCCTGAATTACTCCTACCTATAGCCTCTCTCCCCTGTTGCATTAACTCACTTTCCCCTTTCTCCTCCACCATTCACACCACCATCAAATTTCACTTTTACATGCCTTAATGTTAATATATGACTTTCTCATTTCTCTCCCCTCTTTTCCCTCTTCACCATCACTACCTCTACCATTATATATCTCATTCATCATCGCACAACTTAAGAGTTGACTTAGGCAATTTAAAACATTTCTACAAATAATTAAGTGATGTATCTATATGAAAGTAGAACTGTGGCATTTCCCTTCTCATGTCTCTCCACAATATCCTTGATAGCACAACCATGTAGTGTAACTTGCAAGGGCTCAAATTAGCACAAATCTGACAAACCAAATTACAACCTCGCAAGAACTAGTAAGAATTTGCAGTATTGTAATAGAGTTGAATGAATTTATGTGTATTTTTGTGGGCGATTACTCCTCATGAACATTTGATCTAATTTTATTTGGGATATGAATTGTTATTGTATTGATTTATACTAGTGGAAGCTCTTAACTTTATAATTTCTGTCCATTAGCTTAGAAACTATTTTTAAAATGTTTTTTTTAGCGAAGATGAGATTTCATTAAACTATTTTAAAAAGATTTTTTAAAATAGGTTATTTTAAACCGGTTAGATTATGGATTGAGTTTAAAATATTTTATTTTAGGCTCGTTATTTATTCTTTCTTCAATATGGACCAATTAGAGTAGGGTATTAATTAAAATAGGAAGAGACAATTTTATGTGTCTAGAGAGGGGGGAGGATGGGAAAGAGAAGGAAACAAATTCCTTATTTGATAAGGAATTGGGAGAAGGAGGGGAAGGGAAAGGCAAAAGCAATATAATGATCTATTTTTCCTCCCTCTTTAATAACAATCATCCATCACAATGAGAGATTTGAAGGGGAAATGGGGCTTCATTTTTTCTTCCCCGTCCGATTC
Organism: Beta vulgaris subsp. vulgaris; assembly: GCF_026745355.1. Lineage (NCBI taxonomy): Eukaryota > Viridiplantae > Streptophyta > Magnoliopsida > Caryophyllales > Amaranthaceae > Beta > Beta vulgaris. Next base: position 58,554,382 of record NC_079205.1, on the reverse strand, counting down.
TTTCGCCTCCCATTCCTCGTCCTTTTCCTCTTATATTGCTATTCAAACAAAATAAAAGTGCATGAGTCAAATAGGTTGCACATAGACGGGTACGGATACAGGTGCGGATACGGGTACGGGGAAAGAAAACGGCAAGATTTTGAAATTTTAGGAAAGGGTACGCGTACCCATACAAGATACGTATCGTATCGGGTACAAATACGGGTACGGGTACGTGACCTAGAAGAAGTACCCATGCTACATAGGTCAAATGAATTTCATTACAATAGTTTTACTAACAAACTTTGATATCAAAAAGTGTTATTTTATCATCATCGAAGACATTGTGAAAAAAGCTAGTATTTTATCACTGCGACGCAAGCCCTTTATTTATCTCCTCTTCTTTGTGCTTCCTCCGTTTCGTTCTGTAGTTGTTCGGCCATGCTGCTGCAACAAGACCTGACGAACGCTGCCAATGTCGCCACCAACTTGATGCCTAAGAACGCCAATGCTCGCCGCCACTACTAACAAATACCGTCGGCCTTCTGCCGTCGCGCACTGTTGCCGCTGCCGCTGCCGGAGCTTCGTTCACCCTTTACTATCGTGCGTTTCTCCCATGCTCAAGTAGGAGAGGTTTAAACGTTTCATTTTCTGATTTTTATGCTTTGTATTCAAGCTCAACTAATGCTTATTAGGGATCGCTCAAGCGGGGCGGGGATGGGGATTAAAATCCTACCTGCAATGGATGGTGGAGCGGGCATGGATTTGCTATCCCCACCCCATCCTTGCTGCTCCGCCTCACCCCGCCCGCCCCACATATATATGATTAAAATTCTATTTATATACTTATATTATTAATAATTTTATCTTGCAAAATATAAATACGTAGGTATGACGCAGGTACGAAGTGGGTGTGGATATCCATGCGGGTGGTGGGGGTGGGGATGAAGTGGGTAAGACACGGGTATGAAGCAGTTGTGGGTATCCATGCCGGTGGTGAGGCGGGGATGGATATAAATATGTACCTAGTGAGGCGGGGATGGGTCTGGAATTTTTTTCCCGCAATGGGTGGTGGGGTGGGGATGGAGATTGAAATTTTATGCGGGTGCGATTGTGGAGGTACTATCCTCCGCACCCGCCCCGTCCAATTGTCATCCCTAAAATTATTGCTTATGTTAGTTAAATGAGTTTGGGCCTTGGGAAATTCTATTAAAACAAAAGCTAGGTTTTGGGCTAAGATGAAACTGATTTGCGGGTTAACTCATGATGTTGTTCTAATGGCTTGCTAGTTGCTAATAAATCAACTTTTGATATTTAACCTTATCACTTAAACTATATGAATTTTTCATGTTGAATCCTAATATGTTGTTAAAAATATATGGACCAATAATCTATAAACTAAATTATCTCACTTGTTAATGTTATTTGCATTATAAAATGTTAAGATTTAATAATATATGCTCTTTGTTAATCTTATAAACTTAACGAGATTTATGGATTAATTAATTAAATACTTGTAATAAACTACCCTAATTATATAATTTGAGTCTAAAGTTGTAACTATAATAATATTGCTTCATTGATGCTCATATTCACTTATAATGTTGAATTAATTTGCTTATTAGTATAATGTGACTTTATAATATTATGGTAATGTTAATGATTCTATTTTAGAAATAGACTTATTTAGTTAATTAATAATAAATGATCAATTGGTATTAATTATGGGCTCACATAATAGTCTATAAACATAACAATGTACTTATGAAATGGTTATATGTTGATATGAATTGTAATTATAATTGTCTATGATTCTAAAAATGAAAATAGAGGAGTTACTTCATTTAGTAGTTGATTAAAGAGTCACCTTAATAAGTTAATAACGACTTGGATAATAATGGATATTAATGGACCTTCTTATGACTTAAAGTAACAAGTATGACATTATAAACAAGACAATGACAAATCTTATAACTATAATAAACTCTAACTAATATTTAGGCTTAAAAGCTAAGTAATGAAACATCTGGTTATATGTTGATATGAATTGTAATTATAATTGTCTATGATTCTAAAAATGAAAATAGAGGAGTTACTTCATTTAGTAGTTGATTAAAGAGTCACCTTAATAAGTTAATAACGACTTGGATAATAATGGATATTAATGGACCTTCTTATGACTTAAAGTAACAAGTATGACATTATAAACAAGACAATGACAAATCTTATAACTATAATAAACTCTAACTAATATTTAGGCTTAAAAGCTAAGTAATGAAACATATATTAACATCACTATTCTTGACTAGATTAAAAAGGATAAAGGATATTACAAGCCTTCCCCGACTGTCAAAGTTGCTAATAATATAAGCAAGAATAATCCACGTAATTCTACTGCTAGCACCTGCACTCCCCTTCCAAATGTGTTTTATATGATGCTTCTACAAAATGTCTATGCTATGTTGTACATCATGTGCGGGATATGAAATGTTTAGTTATGTGAATGGTGTTCATTAAATGATTTAATGCTATGAAATATGATGACTTTGATGTTAGGAAAACGATGATGATTACGTTATGATTACGATTATGCTTCCTAATTACGATTACTAGTATGTAATGTGATTATGATATGTTAAACAAACGAAACAAGATAAAGTTTAAGTGAAAGATGGTTCTTGGCAATATCTCATATGCACCGCAAGTATCACCTTTGTTGTGACCGCCTTTCTAGTAAATGATTGAGCCCAAAAATTGTCACCTTTGTTGTGACCCCCCTTTTGTGGACACTGCAAGTGCCATATATGTTGTGACCGCCCTTTTGTCAATAATGTGGGCACCAAAAGTGTCACCTATGTTGTGGCCGCCTTTCTGTATATATGTTCTGAACAGATGTCCCTTTTTGTTATACTAGCCAAGTTACCAAAGTAAAAGGTATATGAGGATGAACACGATAAAGGATGATGGTAATGTTTTATGATTATGATTTAATGGTTATATTTACGAAATGGTTTTACTATTTTTCTCCTACTTGTTTGCTAACAAATTGATGTGATATGCTTTTACGATGTTAACGTAATATGTTATAGAGCCTCGACTCATAACGTTTTGTTTTATATTTTAGATATGGATGAACAATTGTAGTATGACTATTGTAATGAGATGTGTTGAGGAGACTATGTATGATTCTAAGAAGTTTAGGATACTTTGTATGATGGATAAACAAGTATAATTTTATGATGAACAATTATATAAATGAATTATCATTTTAGGCTATTATTTTATTAGTGGGCCATAACCCACAAACTTAAGTTATGATCCTGGTACCAATTATGATGTATTTTCGAAATTCCAGGGCGTTACATTTCATATATCTTGGATTAGGTCGACAACTGGTCGAGTCAACTAACATGTTTAGTCAATTCGGATCGGGACTATAAATGGGTTCAATGTGCGATGGGACGGGTCAATTGCATGCTGTGCAGGGTTGTGATTGGGTTCAGGTTCGATTTGGGTCAGACAATGATCGATTCAGGTTTATTTTCACCATATATCCCCCAACAAATATTTTTATTCACCATATACCCTCGATTTTTCAAAATTCATCATGCACCAGCCAATTTTCAAAAAAAAATCCACAAAATATCCTTAATGATTAACGGTATTAACTCCATTAGTCATTAATCTTTAATTGACCTAATTAATCCACTAACCTTGAATTACTCCTACCTATTCTCTCTCTCCTATTCCATTAACTCACTTTCCCCTTTCTCCTTCACCATTAACACCACCATCGAGTTGACTTTTACATCCCTATGACTTCCTCATTTTCTCTCTTCTCTTTGCCCTCTCCACCATCACTACTACCTCTATCATTATTTATCTCATACATCGCGCGCACAACTCAAGAGCTGAAAGTAGAATTGTGGTATTTCCCTTCTCATATCTCTCCACCATATCCTAGATAGCCCAACCATGTAGTGTAACTTGTAAGGGCTCAAATTAGCACAAATCTAACAAACCAAACTACAACCTCGCAAGAACTAGTAAGATTTTTCAGTATTGTAATTGAGTTGAATGAATTCATATACTTTCTCCGTTTCAATTTAGTTGTATACTTTCTATTTTAGGAAATTTCAAATTAGTTGTGATGACACCTTTTATTTTGGGTAATAACATCTCTCTATCTCTATCCTATCACATGGGACCTTTTCTTTCTCTATCTCTCTCCTCTCCAAAAATTGTCTACAAGTCCGTGATTTTAAAAGTGTCACAACTAAATTGAAACGGAGGAAGTAATTCAAATAAGTCATATTTTTTTCCCCTTAGTTACATGGACTACTCAATTCACCTCAAGTACCCGTATCGCATGCTTGACACTCGGACGTGGACACAGACACTTCTACACTTCCTTTTGAGCGAAAATCATTGAAAATTTTCATAAACTACCAGAGTTAGACACTTGGACACGTACCCGTGTCAGACATAATATGTCATATACGAGTCGAGGTAACATATTTCTTCCTCAAAATCAGAAGATGACACAACTCATTTCCATGTTTAAGGCTAAATTCAGCCAACGATCTTTGATATGCCAATCCACATGACATGACACCCTAGAATCACATTCCATCTTCCAAACCAACCTTTAATAAATGCACTCCCTTTTCCTTACAAACAACCACCAACTAAACACATCACATAATTAATTCCCCACCCCTTAAAAACTACCTCAACACATGAAAACTCCTATTTAAAAACCCATAAAAACCCACATCTTCCCCACACCCCAAAACTCTCAACTCCCCCAAAAAAAATGTCAGCCCAATTCATCGAAAAACACCGTGAAGGTGCAGAAATATACACAGGTGCACAAATTTGCAAGCAAAAATCATTAGAACTTTTATTAGAGATCAACATGCCAAATGGTCTTCTTCCAATGGATGACTTTGAAGAAGTTGGGTATAATCGGTCAACCGGGTTCGTATGGTTAACCCAAAAAAAACCGGTTCAACACAAGTTCACCAAGATAGGGAAACAAGTATCTTATGATACTCATGTTACTGCTTTTGTTGAGAATCAAAGGATGAAAAAACTTCATGGTGTTAAAGCTAAAGAACTTTTGATTTGGATTTCACTTAATGAAATTTACATTGATGATCCTGCTTCTGGTAAAATTACCTTTGGTACTCCTACTGGTATTTCACGTTCTTACCCGATTTCTGCTTTTGAAGAGGAGAAGAAATGAACATAATATGTACATCATCAGCTAGTAACGTTACGCCCACGCAACGACACCATTTATCTAAAATCCTGGATCCGCCCCTGAACATGATCATAAGTTGCTAGCTGTTTAACAGAGGATGTTTAGATGTGATCTTATATGTTGTTTTCAAGTTAAAAGAGTAATTGTATGTTTTTATGTTTTTGACTTTTACTAATTTATGTGATCAGATTGTCAATCAGAACATTAGTAGTTCTATGTTTGGCTATAAGGGCCATTTCGTTGAATAAGATATATGAAATCTACGATTGTATTGGATGTTTGATGACTGAAATTGCATATTTAGCCTTTACGATATACACGAATTTATAGTCTATGGAATGAATTTTTCCTATAATCGGAAATTTTAAAAAATTTCATTAATGATCAAAGATGTGAGATAAATGAAAACGGTGTATGAACAAATAGATAAATTTAATCCACCTAAAATGGAAATAGGGGAGTTAGGAGTTACTTAGGAATAGATTGTTTTATAAATTAGGATTAGTAACATACTATTTGTTATTTACTTATTCTTCCTCCACTTCCGGTAGTAGCATGTTCTGAAAGCATGCAATTGCAATATTTTCTTATTCGTTTCAACCATCTCTTGGACGATTTAAGTCTTGTAATTTTGGAGAGGAGAAACTGAACTAAATATAAATAAACTGTGAGAAAGCTGAACATAATAAAATGTTTGAACTAAATTGAATTGAACGGTAAGAAAAATTGAATTGAACTAAAAATAGTCGGAAAAAAACAAGGGCATGATCTTTTCGGCATAAAACAGAACTGAACTGAATTGAACTGAAATGAATGATGATATGTGAGAGTAAAAGTATTGTCAAGAGTTGAACTGAATTGAACTGAAATAAGATGGGGAGAACATACCCCAAATCTATACATCTAACAATTAACCAATCGCCTCATAAAAAGATATTAGATGATATTTGTGGAGAAGCACTTTTTGAAGGATGAGGAGGACCATGAGGTGTCAAAGATATGAATCAGAATGGACAGTTTAGTAATCAATTGTATCATAAATAGTTCATTTTTGCACCACCAAGGCCCTATTTATTTCATCTTAAAAGTTCTACTCCCTCCGTCCCATAATATAGTGCTTGTTTCTTTTTTCACGGTCTCCAAAACGTAACTTTGACCTTTAATATCTTCAATTCCTTATTAATAAAAAATATAAAAAGTTGATATTATGAAACTATACAGTGAGACGAATCTAACAAGATCCTATATGAATATGTTTTTTTATATATACAAATGAGAATATTCGGTCAAAGATTTTAAAGTTTGACCACCAAAAATGAAATAGGCACTATATTATGGGACGGAGGGAGTATTAATTAAAAACCAATTTTCACAAGTAGACTATTTTTATTGAAAATTATTAAAATGCGGTGTTTATGAGTATATTAGACAAGCAAAACTTAATTTAGTTAGTTTAGCATTTATCTTGAAAGTTATACATATACTTCACATTAAAACAATAACTAACAACAACAACCATACTTCTTTATGTGCCAAAAAATAGAAGTAATAAATACGATATGACAACAATAACATCAATAATAGATAGTATTTCATACTATTTTTTTTCTTTTTCATTGTTACACTTTGACATTTTTCACTATTTGTAATTGCACTTTGATCTTCATTTGTGATTTATACGTGAACAAAAACATAGTCATGTAGGATCCTGTTAGATTCGTCTTAGTATGTATTTTATTAATATGTACATTTTATAATTTTTACAAATAACAAAACTAGAGATGTATATCCTCAAAGTTTTACATTGGCATGCGTGAAAAGTATAAATGTAACAATTAAAATAAACGGAGGGAGTCTACCACATGAGATTTCAACTACCTTATTTATAAAAATATATAAATACTTCCTCTATTTTTTTCTAGTTGCACTGTTTGCTTTTTCACGTTTATCGAGACACTTCTTTGAGTATTAATTTCTCTACTTGTGTATAAGTATAGTTTTAAAAAGATTGATATTTGGAATCTATGCTTTTATACGAATTTAACAAGACCCCGCTTAACTATATGTTTTCTTATATAATGATGTGGAATAGCTTCACAAAGTTGGAAGATAAACTATGTTAAGAGGCAAATAGCATAATTAAAAAAAAAAAGTATATCATATTAGTTGAATCTGGTAAAACTTAGAGGGTGTTTGGTATAGAAAAATTTGATGTAGGAAACGAATTCAAATAAGCATTTCCATTTCTAATTATTTGGTACGAGTGTTAAGTAACAAATACTGTTTCGGGAGGGATTCACGATCCTTTCATTTATTACCCTTATCAAACTAGTGCAAACAAATAATGTATATCACTCCTAATTGGTACCAAAATAGAATTTGGTAACTGCCAAATCATTGTAAGTACCAAAATAGAATTTGGTAACCACCATATCATTGTAAGTGCCAAAATGTATTAAATATACACAAATTATTATAATAGGTGGTCTAATTTTAACATAAAATTAGACAAATTCAAATTTATATTCTCCTAACAAACTTATTCCATCTAATGCTAATCCAACAATATCCATACGCATCCCACACCAGCCTAGTCGTATCTTCTCTTCTCCTTCCTTTGTTTCCCTTTCAATCTTGAACTATATCGAATAACTTTTTAAAAAAACTCGATCATTCTACTGAATGGATTAAATTAAACTCTTTGCTAAATGAGTTAAACTAAGGGGGCGTTTGGTTGGAGGGTTTCAAGAAAGGAAAAGGGAATTGAGTTCCTTGTTTCCCTTTGTGAGTGTTTGATTAGTGTGTTTTTTCGAACCCTTTACCCTTTTTTCTTATTAGGATTACCCTCCTTACCCTTAGATTGATTCCCCACCACCCCCCAAGGTTTGGGATTACCCCATATCCCTCTACCATAAAATTATTATTATTATTATTATTATTATTATTATTTTATTTTATTTATTTGTATTTTTATTTTTATTTTAATTATTATTATTATTTTATTATTATTATTATTTTATTTTTATTATTTTTATTATTAATATTTATTATTATTATTAATATTATTATTATCATTATGATTATTATTTAATAATATTAATTATTTATTATTATTAATATTACTATTTATTATTTATTTATTATTTATTTATTAGTTATTATATTATTTATTTATTTTTTTATTTATGATTATTATTTAATAATAATTATTATTATTATTTATTATTATCATATATTATTATTATAATTTATTGTTACAATTATTTATTATTATTATATATTATTATTATTTATTTATTTAATATTATTTTTATTATTATTATAATAATTTTTATTTTAAATAATTATTTATTATTATTACTATTATTATATATTATTATTACTATTATTATTTATTATTATTACTATTATTATTATTTATTATTATTATTATTATTTATTATTATTTATTATTATTTAAAAACTATTATTATAAATATTATTTTTATAATATTAATCATTATTTATTATTATTTGTTATTATTATTATAATAATAATAATTTTCCATTTTCTTTGATGTTCATAACCAAACAACATTTTTAATCAAAGGGAAACCATTTCCATTCCTCTTGTAACCCTTTCTCATACCCTTTCCCTTTCCTCTCAACGAACCAAACGCCCCTTAAATGAATTAAACTAGCCAGTAAATAAATTCGACAATATGATGAGTGATGACTGAATGGATAATGGTTTAATTTACTTAGGGATGATATACTTTTTGCTAGATGTTTACAAACATCTAACATGCATCTATGTGGCAGCATATAAGTAGCACACATGTCACGATATTATTTGTCCAAAACAAATTACTTTTTGCAATTTTTACACTTGTATATCTTTAAAAATATATTTTATTAAAAAATAAAAAATATACCAATATTCATAGATTTTTATTCTCTACAAATAGATATCCATTTTGATATAATTTCATCATATTTTTATTTTACTCTTCTCTATCTCTTATTTAGATATGTAAAAAAAAATACGAACACTATTTGTTTATACACGAACACTATTTTTTAGTTGCATAAACACTAGTTATAGTTACACGAACACTAGTTGAGTAGTTATAGTAGCATGACCGCTATATATTAGCATCGGAATTTTCGAGATCACTTTTTTGTTTAACAGACATTATCCAATTTTCGAGATCACTTTTTTGTTTAACAGACAGTGTCCAATTTTCGAGATCACTTTTTTGTTTGACTGACAACTTTTTTTCCATATATATTGACAATTTTTTACCCCATTAAATATTAGTAAACATCTAGCAAAAAGAGGTTTATCATTTGTCTTTCCCCCTTAAGAAGAATCAATGCGTGGATGGTGGACTAGAGACCACCTTCCTCTACGTGGTCCTGTTTCAAAACGCATCATTTTTGTGATTTTATGTAGTTTTTTTTTTCTCAAATCTTATATGTATGTATATATTCTTTTAAAATCCATGTAGTGTTTTTTGTTTGATACATTTCTCTTGCTTTTATGTTCTAATTCATTTGTGTTTTTAATAATTTATTGTTTTACAAGTATTATACACACATATTCTTTTTGGGTACAAGTATTGTGCACCCAAAAAGAACATACCATTTATATAATAGAACACGAACTTTTTTCAACAACTTTTTTACTTTGAAAAAGAACACGCGACTTAAAATTAAAGAACATGTAAATTTATATTTATAAAAAGAACATAGGTTATAGTGAAAAGAACATATAGTAAATGAACATATACGCTTAAAGTAAAAGAACATATACCTTTTAAATTTAAATTTGTAAAAAAAACTTTAGTTGCATAATTTAAGGAAACAAATAACAACAATTTTTTTGAAATTATAAATACTAAAAATGCTAAAACGACGTAGTTTAGAACAGGGTGCACCATGCTCTACATACACTTGAGTCCATGTACTTATTTGCGCTTAAGAATGTCCTTCCGCCACGAATAAAGCGTATTATTTTTTTTTTTTTTTGAAGGGACGAATAAAGCGTACTAAGTTTGTTTCTCAATTCTCATCGGTTTTGGTCCGCGGATGGGTGGGCTAGCCCGGCTAACACTGATAATCAGTTATGATAATGGGCCTTAAAACTTCCAACTTGTTTGAGCTAATTAAGTGGATTGCCAGATTAAGTATTAACTTAATTAAGCTAATCAGTACATTGGGCTAACTGTTGAAAAACGAAACATATTTAACTCGTATGTGATAGGATCATAGGACTAGCTAAATGAAGGGGTGGATCACTTATGCTCTTGTTTGGTTGGGTGTAAAACGCTTTGAGTATAAGATGATTTTCATGAAATACAATTTACAATGAAAAATATAATTACAAAATTAGTTTTCTGTTGTTGTTTTTTTTTTTTTTTTGATTGGGAAATTTAGTCAGCCCAAGGACTAACCCCTACAAGGCTACTAGCCTTGTAGAAACTACCAGCACATTTTTTTTTTTTTTTTTTTTTGACAGGGAAACATAGCTTTTATTATAACATAGCATCAGCAATTACAGCATGGTGTGCTTCACTAGGCACCTCTTCCATCCACACCATCATCTCATTATAATTCTTACTAATCTTAGCCAAAATATGAGCAACCCCATTCCCTCCCCTACATACATGAGAGAAAAGACAAGATCTACAAGCTCGTGCTAGTTTAAGAATGTCAGACACAATTCTCCCAAAGCTAGTATTCTCACAATAGGCCTTCCTTAAATGAGAAGAGAGCTTAATGTTATCAGTTTCCAGGACCACCTTACTAAATCCCGCCTCCATCGCTATCTGGAGAACGGCGCGCTGCCATTGCCTCGACCTCATCCACCCTATAGTCTCCTTCCCATTTCTCGCACGTTGAGAGCAGCACATCCCCCATTATCACGCACAATACCTCCCAGCCCCACCAAATGCTCGCCAAAAAGAGCCGCATCTGTATTAATTTTTACCCAACCAGAATCAGGAGGCTTCCAAATCTTCACAAGGCTCCTCGTCTCGTTGTTTTCCTGATTCACAGCTTCATTCGCTTTCTCCCATTCACCCACAAAATTTACAGCTTTGTTAACAGTGGTCATGCTATTGATCTTTTGTTGGTTAAACGTCCACGCATTTCTTCGCAACCAAATCCCCCATAGCAAACTCCAGAACAAGCTCCACCATAGTGAGTCCTTAAAGACCTTCGACAGACTCAGGCACCACTCCATAAAATTCCCTATTCTCACACCACTGCTATCAATCCGTAAAGGTGAGACCCTCCATATCATTGCAGCCTCCTCACACATAACCAAAGCATGCATCACCGATTCTTCTTCAACACCACACATAGGACACACACAATCAGCACACATCTTCCTCTTCATGAGATTTACTCGAACTGGGATACTGTCATGCAAAGCTTTCCACCCAAAGGTTTGGATTTTTGGCGCTACTTTAGCTTTCCATATGTTCTCCCAGATTTCCATCCCCTGGTTAATTGAACTTGATGATTTCCCAGCTCTACTGATTTTTAACTGAGTGTAGTAGGCACTCTTAACCGAGAAGAAGCCGTCTTTCGTTAAGGCCCAAGCCCACGAATCCTCCTCCGGATACATAGCCAAGGGGATACGTTGAATTTCATCTCGTTCCCAGCTTGAAACAATGGAATTCAACAGCGTAGATTTCCATCTCCCTTCCTCAATAAGCTCAGCAACAGTTTTTGGAAGCTCCTCCTGAGAGCTCCTGCTCGAAAATAATTTAAACTTAGGCAATCTCGGGATCCAGGGATCCTTCCAGACATCAATTGATTGACCCCCTCCGACAACCTTGATCGCCCCCTGCTCAATGATTTCTCTTACAGAAAGAATAGAACGCCATGTGTAACTAGCCATTGAACTCAATTTTGCTTCCATAAAAGACACATTTGGGAAATATTTATTCTTCAGCGTTCTTGCCATCAGCGAATTAGCATTTGTCATGACCCTCCAGGCTTGTTTGGCTAAAAGAGCCCGGTTAAAAAATTTGAGATTTCTCATTCCTAGGCCACCCTCTTTTTTCGAAGCATATAGCCTTTCCCAAGCAATCCATGCAGTTCTCCTTTCATTCCCACGTTGTCCCCAATAAAAGTTACGACACAGTCGTTCCATCTCATTAAGAATACTCACAGGAATTGTGAAGCATTGCATAGAGTAAGTAGGAATGGCTTGTGCTACCGCTTTTATAAGTACTTCCCTTCCAGCCTGAGAAAGAAAACCCTCTTTCCACCCTTTCAGCTTCTTCATGATCCTCTCTTGAATACTTTGAAAAATTTGTTTCTTAGAACTACCAATGTAAGTTGGGAGTCCGAGATACTTGTCATGTTCGTCAACAGCCTTAAAATTCAACTTCATCTGAAGCAATTCTTTCTTTTGTGGCTCAATATTTCGGCTAAACGAGACTTCCGATTTTTCCATATTCAATTTTTGACCCGAAGCAGCTTCATAGATAGAAAAGATATCCAACACTTTCTCCACTTCTACATCATTTGCTTTTATAAATAACAGACTATCATCAGCAAAAAACAAATGTGATATGGGCTCCACTTTCTTCCCAATTTTAACACCATGAATCTCTTTTTTAACTTCTGCATCCCTAAGCAAAACCGATAATCCTTCTGCACACATAATAAACAAAAACGGAGATAGAGGGTCACCTTGTCTGAGACCACGAGAGGGTAGAAATTTTCTCGACGGTTGCCCATTTAGCAGGATCGAGAAAGAGGCCGTACTAACACATCTCATTGTCGCATCAATGTAATTCCTCGGAAACCCCATTTTATCCATCATTGCCTCCAAAAAACACCATTCCACCCTATCATAAGCTTTACTCATATCAAGCTTAAGCCCCAAAAACCCATCTTTTCCAGTTTTCTTCTTTCTCAAGTAGTGAAAGCACTCGTAGGCCACCAAGATATTGTCTGTAATTAACCGTCCCGGAACAAAACCACTCTGGGACTCATGAATGATGTGAGGGAGAACTTTCTTCAATCTATTTGCAAGAACTTTTGATGCTAGTTTATAGATCACATTACATAAGCTAATGGGTCTATAATCCCCCGGGGTCTCACATTGCTTTTTTTTCGGGATTAGCGCAATGTAAGTATGATTAATTGAGCTCATTTCACCCTCAGCATTCAAAAGGTCCTTCACCTTTTTTATCACATCTTCCCCAACAATACTCCACGATTTTTGATAAAATAACGCACACATGCCATCTGGGCCCGGAGCTTTTGTCGGATGCATTTGAAACAAAGCCTCATATATTTCTTCCCCTGTATATGGCGCTCCCAACATCTCACTCATTTCAGAAGTTACTTTTTGCTGCACTTTGCTAATAATAGGATCCACTTCCACCTGTTGACAAGAAGTAAACAATGTCTCAAAATGATCAACAAAAATTTCAGCCACCTGCTCCTCGTCTTCATATTTATTTCCTGCACCATCAAAGACAAAAGCTATAGTATTACGCTCCGCCCTTTGCTTCGCCTTAGCGTGAAAGAAACTCGTATTTTTGTCCCCATTTTTTAACCAATCTTGTCTACTCCGTTGTCGCCAAAACAACTCCTCCCTAGCTTCCAACTCATCCATCCGAACATCAATTGCTTTCATTTTTTCAATAACTTCATGACTTTGAGGCTCCAACATCAATTGACTCATTTGACTCGTAAGGTCTCGCATCACTTGGGCTGAGTTTCCAAATGTTCTTCTACTCCATGAGCTGAGCTTCGCGGCAGTACGAGACAAATTGGCACTCACGTCTTCTCCTCGTCTCCAAGCTTCAATTATAATCTCCATACATTTTTCATCTCGTAGCCACATTTCCTCGAACCTGTACAGCTTCTTTCTTCTCTTCTTCTCCAAACTACCCACACACTCCTTCACACTCACCACCAGTGGAAGATGATCAGACTTTCGTTTCTCCAGGTGGCAAACCGAAGATCCCCCAAATCTTTCTTTCCACGCAGAAGTGGCCACAAACCGGTCTAATCTTTCTTGAAGATTATCAGCTCCTCCCCTATTATTAGACCATGTAAACGGATACCCAATATAACCCAGGTCTTCGAATTTACAAAAATCCATGGCTTGACGCAGAATTTCCGCTTCTTCGTACTTAAAATCACCCCCTCCCTGTTTCTCTGCCGACCATAGCATTAAGTTCAAATCCCCACCACACAGCCACGCCTCAGTCTCATCTTGATAGAGCAATCTCATCAGCTCACCCCAGCATAATGCTAAGGAAATACCCCAGCATAATGCTGGGATAAGGATCGAACCTCTGACCTCATAGATCAGAGGGGAGTGCTCTACCACATGAGCTAGCTCCTCATCCTTTAGTTTTCTGTTGTTTGGTTTCATGTAAGAAAAAGTGATGAAACAAAAGGAAAATAACAGGAAAAGTAAGGAGTTAGTGAGAGAGATAAGAAAAATAGTTTTCCCTTCATTTTGAAGGGAAAATGGTTTTTAATCATTGAGAAAGCGATTTTACTTCTAGGGAAAAACAATGTCAAATTTAAAATAGATGAAAACAGTTGTCCAAAAAAATGTTTTACGCCCTACAAACGGGGCCTAAAACTCCGTATGATTAATATTTTAATATGATAGATATGATGTAGATAGTTTTGTTATGTTCGTTAAAACAAGTAATTTTTTTTTGTGTCAATTGAAAAATTCTCCGAAAAATTTAAATCGTGTAAAGAAAATTATAAAATAGAGGAAGTACAACTTTATGAATAAATTGACAAATATCATGATATGTTTTTTATAAAAAAAATTATATAGTTTATTTATCTTTTTCATTAAGAATCTAGACATTATTTACAATTAGAGAGAATTATTTAAATTATTCTCATATATATAAGAAAAAAATATAATCATATATTAGGGTCTGCTTGTTTGATTTGTTTGAATGAGTACATGATTAATGTTCAATCGTTATAACTTTTACTAATATACAATGAAAGATATTTAAAGTCAAAGAAGTACATTCGAAAATGTGCATAATCAAAATAGGAAATAAAAAAATATAGAATATCTCATAGTTTGACAAACTACCTCAATGTAATGAAATTTCTTATTTTATTTATTTTAGATTCCATGTCGTGAAAAATTAAAACGACCACAATTCTAACAAAACCCATAGCAAAAATCTTATGTTACAAAACTATAAAACCAAAACCTAAGGGTCCGTTCGGTATTAATGTGGTTTTCTGTTTTTTGGTTTTTTATTTATTTTCAAAGTCATATTATATGTTCTATAATGAATAAAAAATTAGTCAAATTTATTGGGAACATGATGATTTTGAAAACTGACAACTGAAAAGTGAAAACCACTTTTTCTGATTTTCAGTTTTTGGTTTTTAGTTTTTAAAAAAAAAAACTGAAAACTGAAAACAAAAAACGCTAATGAACGAAGCCTAAATTAGACAAAATTATGAATCCAAACTAAAAATAAAAGGAGGGGCTTACGAATCGTATCACCAAAAATAGTGGATGGCACTCATGGCAGGCCCTAGATGAAGAATAAGGGTTAGGATTTTTACAGAGAGGAGACAAGATTCAATAAAAATGAGAAAAGTTAAGGATTTGTAATCTTTTTTAGAAATCGAACGGTTTGAATTGAACATGATTTTATGGTCGCCCGTGACCCTTGCTTGCTGAAGGCATCTTTGGGCAATCACTCATTCTTAAAACCTTAAAACTAGCATTATTAAGACCAAAAAGTCGGGCGCCGCCGAAAAAGGGAGAAAGCTCTCTATTTCCAATTCTCCTATAGCTAGATTAAAAAATTGCAAATATCCATTATGTTTTTCCTTTTATTACTTACAACCTTTTTTTGTCATCTTTAATTAATAATACTTTATGAATGAACATTTTTAGCATTAATGTTAGTATCTTTAATCGGAGTCCCAATAATTATTTTTCTCCCAAGTACAATATATAGTCATTTTACATAATTCACTCCCATCAAGTTGAAACTCAATTTTCCGTCAAAAAAAAAAAAGTCGAAACTCAACTAAAACTTAAAAGATGACATTCAAACACAAAAATAAAAAATAAATTAAGTGAACATCCAAACATCAATTTTATATCGTCCTTGCCCCATTTTTTGATCAATTAAGGGGGCGTTTGGTTCATATAATGGTATGGGTTTGGAATCAGGAATGAAACCAAGGTGGTATGGGTTTGGAACTTGATACTTAATACCTTGTGTTTGGTTTCAGTTAGGAATGAAAAATCTTCTTTTATTTGATACCTAGAGATGAGGTATGAGCCATACCCACCTCCCCCCATGGATTTCTAAACCCCATACCTTATGGGTTTGAGGTATGGGTTTAAAATTTAAAAATAAGTTAAACAAACACTAGGTATGAGTTTTGTTCATTCCAAACCCATACCTCATACCTAAAACTAGTGAACCAAACACCCCCTAAGAGTAAAGAAGGTAGAGCGATGTTTCCTTGTGCTCTATGATTATTTAGCTCTTAATTAAGTTTAGATATATTCGAGCTTTAATTATTTTTTCCATGCATAGGAGTTTTTTTATTCAAATTATAAATCAATTTAATTTTTAAACTTTGAGAAGAAAAATGTAAAATAAACGCTGATTAGGTCCAATAAGTACTAATAAGTTTAATTCAGATAAGTTCAAGTGATTAGAACAAATTCATACTAATTGATCAAACAAATAAATGAATACTTTTAAAGATTATACGTCATAAAAACAAATCAAACATATTTTTTAATAGGTAAGAATAAATCTTCCAGACTGCCCTAGCACAGTGCCCCCACCCATAGGCCATTACAAGCCATACACCCCTCCCCCCCCCCTCTTAAATCCCAAGCAAATGCTTGGCATAGGAATTGAACCCTAAAACTTTGCTAAGAAAGATGGAAAAGCTAACCACTTGAGCCAACCCCAATTTCTTAACAAATTAAACATAGTAAGTACTACCTCCGTTTCCTAAAGATATTCCTTGTTGATGTTCCTACAGATACCAAGGAAGATCCATTGTGTGGGGTGTGAGATGGGTAAAGTAGGAGAGACAAAAAAGGTTAATATAAATAAACAAATAAAAAGGGGGTTAAAGTAGGAGAGAGAAAAGGAGTAAAATTGAATTAATAATATTTTCGTGGACCATATAATAGGGACATGAGAGGGTAAAAAGGGGGAAAAAATTTCAAATAAGGAATAAAGTAAAAGAGGGAAGATCTTTTAGAAACGGACTTAAACGAAAAGAGGGGAGATCTTTAAGAAACAGAGGTAGTATTAAGTAGTTGATATCGGTGGTAGTTGTTTTAGCTAGGATGGTGTTGGTTTCTGGAGTGATGGTGGTGTTGTTCCCACTTCCTACCCCTTGGCTGCACTCTTTCATAATTGATTTAATTACACGCCCTCTCATTTCATTAATCTTCGTTAAGAAATTTTGTCTAGAAAAGCGTTTTTAAAAAAGTGCAACATCTATTTTGTTATGGAGGAAGTATTTATTATATGATTGGGTAGTTTTTATTTCTAGGGTTTGGAAATCCATGTTTATATGTTATGAATCTTGATTGATGTTATTGATGTTTTGATTTGTTATTGGTATCTCTAGTTGATTAGTGTTTTTATTGTTAATCTTGGAACTTAGAATTGAAAGATCGACTTTTCAGGCTTACCTACAATTAGCTTGCAAATCTAGTTATGTTAGCAGTCGTACTTCATATGCTGACTTGATAGCGTTAAGATCTAAGTCACCTAATCGTAGGATTAACTTGTGCTCTACATATCTGATTAATTAAATTATTGATGATGTTTTGATAGATTTTGAATTATAAACATGGAGAATCATTGCCCTAGATCCTTTTAGTTTGTTTTTCATATTTTATTACTTTAGAACCTTAAATCTCAACTCTGTGACCTTGTTTAGTTTCTCCATTTCTTAGAAGCTAGCTTAATACGGCCATCTCTCTGTGGATTCGACTCTACTATACCCTACTACATCAAATAACGACTAAAAAGCCGGAGGTTTTCTTCAGCGCTAGATCTACTCAATTATTGTGGTTTTGCTATATTAGAATTATGTTTATTTCAATTTGTTATGTATTTGTTAGTTTTTTTCGTTATTATAGATACTGTATGATTTCAAACCAATCAACGATTTTTCATTTTAAAATAAGAAAAAAGTAGTACAGTAGTTGCCCCTCAAAAAGGTTGCACAGTCGTTGACAAAATGTTTAAACAACAAACGTATGATATAATTTGTTGTTATACTTTTAGCAATAACAACATCGGTTGCACAACTATTATTTTCAATAAACACAAATGAATACTAATTATCTATATTCAACTATCTATATTCTGGCGAATCTTATGACGATGTTTCTACTTCTTATTGGCGAATTGCATTTTTTTTTAACTACTACATCGCACTGTCATCGAATCATTATAAGGTAATCGCTAGATCTAAATTAGTGAAGTCGTGTTACAACTTGAAGCCGCATGGGTTGATGACGCACAACAAAACCCATAATTTAAATAATTTTGGAAGTTTATATATTCATCAAATACCATCTTAAATTATAAGAATACACAATATTAACAAAGACAGAATCTCGACTAATTAATGGTACTATATTTTCCTTATAATAAATCAACAAGACGCATGCATGTACCGTTGCTAGTGATGTAAGCTAACCTTAAACCTTTCGGGGAGGTATTATTTGATGATTATGTTTGCATTATCAAAGATGAAAGCGAAATCATTGTATGAAAAGAAGGTTATGGCTGAAACGCTTCATGATATGAATGTGACCAAAGGAGATAGATATTGTGGTGAACTGGTAACCACGTACATTGTGGTGTTCAATTTGTTTCATCATTGATTAAAGTACCTGTTAGGAAATAGGGTATTGTAGTTTGATTAATGCGGAACAAAATCAATGAAATAATAAAGGTGAGAAAACAATAAAAATGAACAAATAAAAAACACAAGGATTTATGTGGTTCAGTCAAAATAGACCTATGTCCACATGTGGGGGAGTCGAGAGCTTCTTCACTATGATAGAGAAAAACACAAAGAATAATTACAAGGAGTCCTAAGACTGCTAGAGGCGACACGGGTTCAAATCTTGTTGCAAACTAATTTCAAAATTATCAGAAAAAAAAAAATGCTAGAGGCTAAAATTTTGTGTGTTAATGAACACCAAGAGGGTCCTTTTATAACACAACGAAACCCTAATAAACACTAGAATATACTCCGTACGAAATTCGAAAAAAATCGTGCATTTTGCGTCAAAATCCCCGTCGCCCGATCAGGTGGTCATCAAATTCAAACTAGCTGATGTATCGGTCCCAATCGGGATTTGTAAACTCGATCGTAGTTTGTTAAGGGCGCACGATCGGGTGGATGACGCCCGACCCGATCGGACGATATTCCAATTCGACAATGCTTCGTAAAACAGCCATAACTTTTTCGTTTCTCAGCGAAATTGGGCATATGACATGTCTTTCGAAAGCATTTTGAACAAGATATCACCACCAATTTGAATTACATCAAAACCATTTGTAGATTGAGAGATATGTGCAATCAAAGTCAGCTTTATGCCATTTTCATAAGATCTCAAATCACAAATAATGCTACCTATATATGTAACATGTATGACCATAAAAGTTAAAACATCGAGTATTTTTTTTTTGGTATGCTTCGTGTTCGTTGTTGAAGGCAATATAATCTATATGAGCTGATTCTATAGAGTCCGTTTTTGGAGAGACGGTCCCACGTTAGTCTTAACGTGAGACCGTTGATGTCATGCTGACATCACACGCATGCATCAAACCAGCAGTAGAATTAGTTAAGCGCTTGCACTCATTAGTTATGCTAGCCTTAAATTGCTTATGGGTGAATTAGTTAAGCGATGAAGTACATTAGTTAAGCGCTGAAGTATATATATATTAGTTATATCATAAAAATCATATTATAATGCATTTTATTGGCCATAATTTCAGTATCGTGCATAAATAATTCTCTCTTTCTTGAATAACTTCGCACCAATTCTCTCTTTGTTGAATAACTATCGCATTTTTGCATTAGTTATGCCAACCTCAAATAACCAATGCAAAAACAATATTTACTAATGCACACAATAGATAAAACTAATGACCTTAAAATCATAACTACTGACCGCCCATACTATCAACCCTGAAACTATAATTGTTAACCAAATATCAAAACTATAACCATAAAACCATGCATCATTGTTACTCATGAAATTAATAAATAATTATTCATATGCTACAATTATAATCTTTCAGTTAGTTTATAGACTAAAACTATTAGCCATAAATCCGAAACTAAAAACCAAGAGTCATAACTAATGTAAAAAAACAATAATAACCAAATACCAAAATATCATAACTATTTATCAGAAAACATTAACTAATAGCCAGAATCACAACTATCAACCATAAAATCACAATTATTAACCTCAATTAATGACTAATAACCTAAAAATCATAACTATTTATCCGAAATTCATAACTATTAAGCAAAAGCTAATTGTGAATCAGAAAACCATAACTAAGAGCCAAAAAATATGTAACTAATTATTAAAATTCCTTAACTAATTGGAAAATTATGACTATAACTTGAAAATGACAAAATCAACCCCTTGAGAAATATGTAACTAATTATTAAAATTCCTTAACTAAATCCAATCCCCATTGAGAAACTTTTAACACCTAGTTTCTTCTCTCACCCGTCCCCATATCTTTTGGCCACCGTCCACAACCTTTAATACCGGAAGAACAATCTCACCTACCAATAGGAACCTCCACCTGATCACCTACAACAACGTGAACCCTGCGTCACATCATCAACATGTCCAAAACCACATATCTTAGCAACCCACGAATCTTGAATGAACTACAAATGCTATCTACCAAGTTACCAACGCCCCATCACCAATTCACCATCGCAAACCATAGCCATGTTCCCCCTCAAATCAGGCGTCGTTGAGAAGACGCGCAACATTTTGACGTCCAACATTTTGTAACCACATCATCATCATCATCATCTAAAACGCCAGTGCATTCTCAATTTTCTCACTAACACAAACAAAAAATCATGGCGATTTTTGCAAATGCATCACTAGCTTGAACTTTCTTCTTCTTTTCGCGAAGATTTTGGTCTTCTCTCTCCATTCGCTCTTTTGTTTTTTTCCTGTATCTGGTTAGTTCTTTCTTTTGACACCAACTTTTTCTCGGTCTCTTATTTTCTTCTCCAAATTTTGATGTCATGCTAATTTATTTTGCAGTAGAATTAATGATTCATGAAATTATTATGCAATTTTGATGACTTTTAGGTGGTGCTAGCTCAAGAAAACAGTCGGTTGTTTTCGCAAGTTCTATTTCGTCTTCAATCTTTCTCTTTTTCTCCGATTCTGCCATTGTTGGTTCCAAGTGACTCCATTTTCTCTCTCTTAAGTTTCTTCAATGGCAACTTTGATGAAAAGAATAATTGACGAACTTCTAGAAATACTAATCGATGTTGTTGTTGTTCCTCAGATATTGTTAGAAAGAGAAAACTTCCATAATTCGAGAGGATGGTGGAGGAATTGAAAGCGAGGGTTGGGGATTGGAGGAAAAAGGGACTCGTCTTACATTAGTATTAACGTGAGACGGTTTTTTATAAGACTTTGCGCATTCTATGATACTTTATGTTATATGTGACTTGTTTATAAAGGAAATAAATAAATATATATATATATATATATATATATATATATATATATATATATATATATATATATATATATATATATATATATATAGGGATAGGATCCACTGAAAACTAACTTTAAGTTGAAAACTCAAAATCGAATTAACTTTTTGCTCATTTTGCAGATTTTTGTTTATTTTAAGAAACTTTTTCTCATTTTAGCAAACTTTCGCCCATTTTACGAAATTTTGCTCATTTTACGAACTTTTTTCGTTTTATGTATTTCGCTCATTTTAAGAAACTTTTGCTCATTTTACAATTTTTTACTCATTTTATTTTTTTTGCTCATCTTATTTTTTGCTCATTTTAAGAATTTTTTGCTAATTTTATCATTTTGCTCATTTTCATAGACTTTTTGCTCATTTTATGTTGCAGTTTTCAGTTTTCAGCATAAGGGAGTGTTTTCACGTGATCCTATTCCTATACAAAACAAGCTCGGGTTAATGGGTTATTTTCTTTTCTTTAAAAGACATAAGTATTTATGAATATTTTCTTCATAAATTGGTAAATTCTTTTATTTTATAGATTCAATCTGCCTACGTCTGACTGAATTACTATTAAAATAAAAAATCTTAAATGGACCCTGTGCACACTAATATAGCGTGCACCGGGTTGGTAATTCTTATTAACTTCATATAGCAGTTTTTTAAGAGATATAGTGAACTTATATACAATATAGTGCATTTTATTAACGGAAAACATATAGTGAATTTATATGCAATACACTGGAGGGTTTATTTTTAATGTTTTAACATGCATGACATGTAGGTTATGTAGTATATATAGTAACACATGTTTTATTTAACATATAGAAAGATATAGTTTCTGCATGATATAGTGTGTGTCTGAATGATATAGTAAATTTTTGGATGATATAGTGAGTGTCTGAATGATATAGTGGATTGTTAAAAAATGACGTGGTTTCAGCATGATATAATATCTTCCTGAATTATATAGTGAGTTTCTGAATGATATAGTAGGTTTCTAAATGATATAATGGATTGTTTACAAATGATGTATTAGTTTATGTATGGTGTAGTAAATTTCCGTATAATATAGTGGGATTTTGCATGATATAGTGGTTTCTAAATGATATACTTCCTCCTTTTTTTTTTACTTGTAACACTTTCCTAAAAGGAAAATAATTAATTAATTATTTGCAACACTTTCTACTTTTGTTTTTCCTTTCTATCTATCTCTCTCCAATCACACGGGACCCTCTCTTTTTTCTTCTCTTCCTCTTTTCCTCTCTCCTACCCAAATTTTACATTGGAGTTAATGAAAAAAAAAATTACAAGTAAAAAAAATGGAGAAAATAATAGATTGTTCAAAAATAATACGTACTCTTGGCGAATACTTATATTTACTTGAACTTGGTCCACGCAAGTCAGGTTGCCGAGTTATTAGAGGGAAATTATACTGTACAAAAGTTGTTGTTAGTTAGATAGATGCTGATGAAAGATAGCACAAGTTGTGTTCTCTATCTTTTTCATCTACAAAATTGTATTCAACTAATTTTTGGAATATGAGAAGTTTAATTAGATAAGGAACTAAAAAGGTACTTATAACTTCTCTTTTTAAACCTTAGATAGTCGAAAATTTCTTTTTTTTTTTATAACCTAAATGGCTAGATGGTAAAATGCCCAATTTTATGATATAGCTAAGATCTTACAATTCTAAATGGTCGTTGTAGTTTTGAGGTTGATTTTCTTGTTTGATTGATTATATACATGTGTTCACAATAATTTTCTTTGCACCCAAACTGATTTTATCAAACAAGAACTAATTATATTTGACAAAAAAAACCAACTATATCTCTATTATATAAATCAGGGGAATTATGGTGTCTCCTTATGAACCAATTTTTTTGTCCTTCGCTAGCTAAATATATAATTGCATATTTAGATTTTTCACAATTATATACTTTCCTAATTTAAAGATGGTGTGTATTGGTGTCTCCTTAAAATTCCAATAATAAACTAAATAAGTATTAACAAGATAACTTGATTATAAGACTTTAATCTGACTATAAGACTTTATATCTAAATGTTCATCATAATTTGTAAACACTTTGTAGATTACATTAGTTTGTACAACAGTAATTATAAATTACACTTTCAAAATCATATTTAAATAAAATTTAAGAACAAACCAAGCAATCGATGCACGCGTAGCGTACATAGAAGGCTAGTATATCATATAAAAACTAACTATATTTGAAAATTGATTATATCATATAAAAATCTATACTAATATATTAAAAGACGTGTGTAAACGAGAAACGGACAAACGGTGCCACGTGGTGCTCTTCCTAAGGGAGTTTTACTCCATGTAATCCACAACAATTAAAAAAATTAGAAATTGCATAGTATAGGGTTTGATCCCGAGACCTCAAGACCAAATACTAAAGTCTTAACCACTAGACCAAATAACATTTAGTGTTATCACCTTAAATTATAATATTAATAAATGAAAATTTTTCTTACCCGGGGTGTAGCGCGGGCATAATAACTAGTTGATATATAAAAGGTGACTATTTTATAAAAAAAAAACTGACTATGTCAAGTGAAACGTGTTTATATTATATGATTTTCAGTGCACGATAAGTTATTGTAAATCCGATACATTTAATTTTATTTTATTTCACTGAGTATACTTTTAAAAAATAAGTGTCAGATATCTGGACCTCCAGAAGTCAAATGGAATCATAATTACGGGACTCGGGAAAAAGAAAAGTATTAGATACTCTTATAAATTTGAGGAAAGCGTATAATTTTCAGAACAAGACTTAAGTGCTTAATCTGCGATATTATTGTTGAAAGAAAGTTCTTGACATATATTATTGTACTCAAATTTGACTTTACTGCTCATATCGTCATAAGTGGATGTCATTTTTGTATGTCCTCTTTAGTTTAAAGAAAAGGGAAAGGTATATGTTACTTCAATTGAAAAATCACACACTAAATATTTCATTTATATACAGTCACCATTTAATAAAAGCAAACATAAGACTTTTGATTGGTCCAAAAGTACTACAAAAGTGATAAACGTCGTATATAGTTTTGTTTATTTTGTTCGGGGGTGTAAATTAGCTAAACATTCTTTTAGAAGAAAAAGATTTGGTATGCTAACTATGCGATTAAATGCGCTACTTTTAGGACATCAAATAGAATCTATTAATGATCCCACCCCTTCCTCAACAAGATTATCGAACCCGTACTAGGAATGATAATGAATATGTCATGTTCACAAACAGTTCGAGATCGGCTCATTCAAAGCTCAGTTTGTGGTGGCTCTGTTCGGATTCGAATTCGGCTTGAAACTTTAACGAGTAGCTAGGCAAAGCTCATGAACGAGTACGATTATACCTTTATATAGAAAACTAATATATTTATATAAATATATACATATATATTAATCTAGATAGCACATAATAATAAATTAATAGTTTTATTGTCTAAAAGAAAACTTATAATGTCAAATATTAAGAAAAGGAAAAACAAAGAAGAAAAAATGTAAAAACTAGGGGTAATAAAGAGTCAAGCCTATTCGTGAACAGTTCGAGCTCGACTCGTTTAACATTTGGCGAAGCTCGGCTCGAAAAAAGTTCGGCTCGTTAAGCTTCAAGCTCTACTTAAACTCAAATAAACTTAAACAAACACAAGCCGAGCAGACCACAGTTCGGGTTCGACTCGATCAATAAGCAGCCCTGACCCCTACCACCTGAGAGGGAAATATATGAAAGCAATAACCATTAATCTGTTTCAATTATGCTTTATTTTTCGTCTTATGATTGAGTTTAATACTAAATATAAGCTAAACTCGTGTCATCTAAGAACTAATATAGTCAAACTTGGCTCATTTGTCAACCGAGCTAAGTTCATAAACAAAAAAAATTTAAACTCTTTCAATACAGTGAGCTCATAATCCATGTATAGATGAGTTCCATCCTTTATACATTGCTTAATCTAATTGTGTTTAAGCTAGCTATAATGTTTCATATATGGAAGGAAATTTTGAGTACTTTCTCTGTTCTTTTTCTATTGCAATAATTCCTACTTTAGTTAGTTTCACATTTATTGCAACAATTCCACTTTTGATTAAAGAAAACAACTTTTTTCTTTTTGATAATTTGCATGAATTTTATTATCAATGAAGAGGAATAAAAAACCTCACAAAACATCAAAGTATTGCCAAGTAGGCAGAGATACTGAATCCATACAGATTAAGGTCAACACTTATAGTGTCGAATGAGAAGACTCATAGCCAAGCCACAAAATCATCTTCTCTTGACAGACCCTTCTTTGCCAAGGCATCTGCAACGAAATTTGAACTTCTTCCTTTATGAATAATGGATACATCAAGCCAAAGCTTCCTCACATTGCGGATGAGATTCGGCTGGAAATTCAAGTTCCATGGACCCCATTATCTTCGTTGCACCATCTAACTACATTTGCGGAATCGGATTCTATGATCAAGCAGGATACTTTTAAGCGGTCGGATCTCAAGGATATTTGAATGGCCCTGAATATTGCAATGATTTCTGCAGAATTCATTTCGATTGGTGGAATTGGGCATGAGAACACACACATGAAAATACTTGAGAGTTTCGTAACACTCTGTCAATGGCCGATCTTGATTGTTCTGAATTAACCGACACATCTACATTCCACTTAAAAGAAGAGGAGACCATCTGACCTGGTTTTCCAAATGGATCGAAGCAACATTGAGCTTGCTTGAAATATTCCTGTCAAGACACAAAGGGTGATGAATGATTTCATCAGCCGAATAAGGAAAAGGGTCTCCCCAACCCTTGATCCACCAACTGAGACGTGTTAGAATAAGGTGTTGGAGTTGGGGGATTGAACATGATTTGTTACAGAAAATCCTTGAATTTCGCTCTTTCCATATCGACCATATAATAATTTAGAACATGGCACACTAACCTTTTTGAGGAAAGGGGTTTTCCCCGGATTTTGCCACTGAAAGAAAGCATCATAGAGTCGATTGGGGAAGACCCAACTTATGCCCCATATATCTATCCACCAACTCCAGATTTCACGAGAAAAACCGCAATGCAATAACAAATGGTCTGAGTATTCGATATGAGGTTGGCAAAAAACACAGTTTGCATCGTTCATAGGAATGACATTCATTCGCCTTTGAATTAATTCTCCCAAGTAGAGGAAGCCAAGTGAAAACTTCAATTCGAGGAGGGATGAGACCACGCCATATCCTCTTCATATTTATAGGGCAAGAGGCTGCAATTGGGTGAGTTTTTGTGAGCTCCATTGTGGTGGGCCTTACGGAAAACTCACCAGTTTTGGTAGGGGGCCAAACAAACGAGTCATTGACATCAATGGATAGACACACGTTTTTTAGTATAAATTGAAGGGATGAAAATTCCTCTTTGTCACGGGGCCTTAAGGCCCGCGTCCATGAGAAGGTCCATGACCACCTGGATTCAATCCAAAATCCAAAAGAAGATATGCTAGCATGGGGTAGTGAGCAGATAGAAAATAGTCGCGGACATACCTTTTTTAAAGGTTCGGGACCAACCCAATAATCATGCCAGAATAAGGCCATTATTCCATTCCCAATTTTTCTCTAAATTTTCGTTTGCAGCATGACTCGGGCTTCTGGGTGTTTTAAAAGACTTGCGCAAAATTGATCGCCATGGGCCCCCATGTTTAGGGACCAATAATTCCTAGATTTGGAACAGAGGCGAGTAACTAACCATAATTTTCGTTTACCACCATTCTCCTTAGAGCATTTGGTTCCATTGAAAACCTCCAAGCCCATTTGAGAAGAAGGCCCAAGTGCCTAAAAAACAAACTGCCACAGCCTAGTCCCCCTAACATTTTCAGGAGCTCCAAAATTTGTCATGAGACTAGGGCCATTTATGCTTTCCCAGGGCTTCCACTCCATAAAAATTGCCTTTGAAGCTTATTGATTATTTCCACCACACCCATCGAAATTGAGAAGATCGACATATAATACAAAGGGAGCTAGAGATTGATGCTTTGATTAGTGTTAAACGGCCGACAATTGAGAGAAACCTCCCTTTCCATGATGCTAACTTTTTTCAATGCGAGTGATGATTGGATTCCATGCATCAATCCTTGAAATATTCCCACCAATGGGAAGGCCAAGATATGTAAATGGAAAGGAGCCCACTTTACACAAAAGAGAGTTGGCTTTATTCTTTAACCAAAGGTCATCAACATGAATTCCAGGGAGCGAACTCTTATGAAAATTTTACCTTGAAATCGGATGCTAGATGAAAGAGGATTAGAACCTTTTCGATGTTGAGAAGATATTCCATGTTTGGGGGACAGAAAATTATAGTATCATCAGCATATTGAAGATGGGAAATCTTCATACCACCTCTAGAGATTTCGACACCCCCATAGTCCATTTGTCGTGACTTTCTGGATGATCAGACTAAGAGATTCACCCACCAAATTGAAGAGAAAAGGGGATAATGGATCACCCTGGCGAAGCCCCCGATGAAGTTTAAAAGGAATAGTTGGTGACCCATTAATGAGAATAAAGGCAACCACACTTCTTACACATGATCGCCAAGGGGGGGGGGGGAGCCCATTTGTGATAGCACCCACTCCAAAAAGTCCCAAGAGACACTATCAAAAGCTTTATGGAAATCAATGAGTTCTCTAGCAACCAAAGCTCCATCCAACATTTTACGACCTGCAAAGAAAGCAACTTAATTGGCAATATTGTCCTTACTTTATCTTACTAAATCATCATTAATTATTCACTTTGCCTTATAAAGTTGATTTTACTTTATTAAGGATTTATATATTTCCTACTTTAGTTAAATTAAAGGGGTAACTTTTATCTAAATTACCCACCTTTTTAATTCCTTAAAAATCGTGCCCAAACGGCCATTGTTACAATAAAAAAAAGAACGGAGGAAGTGTTATTTAAGTCCTTTGTAATTTTGTTGTTCTCACTTTTCTTTTAGAATGTTTTTTTGGTTGTCCTAATTGTATATTCTCCTACAAAAACAACCCATTTAATTCAAACGACCCCACTAGTAAGTACTAACTCACATTTGTTGGTAACTCAGCAAAATCGAAATGGAAAAGAAAACAAAGTAATTACTATATTTTAAAGGTTATTTTTTTTGTTCATTTGCTAATTTGGAACCTTTTTTTTTAGTACATTTTGCTCATTCGAATTATTTCAAATGAGCAATGAGCAAAATAATAGCTTTAGGTGTACTATGCTCACGGCATAGTTGAGTATATGATAAAATTCGTAATAAATTTCACATGAAAATTCTACCAAACACTGCAAATATTTTCAAATGAAACTAAATGATGAGTTTACGTAAGATTTACTATTAGTATGCATTTTTTCTTGATGGGGGGATTACTATATTCTTGAAATTCTTCAGATACTTCCATGTTCATTAGTTCATACCCAATCACCCTCCCCCAAAAACAAAACTACAACCACATAAATAAACAAAGAATTTCTGATTTCTCCATTAATACAATATATCAATACATACTTACAAGTTGCCAACTTTGAAAAAAAAAAAGCTTTTTTTCCCCCTTAGCTAACCACAAAAAAACAGAGACCAGAATTATAAAGTTTGTAGAATAATTTATTCACACACTTGACTTCTCAATTCTCACAATTACAACGACAACTTCCTTTATATATACGCCCATATCTTCAATCATACTTAACTGCTTATACATCATCCTTAACACTTCTCATTTCCCCCTATCTTAATCTCCGCCAACAATGTCGTGCGACGCAGCGGAGCTCGTCCCTCTCCTCGGCGGCACGGCCAATGCAAGTGCTGCCGCTTCTTACCTATGCGACCGCTTTACAACGGTCGCATATGCCGTAGATAACACATATTTGTTGTTCTCGGCTTATTTAGTGTTTGCCATGCAACTTGGTTTTGCAATGTTATGTGCGGGCTCAGTTCGGGCTAAGAATACTATGAACATTATGCTTACTAATGTACTTGATGCTGCTGCTGGTTCGCTTTCTTACTACCTCTTTGGCTTTGCCCTTGCCTTTGGAGCTCCTTCTAATGGCTTTGTTGGCCGTCATTTCTTTGGTCTTAGGGACATCCCGTCGTCTTCGGACAACGGGAATTTTGACTATAGTTTTTTCTTATATCAATGGGCTTTCGCGATCGCGGCCGCTGGTATTACCAGCGGCTCGATCGCGGAGCGAACCCAGTTTGTGGCGTATCTTATATACTCCACTTTTTTGACCGGGTTCGTTTACCCGATTGTTTCACATTGGTTTTGGTCTGTGGATGGGTGGGCCAGCCCGACCCGAAATGGTGATTTGTTATTCGGGTCGGGGGTGATTGACTTTGCTGGGTCGGGTGTGGTTCATATGGTTGGTGGGGTGGCGGGCCTATGGGGAGCCTACATTGAGGGCCCGAGGATTGGTCGATTTGACCGCTCGGGCCGCTCTGTGATTCTAAGAGGGCATAGTGGTTCATTGGTTGTACTTGGAACTTTCTTGCTTTGGTTTGGTTGGTATGGGTTTAACCCGGGTTCATTTTTGACTATTGTTAAGGCATATGGGTCTCCCGGAGGATTTTATGGTCAATGGAGTGGGGTAGCAAGGACAGCTGTCACGACTACATTGGCTGGATCAACCGCGGCTTTGACTACCTTATTTGGAAAGAGGTTAATGGTGGGGCATTGGAATGTAATTGATGTATGTAATGGGCTTTTAGGTGGGTTTGCAGCTATTACTGCTGGGTGTTCAGTAGTTGAGCCTTGGGCTGCTATTGTTTGTGGGTTTGTAGCTGCTTGGGTTTTGATGGGCTTAAACAAGGTGGCTGAGAAGGTCAAGTATGATGACCCACTTGAAGCGGCCCAATTACACGCGGGTTGTGGTATGTGGGGATTGCTCTTTACAGGCCTATTCGCAACCAACCGGTACGTCGGAGAGGTTTATGGGCCGAATCGGCCCTATGGATTATTCATGGGTGGCGGAGGAAGACTACTCGCGGCTCAAGTGATCCAAATTCTTGTTATATTTGGGTGGGTCACGGCCACTATGGCTCCTCTTTTTCTAATTCTTAAAAAGCTCAAACTCTTAAGAATTTCAAGCGAGCATGAGATGGCGGGTATGGATATGACCAGGCATGGTGGGTTTGCTTATGTATACCATGATGAAGATGACCCGTCGCAAAAATCATCCTTCATGATGAGGAGGGTGGAGCCTAGTAGTGTCACGCCTAGTCCTAACCCATCTTACTGGGGCACAAATGTGTGATCGTGTAAATGATATATGTCCTCAAAATTTTGCATTGACATGCGTGAAAAGTGGATAGATTAGCTTGGACACCTTAGTATTCAGCTTTACCATTTTTTTTTTTTGCTCCCATATATATGATTCCTAACACTACTCTTATGTAATGGATAAGTGTGTATATATATATGTGTGATCTAGTGCTGAAAAAACTGTAATTCTCCAGCCATCATGATTTGCATGTGTCATATTGTACCAACCAACAGAAATGATGCTCTTCTATTCCTTGTAGCTAAACCTAAAAGGCTAGTTTCATTCCATATTGAATAAGAGAAGAGTTGCTAAACTGAGAATGATATTATTTTTCTTCTTGGCAAGTAAGATATGATCAGCATTAAAGTCTTTGTTTCAATCACATTAATAGCAATTTCAAATATGGTGGGAATTTTTAACTTCGATACCATGATAATTACTCCCACCGTTTCATTTAAATCTACACATTTACACTTTTCATGCATGTCAATGCAAAACTTTGATGATATATATCATTAGTTTTGTATTTGTAAAAATTATAAAAAGTACATATGTTTTTATTCACGTATAAATCACAAACGAAGGTCAAAGTGCAATTTGTGAATAGTGTAAAATATCAAAGTGTAACAATTAAAATGAAACGGAGGGAGTAACACATTAGATTTATTGAAAAATCTAACAATCTTACAACCAAACTTACATGTAATTCTCTTACAAACAACTTCTGTCATTTCCTTTATAGTAACTCCATATACCAAGACATAGAAACTACCAAAACTTATAAATAACTCCATATATCTTTAGCTGGGCATGTGACTTGAATACATTTCTAAGCCTAGTAGCTGATTTTCAAATACTAATATGAAGTATAAAAATATTAAGAGGAAGAAGATAGGGTAAGGAATATTTTAGTTTCTGTAACTTGGACCGTCCAATTTCATTGGAAGACAACCACTCAATCTCTAAATGTCAAGATAATAAAACACTGTATTCCAAAACGTGAGAACAGTGTGCAGAGAATCTTATGTAGAATTGATCGATGTCCAGAATAATTCCTTAGTTTATCCATTTGAGTAAAAGTCACTTTAGCAAAGTAATTCTCTCTTTGTTTTTCAATATAAATCAAGTAATATATCATTTAAAACCATCATTCTTTGTCTAACTAATAATGACTAGCATGAAGATACTCACACTTGAGTTGGAACTTCCATCCATAGCCCCCAGATACATGGAAGGAAGATCAAACCCGAGTTGTCATTTGTCGATTCGAAAATAACAAGCTTGCTAGCTACATTTCTATCGAACTTTTATTGTTGATTTATAATTCTTGATGTCAGATTGCAAGTAAAAAAAGACGAAGAGAGTAATTTGTTGAAGTTGCTCAAGATAGTTAATTATGTGTAACTCGATATCACAACTTTAACTTAGATGTTGTATGAAGACTATTCTTTCTATTGTAATAAAGTAGTTACTTTCTGTTATAAGTTGTTATAACAAACTCTAACTACCTACTCTATAAATAGTAGTTGCCTAGCTTTGTAATAGTTGATGAGTTTATTTCTTCCTCTACTGAAATAAACATTCTATCCCTTTCTCTTTCTACAATAGAATTGAGTTTGTTTAATTCTCATGGTATCAGAGCAGATCACGTTCCATTTGTAATCTGTCTCTTCAATGTTATCAATCTGAAGAAATTTTTTTCTTCAAAGATTTCATTGTATTCATTTGATTTCTGTCCAAATTCTTCTTATTTCTTAACTATCTTCCGCAATTATTGTCTGAAATTGAAGAATTGATAATGGCAGCAAATGAAGAATCTGCAAGCAACAATAACACTCAATTGAATCACAATGTGAGTTCGTTCTATAACGATCCTTATTACATTTCTAGCTCAGATAATACAGTTAGTAAGATTGTTCCGGTAAACTTGAATGGAAATAATTTCTTGAGTTGGAAACGAAACGTTAGGAGAGCTCTAATGGCGAAAAACAAATTAGGTTTTCTTGATGGTACAATTAGGAAACCTGATGTCAATGATAAAGATTTTTCACGCTGGATGAGAGGTGATTATCTAGTTACTTGTTGGTTAATGAATTCTATGGATGCTGGTTTAGCTGATAATTTTACATATGTTGATAATTCTGAGCAATTGTGGTCTGAAGTTTGTGAAAGATTTGGTCAGACAAATGGACCGCAAATATATCAATTGAAAAAGGAACTTGATAATTTGCGCCAAGAGAACATGTCTGTTGTTGTGTATTTTGGCAAAATGAAGAAATTTGGGATGAATTGCAGAATCTTCGTAATTTTCCTGTTTGTTCTTGTGGAGTTATTGCTCAGTGTAGCTGCAATATTATGAAGAAACTAAATGATTTTGATGCTGAGGAAAAACTAATGCAATTCCTACTAGGTCTTAATAGTGGTTTTGAGAATGTTATTAGTAACATTCTAGCTACAGATCCTTTACCTTCCATAAATAGAGCATATTATATTGTTCAACAGAGTGAAAAACAAAAGGAGATAAGTGGTTTAAATCATGTAAATCATGAGATTAGTGCTCTTGCTGTTCAGAGATCACAGAACTATGGTAAGAAAGATTGGAAGAAGGAGAAATATGAGCGTAAATGTGATTTTTGTAAGGGTAAAGGTCACACACACAAAGGATCAATGCTTCAAGATAATAGGATATCCTGATTGGTATAATCCTAAGAAAAACAACAAAGTTGGTGGCAAGCTGGCTGCAAATGTCACTACTGCAGATTGTGAATATGAATATACTCCCTTAGAATTCATGTCTGCTGGTCCTGCTACTTCTAGTTCCTATGCTGAAAATTCTGGTATCATCATGGATTCTGGAGTGGTGAACACTATTGTGCAAGAGGTGATGAAAAATCTGAAGAATAAGCAGCAGAATTCTGGAGATCCTTCTTCTGCTTATGCTCATTCTGCCAGAGTCAATAGAAGTGATTTCAATAATCATTCTGCTCATAATGCAGGTACAACTTCTGTTCATATACATAATTCTAGTAGTTGGATCATAGATTCAGGAGCTACTGATCATATGACACATGATGTTAATTTATTTTGTCGAAAAAGAAGGCTTGATAAGATGCTTGAGGTTGGTTTACCTGATGGTACTTGTAGCTATGTCTATGAAGTTGGAGATGTGAGGCTTGAATGTGGTATTATGCTGACTAATGTGTTGCTTGTTCCTTCTTTTACATACAACTTGCTTTCCATAGGGCAGTTACTTGTTGATGGTAAAGTTTATGTAAAATTCACACCTACAGAATGTATTTTCTCTCATTCTACTTCTCATCAAATTCTAGCTCAAGGTCCAAAAATTAGAGGTTTAGATTTTTTGATCTCTAAAGTTCTGGATTCCTCTCTCTTGCCTTCCTATAAACATTCCTTTGCTTCTCATACTGCTTCTTCTACTCTTCACATTATGCATGCTAGGCTGGGTCATGTATCTCTCTCTAAGATGAAGCATATACCAGAATGTCAATGTTCTCACCTAAATGACTACTTTTGTGAAGTATGTGTTTATGCTAAACACCATAAGTCTCCTTTTCCAAGAAGTATACATAGAGCTTCTCACTGCTTTGATCTTATACACCTTGACCTTTGGGGACCATACAAAGTGAAAACTCTTCTTGGAGCCTCATATTTTCTTACTATCCTAGATGACCATAGTAGATGTACTTGGACATTTCTATTGCAAAATAAAATGCAAGTTTTCAGAATTATTGAATCCTTTTTCTCACAAATCTTGACTCAATTCAATACTAAAATCAAAACTATCAGATCTGATAATGGCACAGAGATAATTCAAGAACAATGTGCTAATTTCTTTTTATCTCAAGGTGTAATTCATCAAAGAAGTATACCAGGTAACCCTCAACAAAATGGTAGAGTGGAACGAAAGCATAGACATCTTTTAGAAGTAGCTAGAGCCCTTAAATTTCATACTTCTATGCCTAATAAATTTTGGGGAGAGTGCATATTAACCTCTACATATCTTATCAATCATCTTCCTTCATCTGTTCTTTCTTGGAAAACACCCTTTGAAATACTACATAACAAACCTCCTGATTATTCTTCACTTAAAGTCTTTGGATGCCTATGTTATGCTCATACTAATACCAAAGATAAATTTCAACCTAGGGCTGTTCCATGTGTGTTTATTGGTTATTCTTTTGGTCAAAAAGGATACAAATTGTATAATGTTGCAACTCACAAGATATTTGTTTC
The DNA here is from genome assembly GCF_026745355.1 of Beta vulgaris subsp. vulgaris. Classification (NCBI taxonomy): domain Eukaryota; kingdom Viridiplantae; phylum Streptophyta; class Magnoliopsida; order Caryophyllales; family Amaranthaceae; genus Beta; species Beta vulgaris. The sequence goes on along the minus strand of NC_079205.1, from coordinate 58,518,801 downwards.
TAGAGATGTATTTTTTAGGGAAGATGTCTTTCCTTTCAAAACATCTCAATCCATTTCTTTCATGAATACACACATAGATTTACATATTGTTTCTTTCAATGATTCTCCTATACACTTTGCTTCTCATCCTTCTCATGTTTCTACTCCTTCTAATTCTTCTCCTTCTACTCCTCCTATTCTACATACTAATTCTACTTCATCTCCTATACCATTTGATAATCAGTCTTCCTCTTCTTTTCCTTTTACACATCATACTTCTTCTAATCATAATTCAGATGCTATTGTTGATATTTCCTTACCTTCTACTGATAATCAGCATGATAATTCTATTGGTTTACCTGCTGATCAATTGATAACAGATGCTGTTGATATTTCTGTTCCTATTCATCATCTTAGTGCTTCTTCTGATACTTCAGTCATTCCTTCTAATCATCAAATATCCACTAGACATTCTTCTAGGGTTATCAAACCTCCCACAAAACTGCATGATTTCATTTGTCCTACTATTCCTGTTCCTTCTTCTTCTATGTCATTTAATGTTCAAAATACTTCTAAGGTTGTTGAACCTACTACTTATCATCAAGCTAGTAACTACCCTGAATGGCAACAAGCTATGCAAAGAGAACTTGATGCATTAGAGGCTAATGACACATGGAATTTACAGCAATTACCTAAAGGTAAGAAAGCTATCGGGTCCAAGTGGGTCTTTAAGGTGAAATACAATCCTGATGGGTCAGTGGAAAGATACAAAGCAAGGCTAGTTGCTACTGGTTATCAACAAGTTGCTGGTGAGGATTTTACTCACACTTTCTCTCCTGTAGCCAAATTAGCTACTGTGAGAATCATCATCTCCCTTGCAATAGCTAAACAGTGGCCATTATGTCAATTAGACATAAATAATGCCTTCTTACATGGCTACTTAGATGAGGAAGTGTTCATGAAACCACCCCTTGGTTATTCTAAGGCTAAGCCTGGTGAAGTATGTAGATTAAAAAGGTCTTTGTATGGGCTCAAGCAAGCCTCAAGGCAATGGAATAAGGAGTTAAGTAAATTTTTGTTTCATCTTGGGTTTGTTCAATCCAAGCAAGATTACTCCTTATTCACTAGAAGCCATGATGGGGAATTTGTAGTGATTTTGGTATATGTAGATGACATGGTATTGACTGGTACTAGTTCCTCTCAAATTAATGATATTAAGCTTGCCTTGGATAAAGCATTCACAATCAAGGATCTGGGTAACTTGACATATTTCTTGGGTATAGAAATTATCAGAAATGAATCTGGAATTCTATTAAGCCAAAGAAAATATATCTCAGATATTATCAAAGATTTAAGTCTTACACATACAAGAGTTGTTTCCTCTCCTCTTCCTAAAGGCCTTGGCTTATCTACTGATGTTGGTGAAGTGTTAGAAGAACCAGAAATTTACAGAAAGCTTGTAGGCAGGCTGTTATATTTAAATATAACAAGGCCTGATTTATCATATGCTACACAACATCTCAGCCAATTCTTGAGTTGCCCAAGGAAGCCCCATCTTCAAGCTGCCTTGTATGTTGTTAGATACTTGAAAAGTACAGTGAATATGGGTTTGTTTTATTTTGCTCATAGTGACTTGAAGTTAGCTGCATACAGTGATGCAGATTGGAGTTCTTGTATGTTCAGCAGTAGGTCATTGAGTGCTAACTATATCTTTCTTGGTAATCACTTAGTCTCATGGAAAACAAAAAAGCAGAAGACTGTCAGCAAGTCATCTGCTGAAGCTGAGTACAGAAGCATGTCTAGCACTGCTTCTGAACTTGTTTGGGTGGAAGGTCTACTTCAGGATTTGAAAATTAATGTTCCTCTTCCTATAATTATGCATTGTGATAATACAGTTGCTCAACATATTGCGCAGAACCCAGTCTTTCATGAACGGACAAAGCCTCTCAAGAGAGATTGCCACTATGTAAGAGAACAAATTGAATCTGGATTTATTCAAACAGCACATGTATCCAGTTCCTTGCAGTTAGCAGATCTTCTTACAAAGCCTCTGTCTGGGCCTCAACATCTTCAGCTAGCTTCCAAGCTTGGTCTTGTTGATTGTTCACAGGTCCAGCTTGAAGGGGGGATATGAAGACTATTCTTTCTATTGTAATAAAGTAGTTACTTTCTGTTATAAGTTGTTATAACAAACTCTAACTACCTACTCTATAAATAGTAGTTGCCTACCTTTGTAATAGTTGATGAGTTTATTTCTTCCTCTACTGAAATAAACATTCTATCCCTTTCTCTCTCTACAATAGAATTGAGTTTGTTTAATTCTCATGTTGGTAGTAACAAAGGTTTAGCAACATTGTGAAATGGTCTCAATTAAGATTTGCTTGTTTGAGATTTGGATACCAGACAAAAGTCGGATAATGGACTTGGGCAAACCTAAGAAATAGTTTTCAATCGGTTTGGACACACGGAGATTCGTCAGATGAGAGTCTAACGATGTCAAATAATTAAGATTCAAAGGAATTGGCACATTTCACACAAATTAACTCAACCCGATCACATAGGCAATACTATTTAGAAGCAAGGTTGTATAAAAGTGATAATATAAGGTAAGTATACAATAAGCCAATAGCTCTCCTTCCTACCAAGCTAAGCTTGGCCTAATGGTAAGAAAAGAACCTTCCATCCTCAAGATTGGATGTCCGATCCCCACTAACGACAATTTGGGAGAGGGTTTCCCCTTACCAACCCCCCTCCACTCTCAAAGTGTCTGCCGACAAATCCAAGTCGGATTAACCTGCGACAAGTTCCAGTCAGGCAGAAGCGTTCCTTATTTTGAGTCTTAATTGTCACTCAAAGTGAAACAAAGCCCACACAATCTAAACTAACCTTAAAATTACACATCTCACAAAAGACCAAATAGCTTTAAGCCTTAAAAAGTCTATCACGCATTCCATCCCATTTTCCATCAAAGATAACTCATAACTCACGTTAAAAGTTTTGTATCTTCTTAAAAACAAATGGCTTTTTCAAAAATAAAGACAAGTAGAAGTAACCAGAAAATGTTCCAAAAATGCAGGAATCATACATCCAATATCCATCACATAGTGGCACCACAAATAATAATATGCTCCTACTAAAAGAACCATCTTTGTTTTATTATGTACAAGTGGTTGGCTACTTTCAACTTCATTGATTTTTGTTTTGTTGAAGATCACAAGTTCCTCACAAAGTTAGATGAGCACAAGTCAAAGCAATTTACGCGAACCACCCACTTTGGCCTTTGGCCGGAAAGCGATAGTCTGTGCATTTTGAATGGTGGAGGTAAAAATTGGAAGATAAAATATTGATAGAAAAGTTTTCAAAAATAATTAAACACTAAAAAAAAAAAAAAATTGGGCCACAAAATAATAATAATTCGTCATTAGTTTTGACTTTTGAGAATTAAGGTAATAGTAAGGACTTCAATTTCGCAAAAATTTAGGGTTAAGAACTTCAACATTTTTTTCAGGGTTAAGGACATAAAAACTGATACTTTTATAAGTTATAACCTTGGTTAATTTCTATATTTTATAATTTACATATTTATAAATGTTTCATTTTTCCTTTTTATTTTATTTTTAGATCGAGATAATAGACAGCCTCCTCTTCTTCATTCTTCTTCCATATCTTCTTCACCTCTTGGATTTTGTTATTGCAAATTAAATTTTGATTGAAAGAAAAATACAAATTATCATTGTTATTGCATTCACACACTCACATTAGAAAAATGAAGTTAAGTTATTGTAATTGTATTATTAACAGCTGATCCAAACATGCAGTGATTAACTATAAGTTATTAGTTGTATGTATGTGATCGATAGTTAACTAGGGTGCTTGTTCTAGTACAATACATTGTGACTTGAGGTTGTTGGAAGCAAAATTTTCTTTGCACTTCCCTTCCCCACCCCCTCACTCGTGGTTTAACCTGCAAACCTGAATAGTTGTATCAATCTCTGAAAGGTACAATCCTATAAGTGCATTCTTTTTTACTTGTACGGACAGTAGTAGGTGTAATATTGACAAATGTTAACTTATATAAGGCCCCGTTCTTTTGGACTGAACTGGACCGAAATTAACTAAACGCAACCGAAATTAAATAAACTGAACTGAAAATAAGTCCAAAAGAACAGGGCCTAAATAGATATTGGTTTAATAATCAGCCTATAAAAGAAGTGGTACGCAATTTCGCACAAAAATTTTGAATTCAAATTTTGTGATAAATTTTAGGTGGTTAGAGTTGGAGGTGAATTTTAAGGAAATTCCCAATTTTGTGAGGACATCAAGAACATAGATCCATATACATTATCAAATAGATTGGTCAATTAATGTTATTATTGGTAGTAAATTAGTAAAATATTTGTAAGTTAAACCTAACACAGTCATCAGTTATCACATGGTATAAGTGTATAACCAAGTCCTCAATGGCAAGACAATAGTACTTCTAGGTTGGGCCTTGAGAAGGGATGGACGGTTAGTTCATATTGGCAACACAGTTATCACAATAGTAATTCTGCTAGTTCTGCTAGTTCATCAGGGATATTTTCAACCCAGAATAACGGAGACCAGAAAATTCTGACATTCATGCATACAATATGGTCTGACACAACCCAATTAGAATAAGTAATCTGAAGCTACTTTTACCACATCTATTATCTATACAAATATAAATTTTTATAAATCTTCATGTTGGAGATTAATTTTATTTATTATTCACATTCATATTAGAAAAAGAACCTGGTCCATGAACCCAATAATGGAAACACAGCAACCAACAATCGAATGAACAATGGTTTCTCTCTGTATATCCTTGTACTCAACTTACCAGTCTCGGTGTATCCACCATGCTGAAGCACATTAACCTTTTGACTTTGCCTCTCCGTGAAGTTGGCACTGCTCGGTACTTGTTGATCTAGCTCATCCCATCCACCAAATTTTGATCCGCTTCTTCCACCATTCTTAGCTGATGAATTAGTTGCAGTACCCCATGACTGATAACCACCACTTGCAGGACGTGGACGGTACCTGGCCTCTCGTGCACCCCCATTTACTGGATTGGCAGCCCTGGCGGACCTGGACCTGGACCTGCTTCTGGGCCTCGACTTAGACCTTGGCCTGGATCGGAACCGAGAACTTGGTGGATCTCCCCAAAATTTATCCATTACTAAGGAAAGGGCTGTTTGTCCCAGGGGAAGCACCACTGCCATGATTAATGAATTCGAACCTGTCCCTAATAGCGTTGATATCATAATAGCTGGAATCATCCAACCAAAGGCTCCGAATATCTGTGTGTTTATCAAAATAACTAGGTTTAATTCCAGAATTTGTCCAAAAAAGACGATTTCAGGCTCAGTGACTCAGTAAGCACTGAACTATCAATAGTAAATAAGGGAGGAAAAAAGAAAGTTCACCTTCCCCAAGCAGACACAAAGAAAATATAGACACTCAATGATCTCAGAACTCCAAAATTCTAATGTCATAGCAAGCAGAACAATTATTAGTAAACAGCAACCAGTCAGTAAAAGGCTCACTTTTTGAAATCTGTAAGGGAAGACATGCATTATGTACCATTAGTGCAAGAGCAAGATGCATCTATGTGTCTACAAGCACTATATCATGCAAAAGTCTATCTCCTAAGCCTTTCTGACAACAAGCATATACCCCCTTTCTGTGAAATTTTCAAAGTCTGGCCATCCAAAAACACACTTGAACAATCTCGCATAATTGAAAGCGTATTGAAGTTGTACATATCAAGATATATATGAGTCCAAAACAATCGCCTTTTCCTTCCCTCTCCCAATTTTGAAAAGTATATAGGACATTTAGGGCAGAACGCATAACATCGTCGAGGCTTACACACAAAAAGTTCCTTTCCTGCACTGATAAGACAAGTCCAAGTAGCCGATACTTATTATTGACTTGAGCTAAGTTGCTAGGACCACGTAATGAAGCAGCATGGGTTAACTTACCCTGTGGATTTTCAACAATCTAATACATTTGAAATTAAGGTTGCCTTGACCACCCAATATCCCATCCCTGAAAAAAAGTTCCAACTCAGGCCAACACCCATGCATATTTCCTATATTATGCATATAACCTATGTCACTCAAACTCTTCATTTTACCTCAAGTACCCGTGTCAAATCCTCCCCCTAATGGGTTAAAGATCATATCAACGGGTCTTCCATCTTGCAAATAAGGCATATCTTGTCTAGGCAAAATTAAACATTCCGACATGGGTAAGGAATCTTCGACAACTCGTTTCGGGCCAAAACAGAGAGAATTTCCTAGAATAGCCAAGTCAAACACTTGGACATGTACCCATGGTCGCCACTCGCCAGGGGTACTCGAGCCCAAGTAGCATTGCATATAACTAGACGATGCTTCGCCAAATAGATTTCCACAGTAGTTTGACGATCCCTTGGGACCTTAGCAAACCTTCAGCAGCAAAGCTCTATTTATGTCTGCATCTTATACATGCCAACTTACAGTTAAAGCATTAATATCCACAAATTTACCATTCAACCAAGCCCCAGGTGTACTCACAGAGCATAAATGTAACTGCTACTTGAGCTATGTTTAATCCTTATAGCTATAGGTGCAAACCACGATAGATGCCTCCAGAATGCCATACAGGGAAAAAAGAGAGAAATCTAACTTCAAGGGAAATAAACAACTAAAAAAAGAAGTAGGCCCCTTGCAAAGCCAATCTCTCACCTTCCCCAGCCAATGCACTCTGCAGAAGCAAATGAGCTTAAAGTGAGGAAATTTGATACGCTGAAGCACTGAACTCCGGGAGGGGGGGGGGGGGGATTTTTTGGATTGTATGTCTATTAGGTAAGGCTTGTTGTGCAGATCAAAGCGACTCACCTTCCCCAGCCAATGCAATTTCCAGAAGCAAGTGAGCTAGAAGCCTAGAAGTGAGGAGCTTTGAGACGCTGAAGCACTGAACTAGGTTTTTTTTTTTGGGGGGGGGGGATTTATCGGATTGTATGTCTATTAGGTGAGGCTTGTTGTACAGATTAAAGCGACCCAGATATGGCTTGATATCTATTTAGGATAGGGATTTTGATTATAGTAGTTGCACAGCTAAAGCAAGCAAATAAATAGCATGGTGTGGCTGCACACTGGTTAAAGCGTTCACCATCTACTGAGTGCTAAATTTGCTTTTATATGGCCGCAGCATATTATTTGCGAGATTTGTAGCGGGCTTAATGCAGGAGAGCTAAAAAATCCAACTTTTTAAAAATATCATAGTCAACCAATAACTAGAGAGCCCCATCAATGAAGACCACCTTGCACTTTATGCCCTTGCTATCAACTTAGTCATGTGTTCTCTCTTCCTTTTCCCTCTTCCAACATTTAGGGATTTGCTTCGAAATTTAGGGGTTGTTAGGACAGGGGTAAACCAGAAACAGAAAGGTAACTAGTACCCTTATTTCCCTTTCATGGTGATTGCCTCTTTGGTTTTCCTTGAAACTAACCCTTATTCTTATTTCCATAAATCCCCTCGACTATGATGTCCCACCTCTCCTCGGGAATTCAACAACAACAATATCAAAGCCTTTATTTCAAATAATGAATTGATACATAAATTAAGTAATTCTCCCAATCGAACGAAGATCCTCTTCGTTTATTCATGTATATCTAGTGTTATATTCTCCTGCAAACCTTTTTCTTCATATCCTTTTTAACTCCCTCCATTAGAGTTATATTTGGTCTTCCTCAATTTCTTTGAGAATCCACATACATAAACTAAACAACATCGCAAGTGTCCAACCCAACATAAGCAATTCTCTCTTCCTATCCTCAAGTTGTGGAATTACAACTTTCCGGCAAATATCTTCATTCTGAATTCTAACTTTTTAGGGTGTTCCCTCACATTCATACTAACATAAGCATCTTTGACTCTTTGTTACACCCATCGTCCTAATATGATCCTTGTCAAATACACAACATTTTAGCCCATATACTAACACAAGTCTAGATGTCGTTACACAAAAATTATTCTCAACTCTTAGAGCCACACTACAATCACACGATGTCCTGTGACTCCCTAATTGAGCCACTTAGTCTTATCATGTGAGTCACATCTTGGTCAATATTGTCATTCTTCTTAATATTTGACCCAAGGTACTTAAAACACTCACTTAGTGACACCTTCTTACTAACTAATGCCATTACTTTAGTAATCACCCACTTCTGGACTCAAATCCCAAGGCCTCCAATATTTCAAACCTAGTTTTTATTCCTTTTACTCACTATGCCACCATCCAAAGTCACTGCCACTAACATATCACCAAGAGACCAACCACTGAGTTCTTATCCTGTCCACCATCAATCACATAAGAGGAGTGGTAGTCAGTAGTGACCACCACAATCATACCCCATTAGTCAATCCCTTAGGTAATCACACCACCCTCTCATGCTCAATTATCATATCCTATCCACCACTGCGCTCCATTTTGGGGCAAAACTCCATCCAACACAAAAAGCAACCATCAACATTCCTTTGCGAAATTTCTTATTGAATCTCCCTCAAACATCAAAACCTCTCACCAAAATTGACAGCCACAAGTCCACAACCATCATCAAATAAATAAATCATCATAACAACCACAAGAATCCACCACCACAATACCCTATTGCAACAGCCACCACTGACTTCCACACCCCATGTCCTCAACGCATCTAAAAGATAGAGAGATGAGACCCAAGAGAAAAAGAGAATGATCATAGATCTAGAAGATACATCAATAGATTTTGTGGAATAAGTAGCTTTATTATGGAAATTAACGGCAGTAGATTGAGACGATTGCAATGGGCTTGCGAGTACAGTCAAAGGATGTCGTGTTCGAGATGTGAAGATGATTGGTGTGAGACTATAGGTTCCTTTTTGCTTAACAAACCAATAATTCAACAGGGATTATATACCCTTTCTACTCTAACCAAACAAAAAATACAGAACTCACTCTCGTTATTTTGCTCCTCTTGTCTCTTGATTTACTTTCTTGAATTATTTCCCTTTAAAAGACCCCTTACTCTCTCAACTCTCAAGTATGAATGACTCTCAACTTAAGGTAGATAGTCAAAATTCAAAAAAGATGACAGCCACAAGTCCACAACCATCATCAAATAAATCATCATAACAACCACAAGAATCCACCATCACAATACCCCATTGCAACAGCCACCTCAGACTTTCACACCCCAAGTCCCCAATGCATCTAGAAGATAGAGAGATGAGACCCAAGAGAAAGACAGAATGATCCTAGATCTAGAAGATATATCAACAAATGTTGTGGAATAAGTAGCTTTGTTATGGAAATTAATGGCAGTAGGTTGAGCCGTTGAGACGGTTGCAATGGATTTGTGAGTATAGACAAAGGATGTCGTGGAGGATTTGAGATGTGAAGATGATTGTCTGAGACTATACCAATCCTTTTTGCTTAATAAACCAAATAATTGAGAAGGGGTTTCATTTCCTTTTCTACTCTAACTAAACAATTAATATAGAACTCTCTTTATCTTGTTCCTCTTGATTTCCTTTATTGAATTATTTCCCTTTAAACGTCCCCTTACTCTCTCAAAAACCAATGAGCCGACTAGCAACTCAAGGTAGATAATAAAAAAAGATGGCTGATTCTAGCTCTAGGTCACTAATGCAGTAATTCTACAATTAGAAGACTCAGTGCTTACCCCAAGGTGCAATTGTATTTCATATCTTTTCTAACCATTTGCTAGTGAAGTTAATTAAATGCTTTGTTCCTCTACTTCTCAATCTCAATTTCCTGTCTCTTTCTGGGCCACAAATCTATATTTCACATCATAATTCATATGTAGTGAGTTTTTTGGTTTATTTGCTCTATGTGATTACTTTTCATGGTTCTTCCTTCATCTCTCTCTAAATCATCAATATCAATCTTGTTCCAAAAATTGAAGGGACTTGGTAAAAAAAATATGAACAAATGGACTAGGTTCAAAAAATCATATATCAACATCAACATTACCCCTCTCCGTCTAAGGCTCTCTTCTTTAGGAGTGAACTGAACTAAATGGATCTAAATGGAACTGAAGTGAACCGAATAGGATTGAAACATTGAATGGAACTGAACCTGTGAGAGAAATTTGTCTGAAATGAACCTGAACTGAATTCAATTTGTCTAAACTCAACATGAACTAAAGTGAATTAATTTTCCATTAATCCAGTCCACAAGAAGAGGGCATAAAAGATCTTCCTCTATTTCAATACACTTGTCAAATCTCTCTCGACACACTTGCCAATGCATACCTTTAACCACTAATAACTCGAATTCCACATATAAGTAAAATTTATCAAACGTTCATATTACGAAAGTATACAGGTTGAGAGTCGAGACGAGTCTTACAAGATCCCACATGACTATAATATTTCTTACCTATAATTCATAAAATAGTCAAAGGATAGTTTGTATAGTAGAAAAGACAAACCCTGTCAACTGTTTCGAAACGGAAGAAGTACTTAAACAAATTTATGTTCCTTAACCATATAGATATACTACTTCTATACATTGAGTTAACTACCCAATAAGGACCTAAACTATGAGAATTTTTTCTAACAAGGACCTCAACAATTTTTTTGATATACTAAGGATCTCAAATTAACCATGGTTACATTTTCCATCCAATAGGTTACATTTTCCATCCAATTTTATTAATTTTGTTTATTTTTTGTTTAAAAAATTGAAAAGGCCCCACCAACTCAATTATTCTTTATTGCTCTCCATCTTCCTCCTAATTTGACGTTAACTCTTTTTTCATAAAACTATGAGTATTTTTGTCAAATTGGTACTTTAAGATACATTCTTTGATCATATGATCATTTTTAAAAAAAATAACCACATGTGTTTATTTTTAAAGATTTCCTTCAATCATATGAGTATTTCTAAAAATTTCGACTATATATAAGATATTGTAGAAATTTATTAAAACACATATGCCGTAGTAATTTCTTTAAATACTCGTATGGTATGTTCTTAACATATGTTGGCGTCCACCTTCCAACGACGTTGTCAAACTCAATTTTGATGGATAAAACACTTCTTCTTCCACGTCGGCTGGTTTTTGCCCTTTATCCTGCTTTTGGGATTAGTTCTGGCATGAATTCATTAACTACTGACCCGAGACTTTTTATTAGTGTCCGAGAGAGAAAAGAGAAAAAAGGTAAAGAATTGAGAGAGATATAATTATCGATTCTTTAGAGTTCTTTTGAGACAATTACTCTAAGAATATATAAGATGTAAATATAGGTGAATATATAACATTAGCTAAAGGGCTTATATGGTCAATGAAGATTTATTAAATACTTATAAGTAGTCCAAATTTTAAAAAATACTCATATGATTAAAGAAAATCTTTGAAAATAAACACATGTGATAATTTTTTAAAATATGTTCATGTGATCAAATAATGTATCTTAAAGTGTCAATTTGATAAATAAAAAAACTCATAGTTTTATGGGAAAAAAAAAGTTAAAGTCAAATTAAGAGGAATATAGAAAAAGATAAAGAATAATTGAGTTGGTGGGGCCATTTCAATTTTTTAAAACAAAAAGAAAACAAAGTTAATAATATTGGATGGAAAATGTAACCATAGTAGATATGAGGTCCTTAGTAGATCAAAAAAATTGTTGAGGTCCTTGTTGGAAAAAACTCTCATACTTTAGGTCCTTACTAAATAGTTAACTCTCTATACATTACCATGACAAAGAAGACAGACCCAAAAAAATCCACTTGATGAGATGAAATTCAATATATGATTGCATGAAATTCAGCAGCAAAATGAGCTAATTAAATGATTTCTTGCAAAAGAGAGACATAATTTTACCTTGGAAAACCAGTCAATAGCAGTAGAAGGCTCTTCCCAAAATCCAAACCCCATATCATCATCATCTTCTTCATCATCATCATCGTCGTCAGACCACCAATTCCTCCGTTTCTTTCTCCTCCCAAATTCTTCTTCAAATTCGAAGCGCCGGCTTTTGAATGCGTCAGAATTGGAGCCCCAATTAGGTCTAGATGAAGATGAACAGCGAAATTTTGACGAAAATTTAGGGTTTTGAAGAGTTTTACAAGGGTTTAAGAAGAGATTATGAAGGGAGTATGGGGATAAGATTAAGAAGTGAGTGCTCCCCATTGATACGAGGCCACGCCTCCCATTTCAGAGGACTTTCAATTGTTCCATTCGTGATTCGTGTAACTCCTTCTACTCCTCGTTCATTTGGTGCCCTGTTCAATTTTTTAAGGGGGACTTTTAGGGGTCGTTTGGTTCGAATTAGGGAATGAAAACGGGGTGGAACGGAGATAAGGGGTGAAAAGACAATGGAATCTGTTATTTTTAACATCCGTTTGTTTTAACTCAAGAATGGAATTATTTTTCTACGACTCCCTTTCTCATTGTTTGGTTCACATTTGAAATGGATTCACATTTTTTAATATTATTATAATACCCAAATAATTATAACTTTCTAGAACAGGATAATTTTCTACCCACATCAAAATAATTCAATCTCATTTCATGAATCAAACAAAATCAATATACACAAATTCAATTATACCATTTACATCCACATCAATATAATTTAATGCGTCGGTTACAAGAATACAAGAGAGAATTGGAGCGTTATAAATCTATAGTAAAAAAAAATCTACAAGATGATCGACATTTGTTATTGTAGGCATACAAATTTAAATTTCATTATCACAAATTATTATAATAGACGGTCTAATTTTAATATAAAATTAGACAATGCAAACCTACGTTCTCCTAAGAAGCCCATTCAATTTCTCTCTAACCTAACACTATTTTTAGGTATCTTGCACCATCCTAGTCGTCCATTCTTTTCTCCTTCTTTTATTTCTCTTCTAAATTTCGAATCAGAACAAATAATTTTTAAAAATAGTCCGTCAGTCTTACAAAATGGATTAAGCTAGTCACTAAATGGATTAAATCAGTCACTAAATGAATTAAAGAATGTTATTAATTAATAGATTAAACTGGTCACTAAATAGATTAAAATGGTCACTAAATAGATTAAAGTAGTCACTATATTAAGAAATATGATCTATTCTCTTCTTAATATTGGGCTTGGGCCGCGCCTACTTTTAAATTAAAAGTAGACGGTCTCTTACAAGACCAACTGATTCATTATATGTCACATCACATATTTAATTGATCCATTAAAGTCTTAAATTCAAATGTTGACTTTTATTAATGAGTGATCATCAAATTTAATTTATTTAGGCCTATCACTATATTAAGCCTATTTTAATTAATCATCTATTATTGGGTCATGGCTCATTAAATAAAAGGTGGACTCTTAATAGGGTTAAGTCCATGAGGCCCAAGAAGCAAAATAAATGGAAACCATAGGGTTCTCCTAACTCTATAAATAAAGCTCTCCTCTTCACTTGCCAGGGGGAGAAGAAATCAGACAGCAGAGCCATCAAGGAGAAAAGCATAAAGCATAGCCTAAACTTCTCAAGTTGTCTCTCTGCCAGTCAAGTTGTATCAGATTCTCTTCGAGAAGAAGATCAACCTTTGAGCGAGATAAAACCCGAAGGCCCTCCTTCAGGAAGATCATATTGGTTCGCGAGCAACAACAAACCAACATCAAATACTTCCAATAATAGAAGAAGAACAACAAGCATACAAATTGATGTGTCGTTTTATTCTACATCAATATCCTTGAATAAGATCAAGCATGAAGGAACTTATTGAGCAAAATCAAAGTTGTTCGTAAATTACAAAGTTCAAATACACGTGGAGATTTAATCAAAGGATTAAAACATTATAGATTGTAACCCAAAAAATACAAAATTAATAAAATAATATTTTATTCACATCTTTTGACTCTCTATTTTGCATATTAAAAATATGTATTTACAGTTATCCAGTCTGCTATCGTTTTTGCTTCTCGATAAACGTGTGAGATGTTCCATGAGTTGAAATGCTGAAGGAGTATTTGGATGTCGCGAACGATAGCTTGGATGTCCCATAAGTTTTGTATGATAAGATTAGCCACCTTTAATATTTTTATATTATACAATGGTTGTTGTTTTCATATTTTAGCCTTTTTGGTTTCAAATACTATAATCATAAAATAATGTCTTCAAGTTTTTCAAATATGTTCCAAGTGTGACTTATAAGTAATGATTGAATATAGAGCAAGTTAAAATATATGCCTGATGCAGAATGATGAGACATGCCACTTATATATAGAGTATGTACAACCTATAAAATTTGTCAATGTTGCTAGTTTTGATTGATAAAGAAATTTGTTTAGCAATGTACAAGGTTCTAGGCTTCTAGCAGTATCAGGGAGGGAAAGCAATCAAGGAAATGTACAACTATTTCATCCAAACTTTAATGAAAAACTAAGTTATTAGGTTCGGGTTATGTCATAGGTAAATAAAATTTTCATTTATTAGTATCTATCTATATAAATATATTAAAAGGCGTGCGAAAGAAAGTCTGTGTGCCACGTGACACCCTCCTTAAATTTCTAACGGAAATGTTTTACGTCTATGTGTACTCCTCACTTTTAAAAAAAATGTGTAAGTGCAAGGTAGCGAACACGTAAGCTTTGAAGTGAAAAGTAAGAACTTAACCATCAATACAATATGACTTTGTTGTCTAATATTTCAAATAAAATATGATGAAGTTTTGTAATAATTATAATTAACTAAAAAGACTTAAACAAGTATATACGTCTCTAACACTCTTTTTACGCTTACATGAAAATATTAATGTCATATTCTCTTACCACAATTCCTTTTAAGGTATTTTTTTCAAGCTCAAACCTTTCAATTTGTTTTACTTATCACGTCGTGACGTGAATTTTTCAAATTTTTAACAAAAGATACGAAAAGTAACAAAATAAATTATGAAATTTAAAAATAATAACATATTTGTTTATTGTAACTCAGACATCGTCCGCGGAAAAAAACTAGTTGTACTTTAAACTGATAACACTAATACTACTTGGTCTAGTGGTTACGAATTTAGCATATAGTATACTTAAGGTCACATGATCAAAGCATATTTTATGCAATTTCTAATTTTTTTAAAAATGTACATGAAGTAAAGCGTCATTAGGAAGAGCGTCATATGTCGCCATTCCTTGTTTATGAACATCTTTTAATATATTTTTTATAAAAAAAAAACAAAAATTTCCACAATAACTTTTTTTATGAGATATTAAATTTGACTTAATTATAAAACAAAAATAATGCAAAACTTGATCTTTACAAGTTCAATTTTCTTGATTCGGATTATTTAAGCAATATACATTAAAGATAATAAGGTAGTTGTGGGACGTGTTAGTGGGCCGACAAGAAAAAGTTAAAAAGAAAAAAGAAAGGTGCATTGATATTTAATACTTCATTAAGTAAGCATCAGCTGAATTTGTATACTAATTTCAGAATTTGAATAGTTGCCAAAAGACAGGTCCAAACACGCAACTAGCTTTATATAGTCAAAGCCCATCAATTAATAGACCCTATAATCCCAACTATGCTTTTTTTTATTGGTCAAAGGCTCAAAGCCTAGTCTTATACGATTTCGATTAATTTCACCGCATATCCGTCTCCTATTTAAAACCTTTTACTTTTCTTATCTATATAAATATAGGATTTTTTAACTAGAATAACACAAATTATTAGAATAGGCGGCTGTTAAAGTTAGACAGACGCAATACTTAATGTTTTCAACAACTGATTCCATTTCACTTTAACCCAACAATATTCTAGTCATCCCTTCTCTTCTCCTTCCTTTGTTTTTTTATTCTCGAACTACAACAGACAATTTCAAAAAAGAACTCGGTAGTCTTACGAAACGGTTAAACTAGTTACTAAATGGATTAAATTAGTCACTGAATGGGTTAAAGATTATCATTACTTAATAGATTAAATTGGTCACGAAATAAATTAAACTAGTCCCTAAATAGATTAAACTAGTGACAGTATTAAAAGAAGGTGACATATTCTCTTCTTAATATTGAACTTGGGTCTTGCCTAATTTTAAATTAAAAGTAGTCGATCTCTTACAAGACCAACTGCTACAATAATACAATTGTTTGCTCGTTCTCTCGCAATAATACAAGCTTTTGATTATTTTTAAAAAATACAAACTTTTGTCCAAAATTCCTCTAGTAGGTCAATATGACCTTTAACTTGTAAAACAGGTAAAATTTTAATAAAAGACCCAAAATCTCTTTCTCTCTCCTCCCCACCCCATACCAACTGAAACCCCACCCCTCCCTCACTCTCACCCCTCCCTCACTCTCACCCCTCCCCCACGGACGAAACCACCAGTCCACCATCACCACCCTCCCCCACTCTCACCCCTCCCCTACGGACGAAACCACCAGTCCACCATCACCACCCCATGTTGTCCCCATCCCCCACCACGAAATTCGCAGAGTGATGGCCTCTCGTCGATGTCAGGTGTAAAATGAACCAATTGTCCGTCATTTGTCTCGAAACCGTGAAGAACCTTCAACATTTTTGGGGAGAGAGAAAGTTCAAGAGAAGGCAACAATGTCGGACTGTTTAATTTCCTAGTCCAATGAAATACCCGATTACATCTCATAATCTCAATCATCATTTCTTCGACTCTTGAAACAAAGGATTCTCTCAAAATACTTCTTCAACCCCCCCTACAAATCCGTATGAGAAAAGCAACTCTTAAGAATTCAGCTTTAGAACTCAAACGCTATATATTTCTTTCGCTGCTTTATGGGTTTGTGTTTGTAATTTGTTTTAAGTTCAAATTGGTGTTTTTAATATGTGGGTTTCGTTTGCTCTGGATTTTATGGTGCACATTAAGTGTTCGATAATTTGCATAAACTAAGAATTGTTGTGTCTGAATCCTTTTATCCTCGCGTCAGATGTAACACCCCGATAATTATCTCTTTCTAGATTATACTTTTATAATAAACCTTAGAGAATTACCCAAGCATTATCGCCCGTGTGATAACGTATCGGCTTACTCAGAATTTTGCAGCGGAAAACAATCTACTAAAAACCAACTTTATTAAAACTTACTAAATAAATGACAAGTGTTTGAAACTTAAACACACCAACTTAAATAAACCTAAAACTGAAATAAAGATGTTCCTACGAAAACAACTTAAACTATGCTAGGTATATAAGTAGTCTCTTCATTCCAGATTCCCAATGAGATGCATCTGTGAACCTGTAATGTCAGTGCAATATCGACTCTGCTCACCCGAAGGATCATCACAGGATCAATAGACAAAGCCATGATCACACACAACAAGCACGTAATCAGCAAAGCTGAGTACTACATATCAGACATAAGTAATCCTAAACATGATACTACAAAAATAACATGCAGGATAAATAATAATATAAACATATATAATCTGCAGACAACTACTTTGAACTAGACTCTAAACATTACTTCTTTCTTTAAATGGAATAGTTATTGGACGAGTTGACTTATCTACTAATATGAAATGGGGCGCGACTCCGCATTTCAGATGACTGCGATATCGAGGAACCTTTGAACTGAAAGAGGGATGGTGATCAATCCATTCCTAGAAAAGCCATGGGCTACCACCATGTACTCCAACCCTTAGTGTCCAACTCTAGACGTGCACCAGTCTAAAGTCTATAATTTATTTCGTTTCACTTTACGTTAAATATATTTATTACTTGTGTTGACACAACAAACAAGCAACACATAACTAATACTCAACAATCATAACAGAATCTCTTTTTATCTTTGGATTAACAAGTGATCACAACTCATCAACCAAGACTCTTTAACCTCCTTTTTAACCTTTACCATCTTACTTGTTGAACCTAGCCAACAATAAACTTTACCTTTATATAGGTAGAACTTGTAACTTACCAAATAAGGTCCACGGTCCTTATAAGATAATAAATAATACTCAAAGAATACATGTAAGACATGATTCACTTTAACATATATTAATCCACTCACGAATTAATAAATAAACTTGACTTATCATGCTTGCATCAACCTTCCATACAAACATTTATAATCATAATCACTTCTAGATCACATGTTGCACACAAGCATATAACATGTAAAATAATTCCAGTCATCATATATATGAACAAATAGAGTCCTATACATGATACTAATAAATAAAATACTCTTAGAGCATGCTTCTAAATCACATAGCACATAGACAATGTATGTACCTTGAATACACTAGCCTGTAGGCCACTTTTAAGTCGTTAAAAGTCTCCTACAACGTAGTCTCCGCCTAGAAAGTAAAGTAACGAAAATTAATAACTCGAACCAAAAATTACAGCAGCTTTAAAACGATTAAAACCCCATAAAACACGTTTTAAAATCGTTTTTAAGTTGTAGACTTAAGTTATTTTTAATTCCTAGTATAGTACTACTATTCTAGCAATTAAAGAGTTTGTCTTGTAAGAGACCGCCTACTTTTAAATTAAAATTAGGCAATACTAAACCCTATATTAAAGCCCAATAGTGACTAGGTTAATTTATTTCGATCACTAGTTTAATCCATTTAGTTACTAGGTCTACTTTTATATTAAAATTAGACCGTCTCTTTTAATAATTTTTGGCAATTAAAAATCCTTAAAAACTCCATAATTCATTCTTTTATGAAATTACAGCACTTCTAAAATTTAATAAACCTCTTAAAACATATGTAAATATAATTAAAATCATAATTTAAGACAATCTCATAGTGTACAACATAACACTATGATTTTCTAATAATTAACACCCAAAAAAAACATACTTTGACAATTAAAACTTCAATTTAAAAATAATAACAATTGAAATTTTATTCTTTCAATATATAATATATATGAAATTAATATATAAGAAAACGAGGAAAAAAATCAAAAGGAAAAAGGAAGAAAAGAGTGAAATACCGAAATCGCGAGTGAAATATGGCAGCAGAATTGCGTAACTTGCAGAGGCCATAACTAATAGAATAAGAATCAGAATAGAGTGATTCTTGAGCCTAAATTCAATGACTTTTCGAGATATACAACTTTCAAGAAGGAAGTTTTGGCTAAAAATAAGAGGAACTATGAGAACTCTGACCAATCAGATTCGGGTGAGAGAAAAAAACAAGTGAAGAGAGGAAAAAGAAAGTGACGTGAGATTGAGAGAAAAATAATGTGTAGGGTGAAATAATTTGGGTTTTTAGGATATTTATATAAAGGTTTTTACTTGTGGGCTTAGAAAAAGAGATTTTAATTAATGAAACTTGATGACTAATAAGATGGGCTATTTAAGACTTTACTCATCAAATGACTCTTTCCCTTTTTATCACTTTTTGGGCTTCCGGTTCCATTAAACTTCCTTTTCAATATACTTTTGAATATTTAAAACTTTTATTAAAACATGCTTAATTAAAATCTTTCTAATTTTATTAAGCTAAGAAAAATAATTTCATTTGACTTTTAAAATAGTCAACCCTTTTTAAAAGTCAAAACATTTTCCAAACTCATTTGGATTTAAATACAACTGCATAAATACTTAAATATATTTATAAAAATTCTTTAAAATTGTGGGGGATCACATCAGATGGGACTATCCTCATTTCTTCCCAATTTCTCCATACTAGATGGCCCTATACACATTCGTAACTTGGAAGTGTTTCACATTTTCGAAGATGTCCTTGAAGTAGGTTTGGAGGAGAGAGAAAGTTTGGGGGTGGGTTTGGGGAGGAGATATATATATATATATATATGGTTTCAGTAGGAGTGAGCACCACCAACATATTTGTGGTTGCGATAGTTTGACGGTGGAAGGTGAGAGGAGCAGTCCGATAGAGAGAAGGGAGGAAGGACTAAGGAGTTGCCTGTTGGGGGTTGGTTTCAGTGGTGGATGTGGGGTTGGTGGGTGGTTTCAGTGGTGGATGTGGGGTTGGTGGGTGGTTTCAGTGGTGGAGGAGGGGCTGGGGGAGAGTTGTGGCTGGAGTGGTTCAGGTGGGTGGAGGAAAATGTTTGTTTTTTTTTGTTTTTCAAATTGAAATAAAAAAATAAAAAAACAACTAATAAGATAATGACCATGTCATAGTGACCTGCCACAACAAGTTACATCCGGTATTGACCTACCAGGGGAATTTTGGGCAAAAGTTTGTATTATTTAAAAATAATCAAAAGTTTGTATTATTGCGAGAGAACGAGCAAAAGTTTGTATTGTTATAGTTAAAAATACTAGTTTACTAATTTAAAATCGGACGACATTTACATTAGAAATCAAAATCAATATATAAATTTCTTATTGGATTAACTATTATTTTATTATGTCAAAACAATAATATTGATAAGTATATATAACACTTTTACAAAAAATACAAACTGTTGTTCAATATAAATGAAGTCTATCAATTTGTTGGTGTTGTGAAGTAGAATATTCAATTAGTTATAGATGGAAATTTGACATATATACAACGATCGAATCAATATGTTGAAGAAACAAAAACTCGAAAAAAAAGTGCCAAGTTGTTTCAAGCAAAGATATAAAACCTAATACGTCATTATGTTTTATAGTAGTTGCAATATTTTGACTTTCAGTTAAATTTTATCATGTGAACGGTAAATGTTCCATAAGTATCGCAATCAGAAAGGAACAAACAAAATTGGTTTAAATGTCCTTTTTTCTTTCTCTTTTTAGAGAATTTTGGAGAAAAGTTTAGGCGGCCTTACTCTTAACAGTTAGTCTTGTATGAGACAACTACTTTTAATTAAAAACTAGGCAATGATCCAATGGCTCAATATTAAAATGATAATAAACCACCTTTTTGAAGATATTCAATCTATCCAGTGACCAGTTTAATCTAGTAAATGAATAATTCAACTCATTATGTTCTCACATTTTTTTAATCTATTAGTAAGTAACTAGCTTGATCCATTTGGTAAGACTGTCATCATATTTTTATAATTTATTTGTTGTAGTTCAAGATCCAAATGGAAACAAAGGAAGGTGAAAAGAATGAACGACTATGTTGGTGCGAGATGTTTAGGTATAATGTTGGTTGGAGCGATATAGAATAAGCTTGTTAGGATAATGTAGTTTTTTGTTTGTTTCTGTTATTGACCATCTGTCCAAGAATAGTCTGGACACTTTCATTTTATGTTGATCCTATATTAATTTGAACACTTCTATTTTTGACATGACCAAACTATCATTATAATACTTTTCTTACAACTTTTTGGCCCACACTCTAACATTTTTTTATTTTTTGAATAGTACCCACACTCTAACTTTATCAATAAAAAACTACCTAACTTTCTCTCTCCTTCAATAAAAAATAGTCCACTCATCACATCTACTCTTTAGTAAATTAATATTTGACAAATACACTACAACTTATCATCTTAAACTACATATTCTAACAATAATTCAAATCTTCCCAGAATGGTCTTGCGTAGGGGTGCTTATCGCATGAGCGGAGCCCGAACTGTAATGGGCTCAGCTCGACTCGTGAGATCGATGAGCTTGATAATTGAAGCTCAACTCGAGCCTATTCACGAGTTTGATCTACTTCGACTTGGCTCGTTAAGATCTCGAGTCGAGCCTGAATGAGCTACTACGAACCGAGGTTTAATCGAGATGAGCCCAAACTGTTCGAGAACAAGCCGACTTTATTATCACCCCTAATCTTGTGTACTTTCAAAAGAGGATCCTAAATCATATAATATCTAAGAATTTAGGATAATCCATTTTGATTGGCTAATCTCTAAATAAAAAAAGATATTAAATTTCAATGGCTTACAAATCTTGAAAAAGCCCATCACTCTCAACAACCACCTTTACTTTATATCCAAAAAGTTTAGATAGTTTCCTTACTCTTTCTCTCTTTCTTTCTTCATCCCCTCTCTCTCTTACACCACCTCCAATTCCTTTACAATTCCAGAGTCCACACCGTCGTAATAATTTCTCATTTCTCTCCCGTGTGAAGAAGAAGTACCATCAAAAATAAAAACCTCATTGATGCGCCATCTCTTCACTTCTCCAATCAAAACCTCTTTCTCTCTCCTCTTCTATAAAACTAAAACCCTTCCCTCTCTCTCTCTCCGATCTCCTCATTTTCTTCTCCATTCTCTCTCCTCACTTTCACCTTCATCATCTTCAACCTCTCGTCTCTCTCTTCTGCAATTCTTCGCCTGCAAATCGAGATCATTAATGGCGACGGTTCCTCCGCCGAGGTCAACCACGCCGTCGATCGGTGTCGTCGCTGCTAACGATGTCGGCATCTCTAGAAGGTCTTGGAATAAGTTTAAGCGTGACTCCATTTTCTCTCTCTTCACTCCTTTTGTCATCTCTTTGGCTGCTGGTAATCTTGAACTCGAAGCTTTCCGCCATTATATCTCTCAGGATGTTCACTTCCTCAAGGCCTTCGCTCAGGCGTTAGTAAACACTTTTTTTTATATCTTTTTTCTTGTTTTTTTTTTTGTTGTTGTTGTTGATTGAGTTAGGATGAGAAATTGATTGTTCGTGCTGTTTAATTGTTTAGGTATGAATTATCGGAAGAATGTGCGGACGATGATGAAGATAAAGTCGCTATTTCGGAGCTAAGGAAAAGTGTTTTGGAAGAGTTGAAAATGCATAATTCTTGTGTGCAGGTTCGATTAATTTACTGTATTTCCGCAATTTGTTTCGGTTCTTTAAGATATTAACATTTAACAGCATTTTGAGTGTCTGGTATTGTGGAATCTTTATTGTAGTGTGAATGATAGAGAGAATTTTAGATATCTTGTGTTTTAGACTAAGCTATGTGAATCTACGGAAACTTGTATAGTTTTATTGGATGTGCTTTAAAAATGTTAACGGCATTTCGTGTGTCTAGTATCTTAGAATCTTTATTATAGTGTGAATGATAGAGATAAGTTAAGATATCTTGTGTTTCGGACGAAGCTATGTGAATTTACAGAAACTTGTATAGTGTTATTGGATGTGCTTTTAAGATATTAACAGCATTCTGAGAGTGTAGTGTTGTGGAATCTTTGTTAGAGGTTAAACGATAGAGATGATTTAAGTTATCTTGTGTGTTAGACTAAGCTATGTGTATTTGCTTATACTTGTACATCTCTAGTGGATGTGTATTGCTGACTTATTAGAATCTTTTCGATTGCTTTATGAATTCTATTAGCGATTGGCTTAAACATGGATATTTAGTAAACCTAGGATAGTCGCGTCGTTGATCATAAGAGTTGGATATGCATAGTTTTTGTTTACAGGTTTGATTAACATACCATTTTTCTGCCATTTTTTTCCATTTCCTTAAGATATTAACATCATTTTGAATGTCTGTTTTGGAATCTTTATTAGAGTGATTGATAGAAATAATTTCAAGTTATCTTTAGACTAAACTATGTGAATTTTCAGAAACTTGTATAGTTGTGTTGTTCGATTTCCTTTTTCACGTAGCAAGGGAGGGAGAGATAGGGGTGGACAGAG
This sequence comes from Beta vulgaris subsp. vulgaris, assembly GCF_026745355.1. Lineage (NCBI taxonomy): Eukaryota > Viridiplantae > Streptophyta > Magnoliopsida > Caryophyllales > Amaranthaceae > Beta > Beta vulgaris. Next base: position 58,495,300 of record NC_079205.1, on the reverse strand, counting down.
ATAGTACTACTACTACACTTCAAATGTGACTGGTCGAATATGCCTTCCCTAAGCAAACTAGCTCTACTCAATTTCTTGTAAACTTGTTTAGAACAGAGTAGCTAGTTTAATATCTAGTTTATTATTGCTCTAGTCTTGTATTATGTATACTCTTTGTCTATGGATTGGGTGTACTATTATCTTTTTAGATTCACCATGCAGCTCATGGAGAATTTAGCTTGTCAATGTCAATGTAAAGATGATTTTTTACATGTGACGAAGAGGACTTAACTGTCAAGTGTCAATTGACGTAAATGTTGATTGTAGATTTGATTAGAATATTACAATTATGCGCTATGGCGGACCCATGATTTTAGTTTCGAGGCGTTAGTATTAGGTCGTGAGATTTGTAATTTTGGATTGCGAAATCAACAATCAACATAATTTTTTAATTTTTTAATGGCTCAGTGTAAATGTAGATAAAACTGTCTATTTAATCGAGGTGTCAAGTGTCAAGCTTATTACTGTGTCTAAGCTGGTATGCATGAACAATTGGGTAGGTAGAGCAAATGGTGACATGAACTTTGAAATGGTGGGGAAGGCTTATAATGCCATGATCAGTTAGAAAATGTTGGTGAGGTCAGTATTAGGTTCATATTTAGGATGGAGGTAAGTATCGGGTTCAAGTGTAGGATGAAATTAAAGTTAAGAGTAACTTCATACTATGTTTATTTGGCTCCTTTAGTGTGATACAGTGATACCATTGATGAATTGAACTGTTAACTCTCCATATAACACCATATTCACACGTGTTTCTTCTGATAGATTGCTAACAGAATTGCTAGTGACCCTTGACTTGTAACAAGTTATCATGTCGCAGTTCATTTAGGTGGATATCATGAAGAATAGTAATCTTCTGAGATGAAGTAAAGATGACACTACCTCTAGGAAATCTACAGTTCATTGATAGCTAACAAGCTGTACTTGTCTTCTGAAGGTCAATCTTTTCCCTACCAAATATGGGGTTCTCGTGAATTACTTTTCTACTAGGTCCTCCAAGATCTTGTAAAGATCAATTTATAATTTTTTATGGTGCCAACTTGGGTTTTTTGTCTATAATATGAGGCGTTTTCCTAAGTGCAAAGTTAGGCAGTGAAGCAATATTATTGATACTACATTGGTCTTGAGATTATTTTTCCATTAGAATGTACTAGTGTAATCATATCATATTTGTTATTCTCAATAGAAGAAAAATGGAAATTGTTTAAGGGAAAAAATGATACCCTGTCCATCTCCCAGAGCCTTTTCCACCTCTGTTGGGCACAAGTGTACAGAAAATTGTTGTGGTGAGCCTTTCTTGAGTAGTAAACTATCAATATAATAGAGAGAAAAGGACATGCTGACAAAATTACATAAGAAATGAAGAGGGCAGGATAATTTTTTTTATCATTGGTGGACCCAGTCCATAAATGGAAATATGCAATGTAATGGGAAAAACAAGTATGGTGAAATGGGGAACGCTTTGGGCGACGGAGGGAGTATATATCAAGTGTCAGGTACCCTATGCCAGCTGGCTGTTTCATGGATTTTATAAGCCATGATGAACTTGAAACTAACAAGCATGGTTACCTGAGAGCACATCAGTGACTTTCTTTTTTGTTTTGTTATTTATCAACCTTTATGGCACAGTTATCTAAAAGATTAAATAAGAATTTAATGGTACATGAATGGAGCTGGCAGGGAATGAAAATATGTTCTATTCTAGGATTGATTGCCTACTTGTTAATTTTTTTCTTTTCTTTTAATTGTCATGGTTTTTATGAGCAGTCAATTACTGAGAGATAAAGTGTCAATGTGATAGAGATAATAGATGATAATAATTTCTCAACCATGTACTTTTACTTGGAAGGGAAAGATGAAGTGTTCTATTTTCATTTTTGAGACCTGACATAGTATTGTGGATTATTATTTTTTGGATGGAGCAATAGTTGTTGGTTTGCCTTGACATCCTGTTTTGACTTGGATAGAGCTAGTTAAAGGTGGCATTGCCGTTTGATCGCTATGTTTCCTTCATTTTCTTTTCTCAAATCATTTTTTTTTTTTTTTTGTTGAAATAGATTTGAGAAAAGCAATTTAGTCAGCTTCTTTAAAATTGGTTCCAAGGACCTCGACAACTTGAATCTGCATATTAGAGTTGGTGGGTGGTACACGGGGTGTTTCGGTGCTCCATGCTGAAGGAAAGGGAAATCACTAATGTTGGCTCTTATTTCTTATTTTATCCTTTTTCGGTGGTAGGGTCATAGAGTATTGAGTATAACATCATTAGGTAACTAGTTATTTTTTTCCATAATACTTTTTCCTAGTGACAAGTTGTAGTTTCATAAAATTTTTGAGGCTGTGGAGGAGTTGTGACCCTATGATTTGATAGCAGATAAGAATATATCTTCCTTTACCTGTCAATTGTACTAAATTACAGAACTGGGTTGTACAGTGGGACATGAACCTACTTGCTGAGTTTCAGTAATAACAAATTTGAAGGCAATGGAAGAAAATTCTATCAGTTATATGTATCGTATTTTGTGGAATGTTTGGTTGATAAATTGACTAGAGATGCACCTCAAATACTGAACACTTGAGGTTATACATCCAGAAGTTGATTCATATGTCCAGTTTGTTACCTTGAGAATTAATACATGGTGCTTCTTTGCATCAATGCATCTGCTTTATGAGCATAACATATATGTTTACCATTCGACAAATAATCTTCATAAATCACGACTTGTGACTGCCTTTTCCCTTGAGTTTTGCGTCTGTTCCTTTTTGACTTCCTTTTTTGGGAAAGAGGTTTGGTGCTCTTGAAATTTGAAGCTGTTATCGTTAATATTTGTTTGTCCAGAAAATGCTGTGCTGGTTTGTTTCCTTTTTGTGCTTTTTTTGACTAATTTATTAAGGTTTTTCATTTTAGATTAAGTCTTATCACTCTTATCTATTGTTTGTTTGCACGTATAAATTCTACCTTTTGCTTTTTACACGTTTGCTGATGCACAACTTCGAATATTGGTATCTTTAGTTAGGTACAACTAAAAATGATTAAAAGTTGATAGCTTGAAAATATAAATTGAGATAAATCTAACAGGATTGCACATGACTAAGTTTTTCCTTGCATATAAATAATACAAGATGGTTATCTTGGAGTATGTCAATAGTGTCAAAAGTCGAATGACAGAAGTAAAAATGATAGGAGGTATAAGCAGATCTGTAACTTATTACCAGGTTGTTCTTAAATGTTAGGCTATTAAAATTGCATGTTGAAAGATTTACAAAGCATGCTACATAGAATTTTATGTGATGCATCTGAAAAAATCTGCTTGAATTTGTTATGATTTTTTTTGTAGAAATTTATGTACTGATGTGACATGAAACTTGCAGGAATGGGGTTCTGACCTTGGCAAAGAAAGCTCTCTTAATTCTGCAACTCAAAAGTATACAGATTTTCTGTTGGCTACAGCTTCAGGAAAAGTTGAAGGAGTAAAAGGCCCTGGTAAACTTGGTACTCCGTTTGAGAAGACAAAGATTGCAGCTTACACTTTGGGTGCAATGACACCTTGTATGAGGTTATATGCTTTCATTGGCAAGGAGCTTCAGGCTTTGTTGGATTCAGACATCAGCAGTCACCCTTACAAGAAGTGGATCGACAATTATTCATCTGAAGGCTTCCAGGTTTGTCATGGTATTGAGCTGTTATCACGGTTCTCTATTTTTTATACTACATCAGTAGTGGTAAATATCCATTTAGAGCAAGCAACTAAACTATCTTACAAAATCTACAAATCTAGGCATGTGCTCTGCAAATCGAAGACTTGCTTGATAAATTGAGTGCCTCCCTAACGGGTGAAGAGCTCGACATTATTGAAAAGCTTTATAAACAGACCATGAAACTTGAGACGGAATTCTTTATGGCACAACCGCTAACACAAAAGACTGTGGCTCCCTTGTCGAAGGAGCTTAATCCTGAAGAATGGCGTCTCACTCTGTTTTCCGATTTTGACTTAACTTGCACCATTGTTGATTCATCTGCAATTTTAGCTGAGATTGCAATTGTAACAGCTCCAAAATCTGATCAAAGTCCGACTGAAAATCAAATTGCTCGAATGTCATCTGCTGATTTGAGAAATACATGGGGTGTTCTCTCGAGGCAGTACACAGAGGAGTATGAACAGTGTATCGAGAATGTTTTAGCAACGGATACAGGTATCTAAATCATATCAGGTTTGATTTTTTTGGAGGGAAAGGGGGGGTGGGGTGTGCTGAGCCTCTTTTTAATTTTTTTGTTATTGTTTAATTCTGGTAATTTTTTAGAAAAATTTACTTATTGCTAGGAGGAGAGTTCAGTTATGAAGCTCTGCAAAAGGCGCTCGAATTACTTGCTGATTTTGAGAAAAAGGCCAATGCAAGGGTGATTGATTCTGGCGTCCTGAAAGGTGTGAACCTTGACGACATCAGAAAGGCCGGTGAACGTATAATACTTCAAGATGGGTGTAAAAATTTCTTCCAGAATGTTGTACAGAAAGAGAATCTGGATGTAAATGTCCATGTACTTTCATATTGTTGGTGTGGTGATCTTATCAGATCAGCTTTTGCATCAGGTAAATTTCATCTTGAGTTATTCTTTCTAGTGTCCTCTTGTTCTATTTTCATTGTGCTAAATGTGATACTGTTTGTTATGAAGTTGCCACGTAGTGATGGTTTACTGTCAGTTCGAAGAGCATTTTGTTTGGTAGTTTCTTGTATAATGAAGCTCCTTTTAACCTTGAAATGCTCCAAATGAAAGTCCAAGGTCATACGCCTTTACTTAAATGTTTTTTTTTTTTTTATTTACTTCATTCATTTATCAGTTATCACTGATTACCACACCTAGAGATGTGAGTATTGATAAAATTAAAAAGAAATCCATGTATAATCAGAATGTAAATTTGGACATCCATACTGGACATTACATACCAGATTGTACACAAAGCTTATTACTATGACCTTACATCATAATTATTACAACACGCCACTAATGCTATGTATTATGCAAATACTAATTTCAATGAATTGGATGGACTTTTGTGTGTGTAGTGAATTCAAGTGTTGTGGAGTGCTAACTTGGGATATGTATATGAAATTAATATATGCTATCAGAAGAGATTTGGACTAGGGGAATCTGTGAAAAGTTTAGTTGGTTTGATGTTATCTGTTTAGGTGGGGTTACTATGGTTTTTACCCATGTGTATGATTTGCATGTTAATGCCTCAGGTTCAACCTCCCCTTGTCTTTGGATTGGACATGTGATACCTTCTATTCTTCTTGGTCTATATCTGTCCTAAATGAAAGTGGTTTTACGGTGGAGTGTAATTAATTAGTTAAATTTCTGAAACAATATATTTCAGTGGAGAAAAATTTCGAGAACTTCGCAGACTTATAGTTGAGCCAGTGGCAGGCGGGCAAAAGAGAGGCGCTAAATAAGATAGTTATATGCACTGATGTCTTAACATGATATGTAGCTTGGTGCCACAGCTCACAGATACAAAGTTCTTGGTTCGAACCTCCTTTCCAAAATCTGAACCCAAGTTTTTCAGGAGTTTCTTAATAAAAGGATGAAAAATACAATGTGTCGAGAGAGGGATACGTAGCCACTATTGTCTTGTTCCCTTCTTTCTGTAATTCAAAATAGAAAGTCTAACGGTTCAACTATGTTTAGTATCCTCTTTGAGTTTGGTTCATGAGCTGTGACATTTGTCTGTTTACCCTCAAGATTCTTTCCTATGAATTAGATTTTGCTAATACAATTTCTGAACCAGGGGGTTTGGGTGCATTAAATATACATGCAAATGAATTCAACTATGAAGAATCAATTTCCACCGGTGAAATCATCAAGAAGGTTGAATCTCCCATTGACAAGCTTCAAGCATTTGATGAGATCTTGATGAATCGTGGCAATGACAAGCAGAACTTGAGTATATACATCGGGGATTCTGTTGGTGACGTGCTTTGCTTACTCAGGGCAGACATAGGAATTGTTGTTGGATCAAGTTCAAGCTTGAGGAGACTTGGAAGTCATTTTGGTGTTTCATTTGTCCCGTTGTTTGAAGGTTTGGTAAAGAAACAAAGGGAATGTGTTGAAGGAACTCCTTTGAGATGGAAAACCAAGCCTGGTCTTCTTTACACAGCCTCTAGTTGGTCGGAAATACATGCATTCATTTTGGGGTTTTAGGAAACCAATTTTCATGTTAGGTTAGGATCTGAAGCAACTGCCATATATCATAGGACATGCATACATATTGGTGGCTAGTTTTATTATGAGCCACAAATGAGCTATTGTTTTTCTTTTTGCCTTACAAAAGCTGTCATCTAGACTTCCCCATTTAAATACCTTGACAATGGTAATGCCATTTCTGAACTCTCATGCAGTGTCATCAAGTAGTCTTTTGCAGGTGCAACAAGGTGTTACACTGTTATGGTGGTTGCAGAGAGAGAATATGAGTTGCTGCAGCCTCTTCGCTGTCGTCTAAAATGTAATGGCATTTTTGTTCTGTTATGGCATTTCTGTTCCATATTTTGGGGGTTACATAGGAACTCGGGGAACGTAGTATTGGAAGTTCAAGTAGAACATATACTCGTTGTATTCCCATAAAATGTTCTGTTAATATCAAAACTTCTGATATATTCTTGGAACCACTTAATGGCTAAGAAGCGGGCGCTGGATATCTGTATTGTCTGTATTTCTGAAATGGCTGGATCCACTTTGGTGTTACTGATTTCAGGGCAAAATTTTCACATTGCTGTTGTGCAGTCTATTGCTTTTCTGAAAGAGCAACATTGAGAATTTGTCTATGTGCATGTCAATTAAAAGTGTCTTTTCGTTGTCTCCAGACTTTTGGTGATCAGTGATTACTGGTAGATTACTAGATTGGAACATGTCTTTCTTCATTCGGTTGATATTTCAATTACTTGTTACAAAGTTTTACCTTCTCTTTTACTTGCTACTAGTATTTTGGTTAGTAGGGTTATTCAGTAAGTAGTAACTTCACTTCTTTTGGGATTCTACCATAAATCCTATATCCTTTTAGCCCTTTCAATGGTGCACTTCATAGGCTCATAACTATCCTTTGCTACAGTATAACGTAGCAAGAAATTTCCGAGTGAGAGTATTTGGTGGTTTTTTCTCCTACCATTTTTTTAAAAAAAGAGTGACAAAGTGAGTGCAAAATATGGTTCATGTTTGAATTTTTTAAAATGCCTTTAAATAGTGAATCATAAGAAAATAGTTTGTCACAATCTTTAAACATAGATTTGTAAACAAAGATCATGGTGGATCGCCTTGATGGTAAATCTTGATTTTTACTTTTCTTGATAGTTTCCAACTTTCCATTGTATGTTTTTTTTTTTTTTTTTTTTTGACACTGGGCGAATAAACTATAGGTATAATATTAGACAGAGAAGGTCGTCATGGTAGCTAGACATTTTTTAGCCACTTTATCCGCTTTTGTATGGATTTTTATCTCATTCTTAATTACGCATTTGATGTCTTGTATTCTTTAATTTAGTCAAATTATCTATGTCGACAATATTTATGATTGAAAAAGTTAAAATCTAAATAGATAAGGTTTCAATTATTCTCACATCATTATTACTTATTAGTATTACACGTGTCACTCGTCCTCTCAATTATATATGATAAAATGATCCCAACCTATCCCGTTTTATCTCATTATGTTTTTTTTTTTTTTTTTTTAATAATTTATCTCACTATCTTGTATCAAGAAATTTAAGTCATCTATACATCATAAAAAAACACGTGAAATAAATTATATATAAAAAAAAAAACAAAACAAGTGGATTGCATCACAAGTTAACTTTCATAGGTTTAGAGCAATATCTATAGAAATCAAAGCTTACATTACAGATAGACAGATAGTATAAATAAACACTCAAGGTCTGTATATCTCGATATCCACCTTCAAACCATGATACCATAAAATTTTCGTATTCCATCTAAACAGTAAACACTATAAAGTTTGATTTAAATATAACCAAATTAAAGTGGAGGTGGGGGCTTGTTTTTAACAATTAGGTAATGCCATAATAATTGAGCTTACGTAGAGCTTTTTGGTACTCTTAAAAGTTCAAACTATTTCAACTAATTTTATTTCTTTTCTCATCTTAAGTGGATACATCTTACTTACAACAAAGAATTAGTGACTAGGTTGGCATGACTCATGATTCATGAATCCTAATGGGTCACCACAACAAACTTTAAAATTTATTATTTTATTTTCTCGAAAATATCATATTATTATTTTTATAATATTTTATTTTACTTTTAAGTTAGGTTTGTCCAATGAAGATTTTCGTGAACTTTGTAGTTCATTTGTACGGATGTGCTTCTTTACTTTTTCCTTTTATCTTTTATTTCTGAACAGTTGGTCTCGTAAGAGATCGCCTATTTTTAGTTTTAATTAGGCATAACCCAAGGCCAATATTCAGCAGAGAGCACGCCACTTTTTGTTAATATAGTGATTAGTTTAATCTATTTAGGGACCAGTTTAATCTATTTCGTGACCAGTTTAATCTATACAGTAATGACATTCTCTAACCTATTCAAAAAGTGGTTTAATTCGTTCGGTAGACTACCGAGTTATTTTTTGAAATTGTCTGTTGTAATTCGAGAATCAAGAAAACAAAGGAAAAGATAAGGGATGACTAGGATGGTGTTGAATTAGAGTGAAATGGAATGAGTTTGTTAGAAAAATTCAGTTTTTGATCTATCTAATTTTATGTTGAAATTAGACTGATTATTTTAATAATTTGTGATTTCTCAAAAAGAAGAAAAACATTCACAAGGCCGTTTAATTTCTACTTTGAGCAGTAGGCAACCGGCCAGCCGCCGGTAGTCGGTCCATTTGCACGGAAACAAAATGTCATTTTCTTGGTGTCGTATCATTTTCAAGACTCATTTTATTTGAAAATCTAAAGAACTTGCTACATGATTATGATAATTGATAGGGATTCCTTATGGGGTTGACTGGTGATCAAGATCAGACAAATTATATAATCAACTTTTGAAAATAATTTATTATACATAATATCAAATTTTCTTAAAACACGATTTTATCGCTAGAAAATTTTAGTCATTTCTTCTTTGACTTTCTGTGTTATCAAAATTTTTTAAAACACGATTTTGTCGCCACAAAGTATTAATCATTACTTTTTTGACTTACATTTGAGGGCGAGATTTTACATATTGATAATATTTTAGTCGAATCATGTCAAATTCATATCATATAAGGTTTATATTTTCATTTATGTTGATATAATTTGTCTTGGTTCAATTTAAATCTTCTGTCAAAGTCGTGTCATTTGATTTTGAATCAAATCAGATTTAGTCTTGTTTGAATCAAATTTTATTATTGTAACATTTGTATTTAAAGGTTAGGTGAAGGAAATAGATAAAATGGAAAATGAAAGAAGCAAGAATTAATCACAAGAAAGGGAGATACAATGATTTCCTCCTAGACTCACTAATTAATTGATACTCTTGTCCGCAAATTGTCTCAATCACATATTCACATGTCTAAATAACTCTTGGTGGACCATATTTTCTATAATGTAGAAATTTGTCACCGTACTTGTTAAGTGTACACACTTTATAAGTTGTAACAATACTAAAGAAAACCCTATTACCCTAAGAGAGAGAATTTCTTACTTCTACGGATTATTAATTATTTGGATTGGGGTCACTGAATGCACCGAAACTTTGGAGAAATGTATAGAGAATGAGTAATTTTTGGGAGGAGAAACTTGTTGTCATTGGGCTGTGTTTTTTTTGCAATTTTTGGAAGGAGGAGAGAGAGAATGAGTACTCAGAAGAAGAAAAAGATAATGCTTTCTTTCCAGTGATATGATTTTTTTTTCATTTGGTCTTCTGTGTTCTTTCAGTTGGTGTGTAAATTCTTTCAGCTTGTGTTGTTTTTCTTTCATTTGGTCTTCTGAACAAAAACTGAAACCAACTGATTTTTTTTTGAAACCAACTGAAAAAAATTGAAACCAACTGAAAGTCGTCTGACCAAATATTATGGTCGGACGCGTCTGACCCAATACCTTCTCATTAAAAAAAACTTTTGTTTGTGTGTTTAAAACACTGATTATTGATATAAGCAATCCCTGTTTATTTTGATACACTTGTTATTGTTAAACTAATCACTGTTTGCGTGTCTATACATGCTGAAATGACAATATTATCCCTGTTGAACATGTGATCTATGCCAAAAAGTAAAAATTTAAATCGATTTGTGTGTTTTATTCAACTTTTGTCCCCAAAAGTATAATTGGTTACTATAAGATTATAAGAACCCATATATGTTTGTATGTTCAATATACTGATTATTGATAAATCAACCGCTACTTCTGCGTTGATACACTTATTATTATTAAATTAATTCCTTTTTATTCTAGTGAGTGTACAAACTACTGTTCGATTCATCATAAAAGACTCACGATATAAGTATATACAAATTATTAGAATAGGCGGTCTAATTTTAACATAAAATTAAATGAATTCAAGACTGATCTTTTTCTAACAAGCCCATTCCATTTCACTCTAACCCAACACTATCCTAGTCATCCCTTCTCTTCACCTTCTTTTTTTTTTCTTGATAATCGAACTAGAACATATAATTTCAAAAAAAATAACTCGATAGTTTTACAGAACGGATTAAACTAGTCATTGAATGGATTAAAGAATATCATCACTGAATATATTAAACTGATCATGGAATAGATTAACCTGGTCCCTAGATAGATTAAACTAGTTACTATATTAAAAAAAGGTGACATGTACAGATATATTACTCCTTTTAATATTGGGTTTAAACCGTGCCTAATTTTAAATTAAAATTATGCGATCTCTTACAAGACCAACCGACAAGTATATACTCTCTTTTCCACTATTCCGTACTACTTTCTTTTGCTATCTTTTCAACTCTTGCTGTATAAGTGGATCGTATCATCGGAAGGCATGCAACTCTGTAGGGCTTTAGCCCCCCCCCCCCCTCTCCTCCAAGCAGATTTACAGCTGTCGTTCTTGCACTGGTATATTCTGCTGAAGAATTATATAAAATTATGATATTATTATTATTTTTTGACAGGAATATTATTGAAATCTAATGTTTGCTTCATGTCTTTTTGTGTATGATCTGATTTAACTCGACTTTAACTTAAAGAGTTTAGTTTATTGGACTACCTTCGCTTGCTCTACTTTGCTATCCATACATATTCATGAATCATGATTAGTTATTAATTGAAGGTTTTCTTTTCTCTCTTTCATTCTTTTTGGTGGTGGTAGAGGAGCATCAAGAATAATCAAGGTGACTCTATGCTAATCTGATCATGTGAGCTGATGAAAGTCTAAAAGGAAAAAAAAAACACAGCTAACACTTAGAGAATATATATACTATTCTCTTGCTAGATTTATACTAGTAAATTATGCACGCAATGCGTGTTAGATTTTTTTTAATATATTTTCTGACATAAATTCTAGAATTTTTGGGCATATATAAGGGTAAAAAAAATAAAAACATTAGACATCTTTTGGCTAAATTTCGTAGGTCGGTTAAGTTTCTATCATTTAATCATTCTTTTAATAATTTCTTTTACTTATTCTTTCTTTTAGGTTTTTTGAATTAAACTTGATGAATAATAAAAGAATGTTAAGTGAATTTACTTAGAATTTGTTATGTTGTATTAACATAATATTTTACTAGCTATTTTGTGTTAAATAAATCAATTTACATTGTTAATTGATTGAATTTTCAGTTTTTATGTAATAATTGATTGATAAAATATTTAATTGATGTAATATTACTTTTTATTTTTTTCAGCATAAAAGTACTAAATCTTACAATAATCAATGCTTCTTTTTTTATTAGTGTCTCAATTATAAACTAATTGCTTTAACTATTTAAGTTTTTTTATTGTTATATTTGAGTTTGAAATTGTTTTCCTCTTCTTTTTGGTAATAGTTGAATTATTAATGGGCAATTTAGTAAATTTAAAGAGGGACGCCATAATCCCCCTTCTTTTATATAATAAAGATTAGGAGACTGTTAAAATGATATACCTAATCATATCAGGAAACTATTCCCCTCATAAAATTCTAAATATATATATAGAAATAAAAAAAAGAAGCAAAATCCCCATTTTTTTTTTCACAAATTGTTAGGGGTCGAGGGTGCGTTCTCTTCACCTTAAAAAATTAAGTTTTAGGTTCAATCAGTTCAGTTCAGATAAGTTTCAACCATGTCCTATTAGATCAATAAGTTTCAATCAGGTCTAATAAGGTTTAATCAGGTGCAATAAGTTCCAATAAGGTGCAATAAGTTCCAATTAGGTCTAATCAGGTTCAATGAGTTCCAATAAGGTTCAAATAGTCAATGATCAATAAATTTAAATTTTAATTAAAGTACCACTATGATTATTATATAGTATTATATTTGTAATATTGTCTATTACTTGATTATTCATATTATTATTAGCTGATTTATTAATAAATTTTTTAAAATTAAAGTACTACTATGATTATATAGTATTATATCTGTATTATTATTATCTATTTTTTTTTATTATTCATATTATTATTAATTAAGTGATTATGTCATTATTAAAAAAAATTATAATCATGGTCAAATAAGGTTAACAATAATAACCATTATCATAATTATAATATTTTACAGTCCGTCTTTAAATAACTAGAGATAACATGTTTTCGTTACTAATAACAATGAAAGACATAAATGTTATTAATTGATTCCTATTAGTGCTTTATGAAATCAAAGCAAGACTATTAGATGTATTAATGGTAAAAGTTGTGTATAGACAAGTATATAAATAGTATTTTTTGTTAAAATGTTAATCATAAAATATAATTAAGAATTACTATATTTTTGAAGGATAAATTTTAATTATTATGTCATAATAAATTTTGAGGGGTAGTATTTAGGTTAGGCATATTATTTGTGTTATTACGCATTAAATATTTTGTCAAATAAGTTTCAATCAGGTCCAAAAAGGTCTAATAAATTTCAATCAGGTCCAATAAGTTCAGTTCAGTTCAAGATTATTCAGGTGAAGAGAACGCACCCTGAAAGAATCTACTGTAAATACGGTGTACTATATATATATATATATATATATATATATATATATATATATATATATATTTCCAAGACACCCATTTACGATACATTTTCTATAGTTTTCAATTCTAATTTTTTTTTTATATATTCCTAAATTCTACAATAATACTTAGTACTTTGTAGCATGGGCGGATCCAGCGTGGGTTCAGTGGGTTCAACTGAACCCACGTGGATACATGGAAAAACTGAATTTTACTGCAGAAAGATAAAGCAGTTATATGCTTAAGCGCTGAACTTTATCCAAGTATATATATTATGGTTCAGTGGTTATGTCCGCGTGAAGTGTGTGTCTTGGCTATGTTAGTCGCGGGATCAAATCCCAGCAACAACATGTTTTTTGTTTTTCCCCTTTCTTTTTCTCTCTATGATTTTGTTTTTCCCCTTTCTTTTTCTCTCTTTGTTTTTTGTTCCCCTTTCTTTTTCTCTCAATTGTTTTTTATTTCTACTTTCTTGATTCTATTTTCTCAATATCTTCTAATCCTTTAGCTTTTTTTCGTTAGAATTTCCCCATCCACCTAGTACTAATACATTAACTAGTTTGTAGGCTTTAAGACTTTAGTATTAAACCGAAAGTTAGGGGATCAAATCATGTATAATGAATTTATTATTATTGTTGTTGTAAATGGATAGCATATAGTCAAACATTTAAGGGAGAGCACCGTGTGGCGATGTTCATTGGTTAAGAACATCTTTTAATATATTAGTATAGATAGAAAATGAATCTCGTCTAATTTCACATTTCTTCCAATTTTTCTTGCTTAAGCAATCAATTACCGATAGCTTTTTACAGTTTCTAACACTTATTTACCTAAAGACAACTTATCATCAAAATTTATCAATATAAATTAAAACAAATAGAGTTTTAATTCATTGGTTGATTAAATGAAGATTAATATATGCAATGAGATTATGTCATTTTTAATACTTAATTTTAAATTAATAGTTGCAAATACATATTTTTTCATCTCTTTGAAAGATTAAAATTGAAAAATAATGTCGCTTTAGAATACAATCAATCAGCATAAGTGTCTTTAGCGCCTTTGAATATGAGTATTAATATTAAAATTTCGCCGCACGCTTCGTATGCAAGTAATGTTAGTTTTGACTCTATGTTTAAACAAGTTCGAACCCACGTGGTTCAATTCCTGGATACGCCACTGCTTTGTAGTGATAAAATCTTGACTATTGTCTTTAAAATTGGTAATTAAATTATACATTATTGTATATCTTACCAGCTAAAAACTAGTCTAAAATAACCCTAAACAATTCTTGAAGACTCGAATCATCATGTAGGTCATTTTTTAAGGTAAATCATTGAGGATTTTTGTTGACTTCTTTTCAATTGGCCAATTGTTGAGGCCGTTATCCGCTGTCATTTCTTTCCTTTTTGGACTGCAGATCCGTAAATATCAGTTGCTACTCTTACTTATTCAAGATGATCAGATCTTCTCATTTGTTATTTTTAGTTGTAACTTGTAAGGTTTCATCCAATGCAAAAGCCTCTTATTATTCAGTATTCACCAATAGTTTTATGGTTTGGTGGATAAGGTTAGAACTTAGAACGTGTAGTAATTAAACAAGAAAGGTGGGTCTTTTCTGTTGTAGGAACTAGGAACTCAGGTCACGTGAGTTCTGTCAAAGTGTCAAGTTAGTCTGCTTTTTGCACAAAACCCACCTATTTAAGTCTTTCAGAACTTAAATATTTTAACAAATTATAGAAGATAATCAAAATATGAAGATCAGTCTATTGAAAAATAATGAAGAAAAAGAAAAAAAGTAGTATCCAAACTAAAACAAATCTGTCTGTCATACGGTTGGTCGTAGGATCGATAACCATGTGACTACATGCATAAAAGACATATATTAACTGCATTAAACCATATAAGTAATCCCTTGATAATTCTAAGCATAACCCCAAAAAAATTATAAGTTACCTCTAGTGACTAAAAAAATATGTCCTTTATACAGTTGGTCGTAGGATCGATAACCATGTGACTGCATGCATAAAAGACATAGTAACTAATTAACTACATTATTAAACCATATAAGTAACTCCTTGATATTTCTAAGCATAACCCCAAAAAATTATAAGTTACCTCTAGTGTATATATTAATAAATAACTACTCCTCCTAAGATAAGTAATCCATGAGAGGAGATAAGTAACCCTAGAAATTATAAAATAACTCCTAGTGAACTAATTAGTAATTTTAAAATACAATAATAAACTTTATATGTAGACTGTCTCAAAAAAGATCTAGCTAGCGAGCTAAAAATAATCAAAATAGAACTTTAATTTGCTTAATCTTAGGTATCTAAAATAAAAAATTGTCCTTAATCTCGTTAAACAATTGTATTTCTAAGTTATAAGGGCTAACAATAAAGGTTTAATCACCAACCCATCAATCTTTGTCTAGTTCCACATAGTGATTAATCTAGTATACAATATATAGCTACTTAGCCTACTTTTGTGAAAGAAAACAAGCAAAGATGCAAAACAATAGTAAGCATGTGTGATGCTATATAATAAGGCAAATTTGACACAATATGTAAGTTCAAAAATTGGAATGTCTTTTCATTATAATTTAAGATTTGAATTTCCTAAGAATCTCAATAATTTGATTTCCTCTCCATACTAGTTCCAGATGATTTTTTTTTTTTCCAAATTTCCATTTTTATCTCTTCTCTATCACGTTTTCATCTATCTTGACAAATTATAGGATGACATAATATTTATCTTTTCATATATCTGATAAAAGAGTTAACTTTAGATAGTGTTTGGATCAATATAAAAAGCGTATCCCTTAACTTGAGATTATCATACTAAAGTCACTGCAAACTTCGGTAAAAAAAATTGTACGTAGCATGTAACAAATGGGAGGAATTTTTTTATCTAATTTTGCCGACAAAAGACTAATGATAACTAATCTAAAGCAAGTATGTGGCAAAAAAAAGATACATAGATCGAATGTGCAATTGATGAAAGCAATTCAAATAATGTTTGTAATATATGGAAGGTTATGACTAACTCTTACATATGATTTAACAACTCATAATTAGAAAATAGATTAAACTTCTTTTAATTTAAAATCACTGTTGTCTATAATATGTTTAGTATCCATTTAATTATTATTGGACCCTACTTACGTGGCATGCATAGATTCAAATACTCCAACTAAAGTGATGTAAGTGTAACCAAGTATATATGTCAATTATGTCAAAAGTTATGATTAAATAACACACTAATGACTAATGGTGTACTATTACTAACAATGAGAACTCATAATGCATATGAATATAATCTAAGATGATTAAGCTTTCTTTTTTGTAGCTTTAACTTGTTTACACTTTACCGTGCTATTAGTATTTAGTAGGTTACAAATTGACCTTTCAACTCATCCTTTTGTCACCCTAATTCCGGACGCGTGTCTCATGTCCACTTGCTTATTTATTTGTGAATTGTTGCCCTACATTATTCATCTTTGAAATTTGAATGATGCTCTTACTATACAAGTACTAGAGGTGATCATGGGCCGGGCCGGGCCGCGGCCAAAAAAATTTGCCCATTGGCCGGGCCGGGCCTAAATTCGGGCCGAATTTTTGTGTCCAAAGCCCGCTATTTCGGGCCGGGCTTAGCGGGCTTTTGCGGGCCAAAACGGGCCGGGCCAAAAAATAGACTAAAAAGTCGTTTTTAGCTTGCCCAAAGCCCGCCCAAAAAAAAAAAATTGACCGGGCCGGGCCGGGCCCGGCCAGCGGGCCGAAAAATTCTGCCCAAAACCCGGCCCAAAAACGGGCCGGGCCGGGCCAGCGGGCCGGGCCAAAATGATCACCTCTAACAAGTACTTAAATAATACTCCATCCCAAAATATTTATCTATTTCTTATTCCACAGTCTACCAAATATAATTTTGTTGAAATTCGAAAAAATCAGAAATCTTACATGAGACAGTTTACAATTATTTATAGTAAGATCGATCAAGGTAATTTTTTTAATTTTAATAAGGGTCATTTACTTAATATCTTTTAAAAATTGCTTTTTACCTCTTAAAATAGGTTATCGTAAGTCCATTTTACCTAAAACTGTCTTTAGCTAGGGAATACTGGAATGTCATTGAAGCTTATTTTGAAATGAAGGGAATAGTAAAAAGTATCTCTTATAAAGCTTTTTACTCAACTATTACACAACTTTGAAATTGCAATTAAACGATAGCTATATATATTAAATAATACTTTCAAAAATAGGAGGAAAACTAGACAAGCAAACTCTTTATTTCTTAGCTAAGTATGGAATAATTTTTAATTACAAAAAAAATATGAAACAATTTTTTGCTTTTCACTCTTTTACGTACAATAACTCGAGATAAGATTGTATTAGTAGACTGACGGTGAAGCAGCTACATAGCTGTCTACCTCATAATCTTGTGGTAAAGTCCAAATAATGATACATATACTAGACTTCCCTTACCTGTTCCTTATTTTAAAAACAAAATTAGTAACTTCTCGAGACACTCGTTATTGTCTAAGTATAGGATCATGATATATTAATTTTTCTACTGTTACTTTTATGAGAAATTTACTTAACCTTAATTTGTTGTTTTTAATTAATTTCTACTTTTTGTTTAAATGGACCCAAAGTTCCAACTTAATCTTTACTAATTGGTTCATCTTAGATTCCCACTTTGATCCCATGACAGCCTCAAGCTTTAGAGAGATATTCTTCCTCTTCAATCTATATTGAAGTTCTGCAAAAAACATGTGAAGTAGGCCCTTTTTATTATTTCTTTCCCTTCTCTTTTTCTTTTTCTTTTTCACCCTTTCTAAGAAAAACCCCACCTTCTTTGGAGAATTTAATTTATAACAATAAATTATAAGCAACCAATACATTATGAATGCTATTATATAACCTTCCTACTCACTTCTAAACTTCAACATCTCTCACTTTCTCATGATTTCTTCCTCTAATTCATACTTAAGTATCTTAAACTTCTCTTGATCTCGATTACCGACAAATTAGTAAAAGAAGAAAGATGATTTACAAGTTGAGTTTGTATTCAGAAGAGAGATTACAAGTTCATTTTCCATCCATGCATAGCATAAAGAAGAGAATAGTTTTAGATGATGAAGTGAAGAAGAGTAATATACTGCAACAAACAACAAGTTAGGAGCATATGTATGTATGGTGATGAAGATGATGGTGATGGTGATGGTGATGATGATGATGATGATGGTGATGATGATGGTGATGGTATATGCATGATCTTGGAGGGAAATGTTGACCTCTAGGCAAGTCTGATGCTTGGCTTTCTCTCTACATCTTTCTCTCTATTTCTCTTTTGATCAAAATTCCTTTTTTTTTTTCAAATCCTTTTTTTTGATTGATTGTTGTGAGAAATAGAGAGAATTGCTAAAAAAGAGAATATAGGATCTTATAGTTTAATTAGCATGGTAGTTTATTTGTAAGATTCTAGAATCTTTCTCTTCTTTAAGCATGTTTTAATTACCAAAACTTGCTAATTTTCCACTTTATTTTGATTGTGTATTGTATTGTGCTTTTTTTTTTTACCTTCTTAGTGATTTACCCATATTGTTTCTCCAAAAAAAAGACTATGTATGTCTTTTGACTTGGTCTTTGATTATATCTTGAATCTTGATGCTTTATAAGTGACTTGTTTTATTTATAGTTAATAAATTAAAGGTTGTCATGCAAGAAATATACCAATTATACCTCATTGGTTGTTGATTGTCCCATGATTCCTTGGTATTGGTCTCATTGTGCCCATAAAATGGGGAATCCTTTAAATTATTCTCCTTAAGGCCTTAACATGTCAAAAGTCAATGGTTGGAGTTCTAGATTCAAGTTTCCAATACATATCATGGTTCTAGAACCATGAAATTGTGGACTACTTCCTCCATATATATTCGAAAGTTTTTCTTATTTTAATCAATTTCTTCTCATAAAAGGATTCTGATTAGAAACAACAAAAGAAAACAGACGGAGTATTAAGCTGATTTTCTTTAATAAATCGTTGTTTGCAATATAACTATAGAAATTAATTAACATTTAAACCCTTAGAAATGAATATACTAGGACAAGCAAAATATATAGGCAGGAGTATTTATAAGGTGAGAATTGAAATTATTATTATTACTTGTAGTAGTAGTAGTAAAATTAAAAGTTTGTTTAGATATATAATTGTAAAGTGGAAATGTGGACAAATAAGGGAGAATTAAGTGGGTTTTGAGAATAGAAGTCTTCGGTTGCTGAGGATTGAGATGTGCATTTCAAAGAGAAAATAGAAAAAAGGCAAAAAGCTAACACCAACCATATGATGATATGATATCTCTAAAAAAAAGTTCATAATATGCTCTTTTATGTATTAATTAGATGAAATTTCTAAACATTCTTAAGGTACACAAGTTTTCTATATCTCAAGATACAAGACTCTTTTAGTGAATGTCATACATTTAACTTGGTAAAGTTGCGCTGTTAGGAGTGATATCCAAGACCTGAGATCGAATTCCATCTACATTATTATGTTTATTAGTTGTTCATTTACACTAAAAAAAAGAAAAAAAATACAAGACTAGCAACTCTAGCAACCTTTTCGATTGTAGCATACTAATACTCATTTATGGTTTGACTAGGACTCTAGGAGGATTATTTCCGATCTTTTCCATCTTATTCTACAATTTGGATAATTTAGATCTAATATTAACTCTTTTTCACTACTACGTGTTAGACAAAGATAAATTATATTTTATTCCAAAAACTGAATATCATTTCAACTCTCATACATCTTAAGTGCGATTAATATTGATTACTATGCTTACAGATGAAATTAGGATTGAATATCATGTTGTCTAATCTGTTATTTTATCTCATAGAAATTACATACTACTCCCTCCGTCCCATAATATAGTGTTTGTTTCTTTTTTACACGGTCTCCAAAATGTAACTTTGACCTTGAATATCTTCAATTTCGTATTAATAAAAAATATAAAAAATTGATATTATGAAACTACACATTGAGACGAATTTAACAAGATCCTACATGAATATGTTTTTTTATACATACAAATGAGTATATTAGGTCAAAGATTTTAAAGTTTGACCCACAAAAAATGAAATAGGCACTATATTGTGGGACGGAGGGAGTAGATCTTAGCTAGGGGATTCAAGTCACTCCTTAAGTCTTTCTCTTACTACCAAATAAAAAGATTAGTGTGTACAGTTAAAGTTGGATAAGATCCACCAGAGGAAATTATAACTATTTCTAATAAGTACTTCGATTTATAGCTAATTCTAATAAGTACTTCCATTTATTTGGCCGACAAGTGATAATGAATAAAGTTAAGTTAGGCACCATAAGGGTTGAACGGGTTGTCTCATGCTGTCACTCGTCATATCATAAAACCAAATGGTACGATTTTTTTTTCTTTCTGGACAACCAAATGGTATGATCTTCACTATAATACATATAATATATATGTCCCGCTCTTTTGGAATGAGAGAAATTGAACGGAATTGAACTGAAATATTAACAACAACAATAACAATAGTAATAATAATAACTTAATTTGAACTAAACTGGAAATAAGTTCGAAAAAACAGAGCCATAGTACTTGATCTATTAGTTGAATAAAGTTAAATAAAAAATTTATATAAAAGAGTACTCCCATTAATTTGTTCTTCTACTTACTTTCTCTATTTAGAAATAACAATCACATATACTTATTTTCATGTTTGAAAAAAATATTATATTTATACTACAAATTTAAAAGGTATTATCTTTCATGAAACTCCCCATCATACCCTCTATAAATCAGATGGCATCATGACACTATATCCTCATTAAAAATGTGGTATCACAAAAACCCTACATTGGTTTCTCACTAAAAAGAAAGAAATAAAGATAGCAAGTACCAAAACCTCTTTCCCCTCACTTAATTACGCATCAACCCCTCATTAACAGAATTTTTTGTTGGTTACATTATAAGAAGTTAGAGCACCCTTCTTCGAAAAGAATGACCTAACAAATCAAGAATAACGAAATGATCAAAGGTAGGATTGGTTTCAGTGTCAACGTCCACCACGACAACAGAAATAGAGTGACCTTTTTTAGATAGATAATCTGCTATACATCTGGCTTAGCGTAAAATGTGATATACGGAGTAAAATAGTCAGCTGACTGAGTATCAATCGGATGTCATTGATGAGTGTGTGGATATTCCATGGACATGAATAGTGATCTTGAAGAATTCGAATCACCCCCTGATTGTCTTCTTCGACATAAATATTCTGAATATTGAGATTTTGTGCCAGAAGAAAGCCATTGCGCATACCCCAGACTTCAGCCACAAGAGCTAAAGTATGACTACAATGATATGCTTGGGCTGCTAATACATGTTCGGCAGAGTTATGGATGACTACACCAGCAGAAACGGATGACCCAACGACAGAGCCATCAAAATTAAGTTTACAACGTCATGGTGGTGGACGCCATTGAACATACACTCTGGGTGGTGGCCTGCAAGGAGGAAGGGAAGAGATAGGGAGAGTGATATCTGCCAATGTATGAGCGGTCCATTCATGTTGCAAATGTCAGGCTCTATAGTATATACGATCTATGTTCACAGTGCTTCTCTAAAAAAAAAATAGAATTACGTTCTTTCCATATGCTCCAAAGGCTATAACTAACCAGTCGAATAGCCTTAGGACAGTGACGAAGAGAGCTAAGACATTGCTCAACATCCGTAGGTATAACCAAAGTTTTTGCCTTATATGATTGGAGGTCCAATATTGTCGAGTAATAGGGCGTGAAAATAATAGATGACTTTGATTTCAGTGCCTGTATGGCACATCAAATATTATATCTGTTATTTGACGTTTTGCTAAGTTTGACATTAAAGGAAGGCCATTACGCAAAAGTTGTCATAAGAAAATTTGTATTTTTGGGACAATATTAATTTTTCAAATCCAATAGAATGGCCAAGGGGTATGAGATGTTGAATTAAATCCATGTGCAAGCCAAGTTGCTAAATTGACTGAAAAATCATATGAGCTAGTAATACCCCAGCACAGAGAATCCGACATATCATGGGAGGGGTTAGGGATACCTAAAATTCTTTTTGAACAATATGTGCATGTACTGATTGTTACATCATTGGAATATTCCATTCGCGAGAAGGTAGTATAACACTACTAATAGTTAAATCAATATTTTCAATATTTATAATATCCAGATCGATTAAGCGTTTCTATCATGTTTTGTTCGGAACATCAATTATCAATCCAAAAATAGACCTTTTCACAAATTGATTGTCGCTACTTAAATTTAGTCGCGAAATGATACCGTCGAAGAAGTATGATTCTTTTTGGACATATACGGCCCGTTTGGTAGTTGGTTATAAATGGTGGTAATGGGAATGAATTCGTGTGTAAATTTGTAAAGAATATCATTGTTCATTCCCATATGGTAATGCTAATTTATACTATTCCTTCTTGATTTTTCATTCCCATATGTAATGAAAAATGCTTCCCCTTGGAGACAAAAACACAAGTTTAGGGGTGAGATTGCTTGTCCATGGAGAAAAAATGTCTCCCCATGGAGATTTTAAGGGTGTCTCCTTAATAAAATTACACTTAAAATTTATTCTCATTACCGCAATTTATTAACGACTACCAAACGAGCCGATAGAGTATTGCAAAAGTGGTATAAGTTAAAATTATATGTATACCGTAAACTTTGGTTGAGTTTACAAGCAACAAAATGCTTGGATGCCCCTACTTTCAACAATTGGACCGTACCAGAGTATATAGTTTATCCTATGATATTAGAAATGTTCGTATTTAAGCGAAAAAACCACTTCTTCAAATGTAGGTTCATTTCATTAAAAGTAAGTTTAATATGTACAGTAGTAAGCAGTTGAAGTGGAAAAAGGCCTAACTAAAGACATTGTCAAATGGTATGAACCAGATAGAGTGTGAGACTTCATTCACCATGCATAAACAAAGGAAAAAAAAAAGTGATAAGAAAACTGAACTTCTTTTTTTTTCTTGTTAATCTATTTATGATTTGATATCTCTTTTTACGAAATTTGTTTAGTATCAACCTTCTTAATAATTGGTTTAGCTATCAATTATTGTGTTTCTTTTCCTCCTTAGGGAAAAGGAAAACCTAGCTAGCTAGTTAAAAGAACAACCACTTGCATTTTTTAAAGTTTAGAATTTATAATCAATTAAAACATTTAAGTTGGTGAACATAAAAAAATAGATACATAAACCATCAATCCTCCTTTATATATATGATATTACTAAAAAAGAAAAGTAAATATTGAGGATTTTTATGTTATAGATTTTTATATATGTGTATGAAGTATATGTGTATATATTTTTTTTAAAAAATCGATAAGAAGAATGCCTTTGGACTGCCTTTACACAAGATCCCATCTAATTAAAGACCCATTACAAGCCAGTATATTTGTGTGTATACTCTAAAGAAAATCCCTTTCCACGAGCCTTACAAGTTAAAACATTAAAGAGGTTAGAATAATGAATAATCCATATACATAAAATTAAAATAAAGATAGACTCTTGTCGTTTCATGACTAAAATTGGAATCTTCATGGCCAATTGTCACAAACCTACAATGATAATAGAGGTTGCAGTCCATCTAATATTCAACAGCTTCTAAAGAATACTTTATTTTTTAAGATAAAAATTAAAAAAAAAATCCCTCTATATGAATATAGAGACAACGCAATCTATCACTCATTTTATTAGAGATAATATAATAGGATGATTCAAGAAAAAAAGTGACAAGCAATTGCATCAAAGATATTAATTAATGGTGTAAATCATTACAAAAAAGTGGGATGGATTAAGTTAATGAATTTGCAGTTTCTTATTGGTTGATGACTCATCCGTGATCTCCATAACAATTTTGTTTTCTTTTAGGAGAATCGGGAAGGGGGGCAATAAGTTAGTACTATTATGAATAGAACAAATTAAAAATGGAGATCAATTCAATTCAATTCAATTCAATTCAGCTCTGATAAGTTCAGTTCAGTTCAGCTCCAATAAGTTCAGTTCAGTTCAGTTCAGCTGTTTTATGCCGAAGAGAACATGCCCTTAGTTAGATCAACAATGTTCCTTGTCAAAATTTAAGTCACGTATTTTTTTAATACCCAAAAAGATTTAATATAGAAAGTATTTCCATTCGTTTTGACTAATAGTTCTCCTTTTTTATGTTGAGATGTTTACATGTATAGAATACATGTGGTTAGAATAAATTTGAGCATGTTATTATGAGGAATCTTCCCTTTAATTTTGGTTAACTCCAACTTCTTGAGATTATGCAATTGTTCTACTTAGCTTATCAGAGTTTATTATGTCTATACCAACCAAAATTAAAAGTAGACATGGTTAGTGGAAATGGTAGTTCAACTAACATAATGAATGAGTCAAGTTTAATTAAGGCTCCGTTTGGTAGGGCGTAAAATATTTTTAGTGTAAAATGATTTTCATGGAAAACAATTTACAATGGAAAACACAATTCCAAATTTAGTTTTCCGTTGTTTGGTTCGATGTAAAAAAAATGATGAAATGAAAGGAAATGAAAGGGAAAGCAAGGAGGTAGTGAGAGGAGTGTACAAGAGAAAGAAGGAAAATAGTTTTCCCTTCATTTTGAAAGGAAAATGGTTTTCCATCCTTGGGAGAGTAATTTTACCCCAAGGGAAAATGGTTTTACACTCTTTTGCCAACCAAACAATGTAAAACTCAAAATAGAGGAAAACAGTTTTCCGGGAAAACGTTTTACGCCCTACCAAACGGAGCCTAAATGATTTTTATTGCATACGCCTTTAATGAAAAGGGATTTTATTTGATAGCGTCAACACGAAGCCAAAATTATATTGTAAGCCAATTGTAAAAGAAATAAGATGACATAGAAGATTCACGTATAACTAAGTTTTTGCCTGTGCACATTTATCTCTCTCCCATTACTATCTCATAACTTTCCTATTGAAACCCTATTGACTCACAACCTGTATATATCAACATGGTGATTCGTGACTGATCAATCTATCGTTGATCCATACTGACCTCTATCCAATAACCAGGTTTACTACAGAAATTGGGATCACAATTTGTTAACTGACCTTTGATCGATTTATTAATTACTAAATTAAATGTAGAGGATATTACCTTGAGCATGACTCCGTATTTCTTTCAAGGACATAAATATGCACGAATCTTCCCTATAACAAGGTACATTAACGTAATGCAACTTGCTTAACCTAATAATCAAGATTCAAGAGCATATACATTCCAATAAAGTGGGAACAATTATATAATAATATAAATATACTAATATAATATGCATGAAGGAAGAATCTTCAAAGTTGAACATCTCCGTTTTAAAGCTCTTAAAGATCCCCTCAAAAACAAATAAAGGAAATAAAAGATCTTAAAGATGAAAATTATTCGAAATCCTATGTTTAGGGCCAGTTCGAACCATTATTCGAAATCCTATGTTTAGGGCTAGTTGTTTTGAAAATTCTATTGTGTCCCAAGAGCATGGTGCACTCAGTAATTTTGTTCCATTTTCGAAGAGTAAATGTTCTATTTCAACAAATGTTCGTTTTAGGCATATTTTTCAGCGAAAAATATATTCTATTTCCCTTGAAAATTATTCTATTAATTTCAATAAGCAAATTTTTTCAAAAAATGTTCATTTTTAGCGAAAAAATATGTTCTATTTTCAATGAGCAAATCTTCTATTTCAATAATTGTTAGTTTTAAGCTTATTTTTCAGCAGAAATTATGTTCTATTTCCGTAAAAATTGTTCTATTTTTCGATAAGCATATTTTTATTTTAAAAATTTTCATTTAAATCTTATTTTTCAGCAAAAAATATGTTCTATTTTTGTGAAAATACGGGGTGCACCCCAGGGCCGTGGGAGGCCCTTTAAAGGCACACTCGTGTCGTGGAAGGGTCATGTGGTGCCGTTCGGAGGCCCTCCTAGGCCTAGCTAGGGTCGTGTCAAGCGAGCCAAGGGAAGGAAAAAGTGGGAAGGAAATGAAGGTCTGAGGCCACATGGGGGATCCTCAGGCACCCCGACGACCCTAGGGAGGTCTGGGCCGAAAAAATTAGTCGGGCCTCGAGAAATCAGAAAACTCCCCAAAACTAGGAAAAAACGTGGATTCTAGTCCATGAATTTGGGCTCCTGCAGGGCCCGGGCACCGGTGCCCATGGGGTGCACCGACCCCGGGGTCGTGGGAGTCCCTGTGAAGGCACACTCGAGTCCTGGAAGAGGCAGGTGGCCGGTGCCGACCAGAGACCCTCATAGGCCTACCGAGGGTCGTGCCATACGAGCCAAGGGAAGGCAAAAGTGGGAAGGAAATGAAGGTTTGAGGTCCCATGGGGGATCCTCAGGCACCCCGGGGACCCTAGGGAGGTCCGGGACGAAAAAAATTAATTGGGCCCCAGGAAGTCGGAAAATGGCCCAAAATAGGAAAATTCGTGGATTATAGTCCACGAATTTGGGCTCCCGCGGGGACCCGGGCACCGGTACCCATGGGGTGCACCCCGAAGTTGTGGGAGGCCCGTTGAACGCACACTCGGTGCCCATGGGGTGCCCCCCGGGGGCAGGTGGTGCCGACTGGAGGCCCTCGTAGGCCTACCGAGGGTCGTGCCAAGTGAGCCAAGGGAAGGCAAAAGTGGGAAGGAAATGAAGGTCTGAGGCCCCATGGGGGATCCTCAAGCACCCCGGGGACCCTAGGAAGGTTCGGGACGAAAAAAACTCGTGGGTCCGGGAAGTCAGAAAATGGCCCGAAAACTGGAAAAATCGTGGATTATAGTACACGAACTCGGGCGCCCGCGGGGCCTGGGCACCGTCTCCCATGGGGTGCACCCCAGGGCCGTGGGAGGCCCTCTGAAGCAACACTCGTTCCGTGGAAGGGTCATGTGGTGCCGTTCGAAGGCCCTCCTAGGCGTAGCTAGGGTCGTGCCAAGTGAACCAAGGGAAGGCAAAAATAGGAAGGAAATGAAGGTCTGAGACCCATGGGGGATCCTTAGGCATCCCCGGGACCCTAGGGAGGTCTGGGACGAAAAAACTCACGGGGCCCCGAGAACATTTGCTCATTGAAAATATACTAGTCTACTATGCACGCGATGGTGCGTCGATTGTTTGGATCTATTCTTAATAAATTTCTTCAATATATAATTATAGTAGTGTAATTTATAATTATTGTTATATATACAAAATACTGTAATTTATAAAGTGTTTAGAAATTAAGATAAACATTTAGACGTAAAGTTTTGTAGTCAAATTAAATTTGTAATTTTTTTTATTGAGTAACCATTTTTTTCATTATGTCAAGTTACTTTGTTAATGCTTCTTTAGTTTATTATTGAAAATTTTGACTCATCTTTAAATTTAAAAAATATATGATTGTATAAAATCTAAATATTCAAAAAAGTATATATTTAGCTAAAGATAAAAAGGACATTTTATTGGAGGACACCATACCTCTCCTTTGGCTTATACGTATAATAGAGATATGATAGATAATGACTGCACTTCTTTAATTTCGACACAGCCCATGGATCAGTAAACTCCGCGCATCTTATCAGACGCTCTTTGTAAGTCTTTTGGCCCACTGCTTGTTTGTCTTGGCCCAACGCTTGTTTGTTCATGTAAGTTTTGGACTTTTTTTCTTTCGATTGTTGTGTGTTTTACTCCTAACAGAAGTAACTACACACTTCGCTTGTTCAAATAGGATCATAAGTTTGCAATATCAAAGTACAAGTCATCAAAACATAAATTAATGAAAAAAAAAGGTAAGACAATTAAATTATATGGAACATAAATAAGAATTTTGAGTACTATGAAAACATTTGTACCCCCATTTCTTCCCTTAGTATGAAGGTAGATGCAAAACATGCTTTCTTATAATCAATGTTATTTGTGCACATATTGATATTTGATTCTAGCATCATTTGATTCGGAAAATAAATATTTGTGCAAGGGGATTTAAGACTTTACTAGTTCTCGTCCCGAGCCGTGTGCCTCGGATAATTTAATGACGTGCATTTGAAATCTTCAAAAATAGAAATATACTCCCTCTGTCCCATAATATAGTGCCTATTTCATTTTTGGTGGGTCAAACTTTAAAATCTTTGACCGAATATTCTCATTTGTATATATAAAAAAACATATTCATGTGGGATCTTGTTAGATTCGTCTCAATGTGTATTTCATAATATCAACTTTTTATATTTTTTATTAATACGAAATTGAAGATATTAAAGGTCAAAGTTACGTCTTGAAGACCGTGTAAAAAAGAAACAAGCACTATATTATGAGACGTAGGGAGTATGTCTTTAAATCATTTTTTCCCCCACAAAGACCAACATAAGCATTGTAGTGTAGTAGGTTAGTGCATATGCATTAGCACATCAAACGAGAGGTCATGTGTTCGAGTCTTGAAACACACATTTTTATGGTTTAATGTCTCATTTGTTGAGGTACATAGGGGGCACTAAGTTCATGGATGATACCCAATTTCTCACAGTGGTCATTCAAAGAGTTGTTCTCATACTCTCTACCCCTATCAGACCTAACTCTCTTGATTTTCCTATCAAGTTATTGGCTTTCTACTTCAGCATTACTCTTTATAAAATCTTCTCTTGCCTCACTTTTGGCTTTAAGGAGGTATAGCTTAGTGTACCTCGAGTAATCATCGACAAAGAAAATGTATCAAAAATTTCTTCCTCTACTTCTAGTATTTTGGAAATCAGCTAAGTCCGTTTGAACCAATTCTAGAAATTGTGCGGTACTTTGAGTCACGGTTTTGCAAGGTAGTAAATTTTCCTTCAACACAGACTAGACACTTAGAAAACTTTGTTGTGGATGGATTAGGAATTAAAGCTAAGGTCCTTAGTCTCCTGGTGGAAGCAACAACATTCACATACCCTAACCTACCATGCCACAGATTTAAAAACTTAGCAATATAAGCAAAACCAGAAATATTTTATTAATAGCAGGAGAAACATAAAAAGCAACATTCAAAATAAATAAACCCCCCACTTAAATACTCTTTAAAGGCGACCTTTCCTTGTCCAAGCACTCCAACAGTTGTCGCGTTATCCATGTAGACACACTTGCCTTCAGCAGCATCCTGGAAGTAATAGAGAAGCTCCGTGTCTGTACAAAAATGCCTCGAAATCCTAGTGTCCAAAATCCAATCAGAACTATTCTTGATCAGATTCGCTTCAA
This sequence comes from Beta vulgaris subsp. vulgaris, assembly GCF_026745355.1. Classification (NCBI taxonomy): domain Eukaryota; kingdom Viridiplantae; phylum Streptophyta; class Magnoliopsida; order Caryophyllales; family Amaranthaceae; genus Beta; species Beta vulgaris. Next base: position 58,465,808 of record NC_079205.1, on the reverse strand, counting down.
CAACCAGATCAGCGACAATGTCATCAGATTTAGCAAGGTTAGCCTAAGGTGCTTGCTTTTGGATAGAGCCTTGGCGTTGAGGACTCTGGTAAGCCTTATGATCAGGGAAGGAGGGCCTAAGGTGATTTGTGATGAATTGTGAGTGAGTGTTGTAAATTATTTTTTGGTAGTTTTATTTGAGTGTCAATTTTGATGTTGACATTCCTTTTGTAATTTAGAAAGGGAAGGAGGGCAAAATAGGTATTTCAAAAGAGGACACCATTGCTCCCCCTTCCCTTATATAATAGAGATTTAATTTTATGAGGTTTGTAAAAAATTTAATCTCTTAATCTTCCTTAAAGTTTCACAATATGCCACTATAATATCTCCTATCTGTATAGGATAGTTAAAGAAAGAGTTTCTCATTGGAATACTAGGTATTTAACAATAAACTTGTTTTGACTAAAAAGATCGAGTTTAGGAAAATTACATGATTTCCACAATTTGGTTGCCCCTTACTCACAAAAAAAAAAGTGAAAAAAGAAGAAAATACTCATAAGTTTAAACAATTTTATTTTTTGATTAGCAAAGATAATTGATACGAATACCAACACTTGCTAGGCTACTTGCCTGCAGGGCACACTAGCTTATACGTTGAGTAAAAGGCTAAATAACTCAGAGGTGCATACCAAATATATTGTTGAGATGAGTATTCGAACCATAGGTAATATCCTAAAATTTGGGATGGTATTATACTTATCTACCACTTCTCCCTCTCATTATAAGTTAAAACAATGATAATGATTAGCGAACAATAGTTTACAAGGTTTAATTAGGTGTGATGGAGAAAAGGACAAAGAAATATAAATTGTAAAAAGAGGCGAATTTAAAATCTAAAATCTATAATTGATTATATAGCAATTAGACACCCTAATTAATCATCCTATAAATGATGAAAGCACGAAAGTGGCTTAGCATAATCCCATGTGGGGCAACTAATTCTTCACAAGCTTGGATTCTCAGAACATGGGTAGAATTACAATGACATATCACAAAGATTTCATAAGTTTAATGCCAAAAACAATCAGTTACTGTAGTTTACAATTGTGCACATAATAATTTAAGAGGAAAGGGGTAGAAGTGTAATTTCGTTGGCGTCCCACAAATAATGGGGCAATACTCTCTCCCCAGTCTCCAGTCCCGACTTTGCAATGTGCCTGGGAAGTGGGAAGGGAAGCTGCCCTTCGTCACATGTCTTCCAGCATTGTCCAACTTTTTCAATCAAGGTCTTAAGGGACTTGAATGATTGCTCATATCAAGACTTAGGAGCATAGTGTATAATGTTATCTACTACTTTTATCTATTTGGAAATGCATCGTTTAATTTCTTTTAGGAATTTCTCATGCATGAACATTTTTAAAAACATACACTTATGTTCATGAAAGATAATAGAAGACTGCATGTGACTCCACAGAAGCACATATATACCATGATCAATAATTTGATATTTCTTATCTTTATCACCAAAAAAAAATTCTTATGTTTTCTATTACGGTTTTTTTTTTTATCATATATTCTTGATAATTTTTTTTGCATCATATACACTTTCAATTTTCCAAATTCACCATATACCTTCCACTTTTCAAAACATACATCCATTTACCCTTTTGACTAACGACGTTAGACTTCTGTTAGTTATTAGACCATAATCCTCCACTAATCCTAATTAACTAACTTAAATTAAACCCTAACCCTAATCTAATACAATAACTTGGGCCCTAACCCTAACCATCCTTCCACACCCCTTACCCCCCAATGCCCTCACCACCACCACCACCACCATCCAGCTCCTCACTACCCCCTCCCCTTCTCCCGCTGACCCCTTTCCTTCCCCCGCTGACCCCCCTCTCCTGTTGTCGACCTGTCGCGAACCCCCCTCCCCTCCACAACTGCTATCGCAAACCCGACCCCCTCCCCTCCACAACTGCCATCGCAAACCCGACCCCCTCCCCTCCCTCCCCACCTGATGTCGGCCTTCCCCCTCCCCTTCCTCCGCAAACGCCACACAACCCCCTCCCCTTCCCCCGCAATAGAGGTGATCATTTTGGTCCGGCCCGCGAGCCTGGCCCGGCCGTATTTTTTTTTTGGCTTTGGGCGGGCTTTGGGCAAGCCAAAAACGACTTTTTAGTCTATTTTTTGGCCCAGCCCGTTTTGGCTTGCAAAAGCCCGCTAATTTAGGCCCGAAATAGCGGGCTTTGGACACAAAAATTCGGCCCAAATTTAGGCCCGGCCTGACCAATGGGCAAATTTTTTTCGTCGCGGCCCGGCTCGAACCTGGCCCATGATCACCTCTACCCCGCAAACTTCGCCTCCCCTTGCCCCGCAAACTCCGCCTCCCCTTCCCCTGATATGAAAAAAAAATCGACGGTATGAAGGAGTTTCATGTGCGAGGGTTTGAAGGGGTTTTAGGGTTGCACGAAGGAAAGGGGAGGGAAGGGGGGTTACGCGACTGCAGGGGAAGGGGAGAGGGGTGGTGCGACTGGCGAGGAAGGGGATGGGAGGGTGCTGCGGTGGAGAGGGGAGAGGGGAGAGGGAGGGGTGGTGGGGCATTGGGTGGCTAGGGGTAAGGGGAGGGGGAGGGGAGGGGGAGGGGGAGGGGGAGGGGTAGTGGTTAGGGTGGTTATGGTTAGGATTAGTGTTTGATTTAGGTTTAGGTTAGTTAATTAAGGTTAGGAGAATTAGAGAATAATGACTAACGGAAGTCTAATACCGTTACTCATAAGGACAAGTTGATGTTTTTTTGAAAAGTGGAGCGTATATGATGAATTTGGAAACTTGCGAGGGTATACAGTGCAAAAAAAAAATTATCAGGAGTATATGGTGAAAAAACTGTTTTTATTAGCTTACCTATATTTTTCAAAATAACAATTTATTAATTTTAATGTATTTAATACTTATATATAATATATATTATAATCATGTGTGATATTACTAAATTTTGTAGAATTTTGTAATTCTCCCTACCCACCTCATTAATCAATATACTCCTATAGGTATAAATATAACAACCTAATGCTAGGAGAATCCTAACTTTACATAATTACACAAAAATAATATTGTATACAATATCTATTTTTTTGTATTCTATCAAATATGTTTCATCATGTAGATTTAAGTTATCAATAAATCATATTAATGTACATTTAAAGATATGGTTCTAGGAACATCTTGGAGATGGTGAAGAATAAAGAGGCAAACTCAATATAAAAATGGGCAGAGTTATATTTACATATATATTTGAATCTGATAAAAAGGACTAAATGAGGTTAGAGTCATTTTGCATTCACAATCTTACCCTAAAAAGATATTATAATTACGTAATGACTCTAATATATATTGTGCCAACTCTAATTAATTATTCAACATTACCTTATAACTTTTGCTTTATGCATGGTTTGAATAATGGAATCACTATAGAAATATTTGAGTCACACCATAATTCTAGTATATGATATGTGCGAGTACTTGAGGGTTAGCTTTAAACTATAAAAATATTAGGGTCACCCTATGATTAATATATGGATTGCAATTCTAATTTGTAATTTTTTTTAAGCGATTCTAATTTGTAATTCATATGACCTAATTAGCCATTTTATTTCTCATCCGAACTTATCTATATGTCATTTGGAAATCTTTTGTCATTTTGGATTTTTTTTTAAAACATAAAGGCTAATAAATCATTTTTAGGTTCACATTACATTCTCAAATACTCTCTTTATATTTTCTAGTCACCCCTTAGCTTATTTGCAAGGTTCACAATACAATTTGACCTTAAATAACTATATATACAAATTTAATAGTTATGAGAAGTAAATTATTTTTCCCTGGAGAAACTAATCAAATTCTACACAACTATATATTAGTTTTCTTTATCAAAAGGTAAGTGTATATCTTTGCATATATACTTCAATCACAAAAGTAAAAAGGAAGAATGAAAATAAAGTACTTCAATCGCAAAAGTAAAAAGGAAGAATAAAAATAAAGGGGAGAGAAAATTGGACAACTGGAGGGTGTACAAGTTACAATAGTGCTTAACAATAAGTTATTTCTTAAAACTGGAAGTCAGTCTAATATTATATGTAAAACCTCATAAACTCGAAGGATCGATGTTACTTTGACTTTATTTGGTGAAGCGTTTTAGTTGCTAATATAATATATTCGAAATTCTTGATTATGTTTCATATTCTTCAATTGTCTTACCTTTTTCATTTATGTATTTTTTTTTTATCAAAGAAGAAGCTAGTGGGACTGCCCCTTGATACATGTGCAACCTACAATGATGGAAGAGAAAACAAATTTTGAAGAGGAGAACCAGAACTAGAATGCAAGATTAGTCACACTATGACCTAAATGAGTGTTAAAGTATTGTGAATCTTGTGCTTTTATTCATTCCAAAATAAATATATACAACCAAGGACAAAGTCCTAATATGAATCCATCTAGGAAAATAATATTATGATCAATATCATAATAGGAGTCCTAACACCCTCCTCAAGTTGGAGCGTAAACTCCCAACCAACTTGAGAAAAATTCAAATTATGTGCTTCCTAGAGCTTAAGTGAAAAAAAAAACTGCCAACCTAAACTTGCTAGGAACACAGGAAGGAGTAACAAGTCCCTTAGTCACTGCATCACGAACAAAGTGGCAATATGCTTAACACCACTGGATTCTTGGCTATATACAACGCATATTGACTATCACAATATAATCTCATCCACTGTGTATGCTGTAACCTGATTTTCCAGGGAACCTTCCACCCTCTCCTAGTCGAACGCCAAATTATAATGAGTTTCATGTGAGTTCATTCGGGTTAATAGTAGCAAACATGCCATATATGGGCATAGGACCTTCAAGCTTGTTGTAAGACAAATTGAGCGTTTCTAAAGCAGGTGAGTTTGCAAAGTTTTCGGGTATTTAACCATTAAAGAGTTGTTGAAAAGGTCAAGTTTTGATAAGGTGGCCATGAAATACTGTAAGTTTGGCATGGAATGAATCCCAGAAGGGAGTGTTGAATCAAGATTATTGTATGAAACATCGATGAATGAAAGTGATGAAGAGAGGGAAAGATCATCCGGGATCGCTCCGGTCAGATTATTTTTACTCAAATCTAATCTCTCAAGTTTAGATAAGGTACCTAAACCAGCAGGAATACTCCCAGAAAACAGGTTGTTCTGTATTCTAACTATGACTAAGGAAACACATTTTGAGAGGCTTAAAGGTATGGGACCAGAGAAAGAATTATTAAAGAGTATAAGTTTGGTAAGATTCCCAGAATCACATAAACTTGCAGGAATTTCACCTGATAAACTATTGGATGAAACATCAAGAAATTGTAATGGGGAACTTTTACCTAAATTCATAGGTAAAGATCCATTCAGAGAATTTTTCCACAGTGCAAGAACTTGTAAGTTGGTTAACTCACCAATCTCACTTGGTATTTCACCTCTCAGATCATTGCACATCAAATTCAGAAGCTGCAGATTCTTCAAATTCCCCAAACTCTTTGGAATTTTTCCTGAAATTTTATTATCTGAAAGATCTAAATGCTGCAACGAGGAAATATTTCCCAATTCCCAAGGAATTTCCCCTTCAAAATCATTCTTGTACAGATAGATTATCTTAAGTTTCTGTAACTTCCCAAGTTGTGCAGGAATTTTCCCACTTAAGCTTCCAAGAACTAAGTCTAAGTACTTAAGGTTACTCAAGTTCCCAAATTCTGAAGGTATAGACCCATGAAACTCATTATAACCAAGGATCATAGTCTCTAAAGAAGACAGATTACCAAGTTCAGGTGGAAGTTCACCTGTAAGATGATTTCCTGCCAAGCCTAAAAACTTCAACTTTTGAAGGCTTTGAAAGGACTTAGGGATCGATCCTTGGAAGAAGTTCCCTCGAAATTCTAGCATTTCGAGGGCGTGACAGAAGCCGAGATCCTCAGGTAAGTTACCCACAAAGTTGTTGCTAGATGCATTAAGGGAAACAAGCCCTTTGGCTTCACTTAAACCAGTAGGAAATTTACCAATGAAGTCATTTTGGCTAAGATCAAGGCTTACTAATGAGGTAAGTTTAGAGAAAGATTTAGGCAATGAAGAGGTAAATGCATTGCAACAAAGATTAAGTGTGGTTAAGTTTCTAAAATCTTGTATCATATCTGGGATTTCCCCACTTAAATACATGTTGGAAAGATCAAGTTTCTCAACAAAACCTTGAGAGTTGCACCAAACACCCTTCCATTTACAATGTGAAACAGGGTTTTTGGTGTTGTTGCTCCAATCTTTGAGTTGGTTTAAGGGATCAATGAAGGAGTTTTTGATTGACAACAAAGTTGACAACTCATCATTAGGTGTTGTTGAAATTGATAAAACAACAGAAACAACAAAACAACAACAGCATAAAAAGATCAAAACTTGCATGTTGTTGTTCATTTTTTCCAACTCAATCTTTCTTCCCCTTGTTTTTGCTTGTTAAGAAGACATTTACTTTGGGTGTTTTCCCCTTTTTTTTGTGGGTGTATGGATAAAATGATTATGAATGTGTTTTTGAAGGTTAATTATGATCAGAGATGGAACAAAGTGGTAGGTTCTATTCTATATGAGAGGGAAAAAATGGTGAGATTATAATGATTGGATTAGTAAAAATAATTAATTAGTGGGTTCATAATTGATTAGTTTAAAATGAAATGCGTGAGGTTTTGGGAATCTAAAAAACAGCTAAGCGAATTATATCCTGACATCTTCAGGTTTGCATGATTAAGATTATAGTCAACCCAATTTGTTTTGCTAATTACTAGTATTAATTTATTAAATTATGCTTTTTATCAATATCTTAACTTACTCTAGCTAATTAGCAGTATAAAAAATGATAAAATTTTAACTTTTTGGTGATTAATGTTATTTTCTGTTTTGTGCAATCTTTTCTTCTAAAACACTGTAATTCTTGTACTTGATAAGTTGATAGTTGCTGCGCAAATGAGAAGAAGATCATTGGTCAGCGAAATGTTAAGCTCTCTATTTAACTAATAATATGTTCTTAATTCAAAACTTGCATTATTTTACGTGTACTTTGCAATAAGACTATAAGATACGGTCCTAATACTACCTATGGTTTCTTATTGGATCTGGATATTTGCCATTGTATTATTTCTCATTATCGAAAAGTCTATAAAAAATTATGAGATAATGATAGGTAATGAAAAATATATACTTGAATATGCATGGATGATCCTAGTGAGCTTGATCTCACCATAGAATTACAGAACATTCCCCAACTTGATCTCACCTCAGTTTGCGGTGGTGTCAACCACGACCGCAAAGTCGCATGCGAAACCCTTGCAGAATTCTCGACGCGCATGCACAAAAGCAAAATCCAGATTATGCTGAACAGGCTGAAGTCTTATCACCTAACCAAAAATAAACCTTAGATCCACTAATTGGTAGTCAAGAAAGTCAGAATCAAATCCCCAAAAAGATAGTTGTACTATAATAGTATAATGTTTGAACTCTAATATTAACTAAATCAGATAAAACTCATAAAAGGAGTTGGTTTACTGACCTAAACAAATAATCAAATCAAAAAATCAAATAAGGAAAGATTAGGGAAACGATTCACCATGTATGCAATTCAGGATCTCAGCAAGAATGATAAAAGAAACTCAAGTAAACAATCTGACTAGGGCACATGTAAATTTTCTAGAACATTACCTCCCTTAAAGCTCACCTATTCACTCTCGCATGGTCATAAATTGCTAAGCCTATTATTGAGAGCTTATACAAAATCCTATCGCCCGGTCTATAACTTTGTATTGCAACAATAATTAGACAAATTTGGTTGAACTTGCATATTAACAAAAGTAACTCCATAATAAGAATCAAATACATGAATCAAGTAAAAAATCAATCATTCATTCAATTCGCATAAATAGATCACCGATTTCCTATAAATTAAACCACTCACTCATAATCAGGAAAAACATAATATAATACTAGTAGCAAACATGATTCAATAATAAGGGAGAATTAAAAAGGGAATAGTAAGAGATAGTAAAGAAAAATTAAGGTTCTTGAGAGAGAATAACAACTAGGTCTACAACTAATAAAGATGAAATCCTCCTAAAGTTGTGACTTTTCCTCCTTAATTACAAACTAGAGAAGATTTGATGACAAACGCGTGAAAATCTCCGAAAAGTAATAAGGCGGGCAATTCAGCCCGATCCGGCGAAACCTGTAACACCCCAGTTTTTCGGAATATAATTAATATTTATTCTACTGAAAATAAATTATTTCATATTTAATATTTTTATGTAGGAATTATTTTTTAAAAAAAATATATAAATGTTTATGAATTTAGTGGGTTAAGTTTAGTGAAGAGTTTACGTATTATAAAGAAAGGTTATATATCTATATAGTTATTTGGAAAAAGGAAAGGAGTAGTATTCATGTTAAAAAGGAAAGGGGGAAAATAAAAGAATAAGAAAAGAAAAGAAAAGAAAAGAAGGAAAACTACCTTAGCGGTTCTCACATCTTCATCCTCTCCACATCTTCATCCTCTCCATCAAACTCTCACAATCTTCATCTCAACACTACCACCTTCAACATTTCTATCTTTTCGGCGCCTCAACTACAACACAACAATCTATATCTAGCGGCAAGCGGCACGTGAGGAATAGGTTCAACAAAAAGAAAGTCGGATTTCGGTGCGTTTGAGGTTTGGGGTGCGTTTTAAGGGTTGATTTCACAAGTTTTCTTCACCATTAATCTTCCATAGTAGTGGGTAAGTTAAGTTCTTAATTTAATTTTAGTTTTCTCAAAGTTTATGAAGTTAGGGTTTTTATAATTGAAATTGAATTGGGGGTTTTTGATTGTGAATATTGGGTGTAGTTTGATTTAGTGAGATTGTTTCATGATATTAATGAGTTTATGAACAAGACTTGAAATTCGTAGAAATCACAGGTCAGTTTCGTATTTCATGTTTTTCAACAGTTTTCGGGCGTTTTTCGCAAAAATACTATTTCACAGAAGTTGTTTATATCGAAATTCTACTCAAGTTAGGCTCAAGAAACGCTTGATTCGGAGTTCGAATGAGGAAGTTATGCCCATTTTAATTTTCTGCTGAAATTAATAAATCTAGTTTCGAGTGTTTTAAGTTTGAATGTTTTTCCTAATGGATTTTAAGTATCTA